>NC_081828.1:160480977-161105977 GCF_030867095.1 Alligator mississippiensis | reverse complement strand
CACAGCCAGAAGTGGGCTAAGGGCCTGGTGTCAAGAAGAGCACAGTGAGATGGGGGCCAGGGGCCCGGCATCAGAGGAGTACAGCCACAGTGGGTCAGGGGCCTGGCAGACAGAAGCCTGGGGCCTGAAGACTGAAGGCGATAGATTAAAGTTTGTGCCTTAACGCCAGATCCGACATAGTGGTCCTAGACAAACAGGCCTAGCAAAATTAAAAGGGGTGGAGGCTGGGGAAGCTCAGGCCCCAACAGAGGGAACAACGATATTGTAACATCTGCAAGGCTTGGGGCTTGGTGTAGGGGAGGAAAAGGAGCCAAGCAATTTGCCCTAAGGCTCCAGGTGCCCTACAGGGGCCTAGTCAAGCCGGGAGGGAACTATTCAGTTTGAAGCTTATTCTGAGGCCTTTTGGTAGCCTCCATTAATCGCTCTTGAATAGTAAGATCAGGACATGGTGGGTGAGTGAGCTAGAGGGAGAGGCCATAGAGTTTGACCCAGACAGGCATCGCAGTTCCACTAGGAGGTGTCGTGGCCACCCCAGTGGGTTGCAACCTGCTACATAACTGATGGAGATATCCTACAACTTGCTCTATTCCTCTCCTTACGACTGCATATGCCATGTGTAATGGCACCAACTCCAGATTCAAAAAGCAAAATTCCTCTACATACCTCCAGGCTCCAAACCTTGCTATAGGCTACTCCCATCTCCGACCCCTACCATATTTACATCTGACCAAACAGCCTCCACACGCTCAGGAGGAAGGGAAACATTTGAGAGACCCTCTAATGGGTCCCCTGAATCACATCTGCCACCCCCACTCTCCAACTCCACAGGCTCAGGAGAAAGGGGAGCATTTGAGGGGCCCTCTGAATTGCCATCACTAGGGGGTCACTTTTTTTTCCCAGCAGACATTTATCTTTTCTGAGTCTCATTTTTAACCAGGCCCTGACGTTTTGTCTTGCAGGCTTCTTAACCCTGTGTTGATCACCACTTTACCATCTGTCCTTTTGCCTCAACAATAATTGTGATCTTTCAAAACACACTGGACACTGTTTCTGCAGTATGTGCATCTGCCTAGTCCCCACAAAGATTCCCTCTTTTTAATCAAAAATAATCATGATATTTTAAAAACAGATGAAAAATCTCCTTCTGAGACTTCTCTAAAATGTGTGCACCGCCAGTCCTGGTATTCTTATTCCCAGCACCAGCCTTGGAACTGTGAATTCTTGTGGTTTTCTCAGGGTTTCATGGTGTGTTTTCCTCTGAGGAACCAGGCAGTCTTTTCTCTTTTTTTGCTGTATCTTTCTGCTCTTTTTAGAATTCTGTTCCTTAGGTGTACCAATCCTCAGGCTGAGCATTTCTATGATTTTGTGTTAGATTTGTGAGAGGCCTTTGGTCTGATTCCCACCCCTCCAGTGTTTCTAGGAACTGGTTCTCCAAAGTACCACTTCCTTCTTTGGTGGTATTGAATGAGATCACTTCGGAAATATAAAATTTATATCTCAGCCTTCACTGAAAAGTCACTTGCCACAAAATGAATGCCTAAGCCTAGAATCATAGAAAATTAGGGTTGGAAGGAACCAAAGGTGGTCATCTAGTTCAACACTCTGCTCAAAGCAGGACCATCCTTAACTAGATTATTCCAGCCGAAGCTTTGTCTAGCCAGGTTTTAAAGAACTACAAGGATGGAGATTCCACAACCTCTCCAGGTATCCTGTTCCAGTGATTTACTACCCTGCTGGTGAGAAGGTTTTTCCTAATATCTAACCCAAACTTCCTTTGCTGCAACTTGAAACCATTGCTTCTTATTCTGTCCTCTGTCACCACTGAGAACAGTCTAGTTCCATTCTCTTTTGAACCCCCTTCAGGTAGTTAAAGGCTGCTATCAAATCCCCCCTCAGTCTTCTTTTCTGCAGACTAAATAAGTCCAGTTCTCTCAGCCTTTTCCCAGAAGTCATGTGCCCTGCCCCCCTAACCATTTTTGTTGCTTTCCACTGGACTCTCTCCAATTTTTCCGCATCCTTTCTATAGTGGGGAGCCCAAAACTGGACACAGTACTCCAGATATGGCCTCACTGGTTCTGAATAGAGGCAAATATTACTTCCCTTGATCTGCCTGCAATGCTTCTGCCAATGCAGCCCTGTATGCCATTAGCCTTCTTGGTAGCAAGGGGATACTGTTGGCTCATATTCAGCTTATTGTCCACTGTAACCACCACATCCTGTTCTGCAGAGCTGCTACTTAGCCAGTCAGTCTTCAGCCTGTACTGGTGCATGGGACTGTTCCATCCTAAGTACAGGACTTCGCACTTATCCTTATTGAACCTCATGAGATTTTTTTTTGGTCTAATCCTCCAATTTGTCTAGGTCTCTCTGAACCCAAACACTGCCCTCTAGTATATCTACTACTCCCCGCAGCTTGGTGTCATCTGCAGACTTGCAGAGGGTACACTGTGTGCCAGCTTCCAGGTCATTGATGAAGATAGCAAACAAAACCAGCCCAATGAACCTTAACTTTTATATAAATGCTACAAGTCTGAAAGAAACCACCATGCTTTAAAACGCCCTTAGCAAAATTAAACCCCAGAACCATATCCAAAACTAGTTGTTAAAAGATGTAGAAGAGCACATACTCAAAACAAACCCAGAGTTTTAAAAGCTTGATTTCAGAAAATGAATACCAACACACACACACACACACACACACACACACACACACACACACACACACACAGAGCTTTAAAATCTTGATTTTAAAAATGTATGTTTCACTACAGGGTAAAGACATAGAGGTACATGTTTGTTCTGATTTTCCATTTTGGGAGAAGTATTTATGTTTGGAGACAAATGGTTACAACTAGTCTTATGACCTAACACAGTAACAGATGACCCTTCCATTTTAAAATTTAATTTTTACCTTTCTGTGGTAAAATCTCTTGTCATATTGCTTCTTTTCTAGATAGGTCCTCTTTAAAACAGGCAAAAAATACAGGTAAGATAGTGTCCTTAAACAAAAAAGTGCATGTATACACATTAGAGTAAAAATAATGAATATACAAGGGCTGTTCCAAAAGTATTGAGACTGTTGCTGTAGGAAACAAAATATTTTATTTACAGGGGTTTCAGCTTAATCTCCTTTGAAGTATGCTCCTTCTGCCACCACACACTTCTCCCGACGCTTCTGCCATTGTTGGAAACACTTCTGATAAGCAATTTGTGGAATCGCTAGAAGCTGCTCAGCCACGTTTTGTTTTATGGTTTCCACATCACAAAATCATCTTCCTTTCAAGGTTTTCCTTAGTTGAGGGAAGAGAAAAAATGTTGCATGGGGCCATATCAGGAGAATGTGGAGGTTACAGCACTTGTGGGATACGGTGTTTGGCTAAAATTTGGCTAAAAATTGCTTCATAAGCTGTGCTGAGTGGGCAGGCATTTTTTCGTGGTAAATCATCCAAGAGTCAGACACCCACTCTTCTGGCTGTTTTTCTGGTCATTTCATTCCCAAATCGCCGGTTAGAATTGAATGACATGAACCAACAGAAATTTCAACTTCTTCTGCTATCCCTCAGACAGTCAATCACCTATCATTTCGAACCAAACTGCGAACTGCTGCCACATTTTTATCATTTCGTGATATTGAAGGGCGTCCGGTACGCTCATCACTTTCAACAGACGATCATTCTTTTTTAAACTGATGATACCATTCACAAATTTTTGCACAGTTCATAGTGTCATCACCAAATGCTATTTTAAATAATTTAAATGTTTCACATGCCATTTTCCTGATTTTCATGCAAAATTTAATGCACACGCGTTGTTCTGGACATTCTGACATAACAAAAGGGGACACAAGACACAAACAATCTTACTTCAACCGCTGGCCACAGAAAACTGGGGAAACACCATGAGCTGCAAACCTGCCCAGAGGAGTCCCAACATGCCCAGACATGTTCAGCAAAGCCACACACCCCACCCAATACTTTGTACCACAAATACATGTTCAGTCTTGATACTTTTTGAACATACCTTGTATACCTGGCTCTGTTCCCAAGCAGATATACCACCTGGAGGAAGGTGTCTTAAGGGAGATTAGAGTTATTTGATGTTTTCCTAATAAATAGGCCCTCTATAATAAAAACCAAAAGAAATAGTAAGTAAAAGATAGTGTAATCAAACAGAAAAAAAGTGTCTATACGCATATCAAGTAAAAATAATGACTACATACCAAGGTCCTGCCCTGCAGCAGATTAGCATCCAGAGAAAAGGGTTTTCTTCTAACCCAAACTGCAGGGTTTTTTTCTTTTTTCTTTAGTTTCTTTAGTTTAGTTTAGTTTAGTTTAGTTTCAAGTTTGATTGGTTGTGGTGCCTGAGCCTTTGATTCTGTTTTGTATATTTATGAGGCCTCTCTCTCTCTCTCTCTCTCTCTCTGATTCGCATAGCTATGGGACACAGGATCATGACTGGCACTAATTTTTGTGTTCAGTTCTGTGATTGGTCAGTGTAGAGCCATTGTGATGGAATTAAATTAGTTCAATTTTGGTGTGGTACCACCCTGCCAGGTCCATTGTAATGTTCTTAGGTATAAACAAACCACCCTGTTTTAGTCTATAGGTCTGTTTAATTGAAAACAGTTGCCCATCAAAATTTTCCATAGATTTCCAGCATGTCCTTTTGAAGGGACCCTGTTTACCCTAATTGTGTAGGAATAGTACAGTATAATGCCCCAGCTAACCCTTTGTTATTTTTTTAGGTTCATAGAATCTACATCCATCCATAACCTCCTGGGTTATTCACCTATGCCCCCCTCCCCAAGAGACTAAAGCAATAGCACATGACAGCAGGGAGAATTCATTTGAAACCAGTCTTTATTTCCATCAAAATATGCAGAAAATGTACTGCCTATGCTAGTTTTACACTATACGCTGGCTAAACCTTTCTCCGGAGCAGGAATTTATAATTTCTTGTCCCAATTAAGTATTCGGTGTAGGGTACCAGAGGTTTATCCTCTTCATGGATAACTCCATATAGACCAGCATTCGCATCTACAGCAAAATCAACAGTTTATAATTGCTATACCCTAAGCTAAATGTTTCTCAGTGAAGTGCAGACAATTCCTAGTGTACTCGATTCCAGTAACAACATTTATAACAATTCCCATACACAGCTCAGTTCAAAGTTCCTGAATTGTCCAGATATCCTCATCTGTCCAGTTAGAATCATAAAATAGAAGGACTGGAAAGGACCTGTAAGATCTTCAAGTCTGTTCCCCTGCCATGGGCAGGAGGTAAATGGGCTCAAACAAGCTCAACGAGGTGCTTGTCCAGCCTCTTCTTGAACACCTCCTGAGATGGCAACTGCACCACCTCTGCCGGGAGTGTGTTCTAGATTCTAGATACCTTTACAGAAAAAAACTTTTTCCCTATGTCTAGCCTAATTTTTTCCTCAGCTAGCTTGTGCCCATTGATCCCTGTCCTCCCAAGGGGTGCCTTTCTGAAGAGTTACTCCCCTAGATCTTGGTGTTTGCCCCTGACATACTTGTAGGTGGCTATCAAGTCACCTCTCAGTCTTCTCTTACTCAGACTGAACAAACCCAGTTCCCAGAGTCTCTTCTCGTAAGGCCTATCCTTCAGGCATCTAATAGTATGGGTGGCCCTTCTCTATACCCTTTCAAGCTTATCCACATCCTTCTTGAAGTGCGGTGCCCAAAACTGGACACAGTACTCCAGCTGTAGCCTCACCAATGCTGAATAGAGGGGGAGGATCTATTGGCAGCACATTGGCTGATGCACACCAGAGTTCTATCTGCCCCACTGGTGACTTCATTGCATTGTTGGTTTATATTCATCCTCTGATTGATTGTCACCCCCCAGGTCCCTTTCAGATGTGGTGGAGCACCATCCATGTTATACTTATAGTGAAGATTCTTCCTACCCAAATGAAGGAGTTGACACTTCTCCCTGTTGAACCTCATCCGATTGCATTCAACCCATAGGACCAGTCTGTCAAGGTCACCCTGTCCTCAGATGTGCCTGCATTTCCCCCAGCTTGGTGTCATCCACAAACTTAATCATTGCGCTTTCCACTCCCTCATCCAAGTAATTGATAAAGATGTTAACACACTCATGGCTTCCTTGCCCTGGACTGCCATGCAGTCTTCAAAAATTCTCTCTCTCAGGCAGTATTTCAGTATGCCATAAAAACAAACATGCATAAGAGCTTCCATGAGCCTTTTATGTTCTTGATGCAAAACAGGACCTGGTAGTTCTTTACCTAATTGTCTTCTAAAAGCCAAAGAATTATTAGCTTCTCCTGAAACATTGGGCCTATGTTCATCACAAAAATAGCTTCTATTCTCCAATACCAAAGCTACAGGTCTGCCGTTGTGATGTCTTACTGGTGTCATTAGAAAGGCTAACTGCACAGGGATTTCAAAGGAAAAACTACTTAGCTACTGTTTCATAGATTCATAGATGTTAGGGTCGGAAGGGACCTCAATAGATCATTGAGTCCTACCCCCTGCATAGGCAGGAAAGAGTGCTGGGTTCAGATGACCCCAGCTAGATGCCTATCCAACCTCCTCTTGAAGACCCCCAGGGTAGGGGAGAACACCACCTCCCTTGGGAGCCCATTCCAGACCTTGGCCACTCTAACTGTGAAGAAGTTGTTTCTAATGCCCAGTCTAAATCTGCTCTCTGCTAACTTATGGCCATTATTTCTTGTAACCCCCGGGGGCGCCTTGGTGAGTAAAGCCTCAGCAAATCCCTTCTGTGCCCCCATGATGAACTTATAGGCAGCCACAAGGTCGCCTTTCAGCTTTCTCTTGCAGAGGCTGAAGAGGTCCAGGTGCCCCAGTCTCTCCCCATAGGGCTTGGCCTGCAAACCCTTAACCATACGAGTGGCCCTTCTCTGGACCCTCTCCAGGTTATCCACATCCCTCTTGAAGTGCGGCGCCCAAAATTGCACGCAGTATTCCAACTGCGGTCTGACCAGCGCCCGATAGAGGGGAAGTATCACCTCCTTCGATCTGTTCGTCATGCATCTGCTGATGCACGATAAAGTGCCATTAGCTTTTCTGATGACTTCGTCACACTGCCAACTCATGTTCATCTTGGAGTCCACTAGGACTCCAAGATCCCTTTCTGCTTCCGTGCCTCCAAGCAGGTCATTTCCTAGGCAGTAGGTATGCTGGACATTTTTCCTCCCTAGGTGCAGGACTTTGCATTTCTCCTTGTTGAATTGCATTCTGTTGTTTTCCGCCCATATGTCCAACCTGTCCAGGTCTGCTTGTAGTTGTTCCCTGCCTTCCAGTGTGACCACTTCTCCCCACAGTTTTGTGTCATCCACAAACTTGGACAGAGTACACTTCACTCCCTCGTCCAAGTCACTGATGAAGACATTGAAGAGTATCGGTCCAAGGACCGAGCCCTGCGGGAACCCACTGCGCACACCCTTTCAGGTCGATACCAGCCCATCCACTACTACTCTCTGGGTGCGACCCTCTAGCCAATTCACCACCCACCAGACTGTGTAGTCATCCAAGTCACAGCCTCTTAACTTGTTCACCAGTATGGGGTGGGATACCGTATCAAAGGCTTTCCTGAAGTCTAAATAAACGACATCAACCCCTACTCCTGCGTCCAGGTGTTTTTGTAACCTGGTCATAGAAAGAGACTAGATTAGTCAGGCACGATCTGCCTGTTACGAACCCATGCTGGTTTCCCCTTAGCATAATTTTTCCTGCCGGGCTCTCGCATATGTGAGCCTTGATAATTTTTTCAAAGACTTTGCCTAGGATGGAGGTGAGACTGACTGGCCTATAGTTGCCTGGGTCCTCCTTCCTCCCCTTCATGAAAATGGGAACCACATTGGCCCTTTTCCAGTCCTCTGGGACCTGGCCTGTGCACCATGAGTGTTCAAATATTCCCGCCAGTGGCTGTGCAATGACGTCAGCCAGTGCCTTCAGTACCCTCGGATGGAGCTCATCCGGGCCTGCCAACTTAAAGGCATCCAGTTCCTCCAAGTGACTCTGCACCATCTCAGGGTCTACACTTGGTAGTTTGGCGTCTTGCTGCTGCCTCTCTACAATCCCAGTGAGAGCCTTGTCTTGCCCCTCACTTAGGAATACTGAAGCAAAGAACTCATTGAGGAGTTCAGCCTTGTCCCCCCCCGTCCATCACCAATTGATTATGCCCTTCTAGTAGGGGTCCTATTCCACCCTGGGCCTTCCTTTTACTCCCTATATATCTAAAAAACAATTTTTTGTTATCCTTTACTTAGGATGCCATCCTCAGCTCCATGGTAGCTTTGGCCCGTCTAACTGCCTCCCTACAAGCGCGAGCAGAGGAGGTATACTCCTCTTTAGTAATCTCTCCCCGTTTCTACTTTTTATATGCCCCCCTTTTAGCCTGTAGACTGCTCTGGATTTCTCTGGTCAGCCAAGGAAGCCTCTTGGCCCCTTTCCCTCTTTTTCCCCGCATCTGGATTGTCTCCCTCTGTGCCCGAAGGATCATTTCCTTAAGGCACAGCCACCCTTCCTGGGATCCCAACTCTTCAAAACTCTTTCTCTGCAGTGCGTCCTTGACTAATCGCCTGAGTTCATTGAAATCAGCTTTCCTAAAGTCTAGCACTTTCACCCTACTAGTTACCTTACCCACTCGACGTCTTATGATGAATTCTATTATTTGGTGATCACTGTCCCCCAGGTGACCACCGATCTGTAGGTCTCCTACCATGTCATCCCCCGTTGCCAATACCAGGTCCAGTAAGGCATTCCCCCTAGTGGGACCGTGTACCTCCTGTGTCAGATGGAGGTCCTGTACACAGGATAGGAACCTGCGTGAACGGTGGGACTTTGCTGTCTGCGTCTCCCAGCAGATGTCTGGGTGGTTTAGGTCCCCCATGACTACCGCCTCCCTAGTTTTTATGGTCTCCAAGAGCTGCCTCAGTAGCCCCAAATCTAGCTCTTCCCCTTGGTGTGGGGGTCTGTAGCAGACCCCTACCACCAAATCCCTTTCTCCTTGACCTCCATGTAACCTAACCCACGGTCCTTCTACTTTCTCCTCCTCTGATTCTGTTTTGATAAGGGCCGATGTATATTGCTCATTGACATAGAGTGCCATCCCTCCGCCTCTCTTCCCCACTCTATCCTTTCTGTACAGCTTATAACCCTCAATATGTACCGCCCAGTTGTGGGAAGAATCCCACCAGGTTTCTGTTAGCCTTACTAAGTCGTAGGTGTTTAGTGCAAGCAGGAGCGCTAGTTCATCCTGCTTGCTCCCCATGCTCCTAGCATTAGTGTATAGGCACTTGAGCCCTGTTTAATGAGTTCATAGCTAATTCCTGCCCCACTACCTCCAAACGCCTACCATCAGCTCCTCTAAGAGTCCTACATCCCCAGTTAAAGCCACTCACCAGTGACCTCTACTCCCTTAAAAACATCTTCCCACTCAGGATCCAGCATGAGGTACCCCTCTTCTCTGGAATCCTCAGCATCTGCTCTGCAAGTCGGGCATCAAGCTCACCAATGTGGTGCATGCTTACATGGGCCTCCTTCTCTGGTTCAAGCATCTCAGGCAACCCTTGGGCTAGCAGGCTACTCTCCTTAATCTCTCCCTCCTCAGAATTATCACTACAGTATCATTTTCTTAGCAGACATCTGGCAAGCATTGGTGGTAAAGCAGGAATGAAGGGCCTTACCAGTGTAGGGTAAGAATCCATATTTGCTTGTGTCTGCATTAGCATGGTCTCAGAAAACATGCAGCCTGCTTTGGAGGCTTTCCCAACAGGATTTGGAAAAGAGGCAGGCCAGGGGCTTCCAAACTATGTCCCACCCGTATACATGCTCTGATTTGTTCGATGCCATTCTTGGGGAGGTCCGACAGCCCCGAAACCACTGCCAATTGGTCAAGGGTGGTGTGGCAAGTCATTAAAGGGGTCACAACTGTTCACTACCTGATAGGTCGTGCCCATATCTCATGGCCTAGGGGGAGAGGCAGATCTTCTGGTATCCTGGGGCAGGCTATGCAGCATGAGAGATGGTGTTTCCCGGTCAAGGGGCAGACCTTCTGATGTCACAGGCCACGTGATGGGGCAGTGGATTCTAGGACCAACATGATGGTGAGGGGGTGGGTTTTGGGGCAGAGTGGTTGGACCTTCTGATGTCACAGGCCATGTGATGGTGGCAGGTGATTCTGGGACCAACATAGTGGCCAACACGGCACCCAAAATGGTGGCCAGGGAGTGGGACTTCTAAAGTCACGGACCATGTGACAGGGCAGGACTTCTGGTTAAAAGGCCTCAACCTCCTCCCAAAAGGAGTACTTTTGGAGCAAGGGGGTGGATGTTCCAATGGCAAAGTTCAGGGGGTAATGGTGAGATTTCTCGTCCCAAGATGGCAACCAGGGGGCACCTGTCAGGGGAAGGGCTTAAAGGTTGACAAGAGATGTACCTCCTATACTATTTAGGAAAGAAGACAAACAGCCTAGAGTAGTAGAACAGGTTAGGGATTACTTAGAGAAGCTAGATGCTTTCAAGTTGACAAGGCTGGACAGGATATACCCTATGGTACTGAAGGAATTGGCTGAGGTAATTTCAGAGCCATTATGGGTCTTCTTTGAGAACTTGTGAAGGTCAGGTGAGGTTCTGGTTGATTGGAAAAGGGGCAAATATAGTGCCTGTCTTTAAGAAGAATGAATTATATGCCAATCAGTCTGACATCAATACCTGGAAAGATCATGGAACAGCACCCCAGGGAATCTATTTTGAAGCACCTGGAAGAGAACAAGGTGATCAGGAACCACCAGCATTGGAGTTGCCAAGAACAAGCCATGTCTGACCAACCTGATTTCCTTCTGTGATAAGGTGACAGACTCTGTCGATGGGGGGAGAACAGTGGATGTGAGATACCTTGACTTTAGCAAGGCTTTTAACACTCTTTCATGACATTCTCATTCACAAGCTAAGGAAATACAGACTAGACAAAAGTACTACAGGATAGATACATAACTGCTTGGATAACTGTACCAAACTATTAGTCATTAATGGGTCAATTAAGAGAAGGCATCAAGTGGGATTCCCTACGGGCCTGTTCTGGGTCCATTATTGTTTAATATCTTCATTTATTGATTAAGGCTATGGGATCAAGTGCATACTTAGCAAATTTGTGGAACATACTAAGTTGGGTGGACTTGCAGATATTCTGGAAAGTAGTCTGCAATTAATCAGATGAGATTCATTAGAGACAAGTGCAAAGTCCTGTACTTGGAATGGAATAGTCACATATGCATAAAACAGGCTGGGGAATGATTGACTAGGCTGCAGTTCTGCAGAGAAGGACCTGAGGGTTACAGTGGACCATAAGCTAAATATAAGCCAACAGTGTGCTCTTGTTGCCAAAAAAAAGCCAATGGTCTGCTGGGTTATATAAACACGAATGCCACTTACAAATGA
The DNA here is from genome assembly GCF_030867095.1 of Alligator mississippiensis. Lineage (NCBI taxonomy): Eukaryota > Metazoa > Chordata > Crocodylia > Alligatoridae > Alligator > Alligator mississippiensis. The sequence goes on along the minus strand of NC_081828.1, from coordinate 161,094,535 downwards.
AGAGAAGTGATTTTTCTGCTCTACTGAGCCCTGGTGAAGCATCACCTGGAGTACTGTGTCCAGTGTTGGGCTCTGTACAGGACCATGATCCAGGCATGGCCATGACACCACCTTATGACCACATGGCTCCTGTTCCCCTCAGCTCCCCAGGGTTCCCTCCATTTTTCCTTCACCTGCCATTCCTTTGATGGAATTATCTGTTTTAGAAGGGGACCAAGCATGAAATGTGCATGCATGTGAACAAACAATTGCACAAGCAGAAAGCTAGGAGATAACAAGAGAAAGCTCTGGACAATGTGTCCCCTGCTGTTTTTTCTCTCGTGTTTAAAAAAACAGATACTTGTGTATATTCCATATTAACTACAGGAATTGAAATATCTGAGCTGTCAGCAGTTTCTTCTCTTCATAGAAGAAACCAACAAGGCCCTGAATGACTCACTTTGATAAGGGTAAGGGTAACACAACACTAAAATAAAATAAAAAAATTCTGGAGGCCCAGACAAGAAGATCAGGGCAAGGAAGTATTCGCTTAGTGTACCATGTTCTTTTTATAATTATCAGCAAACCCATCTATGTTACTGTTAATGGGAGCAGTATTCACACTCCTTTCATATTGTTCCTGCCTTAGGGAATGAGAATTTAATTCAATTACAGCTACAGTAACCAGTGGCTACACAACCCTTTAGGGAGCCATGTAACCATTGAGAGAGAGAGAACCATTAATAGGTTGGAGCTTCATGGAAGCAGTGCCCTGTGTATTGGTGTTTCACAAGCAACTACATCCTTCCCACTTTAGGACAGATGAAGTTCACTACATTTACTGGGCCTAATCTGTCGATACCACGTAGGCTTTGCTGAATAAGTTAAGGTCCTGTTTTGGTTATAGAAATGCAGGTTTCCCTCACTTTACGTTATATATGTGTTCCTGGAAAACGGCACATACCTTGAATTAGCATAAAGGGAATAAAGGGAACCCACTTTACATTGTAACAAGTAGGGATATATTCCAAGATCCTGACTGTACTGATCCCCAGACCCATTTCTACCACTTTTACAAGACAATTTTGGTAATCACTAACAGCAGACAGTCACACACAAGCACAGGGTGGTGGTGAATATTACCATAATGGGGATGGCAACTACAGAAACACAAGTTGTAGACAATGAGCGAGGAACACAGATCCACACAGGAGACTATATTTTGGTGCACATCACTCCCATAGTGCACCACACAAAACAGTTGACTGCGGGCTTCCACCACACTGATCTCATAAGAGTGAATTTACCTTGCATATAATGAATTTTTGATATAAAAAGGGTCATCGCATAAGAGCGAATTTACACATACAGAACCTGCATAAAGCAAGGGAAACCTGTAGTGTCTTTTCTTAGTCCTGAAATTTGTGAAATTAATTTTTTTGGCCCCATAATTTTTTTTTCAAAAAAACACCAAAAATTATTAAACTTTTTGTTTGCAATTTTTTTTTATTTAATCAGAAAGTCATGTTTTGATGGATTTTTTTTTTTTTTTTTGCACAGGTCTCTAGTTAAATGATAATAAGTCATACTTATGTTAGTAGACCTGGGAAACTGAAGCCAGATTTGCTCAGTCCCAGTATGTCTTCACCACCATTCTTCTCAATTGTATATTTAAACTTTCCAACTGATATGGCCCAAAAATTCATTAAAGTGGTAGCATTCTTCTACTTGGCATCTGTATCATGTTTATTGTTTCTAAAAAACAAAAGTTAAATATGAAAATACAACTCTTTAATTATTTACTTGTTTTTGTTGATGACCTACTGAATGCTTTAGTTTCTTCTTCGTCTGAAAAGGCAGTACAGCCAGAAGGGAAATGTGCCTTTACAGCATCAGACTTCAGCAGAAATACTTTTCTACGGTAATAGATGCCACATGGAATATTTCACAAAAGATATGATGAAGTGATTTTTATCTATGGTGAGCTATTTTCAGACTGATTTGCATCTTGAGCTTATTGAATGTGATCTGTATATAAACAGTGGAAATTGAGGTTAACAGACACAGCTTTAAATGAGAGCTCTAACATCTTTTACATACGTTTCCACTGATGAAATACCAGTGATTCATATTTTAAAAGTTTTGCAATAAAAAGCTTCTATAAAAGGACTTTCTTGCACATGTACATAAAAGAGAGCAGGAGGGAGGGAGAAGCAGCTGGAACCTAACATTAGTTTGATAGTGGAATAAATTCTGTTCCAGAAGATACTCCTTTGCCAGTTTTTTCCTATGAAGGCTGAAAAGCTTTCTCTATAAAATACAAGATTTGGATCACAGTACACTTAATCAACAGAAAAGAATATGGATTTCTACAGACCATAGTAACAATAAAATACAATTTAAAAAGAAATTATTAAAATATTAGTTTGTACTACAGTCAACAAATGAAGAACTTATGCTAATCATGGCATATGTAACTAAATAACAATAATGTGAATGAAGATGTTAAATCGTCTGTAAGCACTTTAGAATTTTCAAAATATAGAAGTTTACTTTAGTTTGCTGATATTATTTCAGAATTTATAGCCTTTCTAATCTGTTTATAATATTAGGCCCAAATTTTCACTAACCAAAAGAGCTGACTTGTATTTAAAACAATCAAACAACATTTAGTGCAGAACAGGTAGCACAGAGCTATGGCCTGCTATCACTCCATCTTTGAAGGCAGAGGAAATATTACAGTACCTAAAAACTGTTTGCAGGTGAGGGCCTGAAAGATTGTAACATTAGCAACTGGTATAGTGTCCCTAACATTGGTAAATAATTAATTTAAGTTGACCAGAGGTGTTTGGGGGCTTTTGTAATAGTAGCTCCCATGGACACTATCTGGAAGCTGGGAAATACAGTCTAGCATAATACCTTTGGCTCCACTTTGACTCAAATGATTAATCATGTTTTTAATGCAATAATAAATTATAAAAAAAGAGGAAGTGGGCCTACCAGGATGTCACTAGATGTAATTGTATGGGGAAGCACGACATCTGATAATACTTGATGGATAGGAAGGACTGGCCAGATTCCTTACTAATGTTAGAGGAATTTATCAGCCTTCCTTTACAGTTAAATCTGTTGTAGGCATGGTAGGTCTTTTTGGTTGCTTGGAGCTGTTAGCTCTAATAGTAAATTTTAGGCTATTTCAAATAACACTGATCTTAATCACCTTTTAGGTGATTATACTAAATCAAACTGAATTAGAAGTCTTTTAAAGGATCTCTCAATGTTAATGACAGTGGAAGACCTATTCTTATTGAAGCATGCTAAATAAGCAATTTGGAAGTAGAGTTTGTCAGGTCCATCACTAAGATTTAAAATATGGAGGGCTGCTTCTGAGAGCAGATTGTCCTAAATCAGATATTCTTTGAGCTGTTGGTTGTAGCTGTGTTGGTCTAAGGACATACACAGACAAGGATTCATAATTTCATAGCTTGTAGGGTCGGAAGGGCCCTGAGCAGATCTTCAAGTCTGACCCCCTGCTATGGCAGGAAAGAGTACTGGGGTCAGATGACCCCAGCAAGGTATTCATCTAGCCTCCTCTTAAAGACCCCCAGGGTAGGAGCCAGCACAACTTTCTTTGGGTAAATGTGATTCTTTGAGTAAATGTGGTATTTTTTATTAGACCAACTAAATAGTTGGAAAAAATGTTCTTTGCAAGCTTTTGGGTACAAACACCCTGCTTCAAGCACTTGAAAAAGGGGATTTGTATCCAAAAGCTTGCAAAGAACATTTTTTCCAACTATTTAGTTGGGCTAATAAAAGATATCACATTTATCCAAAGAATCTTGTCTGCCTACGTTCTTTGAGTGTCATTTTAGCATGATTAACACTCAAAATACTTTTCAGTGCCTGCGTCTATATGGTATGCTGCCTGCAGTAACCGGAGTAACTGAGCAGTAGCATCACTGAAAGGCTTTTAGGAGGTGCAGCAGCTCATTACTACTACACAGTAGTGTTGCATCACACTTTGTCCCATGCAATACTACTGCACAGTAGTAACAAGCTACTGCGCAGTAGGGTTGTGTGAAACAGCACTGTTCAACTTCTGTTTCAACGGAACAGTATTTAATTTCAACTTTCATTTCATTTTGAAAGCACTGTTCTGTTTCATTTCTTCAAAACTGTTTTGTTGTTTCAATGCTGTTTCGCTGCTTTGCCCTTGGGCTATAATGGGGAAGCGCAAAACTGCCTATAACTTTGTCATTTCTTGCCTGATTCAGATTAAACTTGCAGAGATGGTAGCCCCTTCTGAGGGCATAAAGCTTGGCAAGTTTCAAGGGACTCTCACCCTTGGGAGGAGTCTGGCACAGCCCCTGATCTGCTTGCTGGATGACAGGAGGCTGTTGCTGCCAGCTGGGACCAGCAGTAGCACCAATCTTCCTGATGCTGTGTACGGGCTGTGCCCAGCGCCAGTTCCAACCAGTAGCAGCAGCCTCCTATCATCTGGCAAGCAGATCGGGGGCCCACCCGCACCTTCGGGAAGATTGGTGTTGCCACTGGCCCCAGCTGGCAGCAGCAGCCTCCTGTCATCTGTCAGGCAGATTGGGGGCTCACCTGTACCCCCAGGAGGGCTGCAGGGGCTGTGCTGGACTCTTTCTGGGGCTGTAGGCCTCTGATCTGCCTGCTGGATGACAGGAGGCTGGTTTTGTCACCTGGGGCCAGTGGCAGCACCAATCCCGGCTCTGAGGGCGGGCTGTGCCCACCGCTGGTCCCAGGCAGCAGCAGCCTCTAGTGATCTGGAAAGCAGATCAGGAATCTGCACCCCTGGGAGGAGTCCAGCAGAGCCTTACAGCCCTCCAGGGGGTGTGGGCAGGCCCCCGATCTGCCTGTCAGATGACAGAGGAGGCTGCTGCTGCTGACTGGGACCAGCACTGAATGGAGCCCACACCCAGCTCTGGGAAGATTGGTGTTGCTGCTGGCCCTAGCCGGCAGCGACAGCATGCTGTCATCTGGCATGCAAATCTGGGGGCCTGCACCCCCAGGAGGGCTGGGGACTGCATCAGAATCCTCCCAGGGGGTGCTGCCCCCGAATCTGTGCCAGATGACAAGAGGCTGCTGCTGCTGGCTGGGACTGGCACTGAAGTCAAGTAAGCCCGGCTTCGAAACTGGAAACGTTTGGAAACTTTTGAAACATTTTGAGTGCCCTTGTTTCATTTTGAAGCTGTTTTGAATGCTTTTGTTTCATTTTGATTTCACTGTTTCAAGCTCAAAATGCATCAAAACAGCTTCAAAACAAAACATCTGGTGAAATTTCACACAGCCCTACTGTGCAGTCAGCATTTTGTGTAGACATGACCAGTATGTAAGCAAATATATTTGGCTTTTTCCTTTCTTTTGTGGTTTTTCATTTTGTGTCTTAATGCCTATAAAAACTGCTATTGCCATTAACAATGACTGCAGTTCTTGAGGACAAATCATTCTCTTATGCCAGTGAATAGGTATGCATATGTGGGATTGTGCTATGCTCATTAATGCCTGAAGGATGAGGCCCTCAGTAAATTAAGGCTAAAACTACCAGGAAAGTTGGTACTGACTGATAACTAACGATGTTTATTCATACAAACACACTGGCACAAAGTCCCTCCCCCAAGTTTGTGTGTATGATTCTTAGCCTCAGAATAGGCAGATGGGGGGGACGTAATCTGCACAAATTAGGTTATTTAATTTGTGATTTCCCTTGAAGCTCAGTTATACTATTTAGGCAAAGTCCCGCATAGTATTGCAAAAAAGCTGCAATATTACAGATTACTTTTTGAGGGGAATCTTACCTAAGGGAGAAACTCATTCCAAGACCTGCCCGCTACCAATAAAGGAAGTAACTACTGATGCATTTTCAGGGGTGCAGTATATTCCTTCCTGCCTAGTTCCACCTAGAACATGAGGCCAAGGGGAGTGTATTACACCCATGGGACTATATATAGGTAGTAATTACAATTGTACCTAGTTACTGTGTGTACGTGTGCATGTGCATGTAGAATGACTTGAATCCTTCCTCAGAATAGCAGATTTAGGATTTGGGGAAAATCCAGATACAAAGCTTTTTATTCCAAGAACAACAACTCAAATATATGACTGGAAATTCTCTTGCAGCCAACACTGAAGAATCCTTGGTATAGTGATCATACCTTCATTTGGCAGACTGACAAGCATGTACATATTCCTAAATATCAACAGCAATAGTGAAGCATTCAAACCTGCAAAAATCCTCTTATAAATGAGCAAATTGGGAGCCCAGTCCTGCCAAATCCTGTGCACTTTCACTTCCAATTCCCAATGAAGTCAGTGGGAATAGAGGGCACTTAGCACCTTTCAGGATCAGACCTTTTTAAATACAGGCGACCCTCACCATTCATGGGGGATACATTCTTGTATCCCCTGCAAATGGCAAAATCCACAAATAAGGCACTGCGTTCATGAACGCAGCACCCCTGGTGGCTGAGCATGGGGACATGGTTCCAGTAGTGGCAGCAGGAACCCAGCAGTGGTGGCAGGAGCCCAGCAGCAGCAAGCGTGGAGTTTCTGAGGAGCTCCTGTAAGTGTATAAATGTATTTAGAATGCGGATTCAGCATTTGCTAATATTTGAAACTGAGAATGTCAAACCCACGAATAACGAGGGTTTCTGGTACACTTATTTTTACAGAACATGCATTCTATTTTTTTCTGAAAAGGATTTAAGCTGTTCCTAAAATAATGTATTTATTCAGGGAAGAGCAGGAAGGATGTCCCAGTGTAGAGCCCTACTGTACAATTCCAGAGCTTTAGTCTGCTCCAGATTTTTTGTGTTAACCTGAGCAGTCATTTGGATTCTCCTGTATGAAGCCACCTGACTCTCAAGGGAGCCTTAGGCTAATTAGCATGTGTTTTATCTGAGAGTGTAGCATTACTGTGCCATATTATTAAAAGTTAGAACATGTTCTAAGTAGTACTGCTTATTATGATCTCAGACTGCACTGGACATGGCTGGAGCTCAATGTGTCCCCTTCCCACTTCCTCCTCCCTCCCTACCCCCAACCCCAATCCCAGCACAGGGGGGCCTCAGCTCACATATCCAGCTGTGAGAATAGATCCTGCACCCTCTCCTTGCTGCATGCCAGTACTGCCCAACCCAGAAGCACCTGCCCCTAGCACACTGGGGCAATCTGGGCCTATATCACTGGTGGCAGAAGAGAGAGACAGGGAGCCAAGCCTAGGAAAGGGTGCTACTCCTGCTTCTGGATCCATTTCCGCTGCTGGGTTCACTCTGCAACATGTCCCTTTGGGTCTTTAATGCTGATTTAAAAGGTATTTAAGCACTTAACTCACCACTGAGTGAGCTAAAGGGAAAGTAAAGGGACTTTGTGAACCTTGCTTGCTGTGCCTCGGCTCCCATCTTTATAACACAGAATCATAGAAAATTAGGGTTGGAAGGGACCTCAGGAGGTCTTTTAGTACAATTCACTGCTCAAAGCAGGACCATCCCCAACTAGATCATTCCAGCTGGGGCTTTGTCAAGCCAGGCCTTAAAAACCTCCAAGGATGGAGATTCTACTACCTCTCTAGGTAACTTGTTCCAGTGCTTCACCACCCACTTAGTGAAAAAGTTTTTCCTAATATCCAACTTAAAGCTCCTTTGCTGCAACTTGAGACCATTGTTCCTTGTTCTATCATTTGTTACCACGGAGAACAGTCTAGCTCCATCCTCTTTGGAACCACCCTTCAGGTAGTTAAAGGCTGCTATCAAATCCCCTCTCAGTCTTCTCTTTTGGATACTAAATAAGACTAGTTCCCTCAGCTTCTCCTCGTAAGTCATGTGCCCCAGCCCCCAAACCATTTTTGTTGCTCTCCACTGAACACTCTCCAACTTGTCCACATCCTTTTGATAGTGGGGGCCTAAACCTAGACACAGTGTATGTCTACACAAGACACTTAATATGCAGAAGCCTAATAACACTGTGCAGTAGCGTGCCAGGCAAAAACCCATGCTAATATACTACTATGCAGTAAACATCACTAAAAAATTGTGCTTTGGTACCACTGCACAGTAACTGTAGTTACTGTGCATTTATTTAGTACTTCATTAAGCAAGTACTAAACTAAATGCACAGTAACTTCTGTGAATTAATGAACATGTAGATGCACCCAGAGCACTCCAGATGTGGCTTCACCAGTGCAGAATAGAGTGGTATGAGCAGGGGGTTGGACTAGATGACCTGAATAGAACAGTGTTAATAGGATCTTGCAGGTGAGCTGTGGAGAAAAATATGTTATCAAGAGACAGCAACTAAAGCAAACTTAAAAAAAATAGTTAATAAAGTTTTGAGCAGGGGGTTAGACTACATGACCTCTTGAGGTCCCTAATTTTCTATGATCTCTATCCACTGAAACAGGTTACACAGAGAATTTGTAGACTGTGCATCTCTGGAGGTTTTCAAAATCTGGATAGACAAAGCCTTGGCTGGGAGGATATAGTTGGGGATCGCCTTGCTTTGAGCAGGGGGTTGGACTAGATGACCTCCCAAGGTCCCTTCCAACCCTCATTTTCTATGATTTTTTTAAGTAATAAAAATTTCTATATGTAATCTTCATGTTTTTTCTCCTTGAGAGAGCAATGAAATAATAGTTGCAAAAAATGCACTCTATATATATCAAAACCAGACACTTTCTTTAAACTGCATTCAGTCATTAACTTAAAAACTAACAAATAATTACAAGTTAAAAATAAGCTATTATTAAGTGAGATGTCACTGGAAACTTCATTACTTGGGTCAGTTTTGAAAACTAAGGATTACAGCTATAAATGGAAGATTGAACATTGGTTGGTTCTTCCCTTCCTATCTACCCCCACACCAGCATCAGTCATTCCCAGCTATTATTGAAATGTACGAATATGGGCAGATCTATGAATTCAAGAAGAGGGGTTCAGGAGATGCCACCACTGCTCCTGGGGCAGATTGTACCAGGCATCAGGTGCTGAGGACTTTCTTGGCATACATGAAGCAGGTAAGATTTCTCACAACAGCTGTTGGCACTTCCTATTCCTTTTTTCCATCTCTAGCAGGGGTAGCCTCTGCATGCAAGAAGGAGGGACCCACTGCTGCTACAACTGTCCCCAGCTGACCCAGTGGTGGGGGAGCCCTTGGACTGCTCCTGCCCTGATGGCTCACCATGACTTTAAAAAGAGTCAGTGCTGAGGGGGACTGCATGAAATAGGACCTACCATATATTATGCCCCCCCTGCAAATGTAGGCCAATCACTGCAGCTGCTCTCAGGATTAAGGATCAGGTGTGGGGGACCCCCCCCCCTCCGCCCATTGGCAGGATTGGCTGCAGGGGACCCCCCTCTTTATTTGGCAGGATTGGTCACAGGAGGGGCACATACCCCCCCTGACTAAGGTGGCACCAGTTGCCCATGCTTCCTGTCACCACTCCTATTCATCTGTGCCATCAAGCCATTGGCACAAAGGATCAGGATAGATTGTGTGATCAAGATCATGCCAATCCTTGAAGGAAAAGGCATGCAAGCAAATTCATGTTGTTCATGGATGTTGTTAATATCTTAGCAAGTGACAGCACATCCCTAGAACAAGCAATAAAACATACGAATGAATACAAAGAGGCATTGGGGCAAAACTAAACATACAATAAAGTAAGTGCCTGGTGGTGGAGAAGATGGAAGGAATGGGAAAACTGGGTTTACAGGTCACAATGGATCAAATCAAGGTATTGGGAGTGGAGGTGGATACACAACTGACAAAAAACGAGGCCTGGGAGAAAGCAAAAGAAAAGGTGAAACAAAAACTGGGGAGCTGGTATGATTACAAGCTGTTGATGGCAGGACAGGTAAATGTAATTGCAGTAGTGGTACTCCCAATCATACTGTATGTAGGCATGATTTTTCCCTCTGTCATGGACCACTATGTATAGGATTCAACAGTAACTGATAGTGTTTTTCTGGAAGGCCAAAAAAGTAAAGCTTTAAGGAACAATGCTGTACAAGGAGAAACTAGATGTAGGATGGGGCTTCCTAGATGTGTTTCTGTTTGTTTATGTGTTCTGTTTGTTTGTTTGTTCTGTTTGTTTATGTAAAGTATGTCAGCCTGTGCTGCACAGATGGGATAAAAGAAGGCACAAAATGGGCTGGGTTTGTCCAGTAGTATGCAGGGACATTATTGCATATATGAAAGATCACTCTCACAGCCCTAGGCCTTTATTTCTTTTTTACATATGGCTTTAGGAGCAAAAACTATTGTCACAGTTTTAATTCCAAATTCCCCAACCAAACCAATGCCCTGCTGGAAATCAAGTGCAACTCCAGGATGTTGCCCTCAAACTTGTACCTGGGGCAGGATGTTATTATTTGCTCCATGGTTTGGTCAGGGTTTCTACAGTCACAGCCAGGTGAGGTTTTTAGGCACCACTTGTACATCAGGTGGCCTCACCAGCCATGTCTAGTGTATATCCTATTAAGGATCATCCGCGTGCTCCATGGGAGGTTGAAGCCTAGTTGTTGCATTGTTGGGTCAGAAACAAAGTGTTTATTTGGGGAAGTGTTTTGTGCCCAAGGTTTCCTCCAAGATTCTTCAGTGTTGTGGTATAGGAGGTGCTTGGTTCATGTCCAAAAATTTTTTCGTGAAATTATGTGATGAGTTGGGAGATCTTGAAGGCTCTGTGGGTAGGAAGGTCTGGATTACTATCGATACACATTATTTCTCTGTATGTCACTGCATCCAATCTGATAGAGGGAGGAGTAATGTTTGAAAGTACTGGTAGCCACTGCACTGAAGTTGATATCAAATTTCCAAAGATAGTCCTCATTACTGAGTAGAGTTGTGCGTCGATGAGTTTGGTATGTTGACCTGAGGCCCAGAAGGGTGCACAGTACTCAGCTGCTGACAGGACCAGGGGTATGGCAGAAGTACGGAGGACAGTGGCTTCTGCACCCTAGCTTGTGCTGGCAAGTTTTTGGATAATGTTCACTTGTGCCTTTGTTTTCATGCCAGTTTTTTGGAGGTGATAATGGTAGGCTAGGGAGCGGTCAAGGGTCACCGCAAGGTAGGTAGGAGTCAAGTTGTGATGCAATTTTTCTCCACAAAAGGTGATGTTGAGGGTGTTATGTGCAATGCGGTTGTCAAGATGGAATGAAGAGATGATGGACTTGGTTGGATTTGGTCATAGTCTCCACTTATGACAGTATTCAGCCATTATTAATAAGTCAGAGTTCAATGTGGCTTCAATATCCTGAAAGGATTTTGCTTGTGTGGTCAAAGCAATATCTTCAGCATAGATAAATTTCTGCGATGATGTGTAGGGCATATCACTCATGTAGATGTTAAAAAGTGTTGCTGCCAGAACACTATCCTGTGGGAGCTGTTGTTGAGTATTCTTGGAGGGCTGACCTCATCTCATAGGTAGACCTTCATCCTTATGTTGCTTATTAAAGTCCATAGCAGCTGGAGTAATTTAGCACATGGCAGCAGCAGGGACAGTTTGAGCATCAGTCCATATTTCCATGCAGTATCATAGGCCAAGGTAAGATCTATGAAGGCAGCCCTGGTCTTGAGCTTGTGGTGAAAACTAGCCTTGATGTTTGTAGTGATGGCAAGGACTTGTTCATAGCAGCTATGATGGAGTCTAGAGCCAGCCTGTTCTTGGGGAATAACAGGTTGATTATAGGGCTAATTCTTAAAAGGATGAGCCACTCCAGGAGCTTATAGGTTGTGCAAAGCAAAGAGATGGACCTGTAGCTCCCAGGGTCATGTACTAGCTTTCCTGGTTTTGTTAGGGCTATCACCATTACCTCGCACCAGATTTGTGGAATATGGCCGTTCTCTATCACAGCTGAAAAGTGATCCAGAAGCCAATGTTTTGCAGTAGGCCAAGATGGTGGAGGAATTCCAGTAGAATACATCTTTCCCAGCAGCTTGGCCCTTCTTTGTGGATGCTGGGCCAGCATCCAGTTCTGCAAGAGTGAAATGGTCTGACAGTCGAGAGGACTCTGGACAATCAGCCATTGTCTCTCTCAGTTTTTTTTTAACCTTCTGTTTGTGTCATTTATCAAGGGATCCCTTCGAGTTGACCACCAATTTGGCAGTGCCAGCATTTGTGCTGACTCGTGGGTTAGCGGCCTCTGCTGGGTTTGATTCTCCAAGTTTCCTCAGGAGGCTCCAGGCCTGACGGCTTGAGTGCATAAAGTCTATGGATTCCATGCAGTCCAGACAGCTTTGTTGTCTATAGGTATCTGTTGTGATAGCTTATGATGTCCTTGTATGTGCCTGCTGCTATTTTCTGAGTTGGCGGTATGCCGCAACTTTCTCACCTGCCATGTCTTTGATATTATTATTAATCTTAATTTTAGGTGTTATTAATTGGGAGGGTTATTTTTCTTTAGTTTTCTTTTACCACAACTCTTTCATGGGGCTCACATGCAGGCTGTATATATCATTCAATCCACTTACTTGTATAGACACCAGAACTTGAAGTAGATGTTCAAACGCAGTTTCGTTAAGATCAATTTACTTTTCTTTGTTTTTGTTTTACAGATTTGTTCAAATTCCACACACAATCAGGTGGAAGATGTTAATTGCATGCCTTTCAAATACCTCTTACAGTCTTAACTTTGTAACTCTTCATACACAAAACAATGTTGCTGTTTAACAGACGCAACATAAATTAACTGAACTTAGTATTAATGAACTATCTCAATCCTAGAAGTCTTCTTTCTTTTTCTCCTTTTCTTCTCTTTTTTAACTTTAAGAGAGAACTTATCTCCTCAGATCTCTCTGCATAATTCATTCATTTATACTAATAAGTAGTCTTCAATCAGACATCTCTTTTATACGTAATCTTGAACGTTCTTGATAATCCAAAAAAACCCCAGTCTCTGAATATAAACAGAGTGTTTTAAATATAAATCCTTGTCTTTTCTTTTTCACTGTTTTTAAACGAGATTATTTTCTGTTTCTCCTTTTTCTTTAGTTACAGGCTGACGTTCCTGCGCCATTTGGAGTCTTTCCGAGAATCCGCCTCCCTGTCCCCTCCAAAATCAAAGAAGCTCAAGTGACTTCCTCACGGTTCTGTTGAAGGATCCCTCAATGTTCCTTTTTCTTTCTTAGACTCTTCTCTATTCTCTCACAATTCCTTCAGACTTCGTGTCCCACCACTCTCCACCTCTCTCAGAGCTTCTATCCTAAAAAGGCAGCAGTTCCGGAAGCGGCGCTCTCCATTCCCCGTTGTCTCACCCGCACTCGCTCTCTCACCCATGCTTGTGTCTTCACAGTATGCAAAGATTCCAGTAGTGCTGTGGCTGTAGCTGGATCTTGTTGATATTGTTGAAAAAGGGCTTTGCAATCACAGCTCCAACAAGGGATGTACCATGGTACATCCCTTGGGCCTGGATAATGCCACTGATATATGAGAAGATTGTAAAATTTGTGAATCTGTACAGGATGCAGACAATAGCTGAAACAGAGTTGGTGAGCCATAAAAAAATCAAGGCCTATGTCAGAGAAAAGTGAGAAGGTTCATAGGGGAAGAAGCATAGACAATTTGGAAGGAGGTGTTTGACAAAAGCTTATAGAAGTATCACCAATACTTTGACTGGCTGCTAGAACATTGGATTGTACCAGGATGGGCACTCCATTATAACTGGGAACTGTGTAGAAAAGCTGAATGCCCCAGACAAATGTCATGGGAAAGAAAACATATAGCATGTGATATGGGAATGTCAGTTCACCAGAATGGTCTGGGAAAAGGTAGAGAAACTCCTATAGTAGCTGGGTGCTAAAAGCCAACTCGCACTAAAAGCAGTTCTGTACAACATGTGGGCTGGGGCCCAGAGGAAGGACGGAGGAAGAGTAAGGAAAGAGCTAGTGAGCTTTTGCATGACATTTTGGAAAGCAAGAAACTTACTGGTCTTGTAACAACTGGAACTCTTGGTAGAAGATACCTTGTGTTTGGGCTTGAACAGACTGGGTAGAGAACTATGTAAAGATAAAGCCATGGATTTATGGAAAAGAGAAGAATGGAGATATGTAATAGATGTAAGAGGATGAAAAGATGATGAGGCCTGAGAGGCAGCAGAGCTATAGCCACAGGCCAGGGGTTAGCTAGGGAAAGGCATGATAGGAGCCAAGACAAGACATATATGGGATAAGAGGTGATCAGTGTTAATAAATGAGCTTGGAAGGCAACAGGGAATAATGCAGTATTAAGACATGAAAAGATCTAGGCCCCTGGATTAATAGGTATCACTGGATAATGTGTAAATGTTCTGTGTGTTTTTTGTTGGTTTTATTTGTCTAAGTTTTGAAAGTTGATGAAAGCATGATTTTTAAGTTTTGATACTTTGTTTTGTTGGCCTATAATTAATGTAGTTTTTTGTAACACAGTGTAAACTGATAAAAGCAGGTTTTTAAGTTTTTGATACTTTCATAATAATAATGATCATGATAATAATTATCGTGATCATTATAAAAATAAAAGGTTCCTATCAGTATGTTTGCCTAATATGGGCCATGTATTTTACAGTCATGCTCAGTGTTGGCTGCATTTAATCAACTTCCTAATTAGTTTCAATTACTAAGCACATGGGTCTCGGAAGATGCAACTTTCTTATGAAATCATGGGGCCTCTATGCAACCAACCGATGTGTTTGTCAGGAGAAGCAAACTATGGAATATCTCCTGAGATCAGTGGCGGACCAGTGGGAGGGCGGGGGGGAGGCGGGAGGGGGCCATGGACCCTAGGCACCAGCTAGGCCCTTCAGAGTTCTTATCATGTGGGTGGTAGCCGCGTTTGTTGTTTAACCCTCCTGCCCGCCCCACAGGTTGGGTGTTTACTTACCTGTTCCAGCTGGAAATTCCAGCCGTCACCCCTCCCCATGCATCTGGTGTTCTGGAACTTTCATTTCCTTCCCAGCCAAAACAGGTAACCAAACAGGGCTGGGGCGGAAGCGGAGGAGTTCCTGGTGCAAAGGGAAGCAGGGGTGCAAGCATTGGTCCCCAGGAGCTGAAGACCTATGGTACGTCACTGCCTGAGATGCCCTGTAGCACCACAATGCACCCCACAAGATCTGGCAACACCAGCATTAGAAGCAGTGGCTTGTACAGAATATTGGGAACAGACCATATAGAAAGGTTGGATTGGAGACACACCGATGAAGAAGACTGAGCACATGCTGCTTTTCACAGCAGTTTAAGATAGATAATGTATTTAAAGAGGTTTCCTTGTATGCACATATAAGATGAGGGGCTTTTCTCTCTATGCTGACTGGGAGGAAAAACCTTGTCTTGTTTTTTAGTAAATACAGTAATAAACAACTGAAAACAGTCTACAACTGAAATAAGTAAATCATAGTAAAAACATCCATAGCTATGACTCTAGATTTGTAACTGTATTGCACACTTCATTCATTCAGATTTCTTTGTGATAAAACTTATGCAAAGGCACACCCTATAGTCTTGAGCTAAAGGCTAATTTCAGAGCTGATCTGAGCAGGGTGCAGGGCCTGGGGCAAATCAGCCCATATGGGGCCCCACCCCCACTCCAATCCTGCGCACCTCGGACCCGAAGAAGGTGCTGCCACCATCAGCAGCGGTGGGGGGAGGGTGTTGTCACAAGTGGCCAGATGCAAAGCCAGCAGCAGCAGCACAGAGTTGCTTCAGCCACTCCACCCACAGGGTCCCCCAAAGCACGGGGCCCAGGGTGGTTGCTTCAATTCACTCACCATTAGGGATGGCCCTGGCTAATTTCTACCACTGATTAGCACTTCTGGCCCTGTGATGTGAAGGAGAGCCTTCCTAAATGTAATAGAAGACAGTCATGCATGCTTATTCACACACACAGGTACACAACTTTATTGGAACATGCAGACCTTTATAAATGGAATGTGTGCCTCTTGGTCATGCCACCTAATCTATAAAATGGCTTTTAGATGAAGGCAGTTTGTCTCAAATGTAAGCATCTGCATTGTTATCAATCCCTATCTCTAATGTATCCTCATCAGAAACAAGATTTCTGTATATTTCATTCAATACAAAAACAGACTTATGATACCACAAATATAATGATTCTTAAGTTGATACCTGAGGTGAGGTAACCTTTTTTTTTATTGTTGTGTGTATGCTTAATATGTTCTCCATGTTTGACACCACTCTGGGATGATATCCAAGGTACCATGGACATCATCAACTGGGTACCATGGATATAAATCCATCTAAGATACCCAGTTCATTGGGGTTTGCTTTGTGTCACCAGGGCACTAAAAACCAGCAGAAATGTATTAGTAACCCTGGCCCAAGGACATGTTGTAATATCTACTGTTGTAATGCAAAGGTTTAAAGACAAAATTAATCATTATTCACTTTAGACAAATATTCTAGGAAGGAAAATTGTTTCGTTCTCTGAAGTTTATCATCACTCAGGAAAACACAGTAATATATGTATCTTCACTGGAGGCAGTGTTCAGTGCAATAACTCAAAAGTTTCAAGCTCAGAAGTATTCTTAATCTAAACTTTCTTGGATAGATTTCAGCATAATGTTGAGGTCTAAGAACTTTGCCTAGGAATGACTCCATTTTAAAAAAGAGAGAGAGAATGCAGTGTTTAGCACAGTAGTTCCTACCTTGTATGAAAGTTGGATGACATATTGGAAAGACCTGAAAGCTTTGGAATGTTACCATCAGTGATGTCTTCAGAAAATCCCCGATATCAATTGGAATGACAAGAGAATGAATGCCAGTGTTCTTTCTTGCTCAAGCAACCATTTAAGCCATGTTTATATGGCCGCATGGATGCCTGACAACTGGTTCAAAAACAGGTCCTATACTCCCAAGTCACTGACAGTCACTACTCCAGGGGTGGGCAAAAGAAAATATTCAAGGATACCTGGGAAGCCAATCTGAAGAAATGTGATATTAACATCAATACCTGGGAGACTCAAGCACTGAATTGTCCCCAATGGCACCATTATGTATGACAAGGCATTGATCATTTTGGGCAATCTCAACTCACTATGGAGGCAGATAAGCAAGAGAGACAAAAAGGAAAGAACCGTAGCCTGATATTGCCAGAATCTACTCCTTCCTCCTGGAACTATTTGCCACACTTGCAGTTGAACATGAAAATCTCAGATCAGCCTCCTCGGTCATCTATGAACTCACTGATGACTTCCCTATCTACTAGAAGACTTTCATTCTTGTATCAAGGCACTGCAACGGACAAGGAATTCCCAACCTGTGGTTTATGAGTAGCATGTTGCCTGCAATACTCTCCAACATCATTCACAGTCGCAGGAAATTAAGAAGTTAGAACTGAGGCTGGCAGGTAGGGCAAAGTATGATGCTTCCCACCCATATGCACTGTTTGTGTATTGTTGCCTGTGGTCAACAAGTATTGGTTACCACTGACATAAAGAAAGGAATTTCTGTAATTGAAGGAATAATGGCAATGGGAAGAATGAAACATACCGGAGGTCTCTTGGTATATATGCATGTGAAAGAAGCCAAGGAGGCCAGAATGGTATTTTTTCTTTAAAGTAATAAGAACTTCTATTTAAACTAACACATTATATTTATTTAACCATTATGTAACATATATACCAGAACCAGCTTTAGACTGTAATCTGTTAGTGTATGACCTGCCTTCTGAATTACACCTTCCAAAATTCAGGATAACTTCTGTTTTCCTCAGTCTCACCTCACAATTTTAGACCACAATGACAGCTGCTTCACACAGTCAAGAATAAGAAAGCAATGGAGTTTGTGGACAGGAGGTAAGTAGCAGTGAGAGTAAAAACATAATAGGGAAAGTACAAGGGATCTGTAAAGCAGAAAGAATTTATAGATATGGAGGCATAAAGTCACCTTCTTAGGCAATTTACCTGTCTTAGTTATGATACTTTGTCACAAATTTGATCTGGTGTTCAATGTCTCATATTTTCCATCATTTACAATGTTTTTTTTTAACTTGTTCAGTGACTCTCTGTTATTTGACTCAATGGGCATTCCAGTTCTGTTGTGTCAGCCTTTTTTAATCTGTGTGGAAGAAGTGTGCTAACTACTCAAAACGTGAAATACTAAAAAGGTCACACAATTTGAGAGGTAAATTATATGTTATGTGAGAACAGAAATTATGCCATCAGTGTGTCTGCATGACTTAAATGCCAAACACGTATACACATCGTAGCCTTCTTCTGCTATTTCATGAGCTTATCAACAAATATCATCTCTCTAAAAAATATATTTGTTCAGGATCTCTGTACGCTGTATGTCTCTTCTCACCCACCACTTTGGGGGTCATTGGTTCACCTATTTTGGCTGCTGGCTCAGCCCTTATTCAGATAGAGAATACCACCTACTGGTGACTTGAGTTGTTAAATTATGGTGTTAAACTATGGTTTTAATCAACACAGGACTTGATAAGCCTAAATGTATGAGTCAGCTCAGCTGTTCATATGCAAAAGAGTAACTGACAGTAGCATAGGGATGTAGCTGAGGCCACAGGGATAGTGGTAACTTCTGGTTGCCACGGGATCACAATTGTGATCATGTGGCTGCCAGCAGCAGCTGATTTTTTCACTCCCCCTTCCCCCCAAGTTGGTGCCCACAGTGGTTGCCATCATTTTACCCATTCTAGTTACATCATTGTTAACTGTATTTAAAACAGCTCCCTCACAGTGTCTGTACCAATTGCTGCCATTCTCAGCAATTTTTATTTTTGGTGTGCTGGGCAGTATATCAACAACTGACTGCAGTTTGTCCACATTGTGAAAAATAACTTCATCCCAGAGCAGATTTGCACAGCCCTTTGTCCCCTCATGAAGATCTGAAGGTTTGCTTTTATAATGTTGGCATGATAGATTTTACCTAAAAAGATCAAGGAAGGACCAATTATTACCACATGTTCAGCTCTAATAGCCACTCTTTTTTTTTTGTTAAGAAAGGGAAAGGCTTGGGCCATTGCTGGCAGGGGTTAAAGGTGCCAGATGGCTTTAAGTCTGTAAGTGTCCAGTCACTAATCATGATGTCATTTAGTATGCTTATGATATCCTCCTGCTTTGTATCTCTTTCTCCTCTGACCCAGGCCCTGCAGTCTCAGTTTTTCCCAATGCCTGGCTGCAGTTGGGAATTGGATACAGGTGAACCAATTAAATCTGAATCTAGACAAGACAGAAGTGATGGTGGTGGGCAACTGCTTGATCTGGAGGGCTAACTGCTTGACATCTATCATTGATGGTATTCAGCGTCCATTTGTCACTCAGGTTCACAGCCTTGGGGAGCTCCTGGATCCTCTACTGCACCTGGATCTTTAGGTGGCAGTGGAAGTGGCAGTGAGGAGTCCCCTTCATCAGCTTCAGCTCGTGAGAAACCTATGATCCTTTCTTTCAGATTAATTTTAAGGCTAGATCAACTTCTGCAACATGCTATACATGGGACTACCCTGAATGGCCATCCTGAAATTGCAGCTGATACAGAATGCAGCAGTGTGCTTTATGACAGGAGTGGAACACTGGGATCATATAACTCCAGTGCTCAAGTCTGTGCTGGCTCCCAATAGCTTTTGGGGAAAATTTCAAGCTACTGGTTTTGACCTACAAGGCCCTAAATGATGTGGGCCCTACATATGTAAAGAATCACTCCATTATGATCTCCAAGAGCAGGTTAGAGTGACCTCCTGCAATGCACCAAGTTTGCTTGACAAAACCATGCGGGAATTCATTTTCAGCAGTTATATCGCAATGCTGGAATTCCCTCCACCTTTGGGCCCATGAAAGCCCAAGCCTGGGCATTTTCTGGAAACACTAAGGCCTTCCTTTTTTAGCAGACTTTTAACAAGCAGGTCTAGGCCAGGATATTGTTTAGAGGAGTTATGTTTTATTGTGTTACTTTACTTGCTTTTATTTAATATCTTAGATACTTCCTAAAGAGAAGGCTGAGATAAGTTTGAGGATGGACTCACACTCCCTGGCAAGTGCTTCATACAGCAAGCAGGGAATTGAAAACAGTGTTTATCAGCCAATTAAGAAAACAAAAGATGAACATTACCAGCTACTTGTTGATTCTACCTGTTGATTCAGCAGGGACCATGTGGTCTGCTAGCTAATACACAGCATATACAGTCAGCATGTGGTCTGCTAGCTAGTACACAGACACCTCCTCAGCAAGGCAGAGAGGAGGGGGGATTTCCTGCTTAGTAGGGAGTGGGGGGGGAGCTGAAGCCAGGGAGCAGAGGGGAGGGGCCAGCCCTGATATGCAGCAAAGAGCCCTGCCCAGCCCAGAGAGCATGCTGGGATGCTGGGAGTATCTGGTTTATCTTAAAAAGCAAGGGGTCTGGGACAGACATTGCATAAACCAGTTTGAGCCAAATCAGTTAAGTCTGATACTACATTCAACCAGGTTTATTTCAGACTGGTTTCAGCCATTCTCAAACTGGTTTATGTGGACTGAGCATCTGTTCTGTTACAGGTTTAAACTACGTTCTGATCGCTTAAGCTGGTTTATGTGTAAGATCTGTCCGTAGCCTTGAAGAGAAGGAGAGTACACAATGGAAGTGCCTAAAATTCATAAACACTGGAGAGGGCTAGAACATTATTTGAGTAATGAACTGGGTAGTCTTAGCAGAAAAAATACAGGATAAGATGGTGGATATCCACAGAAAAATGACTAATTGAAGTTAGATTAACACCGCACAATGATCAAATATTTAATGTAATCTGTTGATATGAACCACAAGCTGGCTGTATGGTAGAAGAGAAGGAAGAGTTCCAGGAAAAACTGGACCAAGTGATTAGTGAAGTATCTAAGTTGCGTGCCAGATTATAGAAGCAGTTTTCAATGGACTTGTAGGAGAATATAAGGAAGGCTTTCATGAATGTCTTGAAGGAATAGGCTTTGGAACCAGAAATGAAGCTATGAATGCTTTAGGTTAGCCAGAGCTCATTGCCTTATTATTACAAACACATACTTTGTAAAGAGGAAGTGGTGCCAAGATACTACTCAAAATGACTACTTCTCAACAAGAGGAAGAGGTTTAAAACATGTGAGAGACTGCAATATGATTCCAGAAGGGTGGACTGTGGAGAAACATATATTGCTTGTAACTGACTTCTGAGTGAAAAGGCAGGTGGAGGACAAAAGGTAAATTTTGGAACAAAGGTTAAAGTCATGGGAGTTTATGGACAGTGGTCATGTCTACACGAGATGCTGACTGCCCAGTTGTTACTGCACAGGCATTTAGTACTTGCATACATAAATACTAAATGACCATGTGATAACCAGAGTTACTATGCAGTAGTGCTCCCATACACCTTTTTGGTGATGATGACTGCTCATTAGCTCATTACTTCTGCGCAATTGCATCGCGTCACACTGTGCAGTAGTAACGAGCTACTGTGCAGTCAGTGTCTTGTGTAGATGTGGCCAGTGGAATTAATCTGAGATTTAAGGATGGTTTTACAGAGGTTGAACTTTATAACAATTACACTAATTAATTCAAATATATTGTAGAAAATGCCATACCATGGTTCTTTTTCCTCTGTCTTAATAACAGTGGTTTGGCTGGGAGGATGAATGTTTTCACTGGTTCTGACTGCATGAACCACTTGTAGCATGCAATATTGTGTTATTGTATTTCAATCAAATTTGTTCTGATATTGGACTCATCAAAATAATATTGCTATATATGGATTTAAATTTTTTTCAAAGTTCTTCTGATCAATTTACTATGAGATGTTTGAGGCATCAGTGAACTTCTGCTAATGGGATTTTATCCAGTAGTAATTCGGGGGTTTTGTGTGGTTGACACTATTCTTTAATAAAAAAAGATAGCAAGATGTTAAGGAAAATGAAGTTACCTTATTTGTTCTGTATAATCTTTATTCCTTTAGGCCTAGAACTACCTCTGCTCTTGACTCTCCCATGGCAATGATTTATGGTTTGGGCAGGTCATGCTTTGTGTCTCATTTTCTTTATGAAAAGGAGATAATGTTAATCATCTTTCTAAAGTGTTTGGGCATCTTAGATACCCAAGTTTCAAATAATTAGTGTGTAGCAAATTTAGCTCTTCCTTTGAGACTTAGCTGCACAATCAAAATGCATTCAAGGAAAAAAAAATCACACATTTGCCTACATCTTGCTTTGCTTGGTTTGATCCCCTCCCAATATTCCTGAGATATAGTCTCCTGTGTGTTACTAAGCAATCCTCTAGACTTTATCATAACACTCTTTGTTCTGCACCTACCACATAAAATATTTCATTAGTTTTGTAAATAATTTGGTCAAAGATTTAAAAAAAGGTACCTTAATTACTTCTGCATGAAACTTATACTGCCAAGCATCTGCAGGTATGTTTCTACCTGAGGTGTCAAACTCACCTGTTCTTCTAGGCAGGATCTAGACTGTGGAACTCCTTGCAGGCCAGATCCTGGGCTGGATCTGGACCCTACAATGGTGGTAGTGTGAGTGGGTGGGAGCGGTGAAGCTTACTACAACCATTGCTTACCCCCACCCCTGTCCCTCCAGCTGCCAATACACATGCCCATTGAGGCTTCGTGCCCCAGATTTGAGTGGCAGGCCCTACCTCTACTTTCTCTGCCCTCAAATTCCCAGCCCCTCTACTAGCCTTGTGGGCCAGGTGAAAAGACTCTGAGACCATGTCCTGTGAGCTGTATGTTTTACACCCTGATCCACACCATCTCCCTGCCATGCCTCAAATGTATCCTGCCCATATACTGTCACAGACATGCATTAGATACAGAAATGTGGCAGTGGAGCAATTCCAGGGGTGCCCAATATGACCAGAAATCCCATTCTGCAGAAAAATCCAATCTTTTGACATCTGGTTTTCCCTCAATCAGCGTAAGATGTTGCTCAATCTTTTTGCATTTCAAAATCATTTGACTAGAATGTTGTATTTTATGTTTTTAAATGAAAATGAGCTGTTTCTAAATCAGCTAATTGGAATGTTCTATTTGTGTCAGTTTGTTAGGAACCTCAGTCTCTCTAACCTGTCACAGGACTTCGTAGAGTTGGTAGTTCTCATTCTCCTCCATAAACCAGGTTCCTCATCCAGGCCACATGATGCACCGTAGTCATAAGATGCCCATGTTGTACTGCAGTTCAGCCGCAGAATAATCCATAGTACTTTGTGTGAAATGTGATTCAACTAGGAAGCCAAGCTCAGAGTGGAGAACAGGGCATGAGGCACTCAAGTGATAGCTCCCATGAAACAACGCAGTCACTGAAATCGTTGCGGTAACCAGACCCTAAACAATATAGTTCACGTGCATGTTCTCAATGGAAATTTGAAACAGTTCAACAAAAGTCAACATTTTCCATTAGAAAGTTTTGGGGAATCCACATTCTCTGGTGAAGTATCATTTTGACAGAAAACTCCTGACAAGCTCTAGTAATTATCATATGTCAACAAGATGTCATTTCCTCTTTCAAAGTTCCTGCATAATTGTTTTCCATTCTATGAGATGTGTGCATGAATTTAGTATTTCAGTCTTTAGCTATGACTGTGCCTTTTACAATCACTTCCCTTACCAAGTAAATTCTGTTCAAACTAAAGTATTGTCTTATTTCTATTTTTGTGTGGTTCGACCTTTATTTGTGGTCTGTTATATATAGCATATTCTGTATTCATGTACTCCATATATCATCGGATCTTCCATATTTGGTAGGTAATGACATGTTTATTGAATGAGAATATTAGAGCTGCTGCTTGTGCTTGAGAACATAAAGAAACTTTCATATTTAATAGTCTGATAAATTCTTCTTGGGGTCTCACATACACTGGACTTATTATTTCACTAAACCTCTGAGAAGATGTGGCAGAGAAACCAAAGTCTAAGAGGAAAAAGGGGTGGCGGGGGGGGGGGGGTAGAGATAAAGATATCTGGAAGATATTTCCATGTCCCCCAGATTTCTAGGCTGTTGCAAGAGCTGGAGTGGTGCTGGCAAAATATGACCTATGCAAAGGACTACTCCAGAGGTGGATTAATGTGTACTGGGACCCTGGGCAAGCACAAAATTGGACCCCTCTCTCACTCCCCCCCGCATTGGAGCTGGGCTGCAGGGGAGGAGGGGAGAGGGGCCCCTTCCCCTCCTAGTGCTGATGGGAAAGGCTGGGTGGATCCCACCAGGCTGGGGGGCACATGCACCTCTTCTCCCTGCTCTCCACCCCTGCTACGGCTGAACATACACACACATACACACGCACACACGGGCACGCATGCTCTACTCTCACTCTCTGCACATGGACACAGACAGGCACACACACACACACTTTTCCCTCACATTACCTCCTCCCAGCCCCCCTCTTGATCACACAGAGGCAGCTTTCTGCCCCCCTGCTGTGAGCCACCCATGGCTCAATCTCGATCCTTGCCTGGCCTCTGTTACACTTACCTGCAGGGAGCTGCTGCCCAGCTGTCCCATGCAGCCCTGCAGATACAGAGGGCCAGGCCAGGAGTGCCACACTGTGTCTCTGTGGGTGGCAGCACTGGGAGGGGTGGCTGCGGGGGGACCATGATGAACTTTGATGGGCTATAGCCCCCAAGGCTCTCCCAATGCCACTGCCTGCAAAGGCACAGAGCGGCACCAGTCTCTTGGCCCAGCCTCAATGCTCCCCCCGCCAGGTGGGGTACAGCTCTACCATCCTGGTTCGACCCCCTTCCCCCAGATTCAGTGCCACCCGGCCCACTCCCCTCCCCGAGGCATGGCGCAGTTCTCCCGGCTCGACTTCAGCCTAGCCTGACTCCGCCCCATTGGTGGAGGGGCTCTGCTTCCAGCTCCCAGGGGAGTAAAGGTGAAAGCTGCAGTTTTAAACTTGGCACCAAAAATGGGCGCAGTTTAAAACTGCTGCTTTCACTGTCCTGCTGATGAGGATCCTAGGTCCGGGGCCCCAATTTGGTAGGGACCCCTGGGCTTGTGCCCAGCTTGCCTGTTCATTCCTCCTATGGGCTACTTTAAAGTATGGTGATCTCTTCATGGGTGCCTAATGGCCAGTCTTCATCACAGAATACCCAAAGGGCTTTGTACCTCTGTATTGGGCATGTATAGCACCTATCCTGGCATTGCTTCAGCACAAGAGGATATTTTTTCCCCTGAGTGCATGTATAACTTTGTATGCCATCACAGCAGCAGCTGGTCAACCATGGAGACCAACATCTGGCCCACAGTCTTTTGATAGCCTCCAATTGTAAGAGAGATTTCACTGGGTTAAGTGTAACTGGAAATCATATTTAGTTTATAATAGGGATGGTGATTTCTTTTGAGAGTGTCAGTATCGCCTGGCATTTTCTATCCCTTTTAAATGATGCCTTTAGTTCTATACCTGCCTTTTTTTTTAGACAGATATCAACCAGTTTGTCTGCCACACTTAAGATGAGCTTGAAAGAATATAGGAATAACCAAATGTCTTGCTCTGGTAACTTTTCCAGCCACAAAACAACCATCAGAGAAGCAACACTAATACCTTACAACATTCCAACCTCAGACTTGATGAAACTGAAAGCAATAACCAACCCACAAATATCATCAATCTGTCCACATGCCCTTACCAAAACTGAAAAATCTGTCTTCTCTAAAGGCCTGAATTTCTGTCCAGAAAAATACCCTAATAAACTACTTCAATGTGGAGAACTAGAAGAATTCTTCCAACGCCTCTGCCTCAAGGAATATTTCCACAACCAAAATAAATCCACTTCCAACAGCAATTCATCCTCTGACAATATTGAGGAAAAGACCAACCGCCAAAATCCCCCAAAAACATTAGATTGGACACCTGACAGTGAAGGAAACTCTAACCTTGACCTCTATATTGACTGCTTCAGGGGAAGAATGAATCAACAACACACACCACCATAGCAACCTCTCCATATCAGAAAAAAGGGCCATAGACTCTCTAAGTTCTAACCACCAAACAGTAATAAAACCAGCAGATAAAGGACGAGCCATAGTTATCCTTAACCATAAGCTTACATAAAAAGCCAATGGACAACTCTCTGACACCACCTACTACAAAGAACTACAGAAATATCCTACTCGTCTTTTTACCTTGAAACTCAAAACTATCATCAAATCATTTCCTTTAAAACTACAAGAAAAACTACAGACCTTGATCCCACAACTCCCTAACCAGGGAATTTTTACATTCTCTCTAAAATCCACAAACAAGGGAACCCTGGCAGACCTATCACATCCAACCATGGAACCCTAATTCAGGAAATATCAGGTTTCATCAAATCAATCCTAAAATCGCTTGTCACCCAACGAGCGAGTATTGTCCAAGACACTACAGACTTTCTATGAAAACTTAAAAACATAGATCACATTTCCAGCAATACCCTCCTAGCCACCATGGATGTTACCAGCTTATATACCAACATCCCACACCAGGATGGCATCCACCCTGCCTTACATACTGGGACAGGGGGCAAACTCAAGGCCAGATCTCAAGTTGGCCTGCCCACCTGCCTTGGACAGTCTGCTCTTACTCGCCTGCCATGACTTGAATATTATCATGATACATTAAGTGGGAGGCTGCCCATTCAGCACCCTGATGCCAGGGGATGCTATCCACAGCTCTGAACCTTCCTTACACCATGCCCCATGCCTCGCAGATGGCATCCAAATCAATATTGCTTCCTGGTCTGAGGCCGGGGCAAACTCAGTCCTTTGCTAGCTTCATTTACACTCTCATTCATGCTTCCCCCCCACCTCATAAGAGGCCTCTTGCACTCCACCCCCCTCTCACAGGGGCCTCTTGCATACTGCCCATCACTGGGCCACTCTCTACTGCCCTTGCTCCCCTTGAGTGACCCCTTTGGGCCTCTGAGCTTACCTACTCTCTCCCTGGCACTACCACACAGCAACTTCAGGTCCATCGAGGTCACCTATTCTGCATGGTGTAACCTTGTGCCGATGCTGGGCTGCTTCTGCCCTAAGCCCCTTACTGGGCAGCTTATTTCATGCACACATACTTGCAGTTGGCCCATGTACTGCCCTTCTAGCCACTTGAGCAGCCCTACTTGGTATACTTCAGGCCACCCTCAGGAGCCCTATTCGGCACCCCCACATGCTCAGTCCTTCAGGCACCCCTTATTACACCCTACTCTGAGTGGGCCCTCATACTACATCCAAAAAGCTACCCCCTCTGGGGTCTCCAGGATTTCACATCCCTGCTGGGCTCAAGTGTCTCACTATTAATGCACCTGGCCCACCTTGCACCCGCTACTTACACAATTACCCACCAGATGGTGGGGGCCGGGGTTAAGGCGTCCCTACCCACCTTTCATCAGGGAGGTTAGCAGTCCTGACATGTAATTGAGACTGCCCCACCACAGGCAGTCCCACCAGGCCTCCCTACCCTGGCAGGGTGCAGTTTTAGGTGATGCCCAGGACCAGGAGCCTCCAACCCCCCACTATAGTTCCTGCCCTTACCTCCAAGAAGTTCCTGAGCTATAGCTCAACCTACTGATGTTTCTCTCTCAGTGGCTGGCTGCAAACTGCTGCCTCACCCTATAAAAACTGGGTCCTAAAATGGCCGCCCTAATCAGTCACCTTCTAGTTGCCTGCCTCCAGCCCTTAAAATGGCAAGCACCCAAAGCTGTGCTGCCACACATACCTACAAGAGCAAGATGACAACTCAGAGTACAGACCCAAAGGTATTACTGACCTTATACACTTCATTCACACACAACAACTTCACTTCTTAATAACCAACAATTTCTCCAGACCATGGACACAACTATGGGCACCAAAATGGCCCCACAGTATGCCAATCTCTTTATGAGCCACCTGAAAGAAGAATTCATCAAGGACTGCACCATCAAACCCTTGCTATACTTAAGATATATCGATGACCTCTTATTCACTTGGACTGAAAACTTGCAATCTCTGATTGAGTTCCATTAGAAATTCAACAATCATCCCCCTCCATCCAACTATCTTTTGTACTCCAGCACCAACGTCTTTTTAAGCACAATATTCACTAACCAGAATGGTAAATACAGACCACCATATACAACAAACCCACGGACCAATATACATATCTGCACAGAACCAGCAATCACCCTAACCACACCAAGAAAGCTGTAATATACAGTCACACTCTCAGATACCAGTGAATTTGCGCTGAGGAAAACACCCAGGATCACTACCTCACAAGTCTCAAAAAGACTTTCACTCCTCCAAAGAGATAGATTGCACTTTTGCAAGAGCCTTCCGGATACCAAGTGAAAAATTCCTGCAGTACAGAAGGAAACCCCCATGAATCACATACCACTGGTTAAGACATATCACCCCTCCCTCAAACCTATATGGAAAAGACTCAAACAATTGCAAACCATAATAGAAGAAGACCCAGTTCTTAAAGAGATTTTCCCAGAACCACCCATCCTAGCCTTCAAACAAGCATTAAACCTTGCTAACCTTATCACCAGAAGCAAACTTCTTACAGCCCAAAACACACTGAATGGATCCAGACCATGCCATGACAAGAAATGTAAAACCTGCCAACATATCTCCACCACCACCACATTCACTACACCCCACAACAAAACCATTAGCATTCCTGGATCTTACAGCTGCACCTCCAGAAGTGTAATATATCTCATCTGGTGCACCAAATGCTCTGATGGAAAATACATAGGAGAAATCAAACAAGAACCAGAATTAATGCACACCAGAAATCTATCAAAGACAAGAATACCCAATTACCTGTGCGGGCACATTTCTCACAAGAAAACCACTCTCTCTCCCATCTCTCAGTTCTAATCCTCAAAGGGAACTTACAAAACACTTTTCACAGATGAGCCTATGAACTTCACTTCATCAACCTCCTTGATACATAACATCATGAACTAAATATAGATATTGGATTTATGACACATTATAACCTGCCTAACATCTGAGTCCCCAGGTACCTCTCCACTATTTACCAGCTACATTCATTCCCTTTCCCCTCCCACACCCCCCAGCCTGTCTCACCCACTGACTCCTCAATTTATATCTTCACTGATTGGCTTTCTTGTATGCATACTAGCCTCTGACTTCTTTACTATTCATTCCATCCAGGAAAAGCATACACCAACTGCAGATGCTTCTTCAGCCTGATGAAGGGTATTTGTACCCAAAAGCTTGCAAAGAAGCATTTTCCCAGCTATTTGAGTTGGTCTAATAAAACATATCAGATTTACCCAAAGAAACTTGTTTGCTCTTGTACTAACATTTCATGCAACCACAAACTTGAGATAGGTTAGTGTTCTGGGTTCTATCTGTTACAAAATATTCAGCAGTGTGGTACCTTTTTTGTGCAATTTATAAATAAGTGCCTAGCCTGAATGTCTTTCAAACTGAAAAAATGGTTTTATTTTGAGTATACTAACATGGTTTGCCTGATAAATTAATCCTTTTAATGTAGATCACTTTTTGAATTAAAGTCCAACTCAGGATCTACCAGGCACTGGTGCCCCCCCACCCAACAGGTCAGGTGCCCATGGTGAGGGTGGGAGTGGGGCAGAGGCAGGGGCAGGGATGAGTGAGAGGATCGGAGCCTAGGCAGCTCCTCCAGGCATGTGGAGAGGGTTCCCACCACTGCACGCACCCTGGCGGAGACCCACGGGCCATGTGGCTCCCTGATCTGTGCGTGGGGCAGAGGCACCTGCTGCTGTGCACTAGGCTTTGTGCCCCAAGCCCTACTGCAGCTGCCGTTGGAGCAGCATGATGCTACATGCATCCTGCTGCTGGGCAGGCAAGGGGGCAAGGCTTAGCCAAAAGAAAATGTAGAAATAATAGTTTATATATTTATATGCATGTTATTTAAAGCTGAGATCAAGTGCTTAATATAAATAATTACACATTTTCCCTACTTACTGAGTCTTAGTGTGACACTTGTGACTTCACATTACCTGCCAGGGTCTTGAAGTTCAGGTTGTAGTTTGAAACAGCTAATTAAATGCAGTCCTTCAGATAGACATCTTTGAGGTGGGTACAATGCTTGGACTTGATTATCTTAATTTGCAAGAACGCCATCTCACACTAGTAGGTGGAACCAAATTAAGTTTTCACTTTTAAAAGCACTTGATAATAGAAGGGAGTACTTATCTCAGTTTACGAGGCCCCAGAAATCGCTATCTGGCTTTCAGCTCAATATCACTTTGCATGGTAATGATCTCCATATCAATTCCACTACTTTGTAAATCAAACACCTGATGGAATGTCGCAGCCAAACCACCAATGTCTGGAAGGAATGGATTTGAGATGCACATGCTAGGAGCATGGGGAACAAGCAGGATGAACTAGCGCTCCTGCTTGCACTAAACACCTATGACTTAGTGGGGCTAACAGAGACCTGGTGGGATTCATCCCATGACTGGGCGGTACATATTGAGGGCTATAGATTGTATAGAAAGGACAGGTCGGGGAAGAAAGGGGCGGGGGTTGCACTTTATGTCAGTGAGCAATACACATCAACCCTCATCAAGACAAAATCTGAGGTTGAGGAAGTAGAAGGATTGTGGGTTAGGCTACATGGGGGGCAAGGAGAAAGGGATTTGGTGGTAGGGGTCTGTTACAGACCCCCACACCAAGGGGAAGAAATAGATGCGGGGCTCCTGAGGCAACTCTCGGAGACCATAAAAGCTAAAGAGGCGGTAGTCATGGGGGACCTAAACTACCCGGACATCTGCTGGGAGACGCAGACAGCAAGGTCCCATCGCTCATGCAGGTTTCTAACTTGTGTACAGAACCTCCACCTGACACAGGAGGTACATGGTCCCACTAGGGGGAATGCCATACTGGATCTGGTATTGGCAACGGGAGATGACATGATAGCTACCGATCTGGAGGTCCCCTATCTGGGAGACAGTGATCACTTTATAATAGAATTCAACATAAGACGGCGAGTGGGTAAGGTAACTAGTAGGGTGAAAGTGCTAGACTTTAGGAAAGCTGATCTCAATGCACTCAGGCGATTAGTCAAGGAAGCACTGCAGAGTAGGAGTTTTGATGGGATGGGTGCCCAAGAAGGGTGGTTGTGCCTAAAGGAAACGATCCTTCGGGCACAAAGCAAGACGATCCCCGAGCGAGGCAAAAGAGGGAAAGGGGCCAGGAGGCTTCCATGGCTGACCAGAGAAATCCAGGGCAGCCTAAGGGCCAAAAGGGGAGCACATAAAAAGTGGAAACAGGGTGAGATCACTAAAGATGAGTATACCTCCTCTGCTTGTGCTTGTAGGGAGGCAGTTAGGCGGGCCAAAGCTACCATGGAGCTGAGGATGGCAACCCAAGTAAAGGACAACAAGAAATTGTTTTTTAGATATATTGGGAGTAAAAGGAAGGCCCAGGGAGGAATAGGACCGCTGCTAAATGGGCAGAAACAATTGGTGACAGACAGGGGGGACAAGGCTGAACTCCTCAACGAGTTCTTTGCCTCAGTGTTCCTAAGTGAGGGGCACGACAAGTCTCTCACTGGGGTTGTAGAGAGGCAGCAGCAAGGCGCCAGACTTCCATACGTAGATCCTGAGGTGGTGCAGAGTCACTTGGAAGAACTGGATGCCTTTAAGTCGGCAGGCCCAGATGGGCTCCATCCGAGGGTGCTGAAGGCACTGGCCGACATCATTGCAGAGCCACTGGCGGGAATATTCAAATGCTCATGGCGCACGGGCCAAGTCCCGGAGGACTGGAAAAGGGCTAACGTGGTCCCCATTTTCAAAAAGGGGAGGAAGGAGGACCCAGGCTACTATAGGCTGGTCAGTCTCACCTCCATCCTTGGTAAAGTATTTGAAAAAATTATCAAGGCTCACATTTGTGAGAGCCCGGCAGGGCAAATTATGCTGAGGGGAAACCAGCATGGGTTTGTGGCGGGCAGATCGTGCCTGACCAACCTAGTCTCTTTCTATGACCAGGTTACGAAACGCCTGGACACAGGAGGAGGGGTGGATGTCGTATACTTAGACTTCAGGAAGGCCTTCGATATGGTATCCCACCCCATACTGGTGAACAAATTAAGAGGCTGTGATGTGGATGACTGCACAGTCCGGTGGGTGGCGAATTGGCTAGAGGGTCGCACCCAGAGAGTCGTGGTAGATGGGTCGGTCTCGACCTGGAAGGGTGTGGGCAGTGAGGTCCCGCAGGGTTCGGTCCTTGGACCGATACTCTTTAATGTCTTCATCAGCGACTTGGACGTGGGAGTGAAATGTACTCTGTCCAAGTTTGCAGATGACACAAAGCTATGGGGAGAAGTGGACACGCCGGAGGGCAGGGAACAGCTGCAGGCAGACCTGGACAGGTTGGACAAGTGGGCAGAAAACAACAGGATGCAGTTCAACAAGGAGAAATGCAAAGTGCTGCACCTAGGGAGGAAAAATGTCCAGCACACCTACAGCCTAGGGAATGACCTGCTGGGTGGCACAGAGGTGGAAAGGGATCTTGGAGTCCTAGTGGACTCCAAGATGAACATGAGCCGGCAGTGTGACGAAGCCATCAGAAAAGCTAATGGCACTTTATCGTGCATCAGCAGATGCATGACAAATAGGTCCAGGGAGGTGATACTTCCCCTCTATAGGGCGTTGGTCAGACCGCAGTTGGAGTACTGCGTGCAATTCTGGGCGCCACACTTCAAGAAGGATGCGGATAACCTGGAGAGGGTCCAGTGAAGGGCAACTCGTATGGTCAAGGGCCTGCAGACCAAGCCCTACGAGGAGAGACTAGAGAAACTGGACCTTTTCAGCCTCCACAAGAGAAGGTTGAGAGGCGACCTTGTAGCTGCCTATAAGTTCATCACGGGGGCACAGAAGGGAATTGGTGAGGATTTATTCACCAAGGCGCCCCCGGGGGTTACAAGAAACAATGGCCACAAGCTAGTAGAGAGCAGATTTAGACTGGACATAAGGAAGAACTTCTTCACAGTTCGAGTGGCCAAGGTCTGGAACGGGCTCCCAAAGGAGGTGGTGCTCTCCCCTACCCTGGGGGTCTTCAAGAGGAGGTTAGACGAGTATCTAGCTGGGGTCATCTAGACCCAGCACTCTTTCCTGCTTATGCAGGGGGTCGGACTTGATGATCTATTGAGGTCCCTTCCGACCCTAACGTCTATGAATCTATGAATCTATGACAATTGGCTCCATCACATCTAATTCTTGAAATTGCCTGTTCAATTCCTCTCCTGATTTGGTCAAGTTTGCACAGAACTTTTCTGGGTGGAACCATTTTTCTTTGTCTTCAATTTTTTTCTAGTATTTTCCCCAGACTTGGGAAGTGCTGCAGCATTTTATCTGTTAACTAGGAGGACCACAGACTCAGTTTCAATTTGAATGCATTCACCGCACTGATCATATGTGATAATTCCCTGTCCTTTGCCTGCAGTTCACAGTTCAGTTCATTCAATTTGAACATTATGTCAGTAAGGAACCCAAATTCTAGCAGCCATGCATTGTCTGACAGCACATTGCACACTTTGTTCCTTGATTTTAGAAAAGTAATGATTTGGGGCATTAGATCCAAAAATCTTTGCAGAACTTTCTCCCTGCTTAACCGACTTACATCAACATGGAGAAGCAGCTCACCATATGCAGCATCCACTTTGTCAAGTAAGGATTTAAACAAGTGGTTCTGAAGGGCTCTGGCTCAAATGGAATTTACAGTTCTGACAATGATTTTCATTACATGTAAGAAGTCTATAACTTTATTCACCCATGCCTGCTGGTGGATTATACAGTGGTAATTCACAAAAGAAGGAAAATCAGGATCATTTCTACAAAACGCAATAAAGTCTGCGTTTGCGCTAAGCGTGGCGGGTGCACCCTCTGTTGTGATCAAAACGAGTTTCCTGATTGGAATGTTTTTCTCAAGCACATAGTTTTTGAATTCCTTGTAGATATCTTCACCTCTTGTTCTTTCTTTAGGGGGCAAAACAGTCAGAAGTTCCTGTTTAGTTGTCGCATCCTTAAAAACCATGCGAACAAAACCAAAAATAATTACATGCGTCCCAGTGCCAGGTAGGAAGTGGGTGAGGTTCAGCCCAGCAGCAGGATGCATGTGGCATTAAACTGCTCACGGGCCAGCTGCAGCAGGGCTTGAAGCACAGCGCGCAGAAAAAGCCGCCTCCATTGCCTCAGCATCATGCACATATAGGGCTAGCATAGTATGTATTACAGTGGGTAGTTTATGTAATTAATACAGTAACAACAAAGCACTTGGTTATGCACATCCAAAATATTATCACTCTTTTCTGGTACCACGCTTCCTTACACTTAACAGCTGTTCTAGCCATGATTCTCAGTCAGGGTGCTGTAGCATCCTGGGATATGTGGAGATTGTTTTTTAAGGGTGCCACAGGGTGCCATACAATGTTAGCACTATTAGGTATGCAAACATGATTCACAAGATAAACCCAGAGATTTCAAAAAGGGATCCATAGTGTTAAAAACATTCTGGCCTGCTTTGGGCTTCTTGACTCCTTTGCAAAAGAAAAATAATCAAAAAATTAATGAAAACCAAGAACTGGCATTTTTCAAGGGGTGCCTTGAGTCTAATGAGGGATGTCTTACTGCTGTGCGCTGCCCTTTGCACGCTGATCACAGGTGGGGGGACACAAATCCCCAGGGCCTCCACCAGGTTGCACCCAGCAATGGAAGCCTCCTTCCCCCCATGCAGTCCTGGGCAACCAGGTCTTCTGAGACCCAGCCAGGCTGGGGCCCAACCCCACGGGAGTCCCACCACTGCACTGAGTTGCTTCCACCCGGAAGTGGGATGCACATGGCATCAGGCCTTATCCCAGCCAGGTCTGGGACTATCCACTGTCCAGGATCACATGTCGGGGGGACTCCTACTGCTGGGTGCACCCCAGCGCAGGCCCCATGGGGACCCATACCACTTGTGCTCAGGGCAGAGGCAGTGGAGGCAGTTGCCGCTGCCCACCGTGCCTCAAGCCCTCTTGCAGCTGGCCACATGAAGGTGTGGCTCAGGCCAGTGGCAGGACTCACATGGAGTTGGGCCACAGCCCAGCTTGGCCAGGTCTGGGACTATCTGCTGGTCCAGGGGAACACAAGGGAGGGGCTCCTGCCACTGGGCGCACCCCAGCGCAGGCCCCAGGAGCCCATGCCCCCACACCTGTGCTCAGGGCAGGGGTGGTGGAGGTGGCTGACACTACACCTCGAGCCCGGCTACAGCTGGCCATGTGAGGGTGAAGATCAGCTCAGAACCCAGCCCAGCTGGGTCTGGGACTATCTGCTGGTCCAGAGGTGTGTTGGGGGGGGCTCTTACCACTAGGCACACCCAGGTGCAGGCCCAGGGGCCCATGTTCCCCCCACCTGTGCTTGGAGTGCAGTGGGCAACCCACAGCAGCACCCCCTCTTCCCTGAGCACAGGTAGGGGTGGACATGTGCCCCCCGGGCTTCTGCCAGGGTGCACACAGTGGCAGGAGCCTCCCCCCCGTCATGCACCCCTGAATGACCAGATCTTCTGAGACCTGGTCAGGCTGGGATCTGACCCCACATGAGTCCCACTGCTGCACTGAGCCAAACCCACCTGGGGGCAGGATGCATGTGGCTTCAGGCCCCAGCCTGGCCTGATCAGGTCTGGGACTCTATGCTGGTCCAGGGATACGTGGGGAGGGGATTCCCACCACTGAGCACAGCTTGGTGCAGGCCCCAGGGGGCCCATGCCCCCCGCAACCTGTGCTTGGGGTGGAGGCAACTGCTACTGCAGGCTGCCTGCTGCACCCCAAGCACAGATGGGAGGGCATGGGCCCCTGGGGCCTCTGTCAGAATGCACCCAGTGGCAGAAGCTTCCCACCCCCCCACCATGCACTACTGGATGACCAGAACTTACGAGACCCAGCTGAGCTGGGGCCCGACCCTACGTGCATCCCGCTGCTATACTGAGCCACGCCTGCACGTGGCCAGCTTCAGCGGGTTTTGATGTGCAGTAGCAGCTTCCCCAGCCACCTCTTCCCCATGCAGAGATGTGGGGCATGTGCCCCCAGGGCCTTCGCCAGGGTGCACCCAGCAGCAGGAGCTCCCCCCCATGTGCCCCTGGATGACCCCCCTAGGCTCCAATCCTCCCACCACCTATCCGGGCTGGGGCCCCACTCATCTTCCCCGACTCCTGGCTCAGCCACACCATCCATCCCTCACCACAGGGCCTCGATGTGGCTCCCGCCCCTTCCCTCCCCCACAGTCTGACCTTCTGGTCTGGGGTGGGGAATAAGTGCGTACATGCACACATGTGCCCAGCTTCCCCAGCCCAAGATCAGCCAAAAGAGGCTCTGTGATTGACCTGTCGATTGTGATCAACCAGTTGGGGCCAGTGTCTTATACTACGTGAAATTTTTGCTGGATAGGATTTTAATATCGTTGCATCTGCTTCCAGTTCTGAGAAGATAACTCTTTCCTGTCACTTCTTGATCTCTGATCTTTTCTGTCTGGTGGAATATAAAACCCATTTTTTCCCAGGAAAAACTTACGGATGAAGTGATTCCTCTGAGGAATAAGAGTTTTTCTCCACCGTGATCCTATGAGCTGTGCTGTGCAGTAGCAACAGATGCTATTTTATCAGGTCAGCCTTAAAACCATTTCTGCTCTAAGTTGTGAGGTAAATAACTTGTTGTGTCTTTGTAAAACATCACCCTGCCTCTATTGGCCCTTTTGGAGTGCTCATGAATTGAAATCTTCCTTAAAACTTTTCTACTGTCAGCTGGGTTTTCTGTTTGTATTTGAACTTATTAGTAATTAGATTGTGACCTCTAGATACATGGTTATGTTAGTGTCAGTCAAAATGAAAGATGGGACCAAATCACTCCTCCTGAGGCTAAACACTCCTATCTCCTGATGAGTGGGTGTTATACAGTCTGAACTAGAATCCAGACCTGAACTTAAAAGCTCTTTTTAAGCATACAATGGAACTATAACTTGCTACTGATTTTTGGAACCAGTACTCTGAAAAAACTAAATGGTAGAAGTCATTAAGGCTTAGATTTCTAGAGGCATTAGCATTGAAAATAAGAGGTCCTATTTTCAAATGTGACTTAACCAGTGAAGAACCCACATCACTTTTGAAAACAGGACTGACACATCTAGGACATTTAAGATAAGACTCTTAAAAGTATTTAGGCTTCTATGGCTACAGTTAAGTGCTGTAACAGGGGCCTGAGCAATGTTTACCTCCAAACATCTGGGCCTTAATGTCTAAACTAGAATCTTTAAGCACAAGACCAGCAGCTTTATGCACTCTAGTGTTTTTTTAGCCTAGTTACAATGACTTATCTTCATGTTGTAACAGTGTACAACAGGGAATGGCAACCTATAGCCCACAGGCCAGATCCAGCCCGTAAAAAGACTGAATCTGGCCCATGGTAGTTCAGGGAATCAGTAGTACCTTCCAGCCACAGCAGTGGAGGGTCTTAGTATCTGCAACATTCAGTTCATTCTTTCTGCTGCAGCTGAGGCAACATCCCCACATCCTAGCACCTGCCTTTTTCTATCTATTTCCTTCACAACATCTGCTGATCATCAGGGGGCATGGGGCTGTGGCCTTTAGACCGCACCAGAGTCTGGGCCATAAGCAGCAGCCCTGATGGCAAAAATGTTGTCATAAGTTGCTGTGCAATACTGGAATCCCAAATACTTCAAGTCATGTAAGTTACTGTATACTTTCAGAAAAAGACAAACCTAAGAAAACAGAATTCATCCAGCATCTTGAAGTGTGAGTTGCCACTTGCCCCATTGGATGAAATGGATTAGCATGAATGTTAATCCCAGAGAGAACTCAGGAGGTGGTAAGACTATGAATTATTTAATTGTTAGGCAGAAGGCAGTGTTGTGTGGCACTTCATAAACTAACTTGTTTAGGGAGGAATGAATGTATGAATTAGTCATAAGGTGCCACACTGCCCTGTCTTTTGCCTAACTTCAGGCTAACATGGCTAACTACTTTAATTGTGGTTAGGCACACTTTGTACATTAAACAATATTTCAGTAAGGATAAGAGTGACCTTTGTGTGAAGTCCTCCATTCAGAAAATTACTGGTTAGCATAAAGAATGTCATATAAATATCTCCTTTTGTGATTATTTGAGACCTTAAATACTTTCACAATTGTTACAGTTGGGTAGCTAATGGATTGGCTAGTATTTATGTGTACTGTCCTCTACTGGACAAAATTAACAATGGTAGAACAGGAGTGGGTATGCGTGCCAAAGAGTGACATACAAAGGCATTTTGCTTGGCATACACTCCTTGAGGCAGATGGTGAAGGCGCCACAAGGGGCCTGATCCTTGTGGCAATGCAGCCCCGGCCCCTTCCCCGCCATCCACTTTGAGACATGTGTGCACCCACCACCAGCAACGAGCCAGGCTGGGGCTCCTTGGACCCCGGCACAGCTACTTGCAGCCTAGGCTCCATGGTGGGCAGCAGGGACCTGCCCAGAGCCTGAGCCAGCTGTGGCAGCACCAGCAAGCTGCAAAGTGCTGCACTGGGGTTCACAGAGCCCTGGCCTGGCTTGTTGCTGGCAGCAGGTGCGTGCGTGCCTCAAGGTAGACAGTGGGGAAGGGGCTGGGGCTATGGTGCTGCAACAAGAATCTGGACCCTCATGGCTCCTCCATCATCTGCCCCAGCGCACCAACACCTTATAAATCGAGGTTGTGGGTGTTTTGGGGACTCTGCCCAGAAACATTGCTGACCCTTGTGTTAGGGGCCAAACATTCATGAAGTTTCTTGCTAAGGGTAAGTAGCACAGGCCTCTGCTTTATTTCTGCTGTTCTGAGGTACCAAATGGATAAGGATATAGGACAGAGACAACAGGGAAATGGTAGATAGCTACATATTTGTTACAAGTGCCTTTTTCTATTTGAATTAACAAAACTCTAATCTGTTTTTCTGCAGCTAAAATTATTCTGGGAGGAATTAGGTTTGTTATTTATTACCCCTTATATTTAAAAATTAATTAATTTATAAAAATAGACATTTTTATGTAAAAAAAGACTCTGATTTTAAAGGCAGATTGACCTTATTCTAAAGCAATTCCCAAAATGGCAAAAAAAAGTTGAGTATCACAGACACAGTAAAATATTTCTGGTGCAAGAGTTCTTAAAAACCAAGGCAAGTCTGGACAGTGCTTATGTTAGTCAAGTACTTAACTTCTTCTGTGAGTTAGATTCCCTGGAGGAACTTATCTGTATCTATATTTTGCTTTTGCTCCAGTCCATCTCCATAGCAACATGTTTGTTCCCATGGTGAAACTAGATGAATAATTTTGAACTGAGCCTGAAATTTTTAACACAAATTCTGTTTTCTTAAAAGTAATATCATGAATGATACAAAGCAAAAAACATCAACATGTTTTCATGGGCTTCTTTCTTGCTGCTCGAAACATTAGGTGGTATATGTGATCCTTTGATTTTTCTTTTCCTTGATGCTCAGACTGAGAACAGGCTTATCCACATGACTACAGCAGCTGTTATAAAATCTGGATTTTTTTTCATTCCAATTTAAAAGGTTGACTTACTGCAGTCAATTATGTTGTTATATGTACAGATCCAATTTTAGGTTAGACAGCAGGATCATCTTTAAAAAAAATCCTGTGAACAGGAGAAGATAAAATGGGAAGACAACATTTAAAAAGATATTTATAACAATACAGGTCTTTGCAGATAGTCTGCTTTAAATTGCATTCAGTATCACTTCCTGCTTTTGTTTCCCATTGTTCTCTATTTGGTCATGTGAAGGAACAGTACTATATGTTTAAGGGCTTTTCATTATGAAGTAATGTCAAGCAATTACT
The DNA here is from genome assembly GCF_030867095.1 of Alligator mississippiensis. NCBI lineage: Eukaryota > Metazoa > Chordata > Crocodylia > Alligatoridae > Alligator > Alligator mississippiensis. The sequence continues at coordinate 161,054,746 of NC_081828.1, read as the reverse complement.
AAGACTGTTTTAAAAGCTTGTATTATTCTCTAATATTCTGTTTGTTTTAATTCTAGTGAAACAGATGATTTTTGCTCAAATTTATGCAGGCACATTTAGAGATACCTAAAAAAATATTGACCTGATAAAGTTGTTATCATAACAATTTTATTAGGAACTAATGAAGAAAAAATGACCAGCAAAAAAGAACAGATATAGACTCCCTAATTATGTAGTCCATTATTTCACATTGATTTAAAAATAGCATTTCATTAGCCATCTTTGTAAGCTTAATAGTAAAATAATCCACTTAGATTTTCACTAGAACAATTTCAGGAATTCTTGGAGAATTGCCACATTCATCTGACCAAAGTCAGCCTTCCTGCATTGCAGAAGCACTGAGAAGTCTGTATATAAATTAACATAAAAGGAAGTTTGCTTGTTTTGTTTTCTTTTTGAGTTGGGAGGTTATTATTAAATTAAATTCAGCTCAGATGATGCTCAGACCTGTTAAATTCAGCTTGGATGATGACACTCAACAAACTTTTACTAGCAATAAAATGTTGCTGCTGCAAAGTCACAACACTTTTCCAATACTTCAGAAAGACCCAGCATCTGCGTCATCTGGAGGTAATGAGGCTTTCATTTTTTATGCCAAGTCTTCAAGTCTAACATCTGATATTCAAACAGTTTTCACATATGGTCTATCCCAACCTGTTCTTTCTTTCTGTGTGCTTTTGAATTTTTTATTTGGCATTTTCCATCTGCCTATCCTAAGATAAATAGGTGGATTATTCTGGTGAAAGGAATGAATGGTGTTGTTCTGTCTGAAAATTCTTTTCCAGTGATGCCACATCCACATTAGTACTGGCATGTGGATACTTTGACAAGAAGCATACAATCAAGAATAATATATAGACCTGCTTTTTATAACAGACAGTCACACTGCTGTGTTTCAGATATACACTGTGGACAATAAAAAAGAAAATTAAGTGTTAATGATTTATTTGCCCACAGCAGGCAAAGTCTATAAGGAGATACTAGCATCTCAGACTGTGCAAGTGTGGTCACTCATGGGTTAGTACTTTACCACCAGCCAAGAAAAGAATGTTTTCAGATCTATTTGATGGGATGAGTAAACATGAACATTATTTTAGGATATCAATTAAAACAATATATTTAAATAGTGTGACAATGATTCAGATATCATTAGTGGATAAAAAGAAAGATAATGTCATTCGTACTGAGGAAGAGTACTGATAAAAAAAGCTTTCCTTTCCTGTGAAAACTGAAAGCAGTGGGTTTACTTAAGTACTTTCATTATTAAATTGTGAATTATTTAAAGCAGGCTAAACTGAATAGTAACATTTAGATGGAAAAAAAACCTAAGTACAATGACAATGGTGCCTTTGTTCTTCAAAATGAATTCCTTGTGGGGTGTATATGTGTACTGTCACTGCACTATGTGCTCTGCACTGAAAACCACTTGATTTCAGCTAGAGCCAATGGTACTTCGTGTTTGAAAACCAGGACCTAGCTATCTCAAGTTAGGCACCTCAGAACTGAAGCACTTAGAATAATGTGCCGCTTATGAAAACTCAAACAAAGGATTTTTCTCTTGCAGTAATATTTGTCACTCAACAATCTTTGCTAGCATAATATGTGAGGAACTGCAGAAATAATCAAAAGAATTTCAGCAAGGTTAAGGAAACTGAAGGCATTTTACAGAAGTAGGGAGTCTACAGCATTCAGGACTCATATCCTGATGCAAAATCATTAGGTGAATGAAATATAAACTAAAAAAAAGGCAGTGAAGGCTTGAAAGATATTTTTAAATAATGCATGGAAAAGAAGAACTAACAATTAGATACAATGCATTTATTTATTTTTATTTGTGAGATATATATGGAGCCCTTCCTCAGGAAAGGCTTGGGGCAGCTTACAGGAATGACATTTCTTGAAATATGTGGAAATTCAAAATGAATAATTGGCTGACTGTATTTCAGGAAACTGAAATGCACAATAGCTTGAATACATATATAGGCATACACACATATATGAAAGAGCCAGTGGACATATGCTACAATGTAATGCTGGTGTTATAAGAAGAGGAACAGCTAGCTTCTTCATGGCAAAGGAATATTTGGAGAGAGATCAGATAACAGGAAAAGGTTATGCATAAATAAACTTCCTATCCTTTAAATCAAAGACTGTCTCTGAAAGTATGGAAACATCTTTGGAAGCCCATGGGAATGTTGTGTGAATGTTTTGGATCACGTAACAAGTAAATGCCTTTTGACTATGGTCAGTTTAGAATCAATGGTATATCAAAGGTTGCCTGAGGATATATATGATTTAGATAGGAAGGTAAATGTATAAAGTAACTAATGAACAAAATAAAAGGGGACAACTTCTTGTTTGTCTATGGCAATAGAGGTTTTATATAGCCACATACTATTCTTGTGCTGCGCTCAGCTCCATAGGATATGACAGCCTTCAAATTCTGTACTGAACAAAATGATTATCATGTATTATATGCTGGTTTTTCTTTTTTTTCTGCTATCGCAGAAGAGAAGAATGTCTCCCTTGTTATAGCAGATTCTTCTTTTTTCCATAAATGCATTGTTGTATATTTGTATTGGAGAAGATAAAGTCAAATAAATGTGCCTTACACTTGGAGTGGAAGGTGTGAAGTTTGAGGTTCCTTAATTCCTTCATGTGTGTATCCCATTAGATTGCCCCTCCCCTCACCACAAGAAAACTTTATCTCCTGTACAGGTGTACTTTTCTCTTAGAAAGCAGAGAATTCTCTGGGCCAGAAGAATAAATAAGTCTAATGCACTCTTCATATAAGACAGTGACTAATGCCCTCACACAGATCACTGGGAGATCATGAGAAAAGCTCTATAGCCCAGAGCATATAGATGTTGGAGAGGCCCATGCTAAGCAGCAGAACGAAGCAGAGCTCCAGAACCCACTTAGTTATAAAGAAGATTAACCTTCATATGTTCCCACAGGGTAATCTCCTACCTCAGATGCATATTTTCTGCAGTATCTTAAAGTTAATAAATTCTAAAAAATTTTCTTTTTAGGACATTGGCACTGGCACTGGCACTGCGCAATATCCCCAAAGAACAGCCAGCTTACATGGATGGTTTGCTCTCTGCGGATGAAAAACTGCCCAGGGTAACATGTTACTCCTGGCATGAAAGTGTTTTTCCATATGGGATAACAACTTACCCCAAGCCCATGTTGGCAATTTTTGTATAAAATGACAGGCCTAGCCTGTTTGGCCACTTTGGATGGATGCATTTGAAAGGTCAGCATTCATTCACACCTCATTCATGTCCACTTCAGGTATCCACGGTTACTAATGGATGGCCATCCTGCACTCTTCTTTTGCAGAAGATGTGGTAATCCCTTTTGCTAAACACTTTGTTTGCAGGCTGCAGGGTCATCAAAACACCCTACCCTTTGCCAACCTCCCCCACCCCCCAAAAAACCCTTTGTCACACCCAAACCCATCTCTGCTCTCTTTTCTCATGGAAAAACTCCTTCTCACCTGCCCCTTTCATAACATACAAGGTAGTTTGCTCTGCTTTTGTTGGAAGTGAGGACAAGGAGCAAGGGGACAGCAGAGAAGAAATAGAACAACATCATACCTCAATACAGTGTATACTATGGAGTCCCCTTCAATGGTAAGGGCTCGACACCCATCATGCCCTCAATAAGCCTGCTCCCAATAAGCCCCTGTATATATGGTTTCCAAACAGCATCCACCAACATTTGGCTTACCTGCAAAGGGTAGATGCTGGTCTCTGGCTTCTGTGCCCAGGAGGAGAGGGTGCTACCATAGGGCAGGACAGAATTGCTTCTGTGACAGCATAGGTGGACAGGCTTGTCTTTGATTGTTATTTATATGCATTCAGCAGTAATCAATTTTTTTTTTTTGCAGTGATGAGAAGGCAGTGCATATTCAGTGCTGAAGTCTGTCTTGCACAGGTAACCAGGGATGACAGCGACACATCCACTGATGAAATCTTATCCCAAGGCAGTAAGGATACTGACTTCTTTCCAGACATGGGAGACTGTTCAGAGCAAAAAGACCATGAGTCTATGGAAGCTTCATCCAGCTCAGATGAGGAGGAGTTGGTGCCATAAGAATAAGTGATACCAACACTTCCAATAGGAAAGGGAAGAGGACCAGCCCGGGGTGGCTGTGGAACACCAAGGAGAGCTACAGCAGGATGTGGAGCAGAACCACTGCCACCACCCCCAGAAAACATTGCAGATGATGACACCTTTAGAGGAAGGAATTGCAGAGTGTGGGGGAAAAAGTCCACAGCTAATACATCATTGGAGAACAGCCACGGACATAGTCCATGAAAGTGCAGGGCCAACAAGAGAAAGTAATAAAGACACAGTGGTGGAAATGTTCCATCAGTTTCTCTCACAAGATATCCTGACTCACAAGATATCCTGACTGTTATCATAAAAGAAACAAACAGAGAGGCAGAAAGAAGATTCAGGGAGTGCAATGTTAGCCTGAAAATAGACAGGAGTGGAAAAAGCTGGAAGAAACAGAGCTGAAAGCCTACATTGGCCTCTTACTGCTGAGTGGTCTATACCATAGCGGTCCCAAGGCACTGGAGGAGTTGTGGGAGCAATGCACTGGGCGTCCTTGCCTCCGTGCCACCATGAGTTTAAAACGATTCTGTCAAATCACCAACTACCTGAGATTTGACAACAAATTGATATATTGGGAAAGATGTGGACAACCTTGCTACCTTCAGAGATATTTGGACACAATTTGTGGACCAGCTCAGGAAATGGTATATTCCAGGAATACACCTAATGGTTGATGAGCAGCCCATTGTGTTCAGGGTTCACTGTCCCTTCAGACCGTATATGCCCAGCAAGCCTGCCAAATATTGCTTGAAAATTTGGTGGTGCTATGATGCACCCCTGTCTGAAGACTTCTACCTGGGCAAACAACCAGAAGCTCTACGCTAAGGTAATCTTGGTACCCAGGTCGTTGAAAAACTGGTTTATCCCTGGTACAAGATGGGAAGGAATATTGTAGGTGACAATTTCTTCACAAGTACTGACCTGGCAGAAAGGCTGCTACAGCAGGACTTGAACTATGTGGGTAGGAGTCAGAAAAACAAGGCCGATATCCCAAACAAAATGCAAGCAAATCGAAGAAGGAAAACTTTTTCATCCCATTTTGCTTTTGATGGGGAACTCTCCCTAGTTTCCTATGTTCCAAAGAAGTCCAAAGTTGTGCTGTTGTTGTCAAGCATGCACCATGACCTGTCAGTGAGTGGAGAGCAAAGAAAGCCGGACATCATCCATGACTACAATAAAAACAAGGGTGGGATGGATAACTTTGACCGCTTAGTCCATATGACCACCTGCAGATGGAAAAATCAACAGATGGCCAACGACACTATTTTTCAATATGCTGTATGTGGCTGCCATTGCCAGCCTCATCATTTGGCTAGGCCACAACACAAACTTGAAGGAAAGATTACATTTAAGAAGACAGTGCTTTTTTTGCAGGAGCTAGGAGAACAGTTGATTGACACACAAATAAAACAAAGAATGATGGATACATGTAATCTGTTTAAGTACATCAAGGCTGGTATGACTGCCCTGAATTACAAATTGCCACAACGCACCCCAGTAGAACCTTTTGCAAGCATGACTGGACCTTGTGCTTTTTGTCCAAGGACAGATGACCGCAAACCCCGAAAACACTGCCAAGATTATAAGTGATTTTCTTGTGTGCACCACAGTACATCACTGCTGTTTTGTGACAGGGGTGTAGGTTGTAGCGGAGTTGGTCTAAGGACATAGGCAGACAAGGTTCCTTGGGTGAATCTGATATCTTTTATTAGACCAACCCAAATAGTTGGAAAATAATTATTAAGCAAGCTTTTGGGTTCAAAGACCCTTTGTCAGGCTAAGGAAGGGTCAGCAGTTGGTGTGTGCTTTTCCTGGATGGAATGAAAAGTAAAGAAGCCAGCGGCTGGGCTGGTATGCATACAAGACAGGTAGTCAGTGAAAATGTAGATTGAGGAGTCAATGTGTGAGAAACAGGATTGGGGGGCAGGGGGAGAGAGAAGGGGGATGAAAGTGGAGAGGTACCTGAGGAGTCAGATGTCAGGCAGGTTATAATGTGTCATAAATCCAATGTCTATATTTAGTCCATGATTTTTAGTATCCAGGAGGTTAATGAAGTGGAGTTCATAGGCTCGTCTCTGGGAAGTGTCTTGTAAGTTTCCTTTGAGGATCAGGACTGAGAGATTGGAGAGAGAGTGGCCCTCCTATGAGAAATGTGCTCCCACAGGTACTTGGGTATTTCTGTCTTTGATAGATTTCTGGTGTGCATTCATTCTGGTGCGCAGTTGTTGTTTGGTCTCTCCTACGTATTTTCCATCAGGGCATTTGGTGCATTGGATGAGATAAATTACATTTCTGGAGGTGCAGCTGTAAGATCCAGGAATGCTGATGGCTCTGTTGTGGGGTGTAGTAATAGTGGGGGTGGTGGAGATGTGTTGGCAGGTTTTGCATTTCTTGTCATGGCATGGTCTGGATCCTTTTGGGGTGTTCTGGGCTTGAGGAAGTTTGCTTCTGGTGATGAGGTTAGCGAGGTTTGGTGCTTGTTTGAAGGCTAGGATGGGTGGCTCTGGGAAGATCTTTTTAAGAATAGGGTCTCTTTCCAGTATGGGTTGCAATTGTTTGAGGATTTTCCGTACAGGTTCAAGGGAGGGGTGATATGTCATAACCAGCGGTGTGCGATTTGTGCAATTTTACAAAACACTTCCCAGCATAGCAGCCCAGTCTCTGGCTTCTTTACTTTTCATTCCATCCAGGAAGAGCACACACCAACTGCTGAAACTTCCTTAGCCTGACGAAGGGTTTTTGAACCTGAAAGCTTGCTTAATAATTATTTTCCAACTATTTGGGTTAGTCTTATAAAAGATATTGGATTCACCCAAGGAAGCTTGTCTGCTGTTTTGTAGGGAATGCAATGTTTAGTTAAAACAGTTAGGAAATATTTTTGGAAGTAATGGTTAGTTTGAAAAAAGTGTGAACTGCAGACTTAGCAAATTGTTCATTCATGTTTTGCAACTCTAAAAAAAGTTTAAGTTTTGTTCATAGTTCTAGTTAAATAATATTTTGGGTTCAAATCATCATAAATATTCTTTCAAACAATCTGTATGTTTAATACATACTTTTTGGTACATTTATACTGTTGTCACTGGTTCCATTTTTTCATGCAAGTGGGGTAACAAGTTACCCCATGAGAACAACAACAGTTACGGTTTCATGAGAACGGATGAGGGTTAAAGCAGCTGGGATAAATTTATGAAAGGGATACAGAAAAGGGGGTTCTGGCTCACCACTTAGAGGGTGTGATATGTGGAGTTATCCTTGCTGTTCCCAGGTTACATAGGAGAATGGAGGGTGTTTAGTTTTTCCCATGCTTCTGGGCTTTGCTGGTTGTCACATGGGTCCAGGAAAGGCTCCAGGCCAACCAACTGTTCTGATTAAGGTTGCTTTGGTAAGCCTCTCTGTTCCTGTACTCTCTGACTTTCCTAGTTCCTAACTCTGCTTTGCTTTGTTCCTGGACCCTGGTTTATGCATTTTACTTTGGATCCAGTAACTTGGCATCCATTTCCTGGATGCTGACTCTGTCCGTGTTTTAGTCCCTGAATTTCCCTCTGGATCTGGCAACTTGTCCCCAACCTCATGATCGTTGATCTGGCCTGTGTTTTGGGCTCTGCCTCAGGACTTCCTGCTTGTATCTGCTAACTTGTATTCTAAACCCTGATTCAACCTGTGTTTTAAACTATGCTCCTGGCTCCTGCCTTTCCTCAGTGACCTAACTACTAGGCCAGACAGCCTATGACCCAGTCCATTACATGATCCTGCCTTGAGCAGGAAGTTAACTAGATGACTTTTAGAGGACTTTCCAGCCCTACTTTTCTACGATAAACAACCTAAACCATGTGGAAGAGTAAGTAGTCTGTCTTCTATTTCTAAATTAATCCCATAATTACTAAAATATACAGTCACAGTCAGATGCTAGATTTTCTTTCCTGAACTTGAGAAACCTTGCCAATGAAATTTCATGAAAATCAGATGAAGAAAAATGTTTTCAGTAGAATTTTTTTTTTTGGCCAAGAATACTTTGATCAGATTTTTGACAAAAGGTATGAATAAGTTGGGCCAGGTCAGGGTGCAAAACAATCTCCTAACCAATCAGAGTACTTTATACATAGTCATAAATGTTTTCTAGATGACCTGAGCACCAGCAAAGAATCCATAAGAAAGTCTATCCTATGGACTGAGTTACTAAATGTAAGTTTGCATCTTCAAGAAAGAGAAACAGCACCAGGGCTGTAATTTCTTCAAAATGTTTTCCTCTGCCAACCAGCATCATGTGTCTTGCATGAATTCAGCCTCACAGAATCACAGAACCATAGAAAGTTAGGGTCAGAAGGGACCCCAGGATGTCATCTAGTCTAGGGGTTCCCAACCTTTTTATGACGAGGACCGGCAAGCCGTGAACTGGAAGTGACCACAGACCGGCAAACTGCAGACCAGCAGTAACCGGCATACTCCAGGGAGGTAGCCAACCCTTTTTTATACTCAGTATAAAAAAGGGTTGGCTGCTGGCCCACAATATGCCAGTCACCTCCAGTCCACAATTTGCCAATCTGCAGTCACTTCCGGTCCAGCAGCCAGCCCTCCTGTGGACCGGCAGCCAGTCCTTCACAGCCCAGCACCAGGCTGCAGCCTGGGGGTTGGGAACCCCTGATCTAGTCCAATTCCTTGCTTAAAGCAGGCCCAGCCTATAGCAGGTTGTACAGCACAGCCTTTATGTCCCTGGGGAAAACCTGCCCCACGGGACATAATATAAATCATAAGATATCAAACACCAAGTACAAAACAAAGAGTTAAACCAAAACCTGTGGTTTTTTCCCAGACTCTGAGAGAGTGCCCAGTCTCAGTGTTGCTACCTCCTACCTCAAAGCCTTTCCTCTCTCCCCCTCAGCTCCTTTCCCTGGGAGCTTTTAACTTCCTCTAGGCCAGCCAATTATCCTCACCAGCTGGCCCAGTCCTCCTAGGCAGGCCTGCAATCATAGCCTGCAGCTGGGCTGCAGCCCCTGAAACATGTAGCTTGCTACACATCCTCAACTATATCATCAAAGCCAAAGCTTTGTCTAGCTGGGTCTTAAAAACCTCCAAGGATGGAGATTCCACAGCCTCTCTGAATAGCCTGTTCTGTCCACGTTAGAGTCCACTCATCCAACCCATACTTCCTTAGCTTGCTTGTTGGAATGTTGTGGCAGACATATGAAAAGCCTTGCTAAGGTCAAGATATATTATACCTACTGTTCTCCCCACATCCACAGAGCCATCATCTCATCATAGAAGGCAGTCAGGTTGGTTAGAATTGATTTGCCTTTGGTGAATCCATGCTGACTGTTTCTAATCATCTCCGTCCCTAAGCGCTTAAAAATTGACTCCATGATTTTTTCAGGGACTGAGGGGAGTAGTCTATAGTTCCTCAAATCTTCCTTCTTCCCTTTCTTAAAAATGGGCACTATATTTTCCCTTTTCTAATTGTCTGGGACCTCTCCCAATCACCAGAAGTTTTCAAAGATAATGGCCAGTAGCTATGCAATCACATCAAATGACCCCCTCAGCACCTTTGGGCGCATCAGATCTCACCTCATGTACTTGTACACATCCAGCTTTTCTAAATTGTCCCTAACCTATTATTTTGCCACTGTCGCTTGCTCATCTCAAGCTATTCATTCTTTATGCATAACCTGTTCTCATAAAAGGAGCAGCCTTTCTTGGTAGTAGTTGTCTGTAGTAAAGGATTGGTAAGACCAGTATATCTATGAATATCCCTATATTACTGTGAAGGAGTGAATTTATAGCATGGAGGGCCAGCAGGGCTGCAGCCCGGAAAGGAAGGAAAGTACCCACCCAATTTCTGGAGCAGCATCTCGCTCAGGATGGCAGAGGGAGGCCACTCAAAGGTATTTCCAGCCCCAGAGAAGGGGCAGAGAGGGGTCAGTTCCCTGCAGGCCACAGGGAGAGAGGAGCAGCTGAGCATATGGGCAGGCAGAAACTGCAGAACATGCCTGAGGAACCCTGCGGGAGTGACCCCGAGGCAGGCAAAGGCCTGCAAATAATCAGCTAGTGGTAATCTCCGGAGCAGAGCTGCCGCTGAGGATCCAGAGCGAGGGAGTCCACAAGGCCTGAGAGAATCTCCAGACTGGCATTTTCCAACAGAGGATCCGGAGGAGGGCCTGAAGGAAAAAATGTACAGCCACAGGTAGAGCCTTCCTACACATGGGGGAAACCCCAAAGAGACTGAACATTTATAGGAGTGCAGGGAAGGCTAGCACACAGCAAAAAATGGATTGAGGGATTGCTTTGCCTGATTTATGGTGATTGGGAGGTTGAGCACCTGATCACGAGAAAAGGGGACATTGCCAGAGTCTGACAAGAAGGCTGAGAAGCAGCTGGGGTTTTCTGTGATTTCTTTTGCTGTTTATTTTGATTTTTTTGAGCACAGGCCAAGACCAGCCCATGGAAGGGTATACCAAAACAGGCACTAGGACACCCTGGGGTAGGGGCAAATAAGGTTACAACAGGCAGCACAACAATCTGCCTGCGGAAGAATATCATAAACACAATCTGGAGAGGCTAGGCTGTGGTAAAAGGGAGGTTTTGGAGCCCCACAGAAGACACGGGGATCAAGACCAGGCAGGATCACCGTGGGCAGTGCCTCCCAGGAATATATATGCCATCTAAGTCATGGCAGGTGAGAAAATGCAAGATCCTCTTCCTGGCAGACCTGGTGATCCAGAGCCAAGGTCTACTCTGTCACCACCTGTAGGCAGATGAGTGCAGGGCAGTACTAGCAAACCTAAAGACATCACAATTACATACATAAATGATATGGTAAATGATCTAGATAGCAATATCTATGATCCAGAGCCCATGGAAATCTTAACATTGATTACAACTAATATGATGCAGAGCCGAATCAACCAACAGTTTAATTAATTTTATTCTAATTTGTACACCAAAAATCTGAATGTTACTAGTGAGGAAATAGTTATTTTCCTGAAGTTTATACATATACAACAAATTTCAGAGATGGAGATGCAAATTTTAGATGTTCACCTGCCTTATAAATTATGCAGAGAGGGAGGGCAATAGGCAGGCATAACTGCAGCAGGTACTGGTGTCTCAACTGTCTTCTAGAATGTGAGATGCCCCAAAGGGGCAGATGTTTCTAAAAAAGCTAGGACCACAGACCCACTCTTGAACAAACCAACAGGAAATTTACAGTGCAGAATTCCAGCACTGTAAATGTCACCAGGTTCCTTAAGTTCAATGTTTTTCATTTCCTCCATGCATAGTAAGTAGTTAATACCTGCCTGTTCACAAATGCTGGAATGATGTATTATGATGTTTTATTTCAATAAATACCTAATTTTCCACAATAGAGTATTATACATGTGTGTAGCTTATTAAAAATGGTGCTCTCATATTGTACTCCATAGAGCATTTTCTGTAGAATTGTGAATAAGGAATGAATTAGAATGTTAGGAAGGAGGTCCTTGTGCTGATTGACCCATGAAGTATTCACAGAATGACTATACAAGATCCAGTGGACTAATCTCAAGCTATTGTGATAAATTATACTCTCCATATTAATGCAGTCTTGTATTGTTTATGCCCATGGTTGTGTGTTTTAGGTATATAGAGAAAGTAGAAATAAGGGAGACTAAGAGAAAAAAACAAAAGTGTGCTAAAGTAAAAGAATTGATTGAGAATTAAGTACTATGTTTCTGTTAACAAGCTCTGTCTGGCAAAATATTGGTTGTATAGCTTAATCATGAGTCTCAGACCCAAATCTTTAGAGGCTTCTTTATCATTACATTAAATAATTTTGCCTTTAAAGGACATGAACAACAATAAATCCCTGGGCAGGAATGTATTTCCTATAAGGTTTTATAAAAAATGGAAAGACAGTTTGTTACCTTGATTATTGAATGTATAGAATTATAGTAAAAACCAAGTTACATTTCCAACCACTTCACATGAAGCTATTATTTCTGTAATTTCTAAGACAGATAAGAATTCTATGAGGTGTTCTAACTATAGACTAGTTTCTTTAATGGATGTAGACACCAAAAATCCTAGACAAAACTTTATCACATAGATTGATACAGATACTTCAGAAGTTAATTCATGAGAATCAAGTAGGATCTATCCAAAAAAAACCCCAAAGGCAGGTTCAGATAACATATGTCAGGTTCTTGATATAGCAGCAACTGTACAAAATTCCAAATTCTCTCTGGCTGTTCTGGCACTTCATGCAGAGACAGCCTTTGATTGTGTTTTTGGAGGTACCTTTTTGTATATTACAAAAGATTGGCTTTGGTAAAGAATTTATAAGGGGAATACAGTTGCTATACAGAAACCCACTTCAAGAACTATAACCAATAATATGTTATCTGATCCATTTCCATTGCAAAGAGGGATCCAACAAGGTTGCCCATTATCACTCTTCCTATTTGATTTAGCACTTGAGCACAAAAGAAGTGCTCTACTCCCAGCTTAGTCGTGGCCTGAGATTTTACTGTGGTCAGACAAAATGCTACAGCATACCTCAAGAAAATGGATGCTGACATCAATGATGGGAGGACCTGGCTACTAACTGACTCCTCAGTGAAGTGGCAGCCCGTTTTGAGATAAAGTATCTTGCCCTCAAAGCAGAAAAGAGAGACCGGAAGAAGGAAAAGGAGAGGAATCCCACCCTACAGCCTACTCTCCCCTGAACAAAGACCTGCAACTAATGTGGATGGATCCTGTGGCTCAAGAATTGGACTCTTAAGTTACCTCAGAACCCATCAATGAGCTGTGGTAGAGACCGTCCTGAAATTAAGGGATTGCTGATGACAATCAGTTGATTTAGCACTGGAATCACTGGCTCCAGGCATAAGAAATAAGGGTGATATAAAAGGCTTTAAGGTAGGATATAGTTAACACAAGGTCCTGTTGCATGCAGATGATGCCCTAATACTGTCACAGCCTGAGCGATCAGTTCCTGTCCTCTTTTCCTTGATCAACAATTTTAGCCATCATTCTGGGTATAAAATTAATTGGAATAAATCTGAGTTACTTGGTCTAAATAATGTGCAATCCAAGAATTCAACTGTATGTTTGGTATAGACATAGGCAGCTCTCAGGCATCACAGGCCTCGGGCCTGAGGAAGGGTACTGTGATACCTGAAATCTTGCGTATGACTATACCAACTATATAGTGGGTCCAATTAAAGATATCACCCACAAGAAATCTTGTCTCTCACATATCTCCTGAATCATCACAACACCTCAATATTACCTCAACACTGCCTTGAACTAAATATGCACACCACAAAGTATATATGGAAATTACTTAGGTTAGATAGGCATCTAGCTGGGGTCATCTAAACCCAGCACTCTTTCCTGCTTATGCAGGGGGTCGGACTCAATGATCTATTGAGGTCACTTCCGACCCTAACATCTATGAATCTATGAATTACAATGGCAATCGAAACACATACCTTATTTAGCTATTAAAATACCCAATAAGAGTAATTTTATTGCCTGCCAAAATATTCAGAAGATTCTTAATATTATATGACAGGATCTGAACCAATTGAGCAGTTTAGCAATACCTTTGTGGTGTGTGTTAAAATTTTTTAAAAGAATGTCTTGTCTCGCCTAATTTACCTATTACATAACCTACAAGTTGGAATCCCCCAATCAACCAAATGTTCAACAGGTTCATCAAAAATAATGCAACTACCAATTGAAATGGGTGATTTTGATTTTCCAAATCTTTCACAACAACCCAGTGCCTTCTTAGTAAGTCAGGCTTTGTACTGAATAACGGATATACCAGTAACTGATAACTCTCCTGTGTGGGTAGAAATTGAACAGGCACTTATGTTTCCTCTTCCATTTTCAACCATTATAAGCTTTCTTATCACCACCTTTAAACTCTCCAGTTCCTACAACTTTTGTATCACAAGCCTAGAAACTTTTGGCAGATTTACTGAAATGTCAACCTTTATATCAGATGGGCCAATCCCCTATTTGGGTCAATCCCGCTTTGAACCTGATGTGCAGAAAATGAATGAATTGTGCATGTAAGACTGCTTTTAGTAGGAAATCATATTAAATCCTTTTCTGAGTTATGTGATGAATTTGACCTTCTACAAACAATTCAATGGCAATCTATGAGGTTGCATCAAGCATTAGAAAATCAATCTGGACCTGAGTCTTTAAGTGTAGAAATTCTCCAAATATAGTATTGTTTACCTTGAAATCTGCTTCTCTAGTCCAACCTGTGTCCTCACTCTATGAATATATGATGTTGCATAACAGGTCTGATACAGAATATTTCTGACTGAAGTGGAACAGATACCTTGGTGCAGAGATGACAGAATCCCAGAGGAAATCAGATGTTTTGGTCATGCCTGATTACCAATTCTTTCTGGAAATAAATTATAACTGGAGTTAACATGATTTCGAACACAGCACTGATACTTTTGGGAAGGAATTTAAATGAATCCTTCCTAGACTGCTCTCCTACAGCAAGCCTTAATAGTGGTACACAGGATTATATTGCTTGCATTGGAAGAGTAGGATATCTCCAAAGAGAAAATTATGTTTATCAGACTTAACCGCTATGAAGAGTTTACTGTAATTTGGAAAGAATTCTTAGATTATTTTCCTAATTAAAAAATTAGTCCAATAACAACAACATTCTTTGGCTATCCCCCCCTTTTCTCTCCTCTTTTCATATTTTTTCCCATGTATTACTTATTGCAACAGACAAGTCCATAGTTTGTTCTTCATATATAGTTGATATATATATTTTTGATTTTTGTATTACATTAAAAATATATACAAATAAAAAGAGAAAAAAAAGCAATGACTACAGTTGACCACAGATCAGCCTGTACCAACAGTTGTTGAATGGCTTAGTGGTAATATATTTTTTTAAATAAGCTTTATAATATACTGTTTTATAAAATCATTTTGTCTGTATCTATGACCTTTCTGTGATGTGTTTGTTTTGAGATCATAATGCCTCTGTTTTTATTATTTCTTTTAATGTACTACTAGTGCGTGATATGCTACCAGTATTATATGACTTGAGAATATTAGCCATTTAAAATGTTGCAGTCATAGTGGTAGTTGTTTAGAAACTAAATTTAGCCACTTTAAAATACTTTTTCACTACAGGGCAATTACCAAGAATTGTCATTTTTTGTGGGAGCTGATGACCTAATTTCATCTGTACCACAGTCAAAATATACTCTGTTATCTCCCCTTATACAAGGCAGGATCTTAGGATCTGACAGAAACACTATATACTGTACTGTGACTTCTGAGATATTTTCTAATGTTTCGCACACTAACATTTTAAACCACCCATAACAAAAAGCAGGCAATTCCCTCTGAAGTTAAAAGTGTCACAAAAGAATTTATTTTAGCTCAGTACAAGATGGAACATAAATGATACACTGATCACAGATATTGAAAATACCACTGTATTATGAGGCATATGCTCAAAAGAAATGTTACCCCCTTGAGTCATTGCATGCCTGAATGAGATTCGTTTAAAAATCTAATATAAAATGTTTGCTCAAGGATATATGATTTAACTAAAAGCAAGCACTTTTGTGCTTCTAAAAATTCATTCCCTGTTGTTTTGTTCTGTAAACAAAAATAAATTGCCAGTATTAATGAAAATTCACATGAGGGAACTTGCCTTTGGGTGAATGACTCTAATCTCAACCACTTCTAATCACTGATATATCCTTTGGTACTTCTTGCAAAGGAAAGGGAATCTTTTGTAGTGCCTTCACTATCTTGCACAGTGGGTAACACTATTTTGTTTATTTAAAGAATTTCCTCTATCATTCTAATTAGAGAAGGTATGCTTCAATTCCTGGGACAAATTCAGCCAAATATAGCTATTAATAAAAAAAAAAAAAATCTCCATGCCAAATTAGTGATTTAAATGTTGGGAGAATGGATCTGAAAATGGATATTAGTAGTTATAAATGTAAAGCTTGCAGTCATTTTGCACTCAGTGCGTGTGCAATGCAACTTAATATCTTGGGTGGAAGAAGTAAAGCAATTAAGTGGAGGATGCAAGAAAAGGCAGGGCTTCTTGATTGTAACAAATGCCTATAAATTTAGCTGAGCCATTAGCAGTTAAAGCTAATTAAATGGAAATTGTTCTCCAGGGTTAAAATTATGGTATAAATTGATTTTATTTTGCACAGTTGACTACTAAATCAGTGCAAGCTTTGTGTTGTTTGGTCCATCCTCTTGCTCTGTGATTGGCTTACACAATGACTTATTGCTGTTAAATTGAGCCCTTTTTATGTAAAGTTAGTAGTACCATTGCAGCAAATAATGCACTCTATTGGTTGAGGTGACATTAAAAAGTTCACTGTATTTAGCTGCAGGGAAGATGGCATTCTGCTGCTGGGTAAAAATAAATTATTCAGAACTGCATACAGTTATTAAGTAAAGATGATTTAGAACTGTAAAATAAATATATGCAACTCTGAAAGTAGTTCATATTTCCTTTCTCCAACTGCCATTTGCCTACCACAGACATGATCAAAGTTTAAGGGATAGGTGGTCAGACAAAGTTAGGTTCTCAAATGGCATGGCATAACCCTGCTCATTAGTGCTATAGAAATAAGTATGGATCTTATCTATAGCCAACTGGATAATTAGCTCTTCCTCTGAAGTTCCCAGGTTATTTTAGGAGAATCACATCTTGAATGACAAACATTTTGACATCTTTAGACGTCTCCATGACATACCATAAACATGTTCTATAGTAGAACTCTATTTAATTCATTTCATTGTTCTAACAAAATACAATGCGCATTTCTACACCCCAATTTCAGGTATGTATATTCTTGATGCCTCCTTTGTTTTTTAAACCTGTTTTGTTTGGTACATGCACATCATTATCATTACCACTGATGGTGGGCAAGGCAGTGCACAAAACAAGCTGGAAACAAAGGTCTTACTTACTAGTCATTTATACCCTAAGGCCTTGATCCTGAAAAGACTTAATGTGTGGATAATCTTCAGGACTTAATACTTCCCCCTGAGTACAATGGTATTACTCATATGGTTAAATGAATATGTGCATAAGTCTGCAGGAGCAGAGCCCTAATCAGACAAATGAAACACTACTCAGAGGGAGACGCCATTCAGAACATAGTACTGCCAGAACTACACTATGCCTTGGGGAGCAGCAAGGGAGCACTTCAAGAGGCACAGTCTCTCCTGAGTCTGTCACAGATTTCTTCCCCAAAGAGGGCTAACCCTGCTCTGCAGGCCAGTATTATATAAGTAAAGAAGAGTCCTCTTTCAGATGGCTTGTTATCTTCACCCACAAAGACTGTCATTGTAATTAACCCTGGTGTAGGAGGGTATTGGATGAGAGACCTCCCCTGAGCCCCTAACCCCCCTCTGCATGCATGCCCAAGGACTAACTTCAGTCTATCCCACAGGTAGAAGACCTAGTCCATAGGTAACAGGCTACAATACAGTCAATATTTTTATGCCATATTATTGAGGGGGCTTAGATTTCAGATTTCACTGAAGAGATAGATCTGTAAGAGTATCTTGAAGAAGGGAGTGGAGGCCTGAGGGACTGGGTGAAGGAAGGAGTTCCTTCCTTCCTTCCTTCAGCTACATTCCTGTGTATCCAAATGTGTGTGTTTAACAGTTCTTGCTTTAAACTTGTTAAGTTTTTCACTGTGCCCTTGAATGGACAGCAAATTCATTCTTTAGTTAGGAATTCTCTATACTGTTCCACTAGACACCCTACACCATACATACAAGTAAATCTAAGAATTTAAACAGTAGCTCTTGGCTGCCACCTAAAGGTTTCATATGTTGTTTTAAAGGGACGTTATCAGCTTTAAAACATATTTTGTATGGAGATTGTGTGAAAAGTATTGTTCAAAGCAACATCTACAATCACTGTAGCTGCAAGAGGTTACAGGGAAAAAACATCTACAGGGGGGAGGGGAGGGAAGGAGAATTTATGTGCATCTGGTAGCACTCCAAAAAGTGTAAATTCTCCCATCTGTACATGTTTGGATTTGTGATGACAGATCTAAAAATTACGACAGATTCCCAGCAATACAAATTAGTTTCAGTAAAGGAAGGAAAATGAAAAACCATTAAGCAACAGATGGCTACTGAGCTAATTTGGGGCCAAATTATGCCCAGCTGCCTTGTAAATTATGCAGAGAGGGAGGGCAATAGGCAGGCATAATTGCAGCAGGTACTGGTGTCTCAACTGTCTTCTAGAATGTGAGATACTCCAAAAGGGCAGATGTTTCTAAAAAAGTTAGGACCACAGACCCACTCTTGAACAAACCAACAGGAAATTTACAGTGCAGAATTCCATCACTGTAAATGTTACCAGGTCACTTAAGTTCAATGATTTTCATTTTCTCTATGCATAGTAAGTAGTTAATACCTGCCTATTCACAAATGCTGGAATGATGTATTATGATGTTTTATTTCAATAAAAATCTAATTTTCCACAATAGAGTATTATACACGTGTGTAGCTTATTAAAAATGATGGTCTCATATTGTACTCCACAGAGCATTTTCTGTAGAATTGTGAATGAGGAATGATTTAGAATGCTAGGAAGAAGGTCCTTGTGCTGATTGACCCATGAAGTATTCACAGAATGACTTTCTGTTAACAAGCTCTGTCTGGCAAAATATTGGTTGCATAGCTTAATCATGAGTCACGAACCCAAATCTTTGTTTCTCTGAAAGTCTGATTATTTCTGGCTTACTCACTACAGGAATGACACCTCTTGTGCTCCAATGGGGAAGTAAATTGACCAAATGTCAGTGATATATTAAGTAAACCAAGAGTCTATGGAGAACTATTGGTTTTCGTCCAGACATGGAAGAGGTGAAGTGATGACTTTCACTGTAAAAATGAAAACTCATAGTTTTTGTACTAAATGCATGACTACACATTTTCAAGCTCTGTTCAATGGTAATTGAGACATGCTCTAATCCCTCTTCTATCCTTAGTTAAATGGCCAACAGCACAAATAATGCAACTCTTCTGTTTTGTCCTCACACATAGTCCATGCACATGGGAAAAGCAAACAGAAAATTATTTTACCCAAATCTCCTAGAGATAAAACCCCCCACTTAATTAATTTAGTATAAATTACTCATGATTTACACCAAGGTAAATGACAACCCAACCTGGCCCTGTATTCCTTCACCTATATGAAATTGATATTTTGCCCATGTTATTTTCTAAGGAAGAAGTCATAGTCTGTAGACAGACCAAACAACATACCATGTTACAGGAGAGAAAGAGATGTATTGCTCCTTTAATGCTTGTCAGCAGATCTACTGTAATTGTTCTGTTTCTGCTTCTATCCCATAGTAAATGAAGATAAATTAGGCCCCTTATACTAGAATGAAATAACTGCTAGTTTAACCTGTTTGCTTCCATTTTTGTAGGAGAGAGCAGGGACAGAAAACACTGACAAGGGAATGCTCAGCAACATAATAGCCCCCTGCCTCCCCCGCCCCCCGAATACCTGCAATCAATATAATTTTGTTTCTCCATGCCCTCTTCAGCTGAAATGGCACCCTATCTTGTTTTATCATATCTTTTCTCTACTTTCCAAGTACTTTTTTGTTTCAGTACTTTAAGTACCAGAGTGATAATGAAACTGTAGAATCTCTGCATTGCTGGAGATACTACACACCTGAGCCAGCACTGAGATGAGAAGAACCAGTTACATTATTTACAAAGCAGCAGAACTTTAAAAGATTCATAGATTTTTAAACATAGTAGCAGCCCATGGAGCACTGTTCAATAATTTCTTCATTATTGTTTGTTTTGTTCTTTATAAGTTATTTTTGAAGTACAGAAAGATATCCAATCTTATATTAATGACTGAAAACAAATAGAGGGAAGAGATTTAATTGGAGCATATTTTATTAAATTATTTTACAATATATTTTCATGTTGTTCCCCAGAGTTCTTCAGTGTATCATCCCACGTAATTACTTGTTGAATTTTAACGTGCTTTATTAATAGTTTGCATATAATCAAATTATATAAAGTCCTTCCCATTGAGATAAGAAGACAGAAAATGGGCCCTGAATCAAAGTTGCTATATGCTTTTACCATGTATACAATAATAAACCGACCTGTAAATTTAGTCTAAGATTGCTCCATTCTTCAACATACACTATCTCTTTAAATATTGGTAAGCATATTAACTATGCCCCAAATTTTGCCTCAACCCAGGCAAAGATAGTACGAATACATAGACCTAGGATCCATCTAGCCCAAAGTAATGTCTCCAACAGTGGTTTGTATCAAAGGAAGAAAACCTCAACAGAGGATAATTGTATAATAATTATTATGTTAATCTCCCTGAGAAAGTCTTATCTCAACTAGTGTAATGGCAGATAACATTCATATAAATGTCTCATCTGTTTATAAATCCTGTACAGTTCCTATCTGGAACCAGCAAGTTCCACAAATTAAATACTGCAAGAACCTTGGCTCTATCTTTACTTTCTCCCATGGCACACATTCTTGGGTGGAGAATGGGCAAGGGGGCACAGAGTGGGAGGGAGTTCTTTTTGTCTTGTTTGTTGGTTTTTGGCTTTTAGCTTTTTTTAAACAGCTCTATTTGTTCTTGAAACTGAGGGAAAGAAAAGCTGTCCCTAATTAATGAGTTATTGGTATTTAAGAATAAGGACTCTTAAGTGCTGCACAAACATGCTGCTAAACACTGTTCCAGTGCTAAAGGGAAAATTGAGGCAACATGTGGAAAAGTAGGAGAAGGAGGTAATTTATATACAACATCTAGACACATATATACATGTGCAGGTGTATGCACACATTTCAAATGATTAAATGTCAATGAATGATTTTTTCCCCAAAGATCCCTCATCTGTCTGCCATTCTTGTCCCTTTATTTATCAATCCAAGTGTTTCCTGGTCTCTCATAGGTATGGGATTAATGAGTTCAGAGATGACACTTAGAGGAGGAGGGAGAAGCCTTGTGTGTCTGCCCAGAGAGAGTGTTCCTTATACAGTTAACACATCCAGCAGTAACTCAACAAGATATAAGCAGCTGAAATCCAAACAAGGCTTGATGATCTTCTGATGATTTTTGCTATAATTTTTTTTTGTGATTTCTGGATTGTTCTGGGCTTGTCAGTCCATAACTGAGTAGACCAGATTTCACAGAGCTAGTCATGGGATTTTAGAAACCATTTATGACCACCAGTTACAAGTGTCCATTTTATAACATTAGTACTAGCTGAGTTCTGTGGACGATTTTCTGTTTAAAACCAGCCTTTTTTTTTTTACCTTACTTTCAGTCTGTTAATCACTATTACATTTGTGTCCAAACCAGGGCTCTTCAACTGGCAGCCCCTGGGGCCACATGTGGCCTTGGAGAGGTTAACCTTTAGCCCCTGGGTACCCAGTCTGAGCATCCATCATCACTCTCCTGCTGCTACCACCAAGCTCCTCTTCAAGCTCCCTCTCCCTCTTCCAGTTTCCAGTGCCTGTCCCCTCCCCTGGATGTGGGGTGGCACAACCCATGGGGGGTGATGGAGGCTGAGGTCAGGAAGCTTGGGGAGACCTGGGGAAATTATGCAGATGGGGAAGGGGGGAGTATGTAGTGCAGTATGGAGGCACAGGTACATGCAGGAGAGGTGTGTCTACTGTGTGGCACAGTTTGATGGAGGGGTCCACATGGCCTTGTGTGCAGCCTGTGCACATGAGACCCAGGGGGATATGTGGCATGTATGGCATTGGACAGCCCTGACCTAAATCTCAAAGTAAATTTACTTTTCTATCTACTTGAAACATAACTACTTGATTTCCTAAAGGATTTCTTACCAGGAGATCTTTTTATCTTTGTTGAACGTCTGCTTTTGCCGTAGATGGCAGAGGACATCTGTTCTACCTGCCTTATTACTACAAGAAGCCTTACTACAGTGAGTAATAGTGACTCCAGTTTCTCTGGGGAACTTTCAAAGGAAAGAAGTTTCCAAAATGTTGTCAGAATTGCCACATTTTAATGTAATATCACCACTTCTCATTAGGAGGAGGATATCTATACTGGGAAGAGGATTAAGAAGAGACTGCAGGATCACTGTGGACAGGCTACAGTAGAACAGACTTGGAATTCCAGTACAGAAGTGAGATGAAATGGTTTAGCGGTTTAGCAAGGAAAATAAGGCAGTGGTTTTTGGGGGATATCTGAAAGACAGCAAAAAATCCTGGAACAAATTAAGAAGGAAGTAGAATAAAGGAAATGGTCCTGAGGACAAAGGAGGGGAAAATGGTCTTTGAAAATAAATCTGAAAAATGCCCAACAATAAAGATTAAGGATGGAATTAATCTACCTCTTCTAGTTTCCTAGTCCTTTGGTATCTGACATCAGTCATCAGTGAATGCTATAGGCCATTTTCCAATACCAGGTCAGACAGAAGGAGGAAATAGGTTTTGCTAAAGGGAATGAAAATATGAACATATAATACAAATGAAAGTGAGAGGGGTTTCTCAATTAACCGCAATTTTGATTTTTGATGGATCATGGGACCTCAAAACTATATCTTGCAGGGGGCCCCAAAAAATTGTGGTGTATGACTTCTTAGTTTTATCATATGGAAACTTCCCTGGGAGAGAGGCAACCTGGGATTCAGTCCCTTGTGCAAGGATTATTTCTGTGTTTGAATCAATGACAGTCTAATGGAAAAAGCATAATCAGTCCCGGGGCAGTGCTGTATTGGAACACAAAAGTCTTTTTTTTCCAGGGCTCTGTCCTGCACCATTGGGCTACAGGGGCATGAAAATCAAGACCCTTCAAAACAGGGGTGGGCAAAATGCAGCCTGGGGGCCAGATGCGGCCAGCTAGGCCATTTTATCTGGCCCACGGGGTCCCTAAAACATTTAGTTAAGTAATATTAATCTGCCCTGGGCTGTCTGTCATGCAGCCCTCAATGGCTGGCCAAAACTCAGTAAACGGCCTTCTGCCCAAAATAATTGCCTGCCCCTGCTTTAAAATAACATGTTGGGCACTTCCCCAACCAGCAGTCATTTCTGAAAATCTAGGCCTAAATGCTTTGAGATTTTTAAATGAGTGCAGTTATGACTGTTACTATAAAACCCTAAGAAAATGAGGCAGACATTGCTTCAGCTCAGCTTTCTGTTTTTCAAGGGGCTATAGCAAGGAAAAGAAAACCCCAAACTACCACTAGCTGCTCTGCTGAATGCAAGTATTACATTTTCCCCCTGTGTTCTCTTGAAGTCAATTCTTAAAAGTGAATTAATTCAAGAATCATCTCTAGTTTTTGCTAAAGCCCCACAGGTTTCTTTCCAACAGCCATGGTGTCTCATTCATGGTGTGTCTGCACATTTGCTTACTGTTGTGAACATTGCTGCATGTTCTGCCTAAAAGACTTCTTCCTTATTTGAAAATTCCTGTTGCTCCGACTATGATATATTCCCTGCATGCAAATATTCAATTCTCACTATCACCACTATTAGTGGAACTTTCTCAATTATGTCCATGCTCCAAGACAGCTGTAAAAGCTAAATTAATCATTGGTTTCAACAAAAACAGCTCTTCCAATCATACTCACAAGAATTTGGCCATCACTGCCCCTGCCTAACTGGACAAAAACATACAACTAAAACAAAAGTAAGCATTTATTGTTGTTGTTCTTATTATTTGGGTGGGTTATTTTCTTCTCATTACAATGAAAACAAGAAAACCTATAAATTTCTAGTCAACACTGTTGGCCAACAATTCTTATTTTTCATTTGCTTGAAAAATAAGCTGAGAAATGAATCTAACAGCAGATTCTCTCATTCTTATATTCCAGCCACGGATGTAGACAGGAGCTGCAGGCCTTTAATACTCCTTGGCTATGACATTTCCAAGTGTTCCAGTAAGGATGCCAAAAGTGAAAACCCTATGAAATACTTCATAATTCTGCTTGAGGGTAATATTATCTCCTAATACAACATTCTGACTCATTCTTGTTTTGAAAGTAGCACAAGCCTTTTTTTTTTGAATGATAATCAAGAAATTGTCAGAAAGACATTAGCTGCACAAGGTATTTTCAACAGTGCTTTGATAATGCACAGCCTTGGTAATCAGAAAGCCACTGCAGGATTTCCATGAGTTTTGCAGAACAACTAAAATATTCCAAATAAAGATGTTGCATCAGAACACTAGAATACAGCATGACACAATTTTTTGATGAGCTTAGGGTGTTCCTAATGTCAGAGCCTCCTTTTAAGGAATCACAATTTTAAGCCCAAAGTTACACAGCATTTGCAAAAACTTTGCCCTTCACCTTTACTGTTTTAAATTTTTATATATATATATATATATATATATATATATATATATTTTAAATATATGATGTAAACTGAGTTATGCCAAAGAAATTAATCCCACAAAATTTGAGTTCCTTCAGTGAAAAAAACTTTGTTCCCTTCATTGTCAGTCTTTGTTGCATGGCCATTTGGGCTTTTTCAGGTTGAGATGTGGTAGTCAGCGTTAACTGAATTGAGTAGGAATGCTTTTTTTAACTTATTTGGGCAACTCTAAAGACAAATCTCTAACACAGAAGTTATATATACACAATGTTGAAGCTGTTATATTTGTATAAAGAAAATATACAATTCTTATAAATTATCACCTATACTACCAATATAATGATTAATATATGTAAATATAGCATTTAGTAATATTCATAAATATTCAAATTCACTGGCACGCTGGCTAATGGGTTTTTTTAATTACTTATTTTTGTCCTGTGCATAGATCAGAAGTGGAATCCTTTTTTTCCAAATCTAACCTGATGGGCCAGTTTCTCCATCAGCAGACTGTCCTATATCACATCTGCAGTAAGAAAGCAAGGTAAGAGACCTTATAGACTGAACAAGAAGCATAGGTCTCAGTAAAGATTGGGGCCCAACTATACTAGATGCTGTTCAAATACAAAGAAAAGAAGTCTCTGCCTTAAACAGCTTATTAAACGGTAAAGCAAAATAGAAGTAGACAGAGAAGGCCTATGAATATAGTTCCATTGATTTTTAACTGACACACAACAAGTTGCAAGTCCATGGCTTGAAAATGCCATCTTTAATCCTACTGAGGCACAAGTCCTGCTTCAATCCTATAATTTACAAGAAGGTATGGTGTTTTGAAAACTGTGACCTAAAGCAACAATTTGTAAATTGTACAGAATTTTCTTACAAAGATTTGAGATGTTTGTTTATTAGATTTATAAGCCACTCTTTCAAAAAAGGCTCGGGACAGGTTACAATAAAGGACAAGATAACTTAGAAAATTTTAAAATGAGATGATAGAATAAATCCCCTTCTTATCCACAAATGCAAAGATAATCCAACCCACCTCATCCACTCTCACTTCCCTTCCCCTGACCTAGGAGACTGCTTCCCCTTTCATTCACTAACTCTACAGAGGATTTTTTTTCTTTCAATATTCCCTCCCATCCCTACCCTCCCTCACTCCCCGTTCCCTGTCTCACCCAGAGGAGTCCCTTCTTACTACCTTAATGTCCCTCCAGTACCTCCTCCTTTCACAGGAGGGGCTGTGGCTTCCCCCACCCCCGCTCCAAAATCCCACTCATCATCTCCTTCCGGGAAAAGAAACACGTTATTCATGGAAAGCCAGGACTCCCTACCCTGCCCCTGTCTGGATCCCTGCCAGAGGGTGTCCTTGAACATTGTGCTGGGTGCAAGTGAAAGAATGCACCTGAGGGAGGGAGTTTCCTTGCTTTTGCATGAAGGCTAGGTACTTTCCGCTCAGGAGCGCGTCTTAACCTTTGATTACTCCTACTGTGCCTGGCGGGGGCGGACAGTCTGAAAGTAGCAGTCTGCTTGAACGGGGTGCTGGGAGGGATGGAAGGGGGTTTACAACCTCCGCTGGGGCTGGTTTTCTAATCACGAGACAATCTGAGTAAAAGAAGTGCTGCCAGGTAATGCCCGCGGGTGGGGAGCCAGGGTAGCAGCCGAAGAGCTGCAGGCAGCAGTGCCTGGCAGGCGGGGGACACAACATCCCGGGGGGGGGTGACAGGCAGGGAAGGAAGGCAGGCTGTTGGGCCTGGGAAGACGGCAGAGGGCCCAATGGGGGGGGGCGCAGATGCACGGGGAGGGGGTGTGTAGATATACGGAGTGTGCGTGTAGCACAGCTGCCAAGGCTTGGCACCAGCGCCCTGCTCCCCCTTGCCGGCTCACCCCGAGGCGCAGGGACTGGACCCCCCCCCCGCCCCGGGCGGTGCTGTCCCCTCAGCGGCGCGGAGAGGCCGGGGCGCAGCTGAGGACACGGGCAAGGGGCTCCGAGAACGACGCGGCAGCTGCGGTGGGGCCGGGGCTGACACAGGACGCGGGAGCTGGACGCGAGGGGAACAAAAGCGGTCGGCCGACGACGTAGACGGCTTGCGCTGCCTCCCCCGGCCCGCGCCCCCTCGCCCCGCCCCGCCCCGCCCCGCCCCCCGCGCCAGGCTCCGCCCCCGGGCGGTGTTGGGACCTGCCCGGCGGCGTCGCCCTGGCAACCGGGAGCCTGCTGCACGCGCCCAGCTGCAGCCCCAGCCTCGGCCGGGAGCGTCGGGCGCCGCCAGCCCCGCGCGGCGGGAGGGAGGAGGCGGCGGCGGCGGCGACGGCGGAAGAAGAGGAGGAGGAGGAGGAGGCGGCGGCGCTCCTGCGCACCTGGCCGCGGCTCCGGGCGGGGGATGGAGGCAGGCGCTGCGGCCGCGTCGCGGGGCCCGCGGCGGCTGGCTGGGCGCTGGGCTCGGGGGGGCCCGCGCCGCCCCTGACATGCGGCGCCCCGCGCTCTGCCGCCCACCTGCCGGGCCCGCCCCGCTCTGCTCGCCCGCCCCGCCGCCTCGCCCGCCGGCCCGGGGGCCCGCGCCGGAGCCAGCCGCCGCGCCTCAACGCGCTCGGCACGATGTGGATCCCACTCCTGGCTTTCCTGGCGGCCGCGCTCGTCTCGCTGCAGCGCTGCCCGCGCGGCCCCGGTCCCGGCCACAGGCTGGCGGCGGCGGCCCGGGTGCTGGCGGCGGCGCCGGGCTGGTGCCAGCGCGGTGAGTGCCTCGCTCGCAGCTCGCGGCGCGAGGGTGCAGGGGCCCGGGGGCATCCCGCGCAGGCCGGCTCCTCGCGCTGCGTCGTCTGCAGCCCCGCGCCTCCCCGCAGGCGGTGCCGCCGCCCGGCTCCCTGCCTGGGAACCGGGGGCTTGTGTGGAGACTGAGTGGGGGTTTGATGGCAGCCTTCAGCCACCTGGAGGCGGGTGGCAAAGGGGATGGAGTAGGGCTGTTCTCAGCACTGGCAGGTGGCAGAATAAGGAGCCACTGTCTCAAGTTGCAGCAAGGGAGGTTTAGGTTGGCAAAACTTTCTTACTAGGAGGGTGGTGAAGCGCTGGAACAGCTGACTTGAAGAGGTGGCGGCATCTCCATCCTGGGATGTTTTTAACACCGGGCTAGACAAAGACTTGGCTGGAATGAGATCTTTGCGGATGGTCCCGCTTTGAGCAGGCGGCTGTCATAGATGACCTCCTGAGGTCCCTCCCAACCCTCATTTTCTATGATTGTAGGAAAGGAGTAGCCGCTAACCAAGACAATGAAAGCCTCAGCTGGATATTTGGCCCAGGCCCTGATGGACTGAAGGGCTCCTTGGCTCTTCTCCCTCACTGAGAAGAAACAACTGTGATGCTGAGAGAGGGTTTCCTATGGTACGGGCACTGCGGCCCCAATGCCAGACATCCATACATTTGCTAACTTCCCCGTGGTTTCTTTATGCAGCCTGAGAATGTGTTGCCATGCTCTGAAGAAAATCCAGCTATTTTAGCCCCTGAGCAGATTTAGGAGGAGTAGCTGTAGCTGCAGGTGGTCAAGAAGCAGGTTGCGTTGCTATTAACCCAAGCCCTGGTCAGTGAGCAAGTAAAAGATATCACCAGTTTCGGGGTGATTCTTTTTGTTTTGTTTCTTTTTTTGTAGCCAAAATCTCTTCTGACTCCTAGAACCGTATGCCAACTTTCAGCTTGGCATTAATTAAAATGCCTGTTGGGTCTACCTTCATAAAATGATCATTTTAAAAACTAAATTACCACTTTAGTTTTAAGGAATTGTTGCGTATGTGACAAGCTAGTCACGACCACTGTGCCTTGGCACCCTGAAGTGCCTGGAGAGCCTTTCAAGGGTCCCATGGAGTGCCATACAATGTTAGCACAGTTAGGTGTGCAAACATGATTCACGAGGAAATGGTAGTGTTAAAAACATTCTGAGCAGTTGTGAACTTTGTGAGTTCTCTGTAGCAGCAGAATTGTTTTGTATTTTTCTGTAGTCAAAAAATGAGTGAAATTTAAGAACTGGCATTTTCTGAAGGGTGCTTTGAGAGCGACTGAACTAGTATCTAATTCAGTGAGAGATATCCATTATTATTAAATAAGGTAACACGGGAATAATTTCTCTTAACTTTTAAGGCATAGTTGTTGTTTTGTTTTTGGCATAAAGCTTTGAATTAAAAAACAAAATTAATGTTAGTAAGAACAATAAGTTTAGTAGCAGCATGTTCCCTATAAAACAGGACATTTTGCATGTGTGTATTCCAAATCCAGCTCAAAGGCTAATTGAAACTTTAAGCAGGGGACATCTGTACTATGGCTTGTCCAGCGGGGTCCTGATCCATAGCTGCGGTTCATAGGCCTTCCACAACACAGATAAATAAGAGTAGAAATACATTAGTGAATCTTGTACTTTAGGATTTGTTCCAGTTAATCTGTTGCAAAATAGCTGCAGCAGAAACTGTTGTGGCATGAGTTAGACTAGCTTTTGGACATTCGGGACATGTCATAAGACTGTATACTGCCTTTATGATGCTTGCTAGTGAGTTAACACCTGAATAATATATCATGTTGAAACAACAAATATGGAACACAGTTTATAAATCAAGCCCAGTTTACAACTAAAGTCATAATTTTCTTAAAATATTTATGTTCAGTCTCTGCTAACTTTTGATACCTGGAAGTGATGGCAAATGCTTCCCTTTATGTGTACCATATGCATATTTAAGGATTCCGTCACATTTGAAGCTAGGTTAGTTGTTTGGGGTTTTTTTAATGAATGCTATGGCACTATTATTTTGCGAGATGTGATCAAAGCAAAATCAATGTAGTCTATATTTTAAGGACTGGTTGAAAGTCATTATGCTCCTGAATTCCCTGAATGTCCAAAGACTATTCAGCAACAAAGTAACTTGAGCAGACACATCTCCTGACTCCTACCCTGACACACCCATGTGCCAGGTGTACCAGAAGGTCATTTTGTTCTTCCAGTACAACTAGAGAGTTCACAGTTTACATATTTATAGAGTTGGTATGTGGAATCCACATCAGATGTCACAATCAGGACCTATATGTGTGCTGTATTGCACCTGTGGCTCTGAAAGGAGAAAATAAAATAAAATGAACTTGGCTGCATAATACCGCTGTTTATTTCAGTTGTTCTTCTGACACGTGTTGCTTTTATTGGTAAAGTATACTAGTAAACTACAGCTGCATTAAAAATAGCACCAAATGCTACTTTCACTTAGACCCATGACACTCTGAGAGACAGGTGGTTGCATGGGTTTAAGCAGAATTTGGCCTTGTATTTAGATTTAAGTAGGAGAACGAAAAGAAATCTTGTAAAACTGCAAGTCCCAAATGAAGTGTCCTATAAGCTCAGATAAAAGATTAGTTTTGCTGCCAGTGACAAAGGATCTCTTGTTCAGTAGCTTCTACCAAAGGAAGTTTTGCACTTCCGTCATGCCAACTAAAACAAATACCTGACATGAGAAAGAAACTATTGGGAAATGAAATTTGCCAAATAATTTACACAGATCCAGCTAAAAAGCTGCCTTTTAAATTACTAAACCATTGAATAAAATAAAATATAAATATTAGGTATATTTGTACATGGGCAGAGTTAGCTGCTCAACTCCACTGACTTCAGGAGAAATAGAGTACCATTAACTCCTTTTGTTGAGGAACTGGATAGAAAAAATTCTTCAGCTTTTGTCCATTAAGTATATACAGTGTTTTTTATATGTATGTTTTTTATAAGTTCATGCTTGCTTCATTGTATTGCATGATGCTGGTTGTATCATTCATTACCTGTTGCTTATATTATAGTAGTTATCTACTTCTGGTGTATGTGCACACACTACTTAAGAGTCTGGAAACTCAGCCCCACTGCCTACATTATAATCAAAATGTATTCCTCGTTAAGTGTGTAGTTGGTGAAACTGATTAGGAACTGTCAATTTGAAGGCTGCCATTAGGGCATAAGGTTCTCTAATGAACAAGATAATGAGCCTTAATGATGTGTAAAGAACTTAGGGTGGCTGTTCTTGTAATTAATTAGCATTGTTTATCTTGACTTCTGGTAATTTTATGCCCCAGGTAAATTCATAGTATTTTACAGTCCAAACATTATGTACTAAAAACTTTATGCATATGAAACTTTCCCAGTGACCAAATGTTAAGGAGTAGTCAGTACAGTTAATGGAGAAAGTGGGTTCAAACCCCAGGAGAGTTTCAACAGACACTTTTACATTTTTAAGAATTTACATGCTAAGGGGATGGGAGCAGTAGCAATACCTGTCACTGCCATCTAAACTTCAAGTATCAGGCTTTGTTGGCTGGTTGGGACTAGAGGTCTGGAGTAGCTATGTTGGGGTTTCATGGTTGCCACTGTGATCTCCAGGGTTGACTAGACTTCTGATCATTTAAGAGTTTGTATTTCTATTTTTCTTTAAATATCAGGCAGTTGGCCTGATAGGGAGGAGTAGGAAAGTGGAACTCATGAGGAGCACTCATTAGCTCGGGCACATATTAATTGATCCATCCTACTAGAGTGATTTCTAATTCTAAATATAATGCACAATTGTTCTCTCTTCTCCCTTGGTATTTTGTCAGTCTCGCCACGTGCAATTCCCCTGTCTGTTCGCTCTACTCTAGGCTAGAATATTTCATATTTTATTGTGTGTTATTTTCCTAAGGTATGCAAAACCTGCCCCCAAAAGAACCTTGAGCACTCCCATGAAGGAAATACTTTTGAAAGGAGGTGCTCTGGAAATGTCCCTACATACAAAAATCTGAAATAAGTGGTGCCTTTTGGTAGGTAATTTTAAACATGTGGGCAGGCTTGCTTGTTGATTTCTCTTTCTTGCTGTCTCATTTCCATTTAGGACTCTGAAAGCTGCATTGTATAGAATACTCAGTATTCAGACAGCTCTGCTTTTCCTGAGTCTTACATGAAAACAATCCAGAAAAAACAAAAATCCCTTTTTTCATCTTCAGTGGGCCTACTAGGGTGGTCTTCTCCTAGAAGAGACTGGACTTTTCAGGGAAGCCAGCCTAGAGGTTGCCCTTGGATTTGGGATATGATTTGTATTTGGCATACAAATACACTTGGGATTTGTAGTTCTTTCTGTGTGCTTTATTTTAAGTTAAATTATGCCCATTTGCTGATGCAGTTTTGTTATTTCTGGTGACCTGGTGAATGTTGCTACTTTTGTGGAAGGTCCATGCAAAGCCTTGCACAATACAGAAGCCTCAGGACTGTTTTTTTTCATAGGAATGGAGTAGGGATGGGGCATGAACAATGTGTCCCTAGAAGCAGAAAGGGCTTGGATATTTGATGCATCAAAGATGTTGGCTCTATATGTGACTAGATACTCACCATGGCAGGGATACCACTGAAGGCAAACAAGGTTTGTATTAGCCAGGAATTCATAAGGGACAGCTGTTGCTTTTCTGGGCCTCAGTCTGTTAAGAGCTTGAGGTATTACAAGCACCAATCATACTCCACTGATCAAGGGTTCTGAAATGGATGGCTCTTTATTTCACTCTGAAATGTGATGCAAGAGAATTCTCACAAGCAAATTACAATATGGACTTTTTGGGATGTTTAACAGAATTAAGAAAATTTGCATCAAGTAAATCTTACCTGATCAACTATCCAACAAAAGGTGACTAATAGTAAGTATTATTTTTCATAGAATTAATGACTGGCTTGAATGTTTGACATACTTTTCAAACAGGTGTCTAAAAGAACTAGGAATTGCAAGATAAAAATGTGTGCAGCACCCTGCACAAAAACCCATTGGCGATGCGTAGGGGGTGCACACGGGTGTACGTGTACCCCCAGAAATTGGCGGTGCAGCCTCTAAGAGAAGCGCCACTGACATTGCTGGTGGTGTCTGCAGGTAGTTATCGATTGCTAGCTGGCACTCACCACCACTCCCTGCTGCTGCTGACTCCACTGTGGTCACC
Organism: Alligator mississippiensis; assembly: GCF_030867095.1. Lineage (NCBI taxonomy): Eukaryota > Metazoa > Chordata > Crocodylia > Alligatoridae > Alligator > Alligator mississippiensis. Next base: position 161,022,255 of record NC_081828.1, on the reverse strand, counting down.
TGCAGGAGCTCCCTGCTCACCGCTGCCACACGCGGGCAGTCACCATGCCCCCAGCCTCTGGAGGCATGTGTCGTTTATGCAAAAACCCACATCAATTTAAAGAATGAGCACAAAACTAACAAAAAAAACATTTCATGAAAACATTTCAACTTTGATTTTGTTATTAATAATATGCTACCCATCGGCGATGCATCACTAACTATATTAAAAACGGGTGGTGGATATGAGGAAATCTATGGGGATTGCTTAATTTGAGCATGCCTGTTGTTTGGCTGCTAGAGAGTACTGTAGCATGTATTTTTAAATTGTTTTTAGAGATTATTGTAGTAAGGCTGATTTCACCAAGATGCCAAGAATTTCCATTATTGTGAATGGAAACTTAGGACCAGAGTCTTTTTCACATATTATGTGTCTAAGTGGTACTTAGGCGTCTGAATGTCTAAGGATGATCCTATCCTACCCTGCTTGAGTCCATGAATAAAAGATAGGTGGGTCCTCCTCCTCTTCCTCATTCCCTTTTGTGACTTCATTTTAAGGCTAAGATGCCCAATAGGTGAATTAGGATCTGGCTCTTGCTTTTACCAGCACTGAACCAGGTTCACAAATTTTAACCCTATTTTAGCACTTCCACTCTTCCTAGTATCTCCCATCCCAGCCTAATCTAAATTGAGAGCTCTATTTAACTGACTTCTTGCTAGCCAAATACAAAGATCCAGTGTTGCCTTTTTATCTGTTTAAGGAGGCAAAACTTATGAATAAAATAGGATATGTTCTATCAATTTTTTCTTTAGCTGCCTGAACTTTATTAATTAAAACCATTCCATTTTTGGCATTTATTATAAATGGACTCAGGCGATTTTGTTTTACGTTTGGAAAGGAAGTACAGCTCTAATGAATTAGCTTACTGTCTACTGTAATGGAACCTTTCTTCAGAAGAAATGTGAGCATCTTGCCAGCTATTCAGGATTCCCACTTGTTCTGGTGGCAGAACAAGAATAACCCCTTGAGCAAAATGTGAGGGTTTTTTCAGGATGGTAGGAATTTACAGCAATTGCAAGCTGCGAAAAGAGAGACTGTATTTGCCTAAATACAAGTGTTTGCAAAGCTCATAATTGACCTTTCGCTTTAAATGTTTCTATAATTCCCATGACTTCATTGTTATGAGTTTGAAGTAATTTCTGCTTGTTCTGGTGAATAACACTAATAGAGCTGAATAACTTATAATGTTTGAGACATTTGAAGACTCTGAAGATTTTTTTCATTCTTTTTATTTTTGGTAATAAGTAGTTAAGGAGGGGGAAATACCCTTGCTTCAGGCAAGTGGAGTGATGCTTAAAGGAGTGACTCTTCAGGGTGCTGGAGAACTGTGAGGTGCACAATATTAGCAATGCTGGGTGTCTAAACATCTACATGAATCACAAGATAAACCTAGAAATGTCAAATGGAATTGATAGTGTTAAAAATTTTCTGACTTGTTGTCTTAGTTCTTTGCAACATAATAATTGCTCTATTATTTTTTTCAGTTGTCAAAGAACAAATGAAAGCTAAGAGCTAGTATTTTTTTGAGGGGATGCCTTGAGTTTAAAAATGTTGATAACTACTCTTTTCAGGTTGTACCAGTTTTCCAAGAACCCTCAACTCTCATCAGTTTCTTTAGGAGTTTGATAGTTGTTGCCCTGCAGCATGAGATTCACACCTTTAAAACATCCAGCATTTTTTGACATAGAATTGTAACTTGGGGAGTATAGTTATAGGTTATAATTTAGTGCTTGTATAGTCAGTTTTCTCTGGATAGAAGAAGTATTTTCTCTTTCCATAATCCCCACTGCTTCTTCATATCTCTGTCAGACTTGTGAAGATTCCTTTCTTCTCCCCCTTCTTTATATTCCATATCCCATGTTATAACTATGTTCCTTCCCTCCAAAGACTTGTGGGCTGGCTTCCTTTTAGATACCATTTGTCTGTCATGACCACCATGTATTCAGTAGAATTGCTTAAATGATTGAAGGGGTCCTATTGAATGATTTGGCAGGCCCCCTCGTGGTCCCATTTTAATCCCAATGCAGAACAGGATTTTTTTTTTGGAAAGCAGCATATTTTTGATGGACAGGAAAACAGTTTTCTGCCCAACTGTCCTGGGACTTGTATCTGTGTGCCATAAGAAATGTTTTTTTAATAAATCCCCTTCGGGGTTTTTATAACTGGTTGCTCTAATTCCTTTAAATTGAATGATCCACTGATTACTAATAAATCATACTGGGCTAATCTATTTCCTGCAGTAAATTGTATATGTATGCAAATGCATAAAGGGATGAATTCAAAGATGAATTTATACTGGTATAACTCATATGGTAAGGAATTTTTAGTAAAAGCAAGTAACAGGAACATGTATATTTTAATATGGTTTTCCCCTAAGGCATTTTAAATAATACCTTTAGGTTCTGCACAAAAGTTATTGAGTTGCACCCATTTACTAGTACATAACTGAAATATTTCTCTCTCTTTCTGATCCAGATAGGCAGTGTCTAAGCTCCTTACTTGGGATCACACAAGAAATTGTAGCAAGGGGTAGTTGGCTGTATTAGCCGTAAGTTGGACAGAAGGCAGGACAAGGTGGCACCTTAGGTTAAGTACAGATATTAAAAAAGCCCCTGGCAGAAGTGCTCTATCACACTTTACTTATAGTGCTGTAAGTAAGAGCTCAAGTGAACTGAATGGGTACGCGCTGTTTGGTGGGGGAGAGAGCTTAGAGCCTGCCCACTGGGGGTGCTCCTGGATGCCTCCCAGGGGTCTGCCAGAGTGGCCCCTCTCCCCAATCCTGTGACCTCTGCTTCCACCAGCTGGCAACTGTTGGCAGTAGCTAAGAGGGGAGGGCCTGCAGGGGAAAGGGTCTGGGTTCTGTGTCTCCACAGCCGCCCCAGCCAGGCCGTGGTGCACTGCAGGGCCAGCGCAGCTGTGGGGAGAGAGACCCCGCTCCCCACCACCCTCCTGGAAGCTGCAGCTCATGTCTAACCACACAGGAGGCAGGGCTGGGATCAGAAGCTATCATTGACGTGGCAGCTGAACAGTGACAGCTGAGGGGGCAGGGCTGGCCTGGCACTCAGGCAGAGAAACAAGTTCTACCAGAGGCTAGAGCACAGCCCTGTGCAACACTGCCTGGGATGGCAGCGATCATGGTCTAAGTTAACCCTTAATGGGATCTGGCACAGATATTTGATAAAGCACTCCTAACAGAAAATGCTATAGTCTAATACCTCATCCACTGAGGGTTAACTTAAGAGTGTGATCCACCATTTTTAAAGCACTCTAAGAGCTGTGAATGTCTGTTCAGTTATGACTTTAGAGTCCTGTGTGCTTAAAGTGTGATAGATGTTACATCTGTACCTAGCCTTAGAGACTGATTCAGAAATCCTAAACAAAATGCGTGATGGCCTGTTTCATTAGATGCTATGAATTGTGATAGAGCTAAGTACCAAGCAGCAATCTGTTCCTTTTAAAAGGACATCCTCCCTCCCTTTTTTCATGCAGTGGGGCAGATTCATGAATGTTGTATCTCACTCTGTTTTCTCTTAGTATTGTGTGTGCTTCCTGCCTACTTCTGGTTTAACAATAAAATAGTGAATATTCTAAAATGTGCAGTAGTTCTAGTATCAGACAGAAATTTCTTTCCTTCATTTTCTGTGAGAATGGTTGGTGTTACTGGCAACAGTCATGAGAATAAATGTGTATTTTCTAATTATTTGTTTTCTATTACCGTGGCAATTTCAGAGGTAATGCTGTATTGAAGAGTTGACATCCCCATAATATGTTGCTTGCTTTTTTTTCCTCTCATTTTTTTCCTCTCATTTTTCCTTTCATTTTTGCAGAGGGAAGTTTGTAAAAGATTATCCTTTTGACTTAAAAAGGGTACACTACACACTGGGCCACTATGGAGACAAAATTCATGAGATCATTTTAGAAAAGGAGGATGAGAAAATGAACTCAAGTAACAGAATGTCTTTATTTTTTTTTATTCCTGTACTCAAATCAAATTATAGACAACTTCTAACAGGACTTAAGTATTCATAATTATAACCTGTACTTCAATATTGTTCTTCAATTATATGTTATGACACTAAAACTGAGGCTTGCATGCCCAATAACTTTAACAGATCTTTAATTAAAAGAGCAGAGACCGAAATAAGAGTGAGGGGAAAAAAAATACAGTTCTGAAAACATGAGATGATATCCTGTCTTTTTACATAATAGTTAAAAGTACATCCGTCCCTCACCACAAAATATATCTTGTAACTACTATCTGTTAGGCTGAATTAGATAGACTTGATGCCTCCTACCTATGTGGTTTAATTGAGATTGGTTTAATTCCTGTTTTTAGCTCCTCAGTTTGACAGGGTGTAGGGCCTTGTCACACATTGATTTTAGGCAGCTTCTGGACCTTTTAGCCCCTAGATTGTTCACACAGTAGCACCTGAAACTGGTTTTAAGGACACGTAAAGCCATCTAAAGTTATACACTACAGAGCAGACTTATCTCTGATCTGTGTTACCTAGCTCATGTTCTATTAATATGTAGCCACTCCCCACACATAAGCCACCCATGTTTCAGCACTCCAGCCTCCCAGGATACAGTGTCACCTCCCCAACCCATGGGCGACTGGTGCCTCCTGAGTCTGGGGCCGATTGCCAACCCTGGAAATGCCAGGTGACAAAACCAGAAGTGACGGCAGCAAAACCAGAAGTGCAGCCGGCACTTCTCTAGATGCCTCCCACTCCCCGACCAGTGAGGGCCAACCTCAGGGGAGACATGTGCTCCCTCTGTGCATTTCCTATGCCCTACCATCCTGTTGTGTGGACAAACTTTCCACCCCCTGAAATCTACTGCCCAGGGGGCAGTTCTGGCACCAAGCCAACTCCCCCTCTCACCTCCAGGGCTAGGGACAGAAGTTATACATAAGCTGGTTTAAGTGATGAGAAACTAATTTAAACCTGTAATAGAATAGAAGTTCAGTGCACATAAACCATTTTCAAAGTGTCTGAAACGGGTTTCAAATAAGCCTGGTTGAATGTAGTATCAGACTTAACTGATTTTGGTAAAACTGGTTTATGAAACTTCTGTCCTGGACCCCTTTCTGGTTCAAGTTAAATGATTTTTCCTGAGCCTGAGAGAGGGTGCGTGTGCCTAAAAGCTTGCAGAAAAAGATAATTTATTTTTGTGATTTCTTAGTTGGTTTAATAAAAGGTATCATCTCTGAACCAAGCGTTCTAGAGTTTTGCATTTCTTTTTGTCTCAGACCAACACGGCTACCAAATACATCCCTGAATCAGAGTCCCTCAGCATTTTTCACCCCTGAGCTGTGTTGTGCTGTCTGCTCCAGAGAACAGGGCTGACTTTGCCCCTCTGCTCCCTAAGTGGAGCAGTGAGGGCTGGCATAGTGTCCACCCCCCCTCCCCCGCTCCCGGGCAAACCTTTGCTGGGTTCCGGGGCCAGGGAGGGGGGTTAAATTCCCCTCTCCCCAAGTATGGAGCTGGCCTTCCCTGCTTATTGCTGGTTGCAACTGTGGACTACAAATCCCAGAGGCACCTGGAAACAGGAAGAGGAAGTGATGAGCAACACTGCAGAGTGCTGCTGCTGTGATTGTGGACTGCAAATCCTAGAAACCTCAGGGACAGCAGGAAGAGGAAATGAACCCATAGCCCATCCTGGCTGCATTTCCTGAATCAAAAGTGAATGGACTTACTTGCCTAGGGGTGTGACCGTCCCATCCCCAGGAGTGCAATGCCACACAAACAGCCTTTAGAGTACATGGCAGCTATCCAGGTTGCAGGGCACAGACAGGTCCAAGAGTGGGGTCAAGGAAAGGTGCAGGGGAGCAAAGTAGGGGGATTGATTGAGTCCCCATGAGCTGGGGTTTCTGTCCTTGGGCAGTAGGTTCCCCAAAAATACCTTCCCTCTCCACTCCTACTTTCTAGCCACCCTGGGAAAAATGACCAGCACACCCCACCCCAATCTCAAATCACTATTTATTAAAACATAATACTTTCTTTAATGTACTTTATTTCTTTTTAAATGTTTTTTACTTCCTTTTATTTTATCCTTCAGCTGACTTCATTCATTTCACCACTCTTTCCACACCCATTTCATTTCTGGCTTCTATTTCATTACCTATCCTCCTCCCATTAACTCTCTGCTTCTTAGCTGCATGTTCTCACCTGCCTGCCCAATCTGTCTCATACCCCTTTCCCACAAATACAGGAGGGATAAAAGCCTGTCCTGGCTCACCTGCTCTCTAGTGGCAAGTCACAGTTGTAGCTCCTAGTCGGGCCCCTGCTTCCCAGTTCTCTAGTGGCAAGTCACAGCTTTGCAGGTGGGGGACAGTCCGAGAAGGTTTTTACCCTTAAGGTGTGACTGCTCTAAACTTGAGCTAGCACAAACACCAATCAGTATTTGAGCAGCTCAAAGTACAATGTGTAACAAGGCCCTAAAATGACAGTGCAGTTTTATAGAATAAGGATTCCTTATCTTTCATGACACCTGACCCCTTCTAAAATGGGGAGGTTATAAAGCCAGAGGAGCAACATGGGACTCTGCACAGGTGCAAAGAAGACTCCTAGACAAAACTGAAAATATTTATACTCTGGCAAGAACACTGCAGAATATCTTCAGCAAAACCAAAACTAGGGAAATAAATAAAGGTGGTTTTCCAACCTAAGCAATTGTAGATTTTGATTGTGCCTTGGAAATAGAATGGCCTTAGAACAATGATTCACTGGCTGTTTAAGATCATACAGTGTGTGTTCTACAGACTTAAAGGGCCCATTTTCTCCAGTGGACACTTAAATGCACCTGCAAAATATATGAGCAAAGAAATGCTTATTTGCAAGCACAAATGGAAACTTGTATATAATTTTTTTTTTAAAAAGTGAACATGTAATTACTGTTGGCATATATGTTTGCATAATGTGTGGTGTTTGGGGGGGGGGTTGTTTGTTTGGTTTTTTTAAATCGTGGCCCAAAACTTGGAAATATATGCATTTTCTTAAACACAATTTTCTAGAATCTCTTCTATTACTTATTACCATATCGTGTATTTGGGAGTGTAATTCATTTGAAGGCAGTGATAGTTCTCTAATCGCACACAAGGTTTTAAATATTTTAAAAGAAACATGGAAGTTATCTGTTCTTATTTAGCTGTGTGTTTCAAATTGGTGCAAGGGAAGTATAGAATCATGATCTCATAATTATGAAAACAGCAGACTTCAAAATATTGTATTAAAGGATGTAGGTTTACATCTTCAGAATAACCTTGTAGTTAGCCTTTTAATTTTTTTTTACTTGGGTAGTCACAGGAGCTTTCTATTACTTTTGTGCTACAGGTTAAAGATTAATTAACTGTTCTTAATTCAAGGGATGTAATATTAAAAAAAACAAACACACCTGGTGTTCTGTTAATACACCAGCATCCATGGATCCTCCTAGTGGCCAAATGAAATAGCTTGGAACTATTAGCCAGGGGGAGTTGTCAGCTTTCTAGATGCTGTATATTGCAACTGTGGTGCAAAGCAGGCTAAGTAGACCCATCAGAACTACAATAGCAGCTAATGCCTGTGGGAAATGAATACATCTAAATTATATAATCAGTTTAAATTAGCATGTAAGTATGCATCTAGTAAGAGCTGGATTTAGAACAAGATGGTTTCTGGAACTCAATGTTCTTTGACTCATTGTTTGGAGTCAAGGATTGTATCAGAGAAGTTGAACCATTTTGTTCAAAGGCAGGCAGCTGTGCATGAAAGTTGTCAGGGAGAGGAGAGATTTTAAGTAATGTTAACTGGAAAGCAAAAAATTGCATTCTGTGAAGTATTTTGAGGTTGCAGCATTTGGATTCATTTCACATTGGATCTGGTGAACAAACCCAGGCCCCCAAAGTCCATAGTTTGGTCTCCCATAACCTACGCCTGATCTGTAGTCTGTCATATCCTGTGTGTGTACCCTAGCCACTGCTCTGGAGTGGGCATCCCATTCCAAGATATGTCTCTGTTTTGGACTGAAGACTTTTCTGATGAAAATTTTAATAAAAACTGATGCACTTCCTTAAGAAAATGTCCCAGTGAATCAGAATCTTTCAATGAGAAAATCAATTGTCAATTTCCAGCAGAAAGCAGGGTAGATTTGCACCTTATAATTTACATACAGCATAAGTTTTCATGGGCTAAAGCTTACTGCATCAGGTATTGTGAAAGGATGTTCAAAAAGCAGTGTATAAGAAGGAGAGGATTTGAAAGGCAGTAAGTAGGGGAGAAGAGAGGGAAGGGGGAAGTGCTGGGAGAGGCAAACAAGCAAGCAATAAACCCATAGGAACAAAGGAGTCACAGAAGCTGGTCCAGGGAATGAGATAAGAATCCACAGTCCCTGTTTAAACCATACTTAACACGATCCAGTCTGTGGATGATTGTGCGTTCTGCAGTTTCCTGCTCAGTTCAGTTTTTAAAGATTTGCTGCAGTTCTAATTTTCTGGCAGTTCTAGCTGCCAGAGGTGAGATGGATATTCTCTGATATTAAGGATGACTTCTATAATGTATACACAGACTTACTAATTTTAGATATGGGACAAGAGTAGATTCAAAAGCAGCTTCATGATGAAGTCCTGTGTAAACGTCATTCCTACTGTACACTGATTATAGGCTCTATCTATATCTGTCATTGGGTACTCAGCTTCTGAAAAACTTGACCAATCCTTCAACCCCCAGCCTTCTGTCTCCTCTCTTTCCTTCACAGCCTATTGGGAAGCTGTGTACCTGAGACTTCCTCCAACTCTCTGCCCTTCCAAGAATCTTCTGGCTTTGAGGAAGATGGAAAGAGATTTTGTTTATTCTTTCCCTAGTTTCTGCTTTCTTGGTTGCTTGATATCCCAGTGAATTGTAATGACAGCCACTGCTTCTCATAAGCTCCCTTATGCAGTGTAGAATTGAGGTGAGTCTTCAGTGTTTCACTGCTCACAGGATTATGCTACTTTGCCAAGCCATGAGGAACAGGAGACTCATGGAAACAATGCCATCCATTTACATTTTGAAGGTTTTCTTTGCAATTCTGAAGGCTTTGAAATTCCACTTTTCAGATGAAGTTTACATTTTGCAGTAAGAGATTATTTAGGAACTTACAAGCTGGAAAAGGTAACTTCTCACATCCTGACTTTAGTAATACTTAGCATGAGCATTTAATAGCTTTTCTTTTTATCCATAGCTCTCAAAATGATTAGCTAAGGTAGTGGTTTAAACTGTAGAGTGGCTGAGAGGTTATGTGACCTATCCATAGTAAAAAAAAAAAGTGAGACCATGATAGAGTTAAAAATTGAATCCACATGAGACTCTCATCTTGAGTACTAATAATAATTTCCTCAGTACTTATCTATATATTTAAGTTTATATCTTACTGGGTGCATCTACATGAGATGCTTACTGTAGAGCTGCCTAATTAGCTCTGCAGTAAGGCATCACTAATAGCACCATGAACAGTGCTATTAGGCTGAAGTAAACCAATTAGCTCTGCCATAGAATAGTACTGCCCAACACAAGTACTATTCTGTGCCAGAGTTATTTACTCTGCCACAACCCAGGTGTAGAGGTGACTGGGGCTAGCTGGGGCACGAGGATGCTACAGTGTGAGGCTGCCTGCTGGCTAGCCCCACATGGTAGCGTCCTCATGCCCCTGCCAGCCCTTCCACAGCATGTTGAGCAGGAGAAGCCCTGGGGTGGCAGACTAACCCCTCCCCCTCCTTCCCCCTGCCGTGCCCTCTCCAAGCCAGAGCTGCACTGCCCTGGCTCAGTGTGCTGTGGTCCTGGGTGTATATGTACATGCTGCTCCCTGGTAGCAATAAACTCCGCCACTAATTGTGCCAGAGTTTATTGTGTTGAATTAAATTCATGCATAGATGCACCCACTGTGTGGATTTCCTTCCCTTTTTGTGGCATTTTGCAAGAGTTTGTCAGTATGCATCTGCAGTTTCAGGCTAAATAAATCTAGATGCTGTGTATAATTTGGGACATGTACTTGCTGTTCCACTCATTCAGAATGAAGTTTTCTTAGAGATGGAAAGATAAAGGTAACTAATATACTATATCACCAGCACAGAAACAGTGCATGATAGTTGTTGAGGGACAGAGTAAATATGGAAAACGTCATACTGGTGGACCGAGACCCTTTAAAGAATGTGCTTTGCTTCACCAGAAGTTGATGGTCTTGCTGCAGAAATTGGTGATTGAACTTATCTGTATTCTGCAGGCTAGATGACCTTAACTGTCTTATATCACTTTACCTTAATCTTCATACAGGAATTCATAGTTTCATAGTTGGTGGAATAATTGGTGGAAGTCTAAGGGGTTAACAAGCTGCTAGTTACTGAATTTACTCAAATCCACGAGGAGATAGGTTTTTTTCTACAGTTAACACTGGGGAGGGGGAGCCCCTTATCTTGGATTTGAATACAAGTGTGTGTGCTGGGGAGGGAAGCAGTTGCTGTGGCTCTGACTCTGGCTCTAGCCATCATGTTGGCGTATGGCTGGAGTTGGATCTGCACTTGCCACTGCCACAGCCACTGCCTGAACCTCCCTCCTCCCCCTCTTCTTTTATGGCAGCCCTTCAGATATTGGAAGACAGCTGTTGTGTCTCATCTTAATCACTTTTCTGCAAGATGAATATGCCTATTTCCTTCAGCCTGTCCTCATGTGACTTGCTGCCCAAGCCCTTTGTCATTTTTTGTTGCCTACCTCCGGACCCTCTCTAACCTCTCTATGTCCTTTTTAAAATGTGTAGCACAAAACTGCACACAATTCTCTAGTGCATCCTTCAAAAAGTGATGCAAACATGTTCCAACAGTCAAGTTAATGTAAAGCTGAATATTGTCCTAGTTGTGCAGGAGAAGCCCTGGGGTAGCAGGCTAACCCCTTCCCCTGGCAGGAGATATACCTGTGTGTGAATGGGCTTGGATCCCAAAACTGCTTGATGTCCACACAAGTGAAAGTGTACCTACAGTGTGCACAACTTTTTTTCTTTTTGCTGAGATGGAGTATGCTGGCTGTTTATATAAGGGTATCTGAATAGCATGGGCAGTAAGATGTGTTTCACTCTTATTTTATTGCTCCCTTTTGTTGCTGAAGCCTTTTTCTTGCAGCATGTGATCATTTTAAACTTGCTGAGGAATTGGACTTGTTAGTTTTTTCTGTATGAATAGTTGGCTAGGCAATAGTTAACTTGCTACATTTTTTATTTTGTATAAGTTCTATGTGGTTCTCAAGCCAAAATCTGGCCCAACTAGCTTAAAATACCTTCTGGCATATATCAGTTAAAACTAAGCCAGTAGAAACTTGCCCTTAACTTTGGCTGGTTGGTAATTAAGCCTTGTCTGGACTTTTTTGTTAGTGACAGGGAAAAAATTCTGCTCTTTTCAGAGCCAATTTGTAACATTTTTTCTTGCTTAAGCATAAGATTTTAAAAATTAAAACTGAGAAGCTTATACTAAATCAGTTTTTAACGTAGTCGTGTGACTAAATGATAAATACTTTGTGAATGAAAACGTGTTCATAACTGTTATTTCTATAAGAGATTATGTTCTTGGGAATGCAATAATGATATATCCAGAATCTATTGGGTATTAGTTAAACTTGTTTCAAGTTTCTCTCCTCATCAGTTCAAATGAATTAGGGTAACAAACTTGTCCATTGCCAGTCATTGTTTTTATACCAGAAAAATGAAATTATGAGACTGAAAAGTTATCAGCGTAAAGGTTTACATCCAGAAATATTGTCGATTTCCTTAGTTAACACATTTAATCTGACACAGATGGATTAAAAATCCAAACTGTGGAATTTTAAGGCGTTCTCCTCTCTCTCTGCTTTCTTATTTTTTTCCACTTCTTTTATTTCCCAAGTCATTGTAGACAGTAGATATATTACTGGACAAAAATAGACTCCAGATATATCACCAGACTAAAATAGATGCTAGATATATTCATGAAGTAAGATAACATTCAGGGAACAAAAAAAGTCTGGGAAAAAATTTGTGCCAAATCCATTTTCTGGTGTGTTAGTTGTACTCATCCTGTTGATGAAATGTTGTCATGTCATTCATATATGTGTGTAGTTAGAGTTCATATTACACATGCAGTAAGATTTCATTCCTGGAAGTATTAAGGAATATGTATGAGAATTCTGAGCATGTTGTACACCTTATATGAGAGTTTAAATTTGTGGTAAGGACTCTCCTGTATATCTGTAGGAAAGTAATAGGGCCAAATTCATGTGCCCCCCAGATCTGTGCATGGGGCAGGTGCAGGCTGCCCGCTGTGGACTTAGGCTCTCACCCTGTTGCCTTCCCCCAGGACCTCCATAGCTCAGCGGGTGTGACCTGGCACTGCAGGGAACAGCAGAGCTGCATGGGGAAGATGGTTGCTGCTGTGAAATCCACATTGCCCTGGCAATGCATCCCCTGCACACGTGGCAGCAGCAGGATCGGTGCTATGGAGTTGTGCCCCTCATTGCTGCCACACGTGCAGGGAATGTGTTGCCAGGACAATGCAGAACTCACAGCAGCAAGGAGATTGCCATATGGCCCCACTGTTCCCTGTAGCGCTGGGTTGCACCCACTGGGCTGTGAAGGCCCAGGGAAGGGCAGCAGGGTGGGAGCCCAAGCCTGCAGCAGACAACCAATGCCCTCCCCCACCCCGTGCACAGATCTGGTGGGCATGGGTCCCCCTGTCTCCAGGAGTGCGCACAGTTTTGGGGAGCTGGCACCACCCTGCCCAAGCCCATAGCAGGCAGGCAGCAGGGGTGGAGGGAGCTGAACTCTGCTCCACTGCAGCAGCTGCCACCTCCAGTTGGGGGCAGGGGGCTGCGGGCTTGACCCTGGCCGCGTAGCTGTGGCAGCTGGGGGCCCCCTGCAGCAGGGCTGGGGAGGGCAGGGGCTGTGGGTGGGGGGTGAGGGGCACGAGCAGGGCCAGGAGGCTGTGGTAGGGGTTAGGGGCACCAGCAGGGTTGGGGGGACTGTGGCAGGGAGTGAGGGATCTTTCATTTTAATTATGGATTTTGCAGCTTTTAACAGAGAATTTGCTTTTTCTTAAATCGGAGAGCTAGCATTTTTTTTTTTAATCGGGGAAACCCAGGATCCCTGATGATTAACAAGGATTTATTTGTCCCATTTGTATCTTCTACATCGGGGTGGGCAAAATACAGCCTTCAGGCCAAATCTGACCTGCCAAGTGATTCTGTGTGCAGCCCCAGATGCATAGGTGCTACATGGTGTGGAGCATAGCTCAACCGATCCCTATGTACAGTTCTTGGGTATGCTGGGAGCTGTAGTCTGCGGAGCCAGATAGTGCAGCAGTGGGGCAGGGATGGCACAGTGCCTGGACTTGATTTCCTGGCAGTCCCCGAGTGGACCTATCTGCACTGGCCAGGCACACTGGCCCATGCGTCCCACACTAACTACTGGGGGCACTGGATGGAGCAGGTGGGGACCCCCATGGGCAGGACACACTCAGCTGGGCAGATGGAATGGGGCCATAGGCAGGCAGGGAGCAGCATCTGGGTGTGGGACAGGCAGGTGGGGCCAGGGCCAGGATCATGGGGCAATGGTAGCTCAGGGCCAGGGCCCTGTGCAGAGCCACGATCTCACTCCCCACACATCCCTGCGATGGGCACCCCCTGCAGCCTCCCTCCAGGTATCCCTGGCCCCCATCCCCCTGCCATACTGAGTGGTGTAAACAGCTGTGAGGGGGGGCTGAGGCTGGGTCAGCACCCCTCCTCCCCCCCCCCATCTCTGAACTCAAGAACTCACCAAAACTCCTTAAGTGGTCCTGCAGCCCAAATAATTGCCTATCCCTATTCTATACCATTTGACACTTTCAGTGACTGCTTTCTTTTCCTTTCTTCATCTGCCATGAAAAAATATACTTTTGGTTGTTGCCCTAGGTATCAAATTGAAAAACACAGTTTGTTGTTTTTTGAATCAAGCAAAATCTTAAATTCAGCTCCATTCTCTCTACATTCCTCCTCCAACACCTTAATATTATTACAGGGCTTCTAATTCTCTAAATATTGTCTTCCAATCTGTTTACAGCCAACTCCATAGTCAGTTTATGCACTTCCTTGAATCTGTTCAGACTGAAATTTCTTGTGTGCCACCTCCTTCCTTCCCCACAAGTTGTAATGATCTCTCTGACACAAGAGTTTCATGTCCCTAAATTCCAGCACATGAAGAATGCTGCTGGTCATCATCTCACCAAACTTACTTTATTTACTTGAATCCAAGATGACCTCAAATTTAAGATGACCCCCCATGATTACATTCTTTATATGGAAAACTTATAAATGTATTATAATTTCCCATGTATAGAATCTAATTATAGGAGGGTCATCTTAAACTCATCTCCCCCACTGCTGCAGCAAGAAAGCAGTGGCAGGGTGGCAGGTGGTGATGGGGAGGGGAGGTAAGTAGCCCTGATCCCTGCCTGTTGCCCCTTTCCTCTTGTTCCTGCCCTCTTGCCACTTGCCTTCTCCCCCCACCTCCACTTACCCTCAGTTGCAGCTCCAGTCCAGCCAGGTTGCAATGGTGGCAGCTCTGGCCCCTGCCTCAGAGCCGAATCCAGAGCTGGAACTACTGCCACCACTGCTGCTGCATCATGGCATAGGTGAGCAGAGGGAACAGTCGCCATGCATTCCATGTCCTAGACTGGAGTGGGGCTGGAGCCAGAATTGCAACTCTGTAAGCATGGGGTGGGAGAAACAGGAGTTGGGGAGGACAGAAGCAGCATGGGGCAGAAGTGGGAGGGGGGGGGCAGGCAACAGGGAGGGGCAGCAGGTGTGAGTTCTACTCTGACCCTGAGCTGGGGCTGGGCCATCTGCCCCACACCTTGTACTCAAATTCAAGATATGGGCCTTTTCCTCCCATGCTGTGTAGGGAAAAAACTTTCATCTTGGATTCAGGTAAGTATGGTATTTGAGTTTGCGGTGTCGAGAAACTGTACAGTATTTGTTCTGTATTTGCATTACTTCAAGCTGAGTAATGACCCAAAGAAAGTACAGCAACACCAGAACGTCACAGCCAACCAGGTAACTCACCAACTTCTGCTCAATAGTAAAGCTTTGAGCAAACAGCCTAAAATATGGATTAGACGGCAAACTGATTTGGAGGAAAATTATTTTAACACACCATATACAATGGATGAACTTGACACCAGAATAAGTCTCTTGAAGAATGGCAAAGCAGCTGGACTTGATGACATGAGCACAGAGCAGATCAAACAACCAAGTTATGGGTATTACACTTTTTTAACAATTGCTCATCAACCCTTTGAATGCTTACATTATTGTGACAGGTCTGTGTAATAGTTCTATTAAAACCAGGTAAGGATGCCTCTGGCCCAGAGAACTTTAGGCCACTGTCACTTCTGTGCCATCTTTCTATGCTTTACCAGATGCCTTATTTTCAATTGTCTTTCACCTCATATTGAACAACATCTAATAGCAGAACAAGGCAGATTTAGACAAGGCAAGTCCTGCACTAACCAAATGCTAAACAGCAGCCAACATATAAAAGATGGATTTGAGAAAAGGATGATAATAGGTGCTGTGTTTGTAGACCTGTCATCAGCATACAACACAGGTAGCCACCAAAACCTGCTTGCCAACCTCTACAACATGATGCACAACTATCACCTAGTGCAGCTCATCCAATCTCTTTTGGAAAATAGGCATTTTTACATCAAATTCCAAGAAATGAAGCCACTGGAGATGACAATGAAACAGCCTCCCACAGGGTAGTGTGTTAGCGCCAATCCTTTTAAACATATGTTCCAATGATCAACCCATACAGTGTAATACAAGGAGCTTCATATAGGCTGATGATCTATGCATCACGTCACAAGAGAAGCACTTTGCCACTGCCAAGAACAGTGACATGTGCACTGAGAAACCTCTCAGATTGCTACACTAAGAACCAGCTTCGTGCTACCCCAACCAAGATGCAGGTCACACCTTTTCACCTACACCATAGACGAGCCAGGTAGAAGTTAAATATTGTCTGGGATGGAATCCCACTGACGAATCACTTGAACCCGGTGTACTTAGATTACTTTGGACTGAACACTTACCTTCACAGCACATGCAGAGAAGATGAAAGAGAAAGTCAGTGCCTGCAACAATATACTTTGAAAGTTGATCACCTCAAAGTGGGGAAGAACTTCAGCTGCACTTCAAACCACTGCTATTGCCTGCATTATTCCACTGCAGAGTATACATGTCCTGTATAGGAATGATCAGTTCATGCCAAGAGAATAGACCCAGTTGTAAATGATGGCTGTCATGAAATAACAGGATGTCTAGAGCCAACACCAAAGGATAGTTTGGACTTATTGGCATCCTACCACCTGATATCGGAAAAAAGGTAGTAAGCCATAAACAAAGATCACAGCAGACAGAAGACCCCAGGCATTCATTCTGTGGTCACACAGAAGTAACTAAATGGCTTAAAACAGTGTTTCCCAACCAGTGTGCCATGGCACAAAAGTGTGCCATCAGAAATGAACAGGTGTGCTGTGGAATTTTGCCTTGGCAATGAGCTACAATAGGTATGGGGATGGGGAATGTCTTAGGTGTGCTGCAGAAAAATACAAATTAATTTAAGTGTCCTCTGGGCTGGAAAAGGTTGGGAAACACTGGGTTAAAACACAAAAGAGTTTTGTGACCAGTGTTGTGCCATTAGACACAACAACTGACAGGGCGTGACTGAGGTTATGGAAGGAAAGATTATGTGCAGACGAGTGCTGTGAAATGGACCTGGAACCCCAGGAGGATCTTCCAAGAGGGGCAAATCTAGATTGGCCAAAATGGTGATGCTTGAATTGCCCAAGCATACAAACTAGAAGATCAAAAACAAACATGATCAAATGGGGCTACTCTAATGACATGAATATATGAGAATGCAATGAAGTGCAGACTATGGAACACCTGTGTGTTTGCTGACTCCTTGGTGAGACCTGTACAAAGGAGGATCTCGCTGCAGCAACGGAAAGATCCATTGCTTGTGCACAATTCTGGAAAAAACATCTAGTGTATGACAAGGATATGAGAAGAAGAAGAATTTTAAGGTGAAGGCCAAACTAAGTCTCTCCAGCCTCATTTTGTTCTTGTTACTCTCTTCAGTGTTCTCTTCACTTGCCTAGCACTGACCACCTCTGCCTTTTCAGGCAGTTTCACTGTGATCCAGGCCTACTCTTTTGTCTCTCTTATGTAGCCCAGGTAACTTGACTATATACTCCCCTTCTCCAACTGAAGGGGATTGTTAGCTGGCAGGGGTGCTGTGGGGTGGGAACTGCAGACCGCTCAGTTTCCCTTGTTACTTACATAAACAGTTGAATCTTCTTCCATCTCTATGCCATTCTCTCACCATTCGCCCTTTTACACACACTCATACATAAAGGCTTTGCAAAGTTCATTCACTTATGTCAAGCAGAAGGATACAAAATGGAGTTTTCAAGTTGCTTACAGGACAAGACTAACATGGTTACAATTTCACTATTATTACACTCTATGTTAACATCAGCTACATTTGTTCAGTTCATGCTACAAAAGGTAGCATCCCTATAGAACCAGGCCAGGACAGTCAGGGGACTTAACTATATACAAATGTATTTACATTAACTTATCACAAGGGAAAGGAACATAGATATAAACATATGTACAATGTATGTATATGTTTATAAGATATCAAAACCAGGAACATAAACAATACCCTCTGGGTAAATGACATAAAACCTTATACCAGTGCTCCAGATACAGGTAAGTCACCGGTAAGTATCTGATCTGAAACAGATAAACCTCAAAGATAAACAGTCCCGAGGGGATACCCCAATGCCCTTGGGCTTTTCCCAAGCCCTACAAGGAAGCTGGTAACTTTAGGGGGGCCCTCTCAGTGGGACCTCCCCTTTTAGGAGCCCTTAACAGGGGGGGGACTCCCCTCTCCTGTGTGAATCCTCTTTTCCCGGCAACTCACGGCTCCCAGGCCTGGAGGGTGGTCCTTGTCCTCTGCGCCAGACTGCTCTCTTGCCTGCAGTGGGCTTTTGGGGGGTCGCTGTTCCCTGGAACAGGGCTCTGCTATGCAGGGCTTCTGGGGCCTCTGGCTTGGCCCTGTTGGCTGGCTCAGTAGCCCGATCACCATCTGGCTCTCTGGACTCAACCTTTTGCTATGGGTCAAGGCCTGGGCTGCCTTGTGCAGCACTAGGCTCGGTCTGCTCCCAGACCCTCCGTGCAGCGCCTCCTGCACCAAGCTCCTAGCCTCATTTCGGGGGTTGAGGACCTGAGCCGCCCAAGCACTCCAAAGTGTTACACAAATTGCCAATTGCTCAAATCACGAGTGAGACTTTATAAAGGGGGATAAGGCAAGGTGCCACGTTTACTGATTACATGAGTTAGACATAGAGGTTCAGGCACACCGTTCTTACAAACACATACATCAGCATACACATCATTACACACAGGTATACACATGCACAAAACAGCCATTTCAACCACACATACACCAGATATAGTTACTGTCTCAGACGGCCGGAGCCGACTTGAGGTGATCTAAAAATTGCTCAGTTATTGGGCGGACTGGTGAATGGAGAGGCAGACAAAAATGTATTGGTTGCAAAAAAGCTTTACTTACGCCGCTAGTAGCCGCGACACAGGTGGTCTGATCGCTTAATAATTACACGAGTTGCTTCAGCTGGCAAGACTCAGGCCAGCGAATCCGTAAACGAAATAGGCATGCAGGAAAAAGGGTACGTCGAGGGATGGCACTCGGCGACGGGGAGAAAAATCGATAGTTGATCAGGCTATCGATTAGCTCAGCCACGAGTCAGGAATCTTCAAAGTCACTCTGCAGCGTGCTCAAAGTTCCCCGACTGGGGCGGAAGTCGCACAGAATTTTATACGGCCAGCAAACCAATCGCTAGCCGCCACGTAGGAATAATTTAGAACTGGCCAATAGTGGGACACAAATTTGCATACAAATGGCGGGAACTCTCTTGCACCAGAGTTTTCTATTGTAACAGAAAACTTTTGCTGTGCACAGAGACTCTCATGTGGCGGGAAAATTCCACCATGCCGAGGCACTAAAATCATTGGGTTGTGACATGCCCCTTGCCAACGGCACAACTGGAATTTTAGACACATGAGTATGTTATAAGGAATTTTCGTTTAAGGACTCATTAGCCTTACAAAGCTCAAGCAACCAACAAATATATATACAACCAAACAATTTCTACAGACCGGTCTTTTTAACAAACTACAAAATACAATAACTTATAACAACAACTATTGGTCATCATCTGATGGGAGAACATCTGTTTGGGACTCCCCCCTCTTATTAGCTAGTGAAATGCAGTTCATAACGAAGTACTCGTTGCAAAATGTCCGTCTTCTCCTATAGCAGACAATGCCAATTAAAATACTTCCCAGTACTAGAAAGAGACTTACACCTACTGCACTACCGATGATGGTACCCCGACTGCGTCCCTGCATTACTGTTAAGGTTAATGTTGACGCTAAACCCGTAATGCTATTAGTTGAAGGATACCATGAAACCGTGGGTGATCGTGTGGTAGTGATGGTGGAGAGATCTAATACGTAAATAGTCTTTTGATTGCTTCTTTGACCAAGGGAATTTGTCACCCTACAAATGTAAGTCCCGCCATGATTGTGGGTTAGTGGGCTATTGAAATGCAGAGTATTGTTTACAGACAGTAAGCCTTTAGGCCATTGTCCATCTAATCTGGCCCAGGTAAACTTTATAGGTGGTGGATTGGAATTAGTTTTGCACTTAAGCTGAATATTTCTTTGTCCAACAAACCAATTTTTATCATAGCCAGTTATTGACACTTCAGGAATATATTGGATGTCTAGTGCGTGAGAGTATTTTATTTCCTGGTTTAAAGCTGGGTGTTTCACAATACAAGTTATACACCTTCCCCTCGCAAATTTAGTGGGAATGATTTTATATCGGCTTATAACTGTTACCGTTCTATTTGGAAAGGAAATTGAACTACACTCCATTTTACCAAAGTCTCCTTCCCAACTTATATTTGCAGTGGGTTTCCCAGTGGCTGCTGTACAAATGGCTGCCACTGCCCACTTTTCATCATCTATTAGAGAATTTGGCCCCTTGGTAAAACTTACAGTGGGCTCAACCAGTACAGTTACAATTGTTAACGATTGTGTATTTCCCAATGGGAACGTAGTTACTTTGCATATATACTTTCCTTCATCATAGAAACTCACATTATGCAGACTGATCGTCACATCAATGGGCGAAGAACTTCTAGATAACACCCTCCCGTGGTATTTTCTTTGAATAGAGACCCCATATTCGGGATGATGCACAACAATAGTTTGTGCACTTTTATCATATATCTTTTCCCATGAAACTTGTATTATGGTTTCATTCATGTCAATTATACACTTTAATGTGACATTCTGCCCCCAAACTGCTGTTACGTACGGATCAACAATAGGTCTAACTAACACACTGCAGCAGAAATGAGAGAGGAGCAGCACCAGAGTGAGTTCTGACCCGACGGACATTCGCTGCCTCGGTGCCTCCTCCATGGCCGTCACTACGTTGACTCGAAGGAACCGCAGTTGGGTGCTCGATTGATTTCACAATTGAGCGGTTGTAGATTACTGCTTTTTTGAGGTTAGGCCTGTAAAGAAAGAAAACAACAACAAAACAAAACAAAAGAAAATCATAATTGAATTTACTATAAAGATACTAGGTGAACGTCAGAACGACGAGTCATCCAGTTGTGATGAGCGATAATAGGGGGACGATCGGGCTTTTCCTCTAATAGGACAGAATAGGTATTAGGATACTGTTCCCTTGTGAACTTGCGGGTGAGCTTGGTGGGGGTGCGGTATTGAGACCCACACTAACTCATCTGGTTGGAACTTAGGTTCCCACGGTAGAGGTTTCTTGACATTAGCTTCGTCGCATAACGGTTTTGCAGTGTTCAGTGAGATAAGAACATCATGATTGAATTTAGTCCAGTTTTTAAACGTCCCTCCTCCTCTGAGACAAAGTTGTTCTTTGTACAGGCCTGTATGTCTTTCTACAACGCCATTGGACTGTGGGTGGTATGGCAGATGGAGATGCCATGCTACATTGTGAAGACGAGCAAATTTGTCTAGAGCGTTAGAGTTAAACGGGGGTCCCCCATCAGACTGAATCTCATGAGGAGGTTGCCAGGTGGCAAATACAGCAGTTAAAGCAGAAACAACAGCAGTGGCATTGCTTTTCCGTAAGGGAATGACTTGTAACTGTCTTGTTCCCAAGTCGACAACGATTAATCCTTTATTTGGCGGCTTAGACCCTGGGAGGGGTCCTAGCAGATCTACCTGCCAGACTTTTCCTGCCTGGAACTGCGAAGAGTCGAAAGCTCCGAGCTGATGTTTGGTTCGATGACACTTCTCCTTAGCACATATCTCACAGGCCTGAGCTACCTTTTCCCAATCGCGCCGAACTCCATATGAGGCCGGCTCTGTAATGGTTTGTCGCCAACGTTGATGGCAAGCTCGTGGTCCCGGGTGGCCCCAATTTTCATGAAGCCACGCGAGGAATGGGTTTACTTCAGGACCGGAGGTAGATGTGATAGGCAAAACTACGTCGGTCCGGAGTGGGTCTTCTAAGAGTTTATCGATGACCTCATGTACTGGATCAGTATCCAGACGGTGTGACTTAGTGTGCCTAACCAACGGGAGCCATGCAAATTTAGTTAACGTTTTCCAAATGTCTTGCCAATCATTCAAATTTTCAGTAGGAAGGGCTGTACCAGTAAGAATTTTGTAAATGTACTGTGAGTCGATTGTGATAATTGGAATGGGGGGCGTATCGTCATGATGCGTCAGACAATGCTCCAGTACCTTGAGGAATCCTAACAATTCACATTTTTGGGCCGAGTTGTCATCCGGGTAGGCTTGAAATATTTCCTTATCGTGACAAGCCTTGCAATAGTACCCATAGCCTCTGCCATGTCGGGAGGTTCCATCTGAAGCCATCCATGCCAGGGCAGAGGTTCCATACAGTGTAGGGACCTTTTCCTCATCTCCTGGGCTAGGATTGGGCGTCGTATCTTCAAACTTCCAGCAGTGCCAGTTGTAATGGTGGGTAAGCACCAACGTATTCCACGTTTTAGGCTCCCCCTGAAAATGCGGGTCAACTTTTTCCGCATCCAGCAAGGGTAACAATGTGGCACCGGGAGCACGTAGTGTCCCATACCCCCTTGCTAATGGCTCCGCTAGTTGTCCAGCTAGGAGGATTTTCCCTATAGCTCCATACCGATGTTGTGCCGCCTGAAGCGTCTTACGGGCAGTGTATACTAGCTCATTGCGAGGGTTGTGCACAACAGCCCACACGTGGTTTGTGGTGAACCCAAGGGTTACGGTTAATGGCTCACCCAGATCGATGGCGTGGAGCTGTGTGTTTTTAACCGTGGCTAGTAGGTGAAGCAGGTTCCGCTGATCTCCTTCCGTCCAAGGCGTGGATTTTCGGGATTTGTCACGGATCTGTCGCTGCAACTTAGTGAGCAGCGCCAAATGACTGGGTTCAACATAATGCCGGTACCAATTTAAATGACCTAAAAGCTGTTGGAAGTGTCTCTTAGTAACAGGGAGGAATGTCTTTAATGGATCGATGTTAGGACCATCATGTGAGATTCCGTGGAACCAATATATCGGGTGCCGAGGAACCTGATGTCATCTACAGGATGTAGGCATGACTTTTCCTCGTTGATCGTCCATCCCTCACTTTGAAGGTGAGCGACTAGTTGGTTGACTATACTAGTAACTACGGAACTATCACGACCCATGATAGCAATGTCATCGACATAACTCCAAATTCTTAATTCCTCCTCTGAGGGAAGAGAATGTGAGGCTTGAAAATTCTTCAGGGTATTGTTCATGGCACCAGTAGCCAGCGATGGAGTGTTGCGATACCCCTGCAGGCAAACCGTCCATCTGTACATAGTGCCATCAATGCACATATTTAGTACTCCTTCTGGGTCAGTTATCGGAATTGAAAAGAACATGTTCTTTAAGTCCAGTGTGACCCCGACCCACTTACTTCGCTGGAATTGTGCCATCTCGAACGTGCATTGTGGTAGAGTAGAAGGATTAGGTTGTTGAAGTACTGGACATCTTTTGTTGACCTCCCTATAATCGACGACTAGCTGGGCTTCATTGGGTTTTCCAGGTTTCGCGACTCCCCATCCTGATGACAGGTAGGTGCTAGCAGTTACGGTTTTAATACAACCTCGTTGCTCGAGTCGCCACAGGAGGTCAGTAAGGGACTTTTTTAGGGGACCCTTGGTTGGGATTGGTCGATACCGCCAGGTAGAGGTATTACGAAGCGTTGGTCGATGCCAATCCTGTTCTGGGATAATAATGGGTAATGCTTGTAGCACTTGTTCTTTAAGGTCAAGCGCTTTAATCCCTGGGATTCCTAGAATATTGATGCCCCCTAGCACGGCCTCTAGAGCATATCGATGACCTTGGACTAAGAATTTGACTTTTGTTGTGACTGCAATAGCGTTAAGTCCTTGTACCTTAATCATTTTGGTGGTTTTCTGGTGGGGTATTGTTGAGATAATTACATTAACCTAAGCTCCAGTATTGAGGAGGAAAAGTACTTGTTGTTGGTCAGCTGGATCAGCAGGGTCATAGACAGTAAGTTCGGTGTAAGGACGAGGGTCAGTGGGGTCAGGTTTGAGTTGGAGAAGGCCGCCGGCACAGCCAATGGCCATTACTCATTTTTTGATTGGTCCCCGAATTTGAATCCCAGTGCGTCGGCTAGACGACGTTGGCTCTTTTTTCTCCCAAAATACGCAACTGCTGCTTTGTAAGTCCGGAGCGGCCATGGAGGAATCCGAACATATTCCTTTCCTCCAATGTTCTTTGAGGTGACCACCATAGCTCTCGCCAGGGGTTAAGTTCTTGGCATCTTGGTCTCGGTGCTTCGACTGGATATGCCGAAGATCGGTCTTTTACATCAGTAGAAGTTTCTTCACTTTGTTTCATGAGCGCTTGCAGTCGTGGGAGATGGCCTAAGAGATTTCCTACTGGCTGACCCGCCATCGGGTTCAGAAAGAGTCGGAGCGTAACAGCATTTGTCCCTCCATATACCTCTACACAGGCGTCTATAGCTTCCAGAGGCGTTGGAATTGCTCCGGGATCTGATAAGTGATGATGAGCCCATCTTTCCTTGCGCTGGGCTGCTGTTAGCTCCATGGGATTCGCTCTTGGGCTCCATGAAAGGTATGACACTCCAGTTATGGCCAAGAGGAGTTGTTCTGCAGTGGCCTTCTGCAGGTGACCCTCATGCCAGGCATGGAATTTGTGGGTTACCTGTCCCACTACAAGCGCCGGGAGAGGGATGGGCCAGTGTGCACTGTCCGTGACCACGTTCAGATCAGTAGCACGCCCTCCGCTCCACGCCGCTTGTCGGGTCAGGGCACTCGCTTCTTCCTTGTCTAAGATGTCAGATCCGAATTCTACTATTAGTCGCCCCAACCACATGGCCAAAGTCTCTTCTGGTTTTATTTTAGATTCTCTGCAAAGTTCCTGTATTTCTGGTCGGGTGCGTGTGCGAGAGGTAACAGTGGTATGCGTGGTACCTTCTTCATCCGCAACATGCTTCATCACAGCTATCGGGTGAGCTGCGGCAGAGAGAGAGTTAAATTCATCAGGTGGGAGCGTTGGATACATCCCTCCTCCCATTGCCCCCTCCCCGTGGCAGGGAGGCGGGGCCTTTGGGAACGACATCACTTCAGGGGGCGGGGTCGCTAGGCGGATCCCCGCCAGTTCTTCCGAAGCTCCGCCCCTCTTTTCCGGGTTCTCCGGATGGCTCGCGTTTCTTTCGGTGCCATTTTCTATCAGCGGCATCATGCGGCCGGCACTATTGATAAGCATCGCTCTGGAGTTCTCTGCTGTCCGCTCCAGCGATTCCTTGCCCGCCGTATGCAGTTGAACCTCTAAATTTGCATATTCCCTTAGTAGATCCACTACTGAATGGAACAACACATTCATAATTTTTCCCATTTTCCACTTGGTTAAACCCCATCTGGGCACGTGACGGCCCTTGGTCTCCAGGTCCTCCCGGAGCTGAACGAGAAGCTCATGACCTCGCGACACAGGCACCAAATCCGGACAGTTGAACTAGTCTGTTGGGGTGGGTTCCCCTCCTTCCCTCAGGTATCGGGTGCATTGAGCAAACTCCTGAGCGGGGTTCAGCTTTTCTGCCTTCCGTGCCTTCACCCCGGCTAGGGATATGGCCAATGTTTCCTCTGGGGGTCGATAGTAGACCCAGTCGCTCCCCATTATACACCCGAACTCCCCAAGGGATAGCTTTGTTCTCCACTCTTTTATGACCACTGCTTCTTTCTTTACGGAGAAGTAGCCGTCAATATTTCGTTCATCCCCTTCTACCGCCTGGTGGTAGGCGATATGCGCTCATAGATCGTTTGCATTTTCCACGCGGCGGATCCCAGTATGCCAAGGGCAGCACCCAATTAGGTTCGTCTCCATCACCGTGCCCTTAAATCCCATCCTCATCGCCATGTCTCAGACGGCCGGAGCCGACTTGAGGTGATCTAGAAATTGCTTGGTTATTGGGCGGGCTGGTGAATGGAGAGGCAGACAAAACGTATTGGTTGCAAAAAAGCTTTACTTACGTCGCTAGTAGCCGCGACGCAGGTGGTCTGATCGCTTAAATAATGACACGAGTTGCTCCAGCTGGCAAGACTCAGGCCAGCGAATCCGTAAATGAACTAGGCCTAGGCATGCAGGAAAAAGGGTACGTCGAGGGATGGCGCTCGGCGACGGGGAGAAAAATCGATAGTTGATCAGGCTATTGATTAGCTCAGCCACGAGTCAAAAAATCTTCAAAGTCACTCTGCAGCGTGCTCCGACTTGGGCGGAAGTCGCACAGAATTTTATACAGCCAGCAAGCCAATCGCCAGCCGCCACGTAGGAATAATTTAGAACTGGCCAATAGTGGGACACAAATTTGCATACGAATAGCGGGAACTCTCTTGCACCGGAGTTTTCTATTGTAACAGAAAACTTTTGCTGTGCACAGAAACTCTCATGTGGTGGGAAAATTCCACCGTGCCGAGGCACTAAAATCATTGGGTTGTGACAGTTACCAGCAATAGTTGCTCAATATCAGCCCAGGGTGGCCAACCCGGGCTTATTGAGTAGATGATGATGATTTGAAGATAGCCAATTTAAAGATAACAGCTGGAGCAGGGTGAACAGATGCATCTGTGCTCCAATGAAACAGCAGTAGAGAAAGACAATCACCCAATTTGGCATTTTCGAAGTGTTCTTTTATAGGGATTGGCATCCTTTGTTTCAGTGCTTTGGGGTTTTTCCATACTCAGCTTCTGTTTTTGTGGTTGTTCTTCTTTTGTTTTCAGCTTATCTTAGCCTTGGAGTGTTTTTGTTGCCCATCTGGCAGAATTTCTTCTGTTATCTCCTTTGTGCCTTCGAGCTTCAAAAGGATTCTTCGGCCATTTGTTAGTTAGTTATTGGTTGGTAACTTACATTTGGTGCCTTGTTGCTTACATAAACAGTTGAATCTTCTTCCATCTCTATGCCATTCTCTCTCCATTCACTCTTTTACACACATTCATACATAAAGGCTATGCAAAGTTCATTCACTTATGTCAAGCAGAAGGATACATAATGGAGTTTTCAAGTTGCTTACAGGACAAGACTAACATGGTTACATTTCACTATTATTACAGTCTATGTTAACATCAGCTACATTCGATCAGTTCATGCTACAGAAGGTGCTATTCCGTGCACCAGGCTGTGCACTGTGTCTCTGGCCATGTGCCAGAGGTTGTAGATCTGAGCTGCCTCACACACCTCCCAGGGTCTGGATGCCGTGTGCCGTGCTTTACACCGAGAGCCTAGCTGCTGGAGCCATCCGCTGTTCCCCACTGATGGAAGTCTTCAGGGCACTTCTGAGCTACTGCTTCGCCCTGCTGAGCAGCTCTCTGCAGCTCTTCTAAGCCCCGCTATTCTCTCTTCTCTCTCTCTCGTGGACGTGCTTCCCTTATGCTGGGCATGCAGCTCCTTTTACATGCTCCAGGGCTTCGCCCCTGAAGTCTTCCAGACCTCAGTGTTGCAGTCTTCAATCAGGTCCACGGTGGGGAGGGGGAGGGAGAACTCCTCTCCCCCTCCCCTCAGGAAGGGGGCATGACTGAACTCCTTTTGCTGCCTCCTAATTGGGGGATGAGCTCCACCAATCAAAACAGCAAGATTTCAAGCCTGGGACTCAACCCAAGCTGCGAAAGGCAAGCCTGCTACACTTACTTTATAGAAGTCCATGATTATTAACTAATTCTCATGTGCTACCTTCTGTTCTCCCTTTTTATGCACATTAATCTTGCTCCCCATGTTTCATAAAAAAATTGGAACCAGCTTACATGATATATAGATATAGGGCTGATTGCCTTTGAAGTTGAACATTTTGCCATTGTTTTAAAAATGTATGCAGGATTATGCCTTATAATTGTATTGCATGAAACATAGATGTTTTGTTTTTAACAGTAGTTCACAAGCTATGATCAATCCCACGACGTATCAGTTATGTAAAGAAGTTTTGTGGGTGGCCTGTGGAGAGTTGGCTCATCACAAGGTGCTGGCTTTCTTGCTGGAATCTAGCAGCTGAAATCACATATTAAAAGAAACTTAAATATATTGGATACATTCCTAATAAGAGTTTTCAGTGCGAGTAACTGCTTTTGTTACTCCAGGGCTGGTGTTCTTAAAGTGGAGGTTGTTTGCACTATAGTTGGATGAAAAAGATTTGTGAGGTCTTAAAATACAAAAAAGGTAGCGAGCTCCAGCTTTATTCAAAACAAAAGCATTGGATGGTCTTATAAGGCAGCACAAATGTTGTGATATTACAATGTTCATACTGTTCTGATAGAAGCGTATCCAGGTTCTTGCAAGGTGGGGTGTGGGAGGAGCACCTAGCATTGCAGGGGTGGCTACACCCCCTGCTCCCAGCCTCCTAGACTCTCTCCCCTTTCCCCCACTCCCCTCCCCTGGGATGGGCAGACTATATGACAGGAGCATCAATCAGGGCCTTTTTAATGTTCCCAAAGCAGGTGAGAATTTTCTCCACTCCCCTCCCTGCTCAGAGGCACATCTCCTCTGCTCTCCTTTTCCTTTCCCCTACCTCCCACTTCCCCTGTCCCCATTATTCTGAGATGAAGAGGAGATCCAGAGTCACTTCTATCTAGCTCCAGCCAGGTTTCATGAGGGCTGCACTCAGTCTGGGACAGTGGCAGTGAGCAGGCAGGTTCCCCCTCCTTGCATCTCTCCCTGGGCTGGCAGGGGGAACCTGCCGATCCACTGTCACCAAGGGGGACCAAGCAGGGAAAGGGAACCCACCTGCCCTCTGCTGCCTCTGTCTCAGGCTGAGTCCATATAGCCCTGCTGGAGTGGGACAGGAGCTCCCCTGGGACAGGAGGGATGGTGTTAGCAGCAGGAAAGGAAGGGGGAAAGGTGAAGGGAAGGGAGAAATTCTTATCTTCTTCAGGAACTTAAAGTCCCAGCTGCTGCTCCTGCCGCAGAAAGTGGGGTACAACTGCAATACTGCACCCTGTCTGGATCCACCCCTGTGTACTGACAGACAAAGGGTATAGATTAGGTGTGCTAGCTCACTACTAAGCTGTAATCTCCTAATTTTGTGCTTATTCACTTTTGTTCGCAATATAAATTATAGTTTTAATATTTGGTTTTATGAAACTAAAAACCTGACAACCAAAGTTCCAGCAATGGAGACTGCAGTGCCATGTCAGATGCTTTCCAGTGTTGGCGCTGGGTATTATAACTTTACTGAACTTCTTCTGTAAAGGACGCCTTCCTAATGACTCATCAGGAAGATTCTTTCCTACATACATGCATACACACACTCTCTAAAGTCAGGGTCATTCAGGATGAACATGTTAAAAGAGTAAATAAGTTGTGATGTTTGAAGAGAGCTTGATTGGAAGTTTGTCTTTGGAAGGAGATCTATTCTGTTTGGTCCTGTCCAAATGTTGCATCAAAGGTTTGAAAATAGTGAGAGGTGATGCCATGACTTTCAGTATGCAGGCATGAAACAGGATGCTGACCAGCATAAAGATAGGTCTGTTGTAGTAGACATTATTCCCAGTAGCTCTAAAATAAGACCACGCAGTCCTTAACTTCTGGCCTGGTTAATTCAACAGTAAGCATTATCAGCTTGAGAAATAAAATGTTCTTCCAATTAACTTGTTCCATGTAGTGCAGGAGAGAAAATAGTTACTATGAAAAAAAAGGGTTTGGGTTGGAATCTGAAGGAAAAGAGAGATAATAAGAAAATAGTCTAGGAATAGAGAAGGCAGCACATGAGAGAGAGAGTAGCTTGTGCTTTAGTATCTTGCTGAATTGGGGCCTTGGAACCTTAAAACTGAAGATGAATTTTTTGTCTGCTTATTAGATTCTTAAAATCTTACAGAATATAATAATGGCATATAAAATTGCTTTGCTAGCTTGTCTTATTCTATTTTACTTTTATTCAAAAGCTTCAGCAGCAGCAGCATTGAAGTGCCACATTAGTTTTCTTATTCAGATTTGAAAAATAGGCATTTTGCAGTTTTTCATTTTATCATCATGAATCATTAACATTTGGTTTTATGTTTACCTACAGTGGAAAATAAATGTGCCACCTCAAATGCAGGAACATGTACAAAGTGCCTTGCTGTAGATCCAGAATGTGGATGGTGTACTCAAGAGGTATGTTGTCTTGCAGCTATATTTATCCATTTTACCTGGTTCTCATACTTGTGTGCACAAATACATAATTTGAACCTACTTCCAAATTATGGGAAAGAAAAGGTATTGAAAAGTAACAGAGGAAAAAAATCTGTGTAGACTTATTCTTGGAGATGGCACTTGAGAAATCGTGCAGTAGATATTCAGTCTCCAAAGAGAGAGAATGTAACTTTTTTATTTGCAAAATTACAGTATTTTTTTTTAATATAAAGTGTGAACCTTTTCATGTTTTCCATCTGCTTTGTAGACTACATTGGCAGGCAAATGGTAACTTTTGGGAGTTCAAAAATTTGTTATTCACAAGTTATTTATCCATAATTTGTAAGAACTGTTATCACTAAGTCAAAAACAAATCTATATAGTTATCTTACATTTCAACAAGTAGTTTTATTGGTAATTTTGGAAATTCCTGACGTTAATTTTGATTTCACTGTACATCATTACCTTTGTCACATGGAAAAATTTATGCTTTTCTATTCTCGACATATGAAACCTTCTGTTTTGAGACTTATCGTGAAAGAATTTACAATCTCTGGTAGATTATTCTGAATTCATTTATTCTGAAATCATTATTGTTTTGGTAATAGTGAGATTTCAGGGGGAGGGAGGATTGAGTTGGCAAAAGACCAGTATTACAACTAGATATGTCTTATTATGAGTAGTCTTGACATTTAATGGTAGGAGGGGCATGTTTAGGATCTGGGTTTTTGCCAGATTGCAAAACTGGTAATTAGGCGTGTACCCACACTTAAACGGTATCTGTAAGCTGTTGAAAAGGCAATGAAAAGCTCATGAAAAAGACAGAAATGATCCTAATGGGTAAGGAATAGAGATAGGAACACATTAATGCCAGTAGGTAAGATACTGGTGAGACCTCTCTGGAATATGGCATACAAAACTAGTCATCTATTTTTAAAGAAGAAGAATTCTTACTGCACCATGTCCAGAGGTAGTTTTTTGGGGATGATCAATGAATAGAGTACCTAGTTTACAAGAGGGGGTAAATACCAGGGAAGATGAAGATGCAATCTGGGCTCATGGTAGAGGTAATATCTTTTATTAGACCAACAAGATTTTTGCAAAAAACATTTTGAATTGCAAGCTTTTGGGCACAAACACCCTTTATCAGGCATTGGAGAAAAGATTGTAAATGTTTTCCTGGATAGAAATGAAAGTTCATATTTCATAGGATTTCACAGAGGAGTCAACAGATGGAAAATTCTTTTGGGCAGGCAGGTCTTAGCTGTTAAACAGTCTCTCGCCTCTCTTGTGCAAATTAGCTTGAACAAAGACAGGAGCAATATCTCAGGTTTC
Organism: Alligator mississippiensis; assembly: GCF_030867095.1. Classification (NCBI taxonomy): domain Eukaryota; kingdom Metazoa; phylum Chordata; order Crocodylia; family Alligatoridae; genus Alligator; species Alligator mississippiensis. The sequence continues at coordinate 160,991,047 of NC_081828.1, read as the reverse complement.
TGGTGGTCGAAGTTGCTTCCTCCTTGGGAAAATATGAGGATTTTATTTTTAAAAAATCAGTTAAAATTCTACATCTTCCATGTGTCAGGCATCCAGGTTATAGCTGTATTGGTCTAGAGGAAAAAGCAATCTGGGCTCATGGTAGAGGGAAGATGAAGAACTATTTAATTTAAAGGCTAATGTTGTCACAAGAACAGCTAGGTATAAACTGAACATGAATACATTTTAAGCTTGAATTCAGAAACATTCCTAATTATCAGCAGAATGAGTTTTTGGAACAATAGCTGCCTATACATGTGCTAATTAGCTTTCTAATTAGAATGCTGAAGCATCGTCACAGTGTCGCATTGTATTAAGCCCCTCGCATTAAAATGGCTGTGGGGCACTTTAACTAAACCTCATCAAATGAGGTTTAGATAAAGCATCCTGTGGCCATTTTTAAATGTGTGGAGCTTAATACATGTAACAGTGAAGCATTTTAATAAGAGCAGCTTCACAGGAACTTCTCTCATTAAAACATCCCCACCTCTGAGCATGTCTATAGGCAGCCTAGATCTTACCCTCCTCCTATAGAACTAATGGAACCAAACAGCCACCTGCTTTTCAGATGGAACTTGATTCTGTATGGGATTATATGATATGGTAAATTAACTACAAATTTCAAATTAATGTGTGTAAGATAAGATGTGTAAAACCTTTGTTTGGGTGCTCTTATGAAGAGCTAACATGATGTGTGATTTTGGGAATGGGAAATAAAATCGGTCAGATCCAAATCATGTAGCTGCTCACATATGGGGAGCCTGGCATCATGATCTGGTTACTGTCGAGTTCCCTACATGCCAGGAAGTTGAAAGCTGCACAAGCAAGTCCAGCTCATCAGCTGATGAGCTCCCTGTGCGCTGACACCTGGTTGTTAAATCACCCATTAAGACTAAATATTTCTTATGGAACATCTTTGTGGCTAGCTTACGTTGTACTTGGATTTGAACATGTGACACGTTTGGCACTTTCTCCTGCCATAACTTGGCTGAACATGTGGCATATAATAATTTATAGCATAGTTAACATGTTAATTGTGCGATTAAATGTAACTTCTTCTGTGGTCCTTTGGTTCACTGGCACCAACTTTTAGTTGATTCACCTTATCTTGCCTGAGTGCCTCCATATGGATATTAGGGCTGTGTGAAGCTTCAGTCCCTGATCCGATTCAGCAGAGATTCAGCCCAATTTGGTGGCCAAATCTCTGAATCTGAATCAAATCGGAGGACCCTTTAATCTCTCCAAATTAAATCGGAACACTCTGAATCAATTTGGAGAGATCCAGAAAACTTCAAAGATTCAGAGAGATGGCTTTAAATGTTTTTTTTCTACATAACTCTAGGTAGCGGGGGCTCATGAGTGCTGACAGGGTGCGTGGAGTGTCCCGCAGAAGCATGGGGGGCTCCCCAAGCATGTTCTGCAGCAGACCTGGAAGTGGACCAGAAGCACTTCCAGTCCATTTCCAGGTCTGCCAGGGAGTGCACAGGGGGGCCCCCCTGCGCCCCTCCGGCTTGGTGACTGGTGCCTCCTGGGTCTGGGGGGGCACCCAGGGTCCCCCTGTGGCCGATCGCCGAGCTGAGGAGGCATGAGGGGGGCCCCCCAGTGTGCTCCCTGGCAGACCCAGAAGTGGAATGGAAGTACTTTTGAGTTTGCCACCAAGCATGTGGAGGGTCCCCCTGCACTCCTGTGGGACGCTCCATGAGCCCCAGTATCGAAGTGATCGTAAGCCACGCCTGCTACCTCAAGGTATGTAAAAAAAAACGTTTAAAGCTGTGTCTGTCTGAATTACTGATTCTCTGAATCAGCATTGAATCTTCAGATTTGGCTGAATCGAATCAGGGACAGTGATCTGAATGAATGAATGGAATCACTGTCCCTGATTTGGGCTGAATTCAAAGCTGAATCGAATAGGGCCCGCTTCGCACATCCCTAGTGAATATGGCCAGGAATGTTATCCTAGCACTTTGCTTTGATTCTCTTTTTGGGCTCAGCCTAGTTCTTATTGTAGTCAGCATGTGTGTTGTGTTGTTTTCTTCCTCTGTAGATCGCTCTAGCATGATTTTAGAGGCTGGGTAGAGGGTCAGTTTAAAATACTAAATTATTACTTTAAATCTTTGCTTATTTTTTACAGTGTTGTATTATAAATTTCACTTTGAAACTGGACACTTTATCTTAAGTCCATATGTCTTAGGAAGAAAAATCAATATAATCACATCAGCAGTTGTACATTTTGAATCCTAACTTAGATCTGTTGTATTATTTCTTCTTTTTCTGTTTATGCTCCAACTCAAACTTATACATGTGTACGGTTTATACCCAAGCACTCACAAAATAATTTACCAAAAGTCACACCATGGAAAGTTCATAAACTATTCCCTTTTACTATGTTTTTAATCTTAGTGCTGTATCATAATTTTATGTGTGGTTGATCATCTGAATGTCATAGTATTTTTCAAAACAAGGAGGAAAAAATGATTGTTTTTGGTTCTTTTGCTTAGGACGATTCAGATAGTAACTAGCAAATAATGAACAGCATACTTCCAGATACATTTTCTAAATTAATCTTCTTTTTATGTCCGTTTAATCTTCGTTAAATTTTCTGGATATGCCAGGACTCCAAAAATACGTAGTGGTCATTCCAGATGCAGAAATGGAAAAAAATAAACTATGTAACATCTTGCAACATTTATTTGTATGTGCAGACATAGACATATGCTCTATCCATCTAATCATCATTACTAAAAAGAAGTAAGAATGCCATCAAAATTAAGAGCAAAATGTTCTTCTCCCCATAATGAGCCTCCCAAGCTCACTGTTAGAGAATTTTTCTTAGGCATATTTTTATAATTTTTCTTTCCTTTTTCTATTAAATACCCCTCATGTTTTTATCTAACTGTATGTGCTACTGTTAGAGAGATTTTTATCAGTGTCAGCTAACCCATGTTTAGTTTCTTTGCTAATTTAAATTAAGAAGGTTGATTCCATTTTGTTTCAGAGTAAAAGAAAATCTCATAATTTCATTTATCATCATAAAAATGCTTACTTTGTTAAGATAACCCATTCGGAATAATCTGTGACATCAGAATTTCATGGATTAAAGTTGAATGAAGGGTTATCCTTCTCTGTGATTAGGCTCATCTAAAATGAAAGTCTTCTCTTAGTAGGTAGGAAAAAATAACAAAACCCCTTCAAATTCTGTGTTCAAGCTCTGTTTTAAGAGGGCTCTTTTGCATGAGCTGTCATGTGCTGCCATCCCCATCTCTATGACAATTTAAAAGACTTCATGTGCTATGCACAACCAACCACAAAGCAAATAGGATACTAGTCTAAGTGTCTTTTTCATACTTCAAATGGGGGGAAATGGAGAGATCAAGAAGTCATTAGTTTAAATCCAGAATGACCATCATTTTATCTGATCTGACATAAGCCCATAGAATTTCACCCAGTTAACTTTATATTGAGCTGAAGCCTTTTGGGTATGAGGTAGAGCAGTGGGGTTAAATTTTAATGGCCTGTGATCTATAGGAAGACAGACTTTAATTGGAAATTGGAATATTTCTGACTATCAGAGGAGGTTCTGGAATGGTTTCTAAGCCACATAGTTAGTGGGAGCAAGGACCATGAATTGCCTTAAGTATGAAATTGACAAGTCTATGAAAGGGATCATATGATTGGATAGGGAGTTCTAGGGGGTTCTTGGTTCAACAATCAGTGTGTACAATCCACACATGAAGGTAAAGACTCTTATGGAGTGTGGTAGGTGTCTGATTGTCCCATGCTTCAGGATTTTTGGTGGTAGCTTATGGAGCTAACCACAGACGGTATAGAAATCCTGAGTCTGAATCAATTCATTCTTCACAGGTTAGTCTAAACTGCATAAATTGAACCTATAAGCAAGTGAACTGATATTCACTTTTGATTCTGGAAATGTGGCCACATGCCTGCTGTGGTTTAGGCCAGAAGCCAGGAGGCACTAGAGCAGGCCTCCCTGCTCAGATGGAACAGACAGCTTTGGCCTAGTTTAATCCACCCACCGTACAAGGAGGAGTTTGCAGGAGGAGGTTCAAAGCTTCCTGGGATCCTGGAAGACAGTGAGTTAACTGGAATTTGGAAGGGATCTGGGACAGAAGTTCAATAAATAGATTTAACCAAAATCAGTTAAGTCTGATAGTACATCCATCCACATTTATCTTTAACTGGTTTTGGCCATTTTGAACGTGATTTATGTGCATTGAACTTCTATTGTGTTACAGATCTGAACTGGTTTCTGATCACTTTTAATGCCAGTTTATGTGTAATTTCTGTCCCTAGCCTAAAAAAACAAGAGCTGGGCCCCAATGCATCCACATTAAGGAGAAAGAGGAGTACAGTTTTGCTTTCTTCTGAAGCATTGGAACATTGGCCACAGCTAATGCTGGGAGGTTTTGAGTTGGGGGTTCTGATGCTTTTGCAATTAACTCAGAAGTTCCTAGCTAGAGTGTCTTTCTGTCCAGATTTGTGGACTGGAATTTTATCCTTATGTCAGATTGGCAAGGACTACGCACCTTCATCAGTAGTGCTGGGCATGGCCATCCTTCTAGAATTTTTGAGCAGATATCACTGTGGCAGAGCACCTTTGCTGTCTGCCACTTAAGGTGAGAGCAGGAGGCCAGCAGGTGTAGGCCAGCCCTGATGAGGCAGCCATTTTAGATCCAGGCCCACAGGGCTGAGCAAGCAGTCTGCTGCAAGCAGCTGGGGAGCAACAACACCCAGCTGAACTGCTGCTCACAATACCTCAGAGGTAAGGAAGGAACTATGGGGATGGCAGGAGGCTCCTAGGTGTCCAGTTAGGTCCCAAGCCCCAGAGAGAAGGCTATGGGGCTGAAGAGAGTTTGGCTCAGCCTGGGAAAGGGTTTATGGTCAGTAGGCCTACACAAAAGCTAGGTAAGCCCCTGTTACATAGTTTTGTTTTGTTTTTCCTGGAGTCCAGGAGGAAAGAGAGCGAGAGTCCAAATTGTAGGAGGAGGTGTGCTGGAAATATCTACCTATCCAGGCTGGAAAGGGGTCCTTGTCCAGTAGGTGTTGTCCAGAAGGGGGTAGCCGGCAGGGCCTCTGGGTGGATAGGTGGTGTGGCATGGTGCTGGTCCAGATGGAGAGGGCGCCTCACTGGGTCTGTCTTCCTTGCCCCTTTTTTATAGGGGCAGACCTTGTGTGACCCTAGTGACAGGGGGCATGCCCAGGCAAGGGTCAGCCCCTGGTGTACTGAGCATGTGTGCTTCATGCAGGGATGTGCAGTTTTGAGTGTCTGTAATGGTGGGGTACAGTGGTTGAGTTGCTGGCTCTGCAGGGTCTTTTGTCTTTCAAAAGCTGGGTTCTTGTCTCTGTTCCTGGGTGAGGTCCGTGGTTCCTGGATGATTCAATGCAAGGTGATGGCCCAGTCATTACAGGCCATTCAGTAGAGGCCTGCTACCATTGTATTTCAATAATTCCCAATCATTCTCATTCATCCAGGAACCAATTTACATGGGAGGGGTACATGACTCATACAGTTGCAACACAGGATGCCCAGGCAGAGGATGCAGGATGGAGGCTTGACATGTAAAATGGAAACTTGACATGACTTTGGTTCACTTACAAACACAGGCCTAAACCATACAATATCCATATGAAACAATAAAAATCAATACGAAAATGCTAATAATACAATATACAACAGTAAGAATCAATACAAACCTAATAGTAATACAATATAAAACAGTGGATATCCAAAACCAAAAACTTGCTACCAAAATAAAAATGTTAAAGCTTATCCTAAGGCAGAGCTCACTTATACTTTATATATAGGGAATAGAGAGGGAGAGAAAAAGTCAGAAAAGGTTGGGGAAGGGGAGGGAATGCATTTTAAAATAAATTTAAAAAAAAAGAAAAACTGGGGGTTTTGCTACACTGGGACCAGAACACTCCAACTGGCCAATGCAAGAGGGCCAGGGCCGGAATGCCAAAGGGCATTGATGCCCAGTGCAAGGGGCAGGCCTGGGTCATGATAGTTTCATAGTTGCTAGGGTCGGAAGGGACCTGAGCAGATCATCAAGTCCGATACCCTGCCATGGCAGGAAAGAGTACTGGGGTCAAACGACCCCAGTAAGGTGTTAGTCTAGCCTCCTCTTAAAGACCCCCAGGGTAGAAGCCAGCACCACTTCTCTTGGAAGTTGGTTCCAGATCCTGACAGTGAAGTAGTACCTCCTGATGTCTAGCCTGAATCTACCCTCTGCCAGCTTGTGACCATTATTTCTAGTCACTTCTGGTAGTGCTCGGGGGAACAGGGACTCCCCCAATGCTTGCTGGTCCGCCCTGACTAGTTTGTAAATGGCCACTAGATCCCCCCTCAGGCTTCTCTTGTGGAGGCTGAACAGGTTCAGGTCCCTTAACCTCTCCTCGTAGGGCCTACCCTGCTGCCCCCTGATCATGTGTGTGTGTGGCCCTCCTCTGGACCCTCTCCATGTTGTCCACATCCCTCCTGAAGTGCAGCGCCCAGAACTTGACCCTCCAACTGCAGCCTGACCAGTGTCGCATAAAGGAGGAGGATCACCTCCTTGGACCTGCTTGAGATGCGTCTGTAGATGCATGACAAGGTACGATTTGCCTTCCTGACCGCGTCCCCACACTGTCAGCTCATGTTCATTTTGGCATCAATAATGACCCCAAGATCCTTTTCTGCCTCTGCACTACCGAGAAGGGAGTTCTCCAGCCTGTAGGTATGCTGCTAGTTCTTCCCCCCCCAGGTGCAGTACCTTGTACTCGTCAGTGTTGAAACCCATCCTGTTCTCATCCACCCACCCCTGTAACCTGTCTAGGTCCGATTGCAGCCTATTCCTCCCTTCTAGCGTTCTCACTTCCCCTCGCATCTTAGTGTTGTCTGCGAATTTGAACAGGGTCCTTTTTACCCCCTTAACCAAGTAGCCGATGAAGATGTTGAACAGTGCAAGCCAGTGCCTCTGGGGGAGAGGCAGCCAGTAGCAGCCCCAGGACAGCATGTAGTCCAGTAGGGAGGACACCAGGAAAGGTAGACCTGCTTGGTCCTGGGTAAGAATGAAAACTGCACCCTGCTGGAAAAAGGTAGTCTGGTGGGGCTATTGGTGGCAGGACAGTCCCCCAGAAATGCCATGCCAGTTACCTCCCCAGTGAAAGTCAAGGAGGGGTGCCTCAAAACTCCAGGCCGAACATCCTGGTGGGTTACCTAGACCCAGGGAAAGGTATGGGGGCCAGGCACATCTCCAGACACCTGAGCCACATGGGGTGCAAGACCCCAGAGGCCCCAGTGAGCAGGGCATAAGTGTGAGGCCCTGGTGAGAGGGCATGAGTTAAAGCCTCAGTAGGGGGAAGTGAGGCCAAGGAAAGTCTATGGACACCTGAAGCCATAGTTGGGCCAGAGTCCAAGACCCCAGTAAATCCTCAGATGTGGTGAGGCCAAATGTTGGATCAGAGGGAGACCCCAGTAGGCCCTCAGACCTGGTGAGTATGAGTTTGGGTCAAAATGGTGAGTTATTGGCCCTAAGGAGGGAGCAAGAGTAACAAGTTATCCAGAGAGGGGCTCAGGTCAGAACTCTGCTCAGGGCAAGGAGAATTGGCTGGCCACTGTTCAGATGAGGTTTGTGAGAGGGCCCAAGAGGCTGTGCCAGGGCCAGTCAAGGAGCATGGGTAGGCAAGCCAGATGACCTGTGTGGTCACTCAAGGGATTAGGGCAGTTTGGCTGAGGTCTAAAGAGGGGCAGCATGTAAGCGGCCTAGTGAAAGTGGGCGGAGTGCAAGAGGCCCCAGTGAGAGGGGTGCAATAGGAATGAGGCCTGATGGAGCGGAGTGAATGTATAAATGCAAGAGACTCAGCAAGGGACTGAGTTTGGTCCAGCCACAAGCCAGAGCCTAGAGCAACTCAACGATGCCACCTGCAAGGCACGGGACACGATAAGGGGAGGCTGGAGTTGTGTATAGTGCCCCCTAGCATTGGGGCATTAAAAATGGGCAGCCTCCTGTATGTATACATCAGTTTTGGGAACAGCAAAGTCGTGGCAGGAGAGACTGGGTGGACTGCCCTACTTAGATAGGTTGGCAGGCCAACATGAGATCCCAGCTCCTAGATGGCCCTCTGTCACAATCACCAGATACTTCCTTGTCATTTCAGTGGCTGGCCATTGGCAGTACTCTCATCTTCTCTGTTTTTATCTATGATGTACTTGTCCTTGGTGTTCCTGGTTTTATGCTGTGTAGTTGTGTGTAAGGGTTGGAAATGGTGATTTTGAGTCAGCAATTGCCTGCAAATACAGCAAGGGCTGGACTTGATTCAGGAGAGCCTTTCAAATGCAGTCAATTCGGGCTTGAATGGCTATTAAAAAAAAATCAGGGCACCTCTTTTTAAAAATACTAAATAAAATTAATAGCAGGTTCCCCTGGGAACTGAGAAACATATTTTGAAGTAGAATGTGAGTAACACTTCTTTTCTGGAATTGCTATAGTGAACATAGTCCAAAAGATTTTATTATGTGTGCATGGGTATAGGTTGTAGCCGTGTTGGTCTAAGGACATAGGCAGACAAGGTTCTTTGGATAAATCTGGTATCTTGTGCATAACATTATTTTCTTTAAGATTTAAAGGTAGCTTTATGCCTGTTAAGAAAAAAAAAATTACAATTAGATTTAATTTTTATTTTAAAAAAACCTTTTTTGTCATTGTCTTTGTTAAAAACATACGGCATCAATGGACAGGAACTACAGTTTGTGCAATTATAGTAGCCTATTTTAAGTTTGAAATACTTGTTTTCCTTTGAAGAGGTTATAGAGTTTTCTATTTTTTTAATTAAAAATGACTTTTATGTATTTATCTCTCTCTAAACAGGATTTCATGGGAGAAGCAACACAAAGTAGACGGTGTGACACTGTCTTCAATTTAATAAAAAAAGGATGCCAATCAGATTTCATCGAAAATCCCATGAATAGTATAACAACATCCAGTGACCATGAAGCAAATATGCAAGTGACACCAGGAAAAGTTTCTATTCACCTGCGGCCAGGTTTGCTTACTCCAAATATTAATACTATATTTTATTTATATTTAATACGATAACATTTAAATCCTGATTGTGAAGCAATGGCTGGAATTATTACTTAGAAGAATGAGACTAGCTATTTCTTGTCTATTCATTCTTTGTAGAAGAATAGCTACAGTTTTTCTATACATCAAAATGGGTATTACTAAAAATGACACACATGGCCAGCTATGCCTACTAACTCAGAATCAAGATTTCTACTGGGTTTGCAAGAAGAGTATTGTCAAGGTGGTGATAGACACCTTTTACTGTATTTTTGTGGAATTTACTTAATTAAAATAACTCATAATGTTAGGTTTATACAGGTGACTAACAAACAAGTTTTCTTTAATTACAAACTAACTTAGTGTGCACTCATTCACTTAATCAAAACAAAAAAGACATTTAAAGTTGTTGAGTATATTGAATCGGAAATGTTAACTTTTTTTGTATGAATAAACTAAGTACTTCAGTGACAATAATGAAATATGTTGTTTTCACACAGTTTAAAACAAAGATTTATTGTGGTTCCTAACCATTTCCCAGCTCTTATGCAATTAAAATAATCTTTTAATGTGCAATGTACACCTACATATTTTTGCATGTAATGTGTTGTGCCATCTCATGCGATGAATACACAGAAGGGGAAAAGAACATGCACCATTCAATCCTTGAAGCCACAAAAAAGCAAAACTAACCACAAAAATAAAAAAAAGCCTAACAAACCAAACCCCACAAATTGTGTCCTTCAGAAGAGAGAGGTTAGTGGAGTCTTCTAATCATGAATCCACAGAATGGTGCTATCCATGCAGATCCTATCTCATTAGTCTTGGAACATCAACTTGAAATGGTTTACTTTAAAAAAACAAAACAAAAAAACTTCACTCATATTTCCATCCTTCTTTTCTCAAATTTCTGGCCAGCTCAGTCATGATACTGCCATTCAGGGCTGGCCCATAGTTGTTCACCCTACCTCTGTCACTGTAAACTCCATCCTTGGAGGTTCTCAAGACCCATCTAGACAAAACTGGGGCTGGGATAGGTCTTGCACTCCTAAACACTTATTTTTTTTTCTTCACTGGTATGCCACAGGCTAAATTTTGTGGTAAATTATGAGCAAATTTTGCATCTGAGACAGCACAATTTGGCCTTCTAACCTTAGAATTACTACACTTTTGTCCTGGCCTGTTGCCTGTATCTCTTGATGCCTTTGACAGAAGGATAAGAATTTTAAATGCCATTGAAGGCTACAGCAATGTAAATAGTAAGCCTGGTAAGGGTGTTATCTTTCTTCATATGGGACTATTGTTCTTATAAAAAAGTGTGAATATTTTGGTCCAAGAAGGAGTGGAGTAGCTTGGTGGTTAGGGCACTCTCCTGTGAGTCGGGAGATGTAGGTTCATATCCCCCACAGAGGAGAGACTTGATTTTGGCTCTGTGACATTTGGGGTGAATTCTTTAAGCAATGAGATGTTGAATAGAAAAGCAGTGGAATAATGGCATCCAACATACTAGACATAATTTAATAATGCTTACCAGACTGGGCCATGCAGTCTAACTAGGTAGAGGAATGCCAAGTTTGTGTGTCTGGATGGGGCCGAGTTTCTGAGCTAGACAGCACTGTTAAGACTGAGTTCTTTTGGGAATGCTCAGAACTCTAAACTGAGAAATGTAGGTGCCACTAAGTTTTGGGTAGAAACTGAGTAGGGGTTTTGAGGATCTGAGTTGTGGATTTATCTTCATAAAGGAGGAGTTAGGTGTCACGTCCTGAACTATCCCTTTAGGACTCTAACTCTGAATTTGCCCACTGCTGAATTAGGTCATTATCATATATGTGTGGTCATGTGCATCTCAGTTGACTATAGCTTAGAAGGAGATGACTTGATATTAGTATAAGGCTAAAAGTGGATTTCTGTATCCCTAATATACCAATTATAGCTACAGTTCATAAAAACATAACACTTAAGGAGCAGTCATGATACTTTATAGAAAAGTTCTGAGGGCATAGAAATGAAGTGAGGCATCTCCATGCCTGTTGCTACATCTGATTGTAGTAAATGACCTGAGTTTTCATTTGTCAGTGGCAGAAAGCAAAGAAAGGAACTTCAAGGTCCAAGAACAAATGAGTGCTAGCCCCCAACTTCTCCACCCCTTGGATTAATAAACCTGTGACATAACCACTGCCAGTACTTCCACTTCTTTGAAAGGAAGCACTGTCATCCAGTGCACGTGGAGCAGTAAAATCCCATTGACTTCAGGATTTGTAGAGTGAGGTGCTGCTCATATTGAGTACGGATCTTGAATTTGTCTCTAGAAGGAATTGCAATTGAATTCATTTAGGAGGGCAGTGAGACTTGTTGGGATAATGCATAGTGCTTCTAAAAATCCAGTTTAAATAATCTTCTTATTATAAACATAAATAAGTTTACAGCTGTCATGGTCTTAAATGAACATCTGCCTCTCTAGAGCAAGAGTTGTAATAAATTGTATTTTGTCATATGGTAAGGTCAGAAGACTGAAATAACTAGAAACTGAATATCAGAATCCACATTCTGCTTAGTTTATATCCAAGGGAGTTGTTTGTTATTACATGTGTAATAACAAACACATTTTGGCTTTTTATATGACACTCATTTGATGTACTAATGGATGACTGGTGTGAGTTGGTGCATTTCTGTTAAATTCTCCAGGTGACGCTAGCTATTCATCTTGCATAACAGTGTTGTTATTTTCTAGTATCTGGCATGAAGCTAGAGAAGCATTTTACTTGTGCATTTTTTAATTATTCTATTTCAGCATATGGCGCGTTAGCTTTATATCCATGCATCTCTTGAGTCATAGGTGCTGTTTGCAATACATCGTCCTGAGTGTAGCCTGAGTCCAGCCTCCCTGGTGGGAAGTTGCCAGCACAGCCCCTGGCCCTGAGCTTGCAGTAGACAGCCCACTGTTGCCCTGCGGAAAGATCTGGGAGCACATTCCCCCCTCCAGGGGTGTGCCCAGTGACAAGAGCTGCCCCCTCTCCCCTCCCCCCCCCCCCCACCATGGATGAGCTGTGGCTCTGTCCTGTGCACTGTTCCACCTCAGCTGTGCCATGCCTGCCCCTGCCCCACCTGAACCCCAGCCTCACTCCCCCCATCACCTCAGAGGCCTCGATCTGCCCTCCCCTGCCTCTTTCCCCCCACAGACTTACTGGCTAGATGCTGCTCTCTAAGCTGCCAGGCTGCATTCCTGGCTGTGTACACACTGCAGCTGTGTACATGCACATGATATTTATTGGTGACATTATTGGCCACATCAGCTAAAAAAAAAGCCAGTTGCCGATAATGTCAGTTTTCCTTTTATTGGTGCCAGTATGATACGGACCTATGTATTGGTGCACCTCTAGACTGTTTATGAAGTACTTATGCCAAAATTTGCAGCAGTTTAAAAAAATGATAACATGCATCAATCTTGGATAAACTAAATGCATCGGTATTATATGCAAACTGCTACAGCCATATTTAATTTCATGGTCATTGTTTTCAGATTTACTTCTCCCTTCCATGTGCTCAGGGAGAGCAGTAAGAAGAGAGGTAAGGAGGTTGCCAGGGGAAAAAGCTGGGGGGAAACAGAGAGCAAAGGGCTACCTGACCCCACCAGAATTATTTTCCCTGCTGTAGCAGTGGGAGGGGGATAAATATAAGGCAAACCTCCAATAATTAGATTCTATACTTGGAAAATTATAACAAATTTATAAATTTTCCATATATAGTATCTAATTATTGGGGGGGGGTCATCTTATAATTAGGATCCTCTTCTATTTGAATAAATACGATAAGAAATAATTCAGATGTACAGAATGCTGAAATTATGAGTACACAAGTGAGTAGCATGTTACTCTCTTGTGCTGGCATTGTAAAAACTGATGAATAATGTATTTTGGCAATCAATAGTGTAGGGACTGTTGGGTTTTTTTACATAAAAAAAAATTGCAGTGTTGCTCTGTTGGACAGATGGACATTTGCCATACTGAGATGAAAGACCAACTCTCTTTTCAACCTACATTTATTTTTTCTTTGATCCTTGAAATATATGTTACTGACTTTGGAAACAGGTTTGCGGTAAACTTGAAACTATATATAGAGCAGTAAGGAGAGGGGGATTTTAGTTTTCATTTTAGACATTTTAGTTCTTGGAACTGATTTATTATTAAAGTGAGCTGGATCATTTAACTATTGTCAGCCCAGAAGTGACTGACCACAATTTGTATGCATATCCATGCATCTCTTGAGTCATAGGTGCTGTTTGCAATAAATGGAAAATAGATTGCATAACATAAACTAAAGGAAAAATGGGGATGGGGAGGGAATTCAAACTTTTAACAAGAAACTGCTGCAGAGTCCATCAAAAATATTAAGTATGTTTTACAAACAGGCGCTTTATTACTCTTGGTCTATATTTAAACACTACATTTTCTCTCTTAAATTAATGTTTCTGCTTTGCTTGCAAATCTTTTGTACATTATAGGTACTGTGGCAGATGCATTTATTTTTTCAATATAAGCCCTTAAAAATACTGTAAAACTTATTTGTTTCTTTTGAACCAGGAGGAAAAACAAGCTTCATGTTAAAGATTCGCCCTCTAGAGAAATATCCTGTGGACCTTTATTATTTAGTTGATGTCTCAGCTTCTATGCATAACAATATAGAAAAATTAAACTCAGTTGGATTTGATTTATCTAAAAAGATGGCGAACATTTCCCTGGACTTTCGACTTGGATTTGGATCGTATGTTGATAAAACTGTGTCACCCTATATTAGCACTCACCCAGGTAGAATCCATAATCAGTGCAGGTATGTAGTAATTTTATGTTTCTCTGAGTAATGGAGTAATACCAGGTAATGGAACTTATGTGTATAATTACTTCAGTAAATGTGTTATAGTTTTTATAAACGTTAATACCTTATCAGGATATTTTTCTATTTTGATATCACTTGCTTTTCCAAAGTGTTTTGTTTGTATAGAAAAAAAGCTTCTCTCATCCATTCCTCCCATGATTGTATTTAAAGTGGGCAAAAAGGGATTTTTAGGAAGCAAAGCAAAAATATAGGCAATGTGTAGACGAAACGAGGGGTGTGTATGCATGACACTTTAAAGCTGGCTAAATGCTTTTGCACGGCTTTAATGGTGTCGGTGTTTGCACGCCTCGGCAGCATATTGCACATTAATTTCAGCCACTGTAGGAAGCTCAGCAGCGTAATGCACCATAAATGACTTGGGGTTCAGCAAACTAAGACTCCTCTGAGGAGTTTTAGTTTGTTGCCCCTACAGCCATGGACAGAAGCACCAGGCTCCGTGCAGGCAGCCTGACAGCATCCTGGGAGAGCAGCTCTGCCCAAGAAAAGCCGAGAGTCTGATCTTTTTTTTTTTTTTCCAGCCCCCAGAGCCTGCCTGCTTGCCTGAGCTGAGTGGGGGGCCTGGTGCTTTCCTCCGTAGCTGCACTGCTTCCCAGGAACACCCAAGCTGGGTGCCTGCGGGCGTGTGCTGCCTGGAAGGGGGCTGCCACTGCTGCAGAGGGAAACACCAGCCCCCCTCCACAGCCCAGGGACCACTCCACTTGCTGGCAGCTCACCTTCCCCTCCCCGCTGGAGAGGCAGCTAAATCAGTGAGGTGTGTGCATGACAGGGCTTTAATTGGCCCTAAATTGAAGCGGTGTTTTTTAAAACCCACCGCTTCAATTTAGGGCCTCCATTTCATCTGCTCACAGCCATAGATATAAATTTACTAAAGCCTAAATATATAAGCTTTCTGTTGCATTTTAAAACATACTTTTCATTTAAAACACATAGCCAAGACAATGATAATCTGATTGTTTTGCATGTCGGTGCCTATTTCCATTCCAAACTTTTTATGAAAAGGGTTAAAAGATGTGGTTGCTCTGGATATCAGAGACTAGACTTGATGACTCAGAACATTGCATCAAGTTCTTTGTTCCTAAATGCTTTTCTTTAAATTATTCCTTTTGTCCTTGTACTGTGTTAGTTCTTTGAGCTGATTTAACAAATGGAAATGACCCATTGGCTCTGATAAAACAACTTTTTTATTTAGTCAAATTCCCATTTTATGTAAAATATGAATGCAGGGTTGAACCAGGGGATTTTGTTGTTGTTCATCCAATATACTTTGGACACTGCATTTATCATTTATGCAAGGTGAACGGTTGTTGTCCAACCTTACTAGAAAACAACTTCACAATATGTCTAATTAAATGTACATGTAAACCAATTCACTAAAATGATATAAAAAAGTTAAAAATTAATTTGTAAAAGGGTGGGGGTTGAAAGAGGATAAAACTAGACTGTTCTCAGTGATGGTGGATGACAGAATAAGGAGCAACAGTTTCAAGTTGCAACAAGGGAAGTTTAGGTTGGATATTAGGAAGAATTTTCTCACTAGGAGGGTAGTAAAATACTGGAGCCGGTTACCCAAAGGGGTTGTGGAATCTCTATCCTTGAGGGACTAGACAAAACCTTAGCTGGGATGGTCCGGCTTTAAGAATGGGGTTAGACTAGATGATCTCCTGAGGTCCCTTCCAACCCTAATTTTCTATGATTATATGATTTTTGTTGTCACGCATTAACTCTTGTGTGACGCCTTGATCCACAGTTCTTCACATTCATTGAGTAGCTTTCCACTACTTTTCCTTCAGTGACTCGTAGATGAGGGACTAGATCTCCAAATCCAGTAAAACATTTTTTCATGTACATGAAGTCTGTTGCTCGGCAAGAGCATAAATAAAGGCTCTAGAATTACCTCGTAGTACTTGCTCAAGGCTTTCTCAACATAAAGTTTTAAAAGATATTGTTAATGTCTGAGACTGATTTATATCCACAGAGTTAGGTAACACATTAATATCAGCAAGTATCATACTTATGAATCTAGGACCTTAGATATGCTGGTTTAGGTTTTGATCCTGTAGATTGATTTGTGTGGTGGTAAGATAAGCTGCCCTTAGTGTTATCTGGATGCTTAGAAATTTGAATCTTAAGTCTAGTTCTTTCATTCCTTAAGGATTCAGAAACAAATAACGTTCTGCATGAGGTGGTACTGTCTTTTACCATCATTCTTTTGTATGTTAATTTGTGCACAGCAGTGTTGCATACTTACTATTGTTGTTTGTTGTAGTTTTATGAACTATTAGATACACTTTTAAATAATTACCCAAAAACCCTTTAATTGTTTTAGTCAATATATATATAAGAAATAGCTATAGCCCTAGTGCACCTAATAAAGACCTTTTATCATGAAATTATTGCATGTTTTAAAAAATATACAATATGTGTTAAATATTTAAGTATATTTTCAAATATTTCATAAAACCTGATTTCTATTGCGGTTATTAAGATTCCTTTCAAATAAGAATGTAAAATTTGATTATTATGTGTTTTTTTTTCCTCTTACAGTGATTATAATTTAGATTGCATGCCTCCTCATGGTTACATTCATGTCTTGTCCCTGACTGACAATATAGCAGACTTCAAAAATGCAGTTAATAAACAAAAAATTTCAGGGAATATTGATACACCTGAAGGGGGTTTTGATGCCATGCTCCAGGCAGCTGTGTGCCAGGTAAGGAGACTTCTGAACTGGCAGTTCAGATACAAATTCATATTTGTGAGTCAGTGGTATTTGAGTGTCAGTGATGTCCAGCCTTATGATGTTGTAACAGCTCCTACTGTTGTTTTTCTTCCTGACAAAAGCATTTTCTCATTGTTTAACCATTAGTCAAAGCTTTATAGACTCTGGGGCAGGACCAGATAGGGATGGCTCATTCATTATTATTAATGATGTTTTGCTACTCAGAAAATCTGTTCCTTGGGTTATTACAGCTATCCTTTTATTAAAAAAAAAAATAATTCTTTACTCAGTTCTGTTGGTTCTTCTGGCTAAGCAAGAATGAACAATGGCAGATTTGACTGCAGAGTTATTAGCATCAGTAAAAATGTTTTATCCAATCAGTTTTACTTATCCAATTATTAAATCTATAATTTGAATGTAAGAGGTACAGTAAATAAGGATCATATTTGACCTGAAAACCATCTTTACTCATGATGGAAAATAGCCACCTTGACTCATGTAAAGGCAGAGTGTTCTGGGTTAGTAATTAGAACAGTAAAATCACCTCAAGTTTTAGACACAGAATTATCACCATCTATTTCAGACTAGAAGAGAGTGAAGAAAGATCTACACCAGTGGTCCCCAACTTATAGTTTAAAATTATGTTGGTCCCATTGAGCAATATTGGACTAAATCAACAAAAAAGATGGATGGGGAGAGCAAAGTCTGATGTTGGCTAGAGTACCTTTGTCTAGACACCAGAAAGCATAGGGCAGTTGATCTTCACATTCTCTAAATGTCCTTCCGATCTCATACCTTTTGCTACATAAGATAATACAGTCACTGCCTGTTTAACTTTGCAGGTTGAGGGCACTTGTGCTGGTCATGTTGAAAAGTTTGGGTCAGAATACTTTATCCCTTTCATCCATTTATACATTGCTTTGTGGCTGGTGGGTGAATTTAGAAAAAAAACTCATACTAATGTTGGCCCCATTTTTATTTTTAAAAGACAACTGTAAAACGGCTAAATAAAAATCACAGCACATAGACATCTTGATCACAGCTGTTATAAAAATCATCCTGAAGTATTGGGAGGATTTCTCACAACTAAATGTTTATCATTGGACACATTCCATACTTATGACATTCAAGTTTGAAAGGAGTGTGTATGCCTCCAAGAACAACAGAATGGAAACATCTATGTGCATAGGGAGTCCTTCCAGTTAATTGAATTATGGATAAAAATTGATGGGAACAATGTGCAATTTATAACCACAAACACGAGTTGTAATTTATATTAATAGACACTAATTTTGAACACGGTAGACTTTCTGATGTGCTCTGAGAGGCATGTTGCCAGTTACCAAATTTACAAATTAGAGAATGAAGAAAAACAATGAAAAGAAATAAACCCTTCTGTTTCATAAACTCATTTCTCATTCATTTTTAGTGTTGGGGCTTTAATTATGTAGGATATTGCTGAACAGCCCTCTCTTCTCCATCCTGCAATTTTACATTCCTTTTGACTTGAACAGAGGTACCACATTTCAAGTGTTTAATCCATTTCTGTACTTCTGAGGGTCATAATTGACAAGATTTGTGCCACACCATTTGAGATTTTTATGCAAAGATTGAAAGGGTTCATTGTCTGTGCCCATACTGAGCTTGTAGTCAACATATCCAGTCCCAGGCAGTGGCACAGTAGAACATGCAACTACACAAGTCTTCACCGGAGTGGGCCAGAGGGAGTCTAGGGTGGGTTGTCGAGTGGGTTCTGAGTTTTGAAAGTGAAATTGGATATAGAATGGAAAATTTGTCAAGGGTGAGTCAAAGATGGAGGAAGCTCTCTGCCATGATCCGTCCTCCTTGGATTTCTTAAGTGTATTTTAATAGTCCTTGCAAAGGTGGGAAATGCATAGTCCTCATCCCCCTGCTTTACCTGTGGCAGGTTTGGGTGTTTTTGGTGTATTTGGGCAACATGACTTGTGCAACAAGGCTGACTGTGTAGTATAAGGAACAGGTTAGGCAAGAACTTGTATGGGATAATTAGGATAGAGATGATCCTGCCTTCAGCAGGGGGTTGAACTAGATGACTTCTAGAGGTCTCTTTCAGCCCTACTTTTCTATGATTTTGTGATTCTGTGAATGGGCTTTACAGATGCTGGCATTTAAGCTGGAGAGCCACTAGACCCTGTTCACCTTTATTACCTACAGCCACCACAAGCTGTTCCTTCTGTACTCAGATCAATCAGGAAGTGAAGTGAGAAGGAAAGTAGAGCTCTTGTTT
This sequence comes from Alligator mississippiensis, assembly GCF_030867095.1. Taxonomy (NCBI): domain Eukaryota; kingdom Metazoa; phylum Chordata; order Crocodylia; family Alligatoridae; genus Alligator; species Alligator mississippiensis. The sequence continues at coordinate 160,972,068 of NC_081828.1, read as the reverse complement.
TCAGAAAAGGTCCTGCAGCAGCTCCTCATAGTCAAGAGGAGCAGCTGACCATCCTTGAAGTGCATTTTGTGCATCTCGCACAAGGCAGGATACTTGACAGCTCTGCAGAGGGACTGGTAGAGATGATGCAGTGGTGAATAAAGTGGGAGGAATAGGAGGAAATGAATGAGTGACGAGTCAAATGGAATGAAGGAGGGGGTTAAATTAAAGGAAAAGGAATGAAAGATGGTTTTTATGCACAAAGCTTTCAACTTTGAGCTTGGTCAGCTATTTATCCTATGCACCAAAGTAAAATTCCAGAGAACATGAGTTGATACCCCACCCATTTCTGTACTTGGAGGATCCCCCTAACAACTGTATACCAGGGAACATATTTTCATTCTTGTTGCTTCTGATGATGCCTCCCTACCGGATTTCTTTTACTGTGCTGGTGGTAGAGACCTTACAAATAGTCAGCTTCTGGTGCACCATAAGGGGCTCCCCACCCTACAGATGTGTGAAGATACCAATAGTTGTGTTTTTTTTAATATTAAAACTTTGGTTACTAGAATGTATGTTTGAATCCCCTTGGAGAAACTATAGTGAAAGCAAGTTATAAAAAAAAAAAAAAAATACTAAATTGAAAATAAGAGGAAAATGTAACATATTTGGATGTTAGCTATAAAGCAGTTCTGTAGATGAATGTGTGTTTTATATGTATAGTAATATACATTTTTAAGAATTTTATAACTGTCATCCAAATAAGTTGATATGCAACATCACAACTGTTGTTTTCTATTTACGTTGTATTAGCACACCAAGTACAGCTCAATATGCTTGTGACTTATTTTATTCTAGAAGTGATTCTTCAGAACCAAGAAAAATAAATATCATGGCATTTAATTTGCTTATAAGGTATAGAGGATACTACCAGAATCTGTTTCTTGTAAGCTTGTGAACCTAATTTGCAGTCCTGCCAATGATTTAGGCATTTGCAAGATTTGCTCACATAAATGCTTTTCAAGGTCAAATCATTATGTTGAAGGCCCTGCATAGGAAGAATCAGTGCTTTAACTACTTTGACCTACTTGGCTACATGCCTACACTCTAATTCAGTGCTTATGTTTCAAGCAGTGCAGAAACCTGAAAAAGAAGCTTTTATGATGGCCTTTCCTAGTCACGTTTACCATTACAGAAGCAAAGAAGCTAAGTTTCATTGTCACACTTGCAGTGTTTTGCTTTTTATTTTAGAGCCATATTGGTTGGCGCAAGGAAGCAAAGCGACTACTTCTTGTGATGACAGATCAAACCTCACATCTGGCCCTGGATAGTAAACTGGGAGGGATAGTAATTCCTAATGATGGGAATTGCCATCTGAAAGATAATATTTACATCAAAGCTACAAGTATGGTAAGGTACATGTCATACACTTTTATGTTTGGAAAAACAATGCATTATAAAATTTGAAAAAATACAAGTTTTTAATACAGGAACAAGTCAAACGTATTGACATGACATGCTCTGTCTTTGGGATAAGATATTTCACCTTGCACAATGTTTCTGGCACTGCCAAAGCAAAATATACAGTGCTTGTTATTTTTTAATAGAGCACATGCATCTATTGTGTAGAATGTGAGAAGGCAAATATTTTGTTGTGGTGTTCCTTCATTGAAAAAAGGAAACAATAAATAGGAGATCCTCATTGTTTTGTTAGTAGAGTAAGGCATTATGGTCGTTCTTTAAGACTGGTTGATAGTGATGGTTATGTTAAAGGAAGTAAATGGTGGGGTCTAATACAGTGATTCTCAACCAGAGTACCATGACACGCTGGGGTGCCTTGAGATCCTTTCAAGGGTGACACCATGTGCTGCACAATGTTAGCACTGTCAGATATGAAGACATGATGCACAAGATAAACCCAGAGATTTCAAATAAGAATTGATAATGTTAAAAACATTCTTACTAGGTGTGGTCTTCCTGAATCCTTTGCAACAAAAGAAATGAGCTAAAACTAAGAGCTGACACTTTGAGAGGTGCCTTATCAAATTTCCTTGAGTTTGACAAGGGGTGCATTGAGCCTAAAAAGGTTAACAAACACTGGCATAGCAGAAGTCTGATAGTAGTGGCAACTTACAGTAGTAAGGAACTAATTCAACCTTAGCAAACTGGAAAAAGTCTTGATTCAGAAAGGTTTTTAATGTTAGCACAGATTTGAAGGTGATTGAATTTCTGATTTTAGGTTAATTTGAACTAGTCAAAACTTGGCATATTTTATGGGCTCATGCAAGAGAAACTGCATCAAATATACTGGTGTGTAATTCTTGAATATTAAGGTTGTATAAAAGGCTTGTTTTAGCACTCATAAGATTTCTTCAGTGATATGTGATAGATTCTATGATCGTTAATCATTTAGAACAGGGGCAAGCAAAATACAGCCCGCAGGCTGGATTTGGCTCGCCAAATACTTTTATCTGGCATACAGGGCGCCCCAACAAATTGTGCCCACCCAACCCTTCCATCCACAAGGGTGCAAGCGAGGGAGCCATGTGTACACACTGCCCCAGAAACCTACCCTAATGCCTGGCTCCGACCCTCGTGGGTGGAAGGGCCCAGCTGGCCAGCATGCGGGTTTGTGTGGGGCTGCTGCTGCAATCTGTGGCAACCTGCTCTGCTTCCCCAGTCTCCAGCTTGCTCTGGGCAGCAGGTGGGGAAGCAGCAGGGCTGGGGCTGCAGCTGGGTGGGAGCACAGAGCATGGGGCTGGGGCTGGTGGCAGCGCAGAGCCCGCACCCAGGGGAACAGGGCAGTGGCAGCGTGGAGCTGGGGTGGGCAGGATGTGGGTGTGAGGGAGAGTGGGAGGGTGTGGGGACCTCCCACACTCCCCCTCCCCATGGTGCAGAGCCCTGGCAGGTAGTAGCAGCAGCAGGAAGTGGGGCACTCAGGGTGCAGACCCCTGGTGGGGCATGCCTCTGGCCAGTGCTGTATATCATAGCAAGGAGTGCAGCCTCCCCCAGGCCACCTGTATCATCGGTGCTCCCCACCACTCGCATGTAAACTGTGCACTTGCCGGGCATGGAAGGGAGGCCTCGCTTGCTGGGGCCAGCTGCCTTCCCTGTCAGGACTGCACAGCACTGGAGAGAAGTCTCAGGCGCTGGAGCTGGCTGCTTTCTCTGCACGGGAGGGAAGCCCCAGGCACCTTCCACTGAGGGGCAGAGAAGGCAACCAGCTCCAGCCTGAGGCTTCTCTCCAGTGCTTGACAGCCCCGGCAGGGAAGGCAACTGTCCCCAGCACATAGGGCTTCCTTCCTGTTCTGTGCAACTGCAGGGGCTACATGCAAGTGTCAGGGAGCGGCGGCAGCCCAATGAATCCTGTGCCCCTTTCTGCAGTGTGCAGCACTGGCCAGAGCCATGCCCTACCTGCTGCTGCACCTTAGGGGGAGTGCAGGGGGGGTCCCCACACCCCCCCAACCTTCCTCACACCCACAGCCTGCCCCCACAGCCCCTCACATATACACAACCACCAACATACCCTACATTCCCCCTACATCGTACCGCACACGCACCCTGCCATACATCCCCCACAATATACAAAACTAAGAATTTATTTTTGAGTTATTATTCAATCACCTCTATATACACTATGCAAACACAAATCGTGACAAAAATATTTTTTGTAATAAAATTAAAATATATTATAGTGGGTATTTGACTTTTAGTGTATGACTTGGTTTTTTTCTGGTTCTAAGATGGCAACCCCTTCCTCCCAAAAAGAGTATTTCCCGAGGACAGGGGGAAGGACTTTCCATGTCAAGGGTCAGGGGCTAGGGGATGGGACTGTCGGTCCCAAGTAGGCAACAAGGGGTGGGGCTACTGCCAAGAGCTGGGGCTACCCCAGGGGCCCTTGGCAGTTGACCAAATCTTGTTAAGGAGCCCTCCACCTAAAATAATTACCCACCCCTGATTTAGAAACTAGTTCATCTTATTTCAGTCTTGGGAAATAGAATTTCCTGCTATATGGCCAGCAGTAAACAAATACTGGAAATATAAAATGACAGGTCATTCATAAATGCCATCACGGTACATGACACCACTCCCCTCAATACTAACAGGTTATATTTGTTGTTGCAAGGAATTTTTAGTTTAACAAATACTCACATTTAGGTCTGGGGCAAGCGGACAACAGACCTAGTTAAGTCTGTAAGAACTTTTCCTATTTATGCCAGGGCTGAAATTAGTCCCAAAGACCAGTATTTACAAGAATAGTATGGTACAGAGAAGACTGTGTGTGTAAACACAATAAACATCTATTGTATGTTGTGTGAAGCTGAAATGCTTATCAGAATAGGTGGGTGTTTGGAAACTCCATGAAATGAAGAGGGAACATAATGTACAGTGATTAGAAGGCTGTTTATATTTCAAATGATCTAATGTCCTTCCATTAATTTTCTCCCCTGCCACCTTCTAAATATTCCCTCATTCACTTAACAGAATATTTTACTGCCCTTTGGCTAGCCTGCTCATTTCGGTTTTGTTATGCTGCTCTACTGACACAAATAACTTGTTCGGTTATTCTGTTTTATAAAAGTAATTCACAGATTTTTCCATTCCTGGTACAAAGGACTATGTAGTCATGGGTTATATAGGGACTTTTCAGTTATATGAATGTAACCCTTTTTTATTTCAGAGGATTTGCAAAAGCATAACTGAGATAAGAATTTGGCTCAGTGTATTAAACAATTGCTCCAGATATAAATCGTTTCTAGTGCCTGAGACACTTTTGATGTTAAAGAGGTTGGTTGTTACAAAACCCAATGTTTTTGTTTTTATCCTGGTTGAGAAATTGAATACATCTGTTCCAACAAGAAAATATCATCAGTATCAAACAGAACAAACTAATCTCCTACTAAGCTAGTACGGCAGGCTTGGCTGCTGATTGCAGAAAGAATTTTAAATGTTCTTTCTGAGCCAAAGGCTTTGAGGTCATGCTCCTCTTGTATAGGTGCTTCCCATTTGTACTGATTTTGGTGGTGGAACTTAGGTTTGGCTTCCCCAATGAAAGGGTTTTTGAAGATCCACAGATCTGCCATTCAGAAGCGTTTTGACACAGACGCTCTGCTGGCTCAGTTCTATTCTGCTGCTGACTGATGCACAACTTCACACATCTCTGCAGCAGCACAGGTAGAAAGGATTACAAATCTTCACAGTTTTGATGAGCTAATATGATATGGCAGAATACTAGATTGGAAACTAGCTAATGTGGTCCCCATCTATAAGAAAGGGAGAAAGGAGGATCCAGGAAACTATAGGCCCATAAGCCTCACATCGGTCTTGGGGAAAATCCTTGAAAAAATTATCAAGGAGCACCTCTGTGAGGGGCCAGCAGGAGAGATCGTGCCCAAGGGAAATCAACATGGGTTCATCAAAGGCAGGTCCTGTCAGACCAACCTGATAGCCTTTTATGACCAGTTAACTAAATCCCTGGATGATGGTGTCACTGTGGACGTAGTCTTTCTGGACTAAGAAGGCCTTTGACACTGTCTCTCACCATTCTCATTAATAAACTGAGCGACTATGGCATTGATGCCTACACAGTTGGATGGGTCAAAAATTGGCTGATGGGGCGCACCCAGAGAGTGGTGGTGGACGGGTCATACTCGACCTGGCGGGATGTCAACAGTGGGGTCCCCAGGGCTCGGTCCTGGGGCCTACAGTGTTCAACATCTTCATCAGTGACTTGGACGAGGGGTGGAAAACACGTTGTCCAAGTTTGCTGATGACACCAAGATGTGGGGAGAGGTAGGCATGCTCGAAGGGAGAGAGCGGCTGCAATCGGACTTAGACAGACTACAGAAGTGGGTGGATGGTAATAGGATGGGCTTCAATGTAAATAAATGCAGGGTGCTGCACCTGGGGAGAAGGAGTCCACAGCATACATACAAGCTGGGGAGCTCCCCACTTGTGAATACAGAAGCAGAAAGGGATCTTGGAGTCATTATTGACTCCAAGATGAACATGAGCTGCCAATGCCAGACCGCAGCCAGCAAAGCCAACCACACCTTGTCGTACATCCAAAGATGCATCTCAAGCCGGTCCGGAGAGGTGATATTCTCCCTCTGTGCGACATTGGTCTGGCCTCAACTGGAGTACTGCATCCAGTTCTGGGCACCGCACTTTAAGAAGGATGTGGCCTGCCTTGAGAGGGTTCAGAGGAGGGCCACCTGCTTGGTTGGAGGGCAACAGGGCAGGCCCTATGAGGAGAGGCTGAGGGACCTGAACCTGTTCAGCCACAGCAAGCGGAGGCTGAGGGGTGATTTGGTGGATGCCTACAAACTTGTTAGGGGAGATCAGCAGCAAATAGGAAGAATCCTATTCCCCCCAGCAGCACCTGGGGTGACGAGGAACAATGGCCAGAAGCTGCTGGAGAATAGGTTCAGGTTAGAGATTAGGAGGCACTATTTCACTGTCAGGGTAGCTAGGATCTGGAACCAGCTTCCTAGGGAAGTGATCCTCGTTCCTACCTTGGGCAAATTCAAGAGGAGGTTGGATGAACACCTGTCTGGGGTTGTGTGATCCCAGTGTGTGCTCCAACCAGTGGCGGGGGGTTAGACTAGATGACCTATTCAGGTCCCGTCTGACCCCTAACTACTATAAAACTACTTTTCCTCCTTACCTTATGCAAGGGTGCCTGTGGCAGTTTCCTATACGTGTTGTTTTTATATGTCCCAACCCCTTCCCCTTACAGCATGTATCCTGTAATAATCTTGTTAGTCCTCTAGTAACCCAGAAGCCATCCCCCTAAAAAACAGCAACAAACTTGATTTTCTAATGAACTACCAAAACCAGAAACACAGATGCAAAACATATTATTTGATTTGAAAAAAGCCATAAAAGTGATCATTTAAAAAAGAACATGACAAAGTAGGAAAACCAAACTTTTTTATTTTTCTTTTCCATCGCTAATCACTTTTTAATGTCTTGTGGAATAACAGAACCAACTGCCATCATATATTATCTCCAGTTTATGGTAACAATCCAGAACAAAATGTAATTTAGCATATTTTTGTTTCCACCTAGCTGTACCAGTTGAGAGGAATGTGCTGTATTTACAGACATGTACTTATCCTTTAAGATAGAAAATGTTTCCACTTTTAGTCACTATTTTCCTTATCTTCTCTCTAACTTTTATGAAGTAGTCATCCAAAGGTCAGCAAAAAACACCAGTAAGGACAGGAAAGGAATCTGTTCCTTTTTAATTAGAAGTGTCCTTGATTCACTCCCTCCCCTTCTCCCCTCAAATACTTTATATCTCTTCTAAGATCAGAAAAACAGTAAGTTAAAGTAGTAAAAGAACAGTGATTTGACTGGAACTGGGAAGGCCATTTAGAAAGGGAGTACATTCTCCTGATTAATGTAGGGAAGTGATAAGATAAAATACATAAAGCATAGTAAGATTTTTACAGGAAGAAAAATGAGAACTCGTTCATTAGTCAGCAATGCCTTGTTAAGATATCTAAGTTTGTAATGGAATAGAAATTGCTAGCATTTCTTTGGGATTTTCTGTTAATACTCTTTACTTTTGACCTTTTTTAAAATAAGAAACAAGTTTTCAACATAACCTGCATTAGCAGATGAGCTATTTCAATGCATTAGAATGAAAATATAGGTAATCTGTAGTAGAGTTTAGAACAGGGGTGCTGTACTCCTGGCCTGCAGACCAGATCCAGCCTGCAGGGTTCCCTACAGGTCCAGATATCTGGCAGCAGGAGAGAGAAGGAACTGCTTCTGTACCACCAAATTTCCAGATCCATGAGGAGCCTCGCACTCTGCACAACGGATCAGGTGCCTGGCAGTGGTGTTGCCAGGCCCCCAGGGCCCAAACCCGATGCAAGGCAGTGGGACGGCCAAGCCAGTATAGGGAGCCAAGAGGGAGTGGCGCCAGGCCCTTGTGGACCAGTCCCAGGGCACAGGGGTGGGAGGAGGCAGTGCTGGCCCCAGGACCCAGTTCTGGCATGCGGAGCTTATTCCAGCCTTCAGACCAGCCCCACTCCTCAGGCCTGTGGGTGCCAAAATATTGAGCACCACTGGTTTAGAACACTGCAAGTAATCAATAAGTGGGCTGAAATAGCAGATTTGAGAGACAGTCCTGAATAGCTTAACTCTTATAAGGGTTGGAGTGTTGATATAGCCATGATAGTCCAGGTGATGTGCAAGAAGTAAGTTTTTTGTTTCTTTGTTTTTTGGTGATATGTTTTATTGAAGCAACTGTATAGGGATGTTAGACATGCTTCCAGACACCATCTTTTTTCATCTAATTTGCTCCAAAAGGGATCAGTTTAAACAGGACATACTTCTATACTCTAGTAAACTTAGAGAAATAAACCTGAGACATACTTTGTTACTATGCAGCAGACTCAAAACGTCTATCAAAAAATCCTGATGACAGCCAGCAAGAAAGAAAAAATTAGAACCAAATATCACAATAAGAGCCATCTCCAAGGCAGTAAACCAGCAACACAGGAAAGAACGAGGATAATACTGACCAGAGAATGAACATCATTAACCTATCACAATCTTCCCTCTCTCATTCTGAAATTTCTGCAGTATTCAAAGGTCTAAATTTTTGCCTAGACAAAGAACCTGACAAGGTATTAATATGTGTGCCCAGACCTAAAGAAGAGCCCTTTGTGCCTGTCTTGCCTAGCATCTTTCCCACTATACAGTTGGTTCAATGAAAGGTATCACCAAAAGAACTTTTTCTCATTTACTATAAGGCATACTTATACATGTTATTCTTTGACTTCACTGGGCTCTGTCTGAGTGTATATGACAGCAGGCCCTGAAGCCAGAATCATAATTGTGAACTCATTGAGAGTTTTGCCATTAGTTGCTAACACTCATCAGTCTATCTGTGTTTGAAAGTTTGTGGTGTCTAGGCCACTAGCTAAACTTCAGCCATAAACTCCATACCTTGCCTACCCAAGAAATTTTAGTACTGCACCACTCTCCAAGTACATGATGCCTACTATCACAAATCCCCTCATCCCAGTTCACTGACCTTCACACTGCTGTTATAAGTATGCTCCCTTAAAACTATGTTGCTCTTAGCATATTTTTCTGTGTCCTCTTAAGCAGGAAACATTGTAGCTGCAATCATGCAGCTAGTCTGTCTCCCAGTCTTTCCCAAATTCTCCTAGTTAATGACAGCTTCACAACTTGTGTTCCCCTTTCTTCTCCCACTTCCATAGAGGTTCACATCCCTGCTTGGCTGGTTCCAACCTACCTCTGGCAAGTTAGTGCTGTATCTTGTGGTTGTATGGCAGGGTTGTTGTATAGTTTTAGTAATAAGTTAGACAAGGATTTGTATGCAGTGGTTTGGATAGAGATGAGCCTGCTTCAGGCAGGAGGTTGGACCAGGGCTAGGTGCAGACATTCAAAAAGCCTGAGGTAGAATCAATCTAAGTTATGTGTTTTTTTGTAAGCAGTATTGTTTAATACCCGTAGCAAATAGAACACACATTCACCCTTCGGTGTGGGGGAGGAGCAAAGTTTAGACTGGGTTCCACTATTTTTTAACCGTTCTGTGTGCCAAACTTCTGTTCTCTTATGGCTATAGACCAGTTTCTGATCACTTACACTGGTAAAAGTGTAATGTCTGTACCTAGCATAGATGACCTCCAGAGGTCCCTTCTAGGCCTACTTTTCTGTGTTGGTGTGATTCTGTGAGACACCTATTGTAAGCAGACTTTCTCAATTTGTACAATATGATTTTTTTTTTTAAATTACAGGTAGGGTTTTGAGGAAGTGCCTTGTACTGTATTTGGATTTTTAACTTTAAATGTTCCGTCTATTTCAAATATTTGAGCTTTTAGTTAAAAAACCAAAAAACCACAGACATAATAGCAGGTTATACTGTGCTCACAGATTTCAACAACATAAATACAAGAGAATCAAACTTACTATGCAGAGACTAATGACACTAAAGAAATAAAGCAATCTGAACTAAGAGCACTGAAACTACACATCTGATAAAGTGTAAAGTCTGCAATTAATAACACCATTGCATTTCTTTTCTGAAGTAAAATATTGACTGAAGTCAGTTGGTGACTTATAACTGATTTCAATAGATATTGGTTAAGTTCTAAGATAGCAGGAGAACAGCGAATATTAAATGTTAAAATAATACTTTTCTGTTCACTGAAAATATGTATTAAAAGCTATTTTCCCTGTCTTATCCAGTTTCTTTACTGAACCAACAGGTTAGTAAGTCTGTGTTCCTCGGTGTAAACAGCCACCCCATGACCAGGGTATGTGTGTGGGAGGGGAAGTGGGGGAAGAAGGGGAAGCAGTGATGCAGACTGAAGGAAGAACAGAAGGGATGAGCTGTATAATTTGTTCTTACTCCCACAGTTATAAAGACAGCGTGTCCTTCTGTTTTAGTGAGCAACCTCCCTTCTCTTTGTGCACCTGCAGTATTCTTTCAGAGAGGGAGGTATAGGAGATTTACATGCGCTACAGATGAGTTTATCAATCTACTGGCACAACCAGCACCTTTTTTCTTCCATGGCCTGTTATAAAGTCTGTTCCTGCTGAACCACCAATGAATGCCCCAGTGCAAATAGACATCTTACCACCATTGCCTCGAGTATCGTGTTGGGGATCATACAAATGAACAAAAGAAGGGGAATGCACAAAAAAAGGCAAAATGAGAGGCATAGTCACAGGCAAAAATCAGCTCTGACCAACTGTTTATGCTTACCCATCAATAGTATGCATTGAATTTCATTTTTGTGAAACTCTAGAAATCGAACTGCAATAATTCTGTATACGTGTCTGTCTTGAGATACAGTAGACCACATGGGTCCTTTATTCTCTGTATTCGTAAGTTCTAATTTTTTGAATAGCAATGTCAATTCAGGCTATGCATGTGCTCTGTCTCCCTGTGCTCTTGTGAATGGCATAAAACATGTAGCAGCTGCAAGCCAACAGTCCTGTCCCTCTCACTTGTTCCCGATCCCTCGCTCTCATAGGTGAGACTGAACTTGGTTAACATCTGACCTGTTATTGCATCTTCAGCTTCCAACTCATCCATTATCCTTTTTTATAAAGAATTTTTTCACTTCTCTGGCATTTTAATATTTTTTCACTGCATTTCCAAATCAAAGATGTGGAGGAATCTCTTTATACAGTGAAATGAGACACTTTTCCAGCAGAATAGTAAACTAAAGCACAGTCCATTTTGCCATGACCCAGACAGCACATGTCTTTTCTTCCTTGGAGAAGTGTTTTATCTGCCACTCTTTCTCATAACACACTCACAAATTGAGACAGTGACAGTAGTGTCTGGTTCTGGAAAAGAAACATCCAACAAAACAGATATCAGCACAGCTTGACAAGGAGTGCCCAGGTACTATACCTGTAGCTTCTGCAAGGAGAAGCCCAGAAGAATGCCAAGACCATGGGTTCCTGTGCTAAAATCTGACATTGACAACAGTGGCGTTGGCACCCAGCGCATTAGCAGAAATTCTCGTCAGAGACCTGGAATCCATGCTATCCATTTCAAGCACAGAGCAGCATATATCAAGCACAAGTACAGCTCAGAGTGCAACAGACTTATCCCAAAGGAGGGATTACAAGATTCCTTCCAAAGATGGATCTTCCATTTCTTTATATATCAAGGTATGGGAGCAAGGTGCTAGAACCAAAGAAGGCTAAAGTACTGACAGACGAAGTAAACCAGAATATTGCAAAATATGTAGATGACATGACCTGAATCAGTACTAATACTGATGCTGGCCCAATGAGCCATATCCAGTATCAAGATGCATCTTTGAAAGAAACTACCTTTACTCTTTGCCTCACCACTGGAGCAGGCACCAGCAGCTCCAGCATCAGTCCTGTATCTAACCATGTCATTGTATCCAAAGATGAAGTTTTCCTTGCCATTGCCATACTCTTCCTCCTTTCCCTGACTGAGCAGAGAACCCTCTCCCATTTAGTCCGAACAGTATCCTAAGGAAACCACCACCAGTTTCCTGTGCTAGGCAGTAGTGCTTGACTGGCAGTGGACTAATCACAGTCTGGCCAATACTTTTATCATCTCCTATTTATACCTTGTGGAGCCAGGACTGGTTTAGAATCTGGTCCTTACTCTTACAAATGGCAAAGATTCTCTATATGGGCTGCCGAACATGGCCTTGGATATGGTCCAAGGCCTATTAATAATTTTTTTACTTGATCCTTTGCTGCAAATGTTCTGGACTGTCACTTGCAAAAATCAAGATACATTTGACAGCAATATTATTCATCACCTTGACCAGAAGAGTGGACAAGCTTTGTGCCCTGTGGGCAGAATTCTTGTATCCTTCCTTCCATAAAGACAAGTTGGAACCATGCCCTTGTATTAAAAAAAATTCCAAGGTGCTTTCTGGGTTTCATTAAAACAAATCCATAAACTTGCCCTTTTTTTTTCTCCAAACCATATTCCACACAAGGGCAGAAAGTGATAAAGACTCTGAACTTATCTGAGGTCTTCAGTATTGTAGTGACGGAACTAAATATTACAAATTCTCCCTACTCAAAATTTGTGGCTAAATCTCTCTGCTGTAAGAACCAGAGTATTTTATCACAAGACTGTCAAAATGGTTAAAGCATTTTATGTGACTGTTACGAGCTGGCCAGTGTCCCTCTTCAATTTAAAGTCCTTACCTTTAAAGATTTGATCCACCAGAGCACAGGCAACATCACTGGCCTAGTTCTAAAATGTACTGAAAGTTGAGATGTCCAAGGCACCTGCTTCTTAACTATCTTCTGGTTGACAGCTAAATCAGGTGCCAAGTTTGGGAGAGCAGTACTACAAGATTTTTATTTTGTTGGTGTATCTAATGTGCCTCATCCCACCATTCGGAGAAGATGTTGCTTGTATCACTATGCATGAAGAGGCATAGAGAGACTGTCCAAAACCAGGTGGTTACTTTCCAGTAACTGTAGAGTTCTCCACAACAATATTGCCAAAGCAGATCCTACAATATGCTCTTTATCTCTGCTTTCAATGTCTTCAGCAAAGGGAGGGTTCAGGGTGAAACAGAATTGAGGAAGGGTTCATGGACTCTTTGCCCTTTCTGTCCTTGTGCGTAGCATAAGGAAGCACCAGGCAGGCATACAACCTTGATAGATACTGCTATTAAAATTATTCTCAGCTTGTCCACATGGAGCCCAAATGCATCTGAAGTGGGATTCGCTCTGCCCATATCACTTATTGCAGCATTAGTAGCCATTCATTATTGCTCGCTGTATTATGAACATGGGTTTCTCTCACAAACGTAGTCTTCTCTGGTCTATTGTATTTTTCAGGAGCATCCATCTCTTGGACAACTTTCTGAAAAACTGATAGACAATAACATTAATGTTATCTTTGCAGTTCAAGGACACCAGTTTGATTGGTATAAGGTATGTTAAAATTTGGAATTGAAATTTAGTCCTTTCATAAAAGTGCAATGTGTATATAAAGACTGTAACCATATGCATGATTTTTTTTGCACTTTCCATAGGATCTTTTGCCTCTGTTGCCTGGTACTGTTGCAAAACAGATAGAATCACAAGCAGCTAATCTAAATGATTTGGTGATTGAAGCTTATCGGGTATGTTTTTTCTGCAAAGGATTTTTTATGCTTATTCATATGTTTGGTTTAAAATTGGGATATTCTAGGGTACCAAAAAGAGTTAAGTACTCGACTCCTGTTGGGTTGTTGTATATTGCCTTCTTTGAAATTCCTAGCCCAAGATCCATACCTGGTGAGCATTCTAAGTGATACGACCTGCTAATGGTTAGAATCTTAGTTTACTGGTGCCATAAGTAAAACCTGGAAGTTACTGGTGCCATAAGTAAAAGTAGGTGTTCCTAAACAAGGGTAACTATTTTAAAGTTGGGCAGGGAGGGGAATTCTGTGCTTCTGTCATGATGAAGAGCCAGGGTCCCCCTCTGTCATCAGTTAGTGGGGCACGTCAACACATGCATTACTTGTAGGTCCTGAAAGCAGGCACTGCCAAAGACAAATGAGGGCATGTTGAATTGATTCAGATCAGTTTATTTAATTAGATTTCACCTTTACTTTGTGTTTTCTCTCAAAGTAAAAATACCTATTTTGAGAAAATTTCCAAGGTCTTCACTAAGTAGTATTTCATTAAGGCCACAGTATTTTAGCATTCTACATGATGAATGTAATATTCCTTGCAAGCTATTTCAGACCTGCAAGACAGCAGATTTGTATTTTCCATTATAAATATAACTCCAGTGTCTAGATATCCCAAGATTATTTGTAGTGAAAAGAAGTGAAAATTCACAATGTAACCATTTTATTTATAGGAGTTTCTTTGGGACTTTCCTGCTGTCTCCCACCCACTCTTTCTTCTTGTCCAGGATTTTCCAAATCCTCTTTTCTTTTTCTTTCTTCCCACTCTGATGCTTTTGAGTTGGAGACTTCCAGTTGTTTCATGTTTCTAGCATTTTTCCACACAAATACACTGTATACTAGGCTTACACGTTTTGCTTTCATGAAAGCAAATATATTAGCATAAGAAAATGAATTTAGTGTTGATTACAGTGGGCCTTATGTACTTTTGTTCTAAGTAGGAAAACCTATTGGTTTATTTATGGAAAACCCTGGCTGAAAATCCCTGGCCAAAAACATCAAAGATGAGTCACTGATGTTCAAAGTTACTAAGATAAACATGTTTTCAAATGCATGTAATTAAGCTTCTTTTGGTAACAGTAAAAATGTCCCATTAAGCTAAATTTTAAAACCTATTAAAATGTGAGATCTTTTTGAACAGCTTACAATTGTTAGCAATCTGCTTTAATATATCTGTAAAAGACCAAAAAGAAGTAATATTATTTTTAAAATTATCATGTGAAATATTGAGGATACCCCAATGTCTTTTACTAAGTTGTTAGTCTTTATTATTTTATATTATGGAAGCATTGACAAGTCCTAACCAGCATATTTGTCAGCCCAGCTACTTGACAAAGTACTAACTATCCTGAACAAATTGGTAAAACTAATTCCAGTAGCTTTTAAATAATCCTGAGGCTTGTTCATAGGAAACAAGCATCCTGAACAAATGTGAAATGTCACAAATGAAACTGTCAAGTCAATTTGGAACCTTTTATTTAGAGTGGTGTTAAATAATGAAATTGTCACTGAAACAATAACCTGTTTTTATTATACATAATCATTACAACAGGTTCTCAAATGATCAGAAATACAGTCACAAAACCATGTAAAAACAGCTAGAAACTTATATACAGATATCCTAATCTTTTTCAGAATAACTAGCTCTGTGCTTGTGTGAAATATAATCGAGTCTTTATATGAAGACAATGCTCTAATTCATTCCTTTTATTCAGACAGACGAGCTTTCTTCATTTTAAAATCTATTGAGTCAAGCATGCTGGTGGCATTAGATATGTGAAAATGCAATATAAATAAAAGTTTTTTTTATTATTATTATTATTATTATTATAGAAACTGATCTCTGAAGTGAAAATCCAGGTGGATAACCAGCTCAAAGATCTGTATTTCAACATTACAGCAATCTGTCCTGATGGAAGTAGGAATACAGGCATGGAAGGGTGCAAAAACGTGAGATATGATGAAGAAGTATGTTGGGATTTTTTTTCCTAGTCTCAAAGAAGTTGGGCTACTTATTGTATTTTTATGTTTAATACATATCCAGTTGTCTGAGATATTCTTGGGCTTTATTTAAATGGAAATTAGATTTGTGTGACTGCAGTCACAGACTACGTTTCTGTGGCTTTATTTCTCCTAAATCTTTTTTAAATCTTGCTCATCTCATGGAGGTAAGGACTGGGTGGGTGGACAGAGCTTAATTTTTGGTGACAGTCATGAGTGGCATGAAGCCAGTATAAACAGACCCTTTCTCCTACTTACTTTAAAAAAAAAAAAAAAAAACACACAAAAAATCCCTACTGTACTTACTCAAATCCAAGACAAAAATCCCCCCCCCCCCCCCATACCCCCATTTAACATCAAGGGGAATGGTCCTTGTCTTGGATTCAAATACAAGACAGCAGGGGGTGGGGGGGTTGCTGCCACTCTGGCCACAACCTGGGGTCAGGGTCCAAGCTGCACCTGTTGCCTGCCAGAGCTGGAGAGTTAGCAGAGCCAGTGGGGGTAGGTCAGGAGGGGTGACAGAGGCTGCAGAGGGGGGGCAGTGATTGTAGTCACTGAGGGAAGGACACATGTCGTGCAAGCATGTGGGGGTAAGTAGCAAAGGGGAAAGGAGGGCTGGTACTGTAGAGGCAGGCAGCAGAGGGGCAGGTGGTGCAAGAGGACAGGCCTCAGGGGGCAAGGTATGGGGTGGAAAGCTGTTTGACTCCCTCACTGCCTGCTCCACTTCTGATTTCCCTACCATCTCTCCCACCACCTACTACTGCTTTCCCCACTGCATTGGTGTGGTGTGCAAATGTAAAACAACCCTCCAATAATTAGATTCTGTACATGGAAAAGTATAACAAATTTATACATTTTCCATGTATAAAATGTAAGTATTGGGGAGTTGTCTTAAATTCAAAGTTGTCTTGGATTTGGATAAATATGGTAATTGTTCTGTATATTTTGAAACTTAGGATATTTCAAATAAAAGTAATGGGCTGGTTTATGTCCATCTGTACTAGTACTACCTATTCATGGAATTGATTCTAGGACTATAGCATCTTGCACCAAGAAAATGAGATGCATGGAGAAAAAATTGTTTCCTGTTGATTGAAAGCACGTGTCCTTATGCAAAAGCTTCTCTACTGAGTCCTTTATTTTATATATTTATTCCACTACTTGAACTAGCAGAGTAATTCATTTAGCTCTCCAGGAAGCAGTCTGTTTTTTAGAGTATGAGGTCAAGGAGTTATTCTCCTTTTGATTTGGGCAAGCTGCTTTGCTGATGTCACTTGTATCTATGTACATAGGCAGTCACAAAACAATGGATGTACAGTGTGACATTCAGAAATTAGAATGTAGCTTACAATTGTTTAGATTTTATTTGCATGGTTGATTGCAGCTTAGCTCCTGGAGTTATAAATGGGCTTGCTAGGGTTTTGTGTTGTTGTTTTTTTCAATTTAAGCTCAGCTACAATGCACGTCGTCATAGCAGTAGGATTGGAATCTGTTCTGTTTAATGAGCAGAAAAACAAATGTTTATATTTGTTTCTGTTTAATTCAAAAAAGCTGAGCCAATTGATTGTAAAAGATTCTAAAGCTAGAAGCAACTGAAAATCAGTCATCCTTGAGAAGTTAACTCTCCCACCTTTTTTTACAGTAAATCTGCCTCGCAACATTTTTTCTTTTACCAGCAGAATGCTTTTCCTTAATTCTTGCATTCCTTTCATTGTCTAATCCTTCTTCCTTTCCCTTCATACTAGAAACAAAACTGTACTGTATACTGGAGAGTCCTATAATCTCTTCACAGTACAAAGACCACAGCTAGCCTTGGTTATTATATGTGGCAGTATTCATGCTATTTCCTAGAAGTGTGTTAATACTGTGTGAGGGCGGCCCAGGACTGCACCAAGAAAACAAGGGAGAAAGTAATAAGTAAACAAGCAGAAATCATATCCTTCTGGTTTAAAAGCATGACATTCTGAACAGAGCTTCTTTACTGTTGTCCATGGATGAGTCACTACTGAGGCTTTCCTTAGCCTGCCTCAACAAAGGGTCACTGGAAAACAAAATCTGGCCTACTCTAGCTGGGAAGGGCAATCATGTGGGAAGGAAAGCAAAGAAAAAGTTAAATGGTTTATTTTCTTGGTAGATAATCCCAACTTCCTAAATACATTAGAGAGTTTCTTGTTTTTCTATGTCTGAGCTTTGATTCCTTTCCCACAGATTGTTTTGCACCCATTCTTTTTGTTTGTGTATCCTACTCTGATTAGCTCAGGTACCAATCTTCTCTTTCCAGTCAGCCCATTGAGCAGCTAGTACCTTTCATAAGCAGTTAACTCAATCAGTCAAAAAAAAGGGTAGCACTGACTATAAAAGTCCTGAATCTGGTATAAAGTTTGAGGGCCAGTCAAAAGTTTTTTGCTCAGCTAAACATTATTAGAAAATAATAATAATTGGAACTTGCATAGTGAATGTGTACATTGTCAGTGAACACAGAACTATTTTTCAGTGTAGCCTTCTACATCAAAGGCCTTTTTCTACTAGTAAACATGGGTATCCCAATCTTTCAAAAGTCCTTGTCCTTTTTGCTCAACCACTGTCACACAGCTTCCATCACTTTGCTGTCATTCAAAAAAATGTTGCTCTCATATTTTGTCCTTCATCTTCTAGGATGGCAGTCCATCCAAACAATGCCTTTATGGTGCACAAGTGGGTAGGTGAGCAAGTGTCATGCAGAAGCAGCACATTAGACATATCTCCTTTGAATTGTTTGCATGAAATGTTTCCGTTTCTTCAGGGTCTTGACATAAACCTATGAGCTTGCTGTGGACCCCTTAAGCAAGAAGTCAGCAAAAAGAGCATGTCATTACTATGGTTTATTTATGAGACAAAAATTAGGAGGCATCTTGTTCTACCACTTTTGGAGCTTCCTGGGCTTCTCATAGCCATAGATACCTGTTCAGTGGCAGGGTGGCATATTCCAAAAAATGGATGCAGAAAGACAAAACGAAAATTGGAAAAGTCAGTTTGAAGGGATTTGTAGCATACCTGAAAACTGCTACTCTAGCCTTCCATGTTCTCGGCTCTCCCTCTATCTCTCTTCTCACTTGCTGCTCTGTAGCCACCAAAACACAATGCTGCCTGCTTTTCAATAGAGCTAATTAGTTTAGGCCATGCTCTTACTACATGGCATCTAGTTCTTCATTGATGGCACTTCTTTTAAAAATAAGTTTCAAGGAGCTTTT
Organism: Alligator mississippiensis; assembly: GCF_030867095.1. Classification (NCBI taxonomy): domain Eukaryota; kingdom Metazoa; phylum Chordata; order Crocodylia; family Alligatoridae; genus Alligator; species Alligator mississippiensis. The sequence continues at coordinate 160,953,173 of NC_081828.1, read as the reverse complement.
CCATATATAATCACAAAAAAGTTATGGTAATGCAAGGCCTCTCCCACTTCTGGACACTCTTTATGGGATGTCTTCTCTATCATCACCTCCAGCTGACTCGCTTCCTGATGGAAGAATGCCAAATGAGTCACTGGTTTCTGCTTCCTGGTAACAAGTGAACTGAAAACAGATCTCTCTTGAGTACAACCCTTCTCAATGAGGTAGCGAAAGTTTTTTTTATAAGTTATAAAGAGAAGCACTCACTCATGTACTGCTAATAAACTGCTAATAATATGTGACACTGAGGAGGAAGGTATATTTTGAATAGTGGAAACTAAGTACGGAGGGAAATGTAAGTAGTCTTTTAGTAGCAAAGTCCATACATGACCTAATCCAAGGTATACATGCTTGTCTTAGAAGCTAGACATGGTGAGCCTTGAGATATTTCATACTTCTACCCTGTTTGTTTGCCTAGCTAGTCATAGTATCTTTGAAATTCCAAAAAGTGTAAATGATATATTAGCTTTAAATAACTGACAGGAAATTATATCTATATATAAATGCAGTCTTTATTTTTGTCTTAGGTGCTTTTCAATGTATCCATTGCAATGAAAGGATGCACTACAACTGGAGGACAAAAGTATGCAGTACTCAAGCCTATTGGTTTCAATGAAACCACCATAATTAATATATATAGAAATTGTGCCTGTCAGTGTGAGGACAGTGCAAGGCACAAAAAAATATGTGCTGATGAAACTTTTCTTGATGGGGAAAAGCCCCATTGCAAAGCCACTAACTGCAGTTCTAATAAAGATACAACTTTTGAAAAGTGCAAGATGCACCAAGACCAGCCTGTTTGCAGTGGTCAAGGAGATTGTATAGGTGGGAAATGTTTCTGTCACAAAAGCAAGCTGGGCAAAGTGTATGGCAAATACTGTGAAATGGATAATTTCTCTTGCCCATATCACCATGGAATTTTGTGTGCCGGTAAGCTTTAGAATTTAAGTGCACTTCCTTTCCCCTCCTTCAACCATCTGTTATACACAGTATACGTCTTACTAATAATGAATATGATTGTCAAATATATATTTATTTTTAAATAAAACTGAACGAATTGATAGCCATGGAAACTGAAGTTCTGATATATCAAACATTTTCCAAGCTTATTAAATTGGTGTCTTAGATACCTCTGTTAAGGCATTCCTACAGTTAAGTACTGGGTCCTTGCTTTGTAGTTGTGATTCAGTTTGACCAAATTAGGCTTCTAGGATCCCAGTCCAGCCAGTGAGAAGCACCAATAAGCATTTTGGGTTTAGGGGTGCATGGTGAATGGGGGCTGGGAGTTTCTTTAAAGTGTCATGCTTAATAACTGCCTAGAGCAAATGCTAAATGTGATTGGTAGGGTGCAGGTGTGAATTGCAGGTGTGCAATTTATTTATTTATTTATTTATTTATTTATTTATTTTAACAGAAAACACGAAATCAGGTGAGCTCTGTGAAAAACAGTGGGCTCTGTGATTTTGGCAGGCTTGCTGGGGGAAAAAAATCTTACCAGCAAGCGTAAAAAAGGGTGTTAAACTTGGAGCATAGAGGGGAGAGGAGAGTGAGGATGGCAGAGGGGAGGGACCCTGGTGCAGCTGCTTGTGCAGCCTCCCCACTTGGGGATGTCCCAAAATTGTGGTTTAGTTATCCTGGATAAGCCTGGGGAAGCCCGAGGAAGCTTGATAATGCGTGGATTAATGGCTTCTACCAGTTTAATCAGGATAATTAAGCTGCAGTTTTGGGCCATCTGGCAATCTTTGGGAAGGGGTGGGACTACTGGGGCCCCTTGGCCAATCAGAGGCATGGCACCTCCCTCCCTCCCTCCCTCCCCCCCCATGCTCAGCCCGTGGAAAAAAATGGCGGCTAGCCCGAGATCGGCCTATGATATTGGCTGGCTGCCTCCTCGAGTTCAGTCACCCTCTAAAATTCATTTAAATTCTTGTCTCCCTCAGAAGTTTAAACACTTGACTCATGCTGCCCTTTATGCATCGCTGTTTGCTTTTGAGGAGAGATGCCTAATGATTTCAGAAGACATTTCAGTCTCTGTATAACTGACACCAAACTATAAGAAAACTTGCTTTCAGATCTGAGTCTTAATTATATACCCTGAGTCCATCTACAGCCCTATGTAGTGTCAGATACTTTAAGTATGAGTGTGGAGTAAAATAGTAAAGCACAGTGAAGATACAGTATAACGTAACTTCAGACCATCCCAAATTAGTGCTTTCAGGCTTCAGAGTGATCTTCAGTTGGATATGGTAATGTGTTTCAAAATACCTTGTCCAAATGAAGTGCAGCTTGAGAAATATACATAAAAAGAAGAGATTTTGATTTATTCTCTAAAACCTTGATTCTACTATTGGGCTTAATCCTTTTAATAGAGAAAATGATTTATGCATTTGTGCTACATGAACTTGTCAGTGTAGCATAACAATGTTAATAGAGACAGATGGCAATGATACTTTGCAATATGTCTACCAGAATTATTTTTCTTTATAAAAGTAAAAATTTAATTCTTTGAAATTACTTTAAATCTGGAAAAAAATTGTTTAGGATTTAGGGTTTTTTATGCTCCATGTTTAATGAATGCATTCATTTATTTCATTTCATTTTACAGTGTCTGTATGCTGAGGGTCAAACTTTACTCAGAGTTAAAGGGGGTAAATTTGGAGTAATTCTGCTGAATGCTGTATTTTATACAGTTATTATGAAAAGAAGGTTGCTCAGAATTAAGCAGAAATAATAATATATGAGTATTTTGAACACTGCATTGCAATTAAAATTAAGGTTTACTTCTAACTTCCTGATTTATTGAATGCCTAACTTTACTGTTTCTTAACATAGTCTTTATATCAGTGATCTTCAACTAGGGTGCCACAGGGTACTATGTAATGTTAGCACTGTTAGGCATGCAAACAAAATTCACAAGGTAAACCAAGAGATGTCAAACAGAAATTCATAGTGTTAAAAAGATTCCATCTTGTTGTGGTCTATCTGAATTTCTCTGTTTTTTTTCTGTAGTCAAAAAATACATGAAAACTAAGAGCTGGCACTTTCCAAGGGGTGCCTTGAGTCTAAAAAAGTTGAAAACCACTGTTTTATATATTTTTAAAAAAGGAAAAATCCTTTCCTTAGGACCCTTTTGCCCCTTCTTTTGCCCCCATCAGAAATAGAAGTGTAAAAATAATAATAATCCACTTTATTTCTTTGGAAAAATGTGGCTAGATATTATCAGAACGTAAACAATGAAACTGTGCAAGTCTGCTGCAAGATGTAAAAAATGTGCTTTGCACATGTTTTCAGTAGCCCCAGGCTTTCACATGAAAAATGTATAAGGAAGTAAGGTCTTTTCTATGGCAACTTCACTCTTGCAGAGTGTACATTTTAAATTCCCATGAAATGAAGCTAAGCTCACTACCCTTTTTAGTATTATAAATTTAAATTAGATTCCCTCACCTGCACCATGGCCTTTCATACTTGCATCACTTTTATTGTTGCAATGCTGTCTTCTAAAAAGAAACTCCAAATTGCCATGGATACCTGAATTAGTTATTTTTGGTCCCTCCAAAACATTGTAGCACTTTTAGCAAACCACCAAAGTGAATTTCTCCTTGTTAAATGCATTCTTTTAACACCAATAGCTTTAATGTAAGGCCTACATAGAAAAAAAATGAATAACATTTTATGAAAAAAATCCATGTAACAGCTTTTGCTCAGACTTTCAGAAAACATAAACAAGTAACCATGTACCAAACTGGCAAATTTCAGCTTGAATGTTGAAAGTTTTGGCAAGTTACAAGCACATGGCTATCTTAGAATGAAAGGCTAAAGCGGCCTTACTTATAGCTCTGACAGTGATGATGTGTATCTATTAAAGCAATCTATCTGTCTTTAACTGAAACCATATGTACTGTCTGATGTTGCAGGTAATGGTGAATGTGAAGCTGGTAAATGTAAATGCTTCAATGGCTGGGAAGGTGAACACTGTCAGTGTTCATCATCAGCAAAACACTGCATAAATTCAAAGGGTCAGATTTGCAGTGGAAGAGGACATTGTGTGTGTGGAAAATGCGAGTGCACTGATCCAAGAAGTTTTGGCCGCTTGTGTGAATATTGCCCAAACTGTAATAATGCCTGTGATGAAAACTGGTAAGTTTCTAATGCAAGACCTAATATATTTACTACCCATGTGTTCCGTCTGTGAATAGTCCTGTTCAGACAGACAGACACATGCTGTACTCATTAGAATGTTATGCTATATAAATCTAAAGTTTTGATTTTCTGCTTGAGAATTCATGGTGCTGCCACACAACTTGTTAACAGTGATGTAACCTATACTGATTTTGAGAGAGCTGTCCACGGTAGGCACTGTTAAGGTGCAAACAGACATCACCCTTTTTGCCACCATAAACATTTTTATAGCAGCATAAATTCACAGAATCTTAGAGACGTAGGGCTGGAAAGGATCCCCATAGGTCATCTAGTCCAACCTCCTCCGTAGGTCATCTAGTCCAACATTGACATATGCATTGTCTAACCTCTTAGCAAAACTACATAGTCAAACATGGGGACCACAGCCATCAAAACCTTGCTTCTATAAAGATTGTTAATATACACTCAAGAGAACCCAGGAAAAGGACTACACACCCCCAAGTATAGAGGAAGAAAGCAAAACCCACACAGTCCGTAGCAATTTGACCATAAGGTAAAATTCCTTCCATATAATGATCAGCCTGATCCTTAGTGGTGGGGCAAGTCACTCTAACCCAGGGGTGGGCAAAATGCGGCCAGATCCAGCCCACCAAGTGATTGGATCCAGCCTGTGGCTGCCCCCACAGCACTTTGCATGGGCTGAGACCCACCCACTCATGTTGCACCATGCTCGCACCCACCAACACGGTCCTAGCCAGTGAGCACAGCTTCCCAGCAGGGCTGCTCCACTCTGGCTGCTCAGGTGCTGCCTCCAGAAGCTTTTTCCCCTGCCTCTAGCAGCTGCTTCTACTGCGCTGCTCTGAGTGAGGGGAAGCAGAAGCTGAGTGGCTCCTGTCACAATGCACGGGGCTCTAGCTCCTGGCTATCTTGCACCAGCTTCACCTGCCCAGTGCAATGAGCAGCCACCTGCGGGAGGCTGAGTGGGTAGAAGGTGGTGGGGACCTGGAGCCCTATGTGCTGGGGCAGCAACCTCCCAGCTCAAGCTTCCCCCCACTTGGAATGTGGTGGGGAGAGAGAGGAGGGCAGGTGGCAAGGGAGGAGGAGGAAGAGCTGTTTGAGGTGGGAGGAGTAGAGCAGTACCCAGGCGGCTGCAGCTGCACTGGGAGCTGCCCTGCCGGGAAGCTGTGCATGTCGGCCAGGGCCAGGGTCAGTATGTGCTGGTGGTAGCACCGCATGGCTGTGCTCTTTCTGAAGTGCTGTGGTGGCAGCTGCAGGCTGGATGGGGGAGCGTGGACTGCTCCTGCATCGCCCAGGCAAGCTGTGTTGCATGTATCCCCTGCCCCTCCCACTGCCCCCAGCCTGGGACTTAGTGCACAGGCATCCCCCCACACAAACACACCCCACATACACTCCACTCTCCCCCCAAACCCTCACCCCACACACACACAATATACAAACATAAGACTTCATTTTGAGCTACTATGCAATTGCCTCTATATACGCTACTTAAAAAAACATAAATCAGGGCAAAAATAATGTTTTAAATAAAATTATAATATGTTATAGTAGATGTTTTATTTTTATATATGATTTGTTTTCATCTATAATTTGTTAAAATGTTATCATCTGAAAGATTTTATACGTGTGGCTCTTGACAACTTGACTAGTCTCAGCAGGTGTATTGGCAGACTGCAGTCAAAATCCCTTGCCTTGGCTGCAGCCAATGCCCAATTCTTCTGAGGAAGGCTTTAAAGAACCCCAACATGTGTAGCAGCAGGGAAGATGGGGAGGGGGAATTCCCTCCTGGCCCCATGCAGCAACCAAGAAGCCCAGAAGCATAGGAAATACCCATAGATGAACATCAATATATAGCTACACCTAGATCATCCTCGACCTCTTCTTGAACACCTCCAGTAATGAAGAGTCCACAACTTCCCTAGCCAGTCTATTCCACTGCCTTAATGTTCTAACAGTGAAGAAGTTTTTCCTGATCTCCCTTCTAAACCTACTTTACAGCAACTTTAAACCATTGTTCTATGTTCTACCCTCTGCAGTAAGAGAGAAAAAGTGTTTTCCCTCTTCTTTACGGCAGCCTTTCAGGTATTTGAAGGCCACTATCATGTCCTCTCTTAAGTGCCTTTTTTGTACTGAACATGCCTACAGGCTTTAGCCTGTCCTTGTATGGCTTGCTTTCCATGCCCTGTATTATTTTAGTCACCCGCTTCTGGACCCTTTCTAACTTCTTCACGTCTTTTTAAAATGTGCAGCCCAAAACTGCGCACGGCACTCTAGATGAGGCCTAACCAGTGCCATCCTCTCCCGTGTTTTGCATTTAATGCTTCTATTGATGCATCCCAAAACTATATTTGCCTTTTGTCTGGCTGCATCACACTGCAGATTTGTACTGAGTCTGTGATCTACCAAGACTCCCAGATCTCTCTCCATCGTGCTGCCATTCAGCCAGATATCCCCCATTCTTATTCATAGATTCATAGATGTTAGGGTCGGAAGGGACCTCAATAGATCATCGAGTCCGACCCCCTGCATAGGCAGGAAAGAGTGCTGGGTCTAGATGACCCCAGCTAGATGCCTATCTAACCTCCTCTTGAAGACCCCCAGGGTAGGGGAGAGCACCACCTCCCTTGGGAGCCCATTCCAGACCTTGGCCACTTGAACTGTGAAGAAGTTCTTCCTAATGTCTAGTCTAAATCTGCTCTCTGCTAGCTTGTGGCCATTATTTCTTGTAACCCCCGGGGGCACCTTGGTGAATAAAACCTCACCAATTCCCTTCTGTGCCCCCGTGATGAACTTATAGGCAGCCACAAGGTTGCCTCTCAACCTTCTTTTGCGGAGGCTAAAGAGGTCCAGGTGTCCCAGTCTCTCCTCATAGGGCTTGGCTTGCAAGCCCTTAACCATACGAGTGGCCCTTCTCTGGACCCTCTCCAGGTTATCCACATCCCTCTTGAAGTGTGGCGCCCAAAATTGAACGCAGTATTCCAACTGCGGTCTGACCAGCGCCCAGTAGAGAGAAAGTATCACCTTGGATCTGTTCGTCATGCATCTGCTGATGCACGATAAAGTGCCATTAGCTTTTCTGATGGCTTCATCACACTGACGACTCATGTTCATCTCGGAGTCCACTAGGACTCCAAGATCCCTTTCCGCTTCCGTGCCACCCAGCAGGTCATTTCCCAGGCAGTAGGTATGCTGGACATTTTTCCTCCCTAGGTGCAGCACTTTGCATTTCTCCTTGTTGAATTGCATTCTGTTGTCTTCTGCCCATTTGTCCAACCTGTCCAGGTCTGCTTGTAGTTGTCCCCTGCCCTCCGGCGTGTCTACTTCTCCCCACATTTTTGTGTCATCCGCAAACTTGGACAGAGTACACTTTACTCCCTCGTCCAAGTCACTGATGAAGACATTGAAGAGTATCGGTCCTAGGACCGAGCCCTGCGGGACCCCACTGCCCACACCCTTCCAGGTCGATACTGACCCATCCACTACGACTCTCTGGGTGCGACCCTCTAGCCAATTCGCCACCCACCGGACTGTGTAGTCATCCAAGTCACAGCCTTTTAACTTGTTCACCAGTATGGTGTGGGATACCGTATTGAAGGCCTTCCTGAAGTCTAAATATATGACGTCAACCCCTACTCCTGCATCCAGGTGTTTTGTAACCTGGTCATAAAAAGAGACTAGATTAGTCAGGCATGATCCACCTGCTACAAACCCGTGCTGGTTTCCCCTCAGCATAATTTTTCCTGCCGGGCTCTTGCAAATATGAGGTTTGATAATTTTTTCAAAGACTTTGCCAAGGATGGAGGTGAGACTGACTGGCCTATAGTTGCCCGGGTCCTCCTTCCTCCCCTTGAAAATGGGGACTACATTGGCCCTTTTCCAGTCCTCCGGGACCTGGCCTGTGTGCCATGAGTGTTCAAATATTCCCGCCAGTGGCTGCGCAGTGACGTCAGCCAGTGCCTTCAGTACCCTCGGATGGAGCTTATCCGGGCCTGCCGACTTAAATGCATCCAGTTCCTCCAAGTGACTCTGCACCATCTCAGGGTCTATGCATGGTAGTCTGGCGCCCTGCTGCTGCTTCTCCACAGTCCCAGTGAGAGACTTGTCTTGCCCCTCTCTTAGGAACACTGAGGCAAAGAACTCATTGAGGAGTTCAGCCTTGTCTCCCCTGTCCATCACCAATTGCTTCTGCCCATTTAATAGGGGTCCTATTCCACCCTGGGTCTTCCTTTTACTCCCTATATAGCTGAAAAACAATTTCTTGTTATCCTCAACTTGGGATGCCATCCTCAGCTCCATGGTAGCTTTGGCCCGTCTAACTGCCTCCCTACAAGCGCGAGCAGAGGAGGTATACTCCTCTTTGGTAATCTCTCCCTGTTTCCACTTTTTATTTGTTTCCCTTCTAGCCTGTAGGCTGCTCTGGATCTCTCTGGTAAGCCAGGGAAGCTTTCTGACCCCTTTCCCTCTTTTTCCTCACATCGGGATCATCTCCCTCTGTGCCCGAAGGATCACTTATATTTCATACAAATACATTCTGTATTTGTATTTGTAGCACCTTGCATTTGTCAGCACTGAACTTCATTCTGTTAGCTTCATCCCAGCTTTACAATTTATCAGGATCTTGCAGCATCGGGCTGCTGAAGCCCTGGGAGCTTCAGGGGCCCAACCCTGCAGGACAGCACCCCTGGACGAAGTCTGTAAATGCCAGTGAAGCGGATCAGCTGAGCTGGGACACATCCTGGCACAGCTGATCTCTCATCCAAAGATGACCCCTGTTTATTTTCTGAGGGGTTGCTACAACTGGCATTTATCAAAAGTTTATTCCTGTGTAAATATGCAGATTTTACTAGGGCAAATGTGTGTGTCCCCACCCTCAGACAGTATGGCCTGTGCCTGTGGTATTCATGCTGAGAACTTTGTGAGTTGCATGTGTGCTACATTGAAACTTATTACCAGTAAAGAGAGTCCTGTCATATTGGATATGTAAAGGTTTTTAATCCTTCCAGAAATGCAGAGTGATTGTGGCAGTTTTTTTCCACTGACTTATTAGTAGCCCAGAGTGACTGAGAGGTGGCCTGTACTGAATTTTAATAGATGAAAGTGATATCACTACAAAAATTAAGCCCCTATTAGAAATTGGGAAAGGCATAAAAAAATAACTCATAATTGAAAATGAGACTAAGCATAAACAACCTGACTGTGCAGAAGCACTGTTGCTTTTGGAACGTAGTAGTAAAGGGGAAGATACCACTCATTTAGAGTGACTAGTCCCATTAATTTTTAGCAGCATAAGTAATACTGTCTTCTGTAGTCATTGAAAGTACCATTTTACTCTGAAGTTGGGAAAAATGGCACCACCTGCTCCTATTTGCCACTTTATTTCAGTTGACGGTATAGACAGTGTGGCCTCATCCAGACAAGTGTGGCTGTGTGGTATGTGGTGCTTTACAAAGGATGTGGAGAAGCTTGAGAGAGGCTGGGAGGCATGGGACTCTTCAGCCTGGAGAAATGAAGGCTTGGGGGGACTTGGTGGCAGCCTATAAGTACATAAGGGATGTACATCAGGATCTGAGAGAATGTCTGTCCACCAGGGCACTCCAAGGAAAGACAAGGTCTAATGGTTATAAACTGTTGGAAGACCATTTTAGACTGGATATAAGGAAAAACTTCTTTACCATCCGAGACTTCAGAGTCTGGAATAGACTCCCCCCAGAAGTGGTGCAAGCACCTACTCTGTATACCTTTTAAGAAGCACTTGGATGCTTATCTTGCTGGGGTGATCTGACCCCAGCTGATTTCCTGCCCCTTGAGCAGGGGGCTGAACCTGATGATCTTGTGAGGTCACTTCCAGCCCTAATGTCTATGAATCCACGTCTGTGGCGCCACATGCCACACATTCAGCTGTTTTCTGCACTGCAAAGGAGCAGCTCGGGGTTTGTTTGGGGTTTTTTTGTTTTGTTGGTGGGGGGGTGACCCCTGGGTATGCAGGGGTCAAAAAAAAATAGGGTGTGGCACATACAGGAGCGCAACGTGTGCCACTCAAAACCGGAGCCTGGCTGGCCGGAGCCACACTCTGGCTGCCAGAAAGGACCCCAGGTAAGGCTGCTGAGGCCAGCCTAGTGCTGGCTCCAGCTTCTCCTACCCCACCTCGGGTAACCTGCCACATGACGGAGCGCATGTGTCACAGGTGTTCCCCAGGGACAAGTAGTGGTGGCACAAGGTGTCCTGCTGCAAGTTGTCCCCAGGAAACCAAGTGTCCACACTCATGTGGACGAGGCCTGTAAGGGAAAGTGCTTGTGTTTGTTCTTTCTGACTAATAATTGAAAGAATGATTGAAATTTCCATTTGAAGTCCAGATACTTCCCTTTACACCTATGCATCCCATTGAAATTGAGGTATAAAGAAAGCCATGAAGTAGACTTCAGAATTGTTAGTGGTGTCACTGTATGGAAGAAACAGCCCAGCTCTACTTCAGTAGTTTTGATTTGTGTTTTGAGTTTGGCAGTTAAGGAAATCATGTGGTAGATTCTTTGCTGCCCCTTTTGAGAGGCAAAGCACAAGAAGTGCAGTACTGAGGCTAGGGGAGAGCAGAGGCTTTAAACCAGCATATATCTGTTTAATTGTATTCACTTCACCAAATTATTGTGGAAAACTACTAAATAGCCTAATGATTTTCAAGTAACAGGGCAACATTATCAGAAAAGAATGCTGAATTCTGTTGATTTAACCTCCTAAGGAAAATGCAATAAAGTAATTAGATTTTTTAAGTGATTATATTTGTGTGCTTGTTTTCAGGAGTTGTGTTCATTGCCATCATTCCAACAATGTATCTCAAATTATACTTGACCAGTGCAAAACCTCATGCACTTATATGATGCAGTATAGTGACAAAACTTCAGGTATGTAAAAGTCTTTCCCACATAACAAGAGGAAAACTCATCAGGATTCATGGTGAAATTTATCTCTGTTGTATGTTCCTGCTCGAGTATATTGTGATTTGTTCGAGGGAGAGAGAAAGAATTCACTCTTTGCATCAGGGAAAGTAAAAGATAAATAATAACAGGAAATGTGATTGCCAAGCATGCTAAATCAGATTTTCCAGCTCCTTGAGTAGTCATATCTAATAATAATAAATCCTAGTCAATAATGTTTGAAGAAATATTTTCAGAAACCTATTAAAGCATTTGTCTGTATTATTAATTTGAATGTTTGCATTATTTAGCAGTACCAGAAATGAACAAATGAAATAAAAACATCTAAAGCCCATTCAAGGCCCAAATTTAATGAAAATACATTTGTGTGATCACTTTTTGTCAATTAATATTTTATATGTACGTTTCCATTTTAAAGAAGCCTGTAACAAAAAAATTGTAGTTGGGACTTCTGTGAGGGAGCTATAGAATTTAATTGTGTGAGAGACAGCTGGGCCCAGTAAAACAGTGCTGGACTGGGAATTAGGAGACATTGGTTCTATTCATCACTGGTATTGCTAGGTTTGAAAAATGGATATATCTATATTTTGGAATCTCAGAACTATTGGATTTAATTAAAAAAATATTGTGCATAACAAAAGTTGGGCAACATACAAATATTTTTTCCTTCTTCATATATGATCAAATTGACCTAAATAGAAAGTATTTCATCATTTAACTCAGTCATCTCTTAAAACTTTAGTATTTCAAGTTCCTTGACAGAGTTGCCATCCAATGATTTATGCAAAGTGGTCTGAGTTACATTACCCCAGACCAAACAGAAGTTCACTGTTGGTTCCAGAAGGGAAGGGAATCTAGTTGTGGGCTGACAGCCTGCAGTCGGTTTCCCATGGTAGCGGCCAGGATCCGTGCCAGTGCTTGTTTTTTTTTATAATAGGAAGGGAGAAAAGCAGCAGAGGGAGCTCCTTCTTGGGCCCCACCCCCAGCTAGTGCTGAAGGGTGGAGTAGGTGAATTGGAGCCCTCCCACCTCTGGGGTGCTATGCATAGACATGGGGGCTGAAAAAACTGCAGACTGAACTTCCTCTGCTCCCTTTCATCCCTCCCATTCTGAAAACAGCGACAGGCTGGGAGCTCCACAGACACAAGTTACAAAAGACACTACATTTTGAAACATCTTAGATTTTCACTTGATCAGCCATTATTGAAGTGGTATTGAAGCTACCTTTTTTCTTCTCTTTAGACGGTGTGCTCTTTGAGCAGAGATTGTTTCATGCAGTGTGTTTTTTATGATAGCTAACAAAATGGGGCCTCATCTTAGTTAGGCCTTCTTGATATTAATGTAATGGAAATATAAATAATGTTACAACCATCTATCTATTCATCATCTTAGCCTCGAATTACTTTTCTTGATAAAAGCAACTTTAAAAGTATCTGACATATAATAATACAGATAATTGCCCCTTCCTCATATACTTCAGTAAATAGAGTACTCTTTTGTTTTATTTGGTTGAATTAATCTGTGCTAGGTTAATATCTGCTGTTAAATTCAGTTTGTTTAATGGATGTACCGTGTCAGTATTTTAGGTTTACGCTTTTGTTTTCCTTTTATTGCAGAATGTTTCTCTGACCCAAACTACTTTAGAATCTTTATCATAATCTTAATAGTAACATTTCTGATTGGGTTGCTTAATGTACTTATCATCAGGCAGATAATCCTACAATGGAATAACAATAAAATTAAGTCCCCAGCTGATTACAGAGTATCTTCAACAAAGAAGGTAACTGATTTTAGAGAAAAACATATTCAGCACTTTTTTTCTTATATATAAATGTTAGCTAATTGTTGATAAAAAAAATTGTATCTTCTCCTTTAAGGATAAGATGTTTTTGCCTACTGTTTGTACAAGAACAGTAACATACAGACGTGACAAACCAGAAGATATAAATATCGACATCAGCAAGTTACGATTAAATGAATCTGTCAAGTGTGAATTCTGAAGACTGTTTTCTGCAAATCTGTTTCCTACATTTACACTTTGAAAAAAGTTATCTTTTTACTTTGTAAGAGTCTTTACTGACTGTTTTGTGTCATGGACTTTGTTGAATACTGTAAGTGACATGTAAGCATATTCACGTAACGTGACTATGTTTGAAGTTATAGCTGCTGTATTTTTGAAAGAGAAATGTGCATTACTACTGTTTCAGACCATTAGTATTGGTGTAGCACTTTAATGTAACCTAATTTATTTAGTTATGGCATAGAATGTAGATATGAACAGGTGTTTGACAAAGCACTGATCTCACTTTACATGTAGCTGTACTGATGTGCTCTGGGATGGGTAAAACTGTGACACGTTGCTGTACATTGCAGCAGAGTAGGTGGAAATATGGGAGTACTTGTACACAGAGCAAGTATAGTTGTTTTTATTATTCTTATTTCAGAGTTAATACCAGTTCCAATGATCTTGTACTCTTTTGGCATCCCGATTTTCTCTTAGTTCCTTTAACAAAAAAAAAGACTGGATTAAATGAGTGCTTAGTTACTACTGGTATTTTTTAAAAATCTACACATTCTTATGTCATTTAAACAAGGTTTATTCCTTATACATGAAGTGAATATATTTCAGTATTTACATTGGAACAAACAGAAACCTTTTTTACATATATTAAGATCAACAAAAACTATGTCAGTACAAAAATATAGGATATTTTTTGTTCTTTTTACTGCCTTGCCTGCTTTTTAACAATTAAACACTCCAGTTAAATTCAGCTCTGAGCTTAGCAAGAGCAGCTCCATTGAAGTCTGAGTTACACCAGAGCTGCATTTAGTCTCGTAGCCCTGTCAGTATTTGGTAAAGTAATGGCTCTTGAGTCATTACTTTGCTAAACACTGACAGGGCTAGGCAGCCAAATGCAGCTCTGGTGTAACTCAGACTTCAGCAGAGCTTCTCTTGTTCTGTCGGGGGCATCTACACATGTACTTTACTGCGGAGTTAACTAATTAGCTCCACAGTAAAGTGTCACCATCTGCACATGCGACACTATTAGGCTGGAGTAAACTAATTAAATCCTCTGTAGGATAGTACTGCCCAACACAAGTATTATCCTACGATGGAGTTGTTTACTTTGCCACAACAAGAATCTAGATGATGACCAGGACTGGCTAGGACATGAGTACTACAGTGCTAGGGCTGCCTGCTGGCTACCCCTACTGGAACACCCTCATGCCCCAGCCAGCCCTTCTGCAGCATGTTGAGCCAGAGCAGAGCAGCTCTGAGCTGGCAGGCTGACCCCTGAGGCCCGCTGCCACCTAGGGCTATGCTGCCCTGGCTCGACATGCTGCAGTCCCAGGTGCACGTGTAAACCCTGGGCCCAGGAGCAATAAATTCTGGTGTGAACTGCACTGAAGTTTATTCAGGTGCATTGATTGCATGTGTAGATGCGCCCTTTATCAGTTTGTTTTTCTACACCTGCTACTTTTTTGTGTAAATTCATAGAACTAGCTGGCATGAATCCCTCGTTTAACCACCCATGTTTTTCTGATGGGCAGTAGAAGAAATATGTGGTGTGTAATGGGACGATATCAGTATCTTGGGGGGCAAAGGGGGTGGAGTAAACAGTAATGAAAAAAGGGAGGATAGTTTCCAAGAGAGTAAGTTAGCTGAATTCACTGATGCTAGATAACGTTTATCCTTTGAAAATTAGCAATTATTTTTTTTTTACATTTAGTGGGATCAGTGTGGGTGCATATGAGAGCAGAATTTGCATCACAGAATAAGTTGTGCTTAGGCCCTAACCTTAAAACCAACTGTAATGTCTTATTGAGATGTGCTGTATGAAATGCATAGCCAGCAGAGTCTGGCATATTTTATGTTGCCATAGAAGTAAGGAATTCTGGTAATCCTTTTGAAATAAGTAATGAAACCTCACTGGGAACAAAAGTCCCCTCAGATAACAGCATACAGTTGCACATGGTGTCTGTTCTGAGCACAATACTTGTCTATGCCTATTATAGAGGAAAGAATAGAAATGAGGGGGCATGTTATCTACAGATGGAATAGAATAGATGTCTTGCTTGACATTTTTGATAGCTTTCAAAGGAATAAAAAACCCCCAAACAAACAGGTCCCAGTTCTGTGTACAAGCTATTCTAGGTGAAATCCATGAGAATGTGCATGTAGGAGGAGTGCAGGATTTGGAGTAGATCAGCATAATGGCAAGTGTTTCATAGAGAGAATTGACTAATTCATAAATTTAAATCAGGGTTGGGAGGGGGGATAATCTAAAAAGACAATTGCTGTGACTTACCGTTAACATTTATCTACGAGCTCTAGGTTTCAATAATGGAAACTGGATACTCCTCCTTAGAGAGCCACCATTAAATATGTCAGTGGCACTCTTCCTAGTGGTATCAGCTTCATATCAGACAGATTCAAAAGCTTCTCACAAGAAAATGGAATCTCTTACAACACTTTTATTTCTGGTGTTACAGTGATAACCTGATTTTTTTCGTTAGTTAGATATTACTGAAAAACACTCCATGATGACTCGATCACATCTTAAAATTTATGCAATTGTAATGATTTTCCTTTATGATGCACAGTGTGGGTCTTGGTCCTTTTTCAGTGGAAGTTAATGGACTATTCAGTACTGACTTCATTGGGAACAGGATAAATACTAGGGCTGTGTGAAGCTTTGAGTGCTGATTTGATTTGGAGGAGATTCGGCCCAATTCGGTGGCCGAAGCTTTGAATCGAGTTGGGAGACCAATAAAAAGGTCTGAACCAATTTGAAGCCTCTGAATCAATTTGGAAAAGATTCAGAGAAAGTTTTGGCAATTCGGACAGCCCCCACTCATCGCTGCAGGGAGCTGAAACCGGGCTCTGTGCCGGTAAGTAGGGGGTGGGCAGGGCAGCCATTGATGGGGCTAGGAGAGCAGATGGGGGACGGGGCCTGTTTGATTTGGAAATTCAGCCGATTTGGCGGCGGCTGAATCTCCAAGTCAGATTTGGCCGAATCAATTCGGGACAGTGATTTGAATCACCAGATCAAATCACTGTCCCCCAAATCATCCAAATCCGAAACGAATACTAGCTGCTTTGCACAGTCCTAATAAATACCTATGAGAAACAGACATACTGAATATTCTCTTTACCAGGGTTTTTTATTTTTTAAAAGGAGATGGCAACAGTATACAATCCATTTAATGGAGCCAAAAAACTTTATTCATTTAAGAACCTTTGTATGTTTCACAAAACATGCAACATTTTTCTTAAATAATAACTTACAAGGCATAGGGGTTTTTTTTACCTAATTCTTCTCTGAACAAATAATTCATTTTACAAAATAGTTCTTAGAAATTAGAGTACTTAATATCATTGGTTTGGTTTCAAATAATGTTTTCTCTTCAGTATTAATGGAAATCAAATTAGGGAAATTAAGGCTTTGTACAGAGGAGACAAGCAGCTGCATAACATCTTACCTTCCGAAACCATGGCACATCTGCTGCTTTCCTTCTGTAGTACATTGTTGGAAGTCCAGATCTTTTCAAAGGAGACCTGGTTGGCATGTTGCAGTCAGAACACTTACTCAGTGCATCACAGTTCCCTCACAACAGTGAAGAGAGCTTAAATGCAGATTGCATTATAAGCAACTGCTCTACTGAGTAGTAGTAAATCTTCCTTCTACTTCCCTTCCCTGGTTTTATTGTACCATAAAGGATGAGTGGGTTATTGGCAAAGAATCAGTTGCTAACCACACAGCAGGCCAAGAGCTAAACTTCAGCTAAATGACAAGACATGAGGTCATTCAGCTAGAATAAGGTCTTTTCCGCAGAGCTTTGTTCCTCCAAATGGGTACTGTTTATATAAATCAGGGCCTTGCCTGCTAGCTGTTCCTTGGAACTAGTGGCTGAGCTATTCAGAAGGGCTCCTGCAGGAAAGAAATAGCCCAACGAAATCTGTACTATTTGGGTATTCTGTGCTCTACTTGCACGTGCCCTTCTTAAATCAGAAAGCACTTAGCCCACAATTTACAAGGAACTTGTTGAGCTCTTACAGTACAGTGCCTGTGCAGTTACTCTGTGAGGTTGTGCAAACAACTTGGTTTCTGCAGAGTTTGTTACTATTCCTTCTTTCTGTATTGTGCCTTAAAGGAGTTCACTGTAAAAAAAAAAAAAAGACTTGATCTCTAAATAAGTCATTCTAGATTTATTAGAGAGAACTTTCTGGGAAATGATGCAAAAGTAAACCACACAGCTTTAAAATACACAACATTAAACACACACGCAGAAGATGCCACTTTTGTATTGTTACCTGATCATTAAGACAGTGATTTTTTTTTCATTTTGCCACCCCCCCCTTCTCCAAGAGCACAGTATTTATATGAGTAATCACTAAAAAAAATGTTAAGCTGCAGTTAAAAACCCCCTTGAATGGATTACTGTAAACTGAATCCTTAAATGTAAGGAGAATTGGGTTTATTCATCTTTAACTACTTGTTTGTATACATTTCTGAAATGGCGGATGTTTATGCATTGGCGAAATGTACAAATTTTACTTCAATTTTTTTAAGGACACACAAGCTGAGTCACTGTAATACTCTTGATTATTTCCAAGTGCTAAGAGCACATTAACAGCACCATCGTAAATGAGTGTGGGAAAATAGTTTTTTCATCCAGAAAATGTGCACATGGTATGTGTGGAATTTTTATTGTGCCTTATTGAAATTCCCTTTTGTTTGCAAGTTGTGTTTATAAAGGAAGGGCATTTGCATGACTTATTTTTTTTCTCCTGTGATGATATGAATCCCCTATGTAAAATGTCTTGAAATGCATTGGAAGAAATGATTTTCTGTATGTAATATATGATTGTTTTTTTTCAAATCACATAGAAGAATCTGTTCTTCTTGATAGGTGTATGTGATTGTGAATGTGTTGCTACCTGTAGGAGTGAATCTGAAACTTTACAGTGTATCCCACCTGACCACTTATGGTGCCAGGAAATGCCCTACTGAGATGTATTATGCCCTGCTCCACATTTCCCAATCCCCACTCCCCCAAACTAGAAGTAGTGCAACCACCTTAATGTAGTGCTATGTGTGGGCTAAATGGTTCTACTGAGAGGTTGTGTTGGCCCCAGTAGGCCTCAGACTCCAGTAGGATTTCATGGGACCTTGAGTAATATAAGGCTTAACTGGAAAAGTGCACATCTGACTGATACATCAGTGCTGAAGGAAACATAGGCTGTCCTGCCTAATTAGAAATTAAATTCATCTATAATGTTCATGCCTGGAGTTTTAAACAGCAGAATAAGATTTACATAATAAGCCATGATGAAGCAGTAGTTAGGAGGAATGCTACTGTTTTAACATAGCCCTGCATTTGTTCGATGCACAGGCCTCTGATGGAAGTTAAAACAATTCAGAGTACAGATGGTAAGAAGAAGCTAAAATGTTCCTAGTATGAATAATTTGTATAGAGGAGACCAAATCAAAGGATGCTGTAGACTGTGGAAGTCCATTCAGAACTAGAGCCAGTAGAGTTTGACTTTCTTCAAAATGCTTCTTTCTGAAAGTACCGGTATATATAAACAAACAAACAAACAAACAAACAAACCCCAAGTTGTTCATCTTTTAAGAATGTCTTTTCAGCAGCTTTTCCTCTTTGATTTTCTTTGTATGTTCTTGAAACAAGGTACCTGCTCAGGATCCACAAATTTGAATAAAATGTCTGGTTTTTGTTATAAGCCAATATCTGTGTGGGAATCCTAAGGCTATTTGAGTGAATGGAAGTTTCTAATTTCACTCTGGTACCTCTTTTATCCCCATTAAGGGACATTTATTGTTAGCCACATTCACTGTGCTAAGGTCTATTTCACATTTACCTACAACTGCTTTAAAAAAAATGAAGCTACTTAAGTCTCTTATTTAGCTATGGTATGACAGGATTATTAATAATATAACACATTTTGTTTTGTATTTAACATATACTGCCTTTGTGGAGGAAAATTAACTGACATTTTTTAGATTAAAACATTTTGACACAGAAATTTTTAGGAAAGGAAATAGTTTTTAAATAATTTGTAACTTTTATTGTTCATTCCTGCTTTAAACAATACTTTAAAATAAATCACTACTTTAGTTTGTCTGGAAATAGACTGGATTTTTTATTATTTAAGATAATATAGATAGTAGGTAGCTGTTTTGTTAATTGTTTTTGTCAATGTTTTGTTAATTTCAGTTGACTACTAACTTCTATTTTGATATTTATTAATAAATTGACACTGTAGCATACTGAGATGTTTATTTTTCTATCAGAGCTGTAACAATATGACATAGCATTATTTTAATGCAACATTATTGTATTTGCTCTCTAAAAAATAAAACCAGTGTTTAATGCACATGGAATTTTATGTTTTGTAATATATTAATTGCACTTTATCTATGATACTTTAAGAAGAAGAAGATAGCTCTTAACCTTGCTTTAGAACTGTGACGGTAGTCTGCCCTCTAATGAGAAGAATAATTTCAACCAGCCTAAAATGGTGTAGACTACATATGGAGTAATGGACCAACATCTGAAAAAGACGCACGTTAAAGTTATGTAAATATAAAATTGCATCCTAAAGCCTAAACTGTCTGATAGTGTAGACAGGAACATACCTGTAAACTGATTTCCAGCAGTAAACACACTGGAGGGAAAGCTGTCTTTCTTTATTCTGCCCCCTATGAAGCATTGCTGGAACACCACTGAACAGATCATCTCTGATCTTCACAGGGATATGACTGGGCATAGGAAAAGTTTGAGGCATGGTTCACTTATTAATTTGGGGCTAACAATATCCCTCTTTCTGCTGTATACACTATTCTTACTTTCTATTCATGTTAGCTAGTCGGGGGAAGATTACACAGAATGTGGGTAAACTTTTGAATATACACTTGTATTTACTTAAAACGTAGTTAGACTGCTTTAAGTTGTGACAGAGATGTCTATTTTATTCTTGTGTAGGATTTGGTCAATATTTCCTCTACAAAATCCAGTGCTAACTCCTTAACATGAAAGGGACTTCAGACACTGGGTGCATCTAGGTGAAATTAAGCAATGTGATAAACTCCAGAGCAGTTTACACCAGAGTATACTGCTTCCAGGCGCAGCGTCTACACATGCACCTGGGACAGCAACTCTTTTAGCTAGGGCAGAGCAGTCCCGGGCTGCCTGCAGGATCTGTGGGGGGGAGGTCAGCCCTGGGCTCTGGGTGGCAGCATTGTGTGGCAGAGGGGCTGGCTAGGGCATGAGATTGTGAAACTGCAGAGTTGTGTGACTAGATGGCAGGCAGGAGTCTGTCCCCCTGTTGCCTGGGATGACAGTGCAATTGTCACCCATAGTCACCAGCTACATGTGTATTTAGTTGCACTTAATTATTTTGCTATAAGATGGAAAGTACCATCAGGGACATTACTAACAGTGGAGTTAATTAGTTTACTGCAGCCTGATATTGGTGCACATGTAGACTGTGATGCTTTACTGCAGAGCTAATTAGTCTATGCCAAAGTAAAGCACATACACATACATAGGTGCACCCACTGAGCATATCTACATGAGATGTTTCATAGTTGTTAGAGGCTGGAAGGGTTTACTGCAGAGTTACCTAATTAACTCCGCAGTAAAGTCTCGGTGTCTACACACGTGCCCCTATTAGGCCACAGTAAAGTAATAATGGGGCTAGCTGGGGCACAAGGGTACTTCAGTGTGGGGCTGCCTGCTGGCTAACCCCACACTGGATCACCTTCATGGCCCTGCCAACCCCTCTGCAGCATGTTGAGCTAGGTCTGAGCAGCCCTGGGCTGGCAGACTGATGCCCACTCTGGGCCTGCTGACAGCCGGGGCTGCTCCTCTGACCCGGCTCAATATGCGGCAGTCCTCTGCTCATGTTTTCCTGCCATGGCAGGGGGTCGGACATGATGATTTGCTCAGGTCCCTTCCGACCCTACCAGCTTTGAAACGATGTGTAAATGCAGTGCCCAGGAGCAATGAACTCCAACATGAACTTCACTGGAATTTATTCAATCACATTAGTAGCACGTGTAGATGTGCCCACTGTGTAGTAATGATAGCCAAACTGCTTTAAGAACACCCCTAATCAAAAACAGAGACAAGAATGTCTAAATGAGCAGAGCCATTACAAAATTGCACAAAACACAATACTAGCAAATTTCACTTTTTAGCTTTGAGGATGAAACACAATTTTCTAGTATGAACTAATTTTTGCTTAGTGGAAGTGAAAACTGCATAGCAATGTTGGGAAGAGAATTAACAGTCAAGTGAAGGCTGCTGTGCTCATGACAATCTAAGTGACTTGTGATCCCCTGGGCTCAGCAGTGCCACAGAGAAACATGGGAAAAGATAGAAGGCAAAACAAGAAGAAAATTCTCAAATGACCATAAAAGGATAGTTATTTGTCCCCCAACTTTTTCTGTATGAAGAATGATAAAAGAAGAATTTAATAACTTTAGCAGAAAAGAATGAAGTTGCTGTGGTACTGTCAGAGGGGAAAGTCTGCATTTTAAAAAATGAATAAATGTAGGTACACACCCAGCTCCCAAGTGTATATCAAGCGTTATGAACTGCAAGAAATACAGGATTTTTTCCATAAAAGCTCTTGCATAGAGAAAATTGTTTTTTGTTTGTTTGCTTATTTGTTTTATTCATCATGTAAAGCATTTGGTTCCAGATTTGAATTACATGGGTATAGACATAAAGTCTATTTTGCTACAGTGCAACCTTTAAAAAGTCAGTGTTAACTGTTAACCATAAGAATCTCCATTAACAGTGGTCCTAGTAGCAGCCTATGTTGTGAGCTTCCTAATCTTCACTCATGTTATGGAATAATGGTAAGTGACCTTGTATGAAACCTTTATTTATTTCCATGTAGGATGTTGTGAAATACAAGTATCATATAATATGTAGTACTCATTTATTTTGTTTCCCCCCTTGATAGTCACTGGGCCTGATTGATGGGAAGCAAGAGAGTCTGATTACAGTCTAATGCTACTTCTATTGTATTACAGATGCCAATGACAAGAAAAAGCCTTGCTGTTCAAGCTCTCCAAAGAGGAAGGAAACCTAAATTACAATCTCTAAAGCCTGAAGATGAAAGAGGGCCAGATTTCAATTGCTTCTTCGACAACAGTGATGTAGGTACTTCCCTCATTGTGGAGTTTTAGTGTCTGCATGATTCCCACTGTGGAGAGAACAGGATTTGATCTAATCTAGCTAAAGAAGGGGAGGAAGAGTATACATATGTCTGTGATCTCGCCATAAAGAATGTTTAGTGCAGCAATGGTTTGAAGGAAGTTCTTAATATGCATAGCAGCAGCTTGGCAACTGCAAACTGATCTTTGGGGTTGGAGAGAGAGAATCTATTGACATGCTGAGTACAAGTATAGAAGAATTCATTTTGTTGCGTTTGTTGTTCTTCCAGATCTGCAGTAAAGAAAAGAACCTTGGAAATGCAGTCTTGCTCCTCTGGGTTTAGAAGAAAAATATTTAATGTACTGTATGTTTATAAATAAAATGTTAGTTTTACAAAAAACTTGGTTGCCCTGAAGTTTTTAGATTGGCTAAATGCTCAGCTCTGTAATCATCATATATCTTCTTCCACTGTGGCTCCTAGCTTCCATTAATGCTGCTGGCAGTTCTTGTGTGCATCCAATAGAACTGGCCAGTTTCAAAAGGTATTTGGATGCATTACGTGTCTAAACTTCCATTGATATTAATGGTGCCTAAATAGCTTCTTGAATTTGGCTCTAAATGTTATAGGTAACCAGGTAAGTTCTTAAAATCTGATCCATTTTGGTCTTGGAGGTACCTACAATTAGGCTTCCCAGTGACTCAAATCTAGATACTTCAGCCAGGGATTTGACGCACTTAAAGGCACCTTCTCCAGGCATCCCTCACTGGGTCCTCCTTTTCTGTCGCATCAAAGGCTACTTGTCATCACTTTCACACCCATTCATGGCCTATCTCCAAGCTAATTGCCTCATAATGCCAACCACCATCACAGACATCTAACTGCTCAAAGAAGTTCCTTTAGACTCCCTCCAATGCTTTTCTCTGTGTGGAAGGAATTCCCCATAAATACTTTCAAAGTGTTTTTTTTCTGTCATATTCCTCTTCAGAGTTTTCTAAAAACATGACAGTGGTTAGACTGCTAATACACTGAAACCACTGCCAAGCATGGTAACTGATACTGTCTCTGTTTCCCTGTATTTTCCCCCATGAGTAAGGCACCAAAGCTGATTTCTTGCCTTTAAATTTATATTGTAAGCCTTTTGGGTCAGTAAAAGAATAGGGCCTGTGTATGCATTATGATTATATGTTTATGTATATAAACATAATACATACACAGGCCCCATTCTCTGTGTGTGTGTGTATGTATATGTATGTGTGTGAGAGAAAAATAGGTCAATATTTTTCTGTTCTGTGTCAAAAAGTTATGATGGCGAATGAGTGCATATTTCTGCAAACTAGCAGAAAGATTAAAATAAAATAGTTTGCAACATAAAAAAGGGGAAATATACCACATATGCAACATGCTATCAAGAATAAAAACTGATTAAATCAAGTTTCAGCAGAAGGGAGCCAAGACCTTGGGTTACAATGGTTTTATAGACAAACTTTGGTTCCTTAGATTCTTTTCTGTTTTGTTTTAACTTGATTGTTTACAGCATCTCCAAAGTTTCAATGGAGAAAACTCTTATCGAGTGGTTTAAACATGAAACTAGGAGTCGGAAGGTCTGGCTTGCTCCCTGCCTTGACTCTGTGTGTGACCAAGCAGTCACTTAATGCATTTAGAATAGCTGACCACCAAATATTCCAGTTCAAGTCAGCTGGAACTGGAAGTGCTTAGTGCCTTTGAAAATCAAGTCCTCAAGCTCTTCTCTGTAATTGGGTATGCTATTATAACACTGAACTTACAGAAATGATTATGTTAATTAATGTTTGTAACATTGTAATTCCCCATTAAAAGATCAAAAGATTACACTAGTTACTTTTTATTTTACAAAAATTTTTAAAAAAGAAAGGAAAACTATTTTCATTCCCTAATTTGATGTTCCCAGTTTGTTTGGGAAGCATTTGTTTGCAGAATGTTTTCACATTTTTGTATTTATCCCTATTTGACTCACTGAAAACTGAGAGCTTGGAATGGAACTACTTAAAAATATAATGGAACATGTGGTTCATTAGTGTATTTTTCCCCTAAAAGGTTTCTGCTTTCCTGCTTACCTACTTGGCTACTTTTGGTCAAATGTGTTAATTAAAAAAAAAAAAATCAAACTTTTCCGGAAAAATAAAAAATCAAAAAAGGCCCTATGCTTCAGCATCACTAGGAGGAAAGTGTGTTACAAAACTTAATTACTCTCATATGAATGATGCTGACATTTAGTTACATAGATCACATGGAATTCAAGTGCTGTATTTTGCCAAATTCTTTCTTTCATTTGATCAGTACCTGGTTACTATGTCTTGGCTAGCATAACGTGGGCATTTGCCAGCAAATTGGAGTCTGCAATGTCTTTTCAACTAAGATAAGAAAATTGTTATTCTTTAGCTAACTTTGGCAGTGAAGGCAATGTTATAATTTTGTTATGACTACAGTGCTTAGATTACTGTGGTGTTATCCAATGTGAAATCACAAGCAAGATTCAGGTACTCCTGAAATCTCCAGTATAAATTTAAAAATTGATCTAAATTCTTGATATATCCAGAGATGATGCTATGAAGAGAGACTAACTAGAAAAAGGTGTTGGTATTTTTTAATAATACCATTGTGAATATTGTCTCTGGGTGATATAAATTACCTCTCAAATATAGTTTCAACTTTGTTAGGACTTAATGTTGTGCAATCCCAAAGCACAGTGCATTTAAAGAGTAAATACTCTCTGGTATGGAAAGCAATTAGCAAGTGCATAGAATGTGGCATGAGTATAAGAAAGGATAACTTTTTTCTAGGGGTATTGAGTCAGACTTCAGATATAATTTTTTTGCAGCACTCCTGACCTCACAAGAGATCCAAGCTATATCCTTGGTTACTCCTTGGCTGGCTTACATCTCCCAACTACTCCTATCTCATCTTTTCTCAAGACTTTTCAGGAAAGCCAGAATAGCAAGATAGCCCGAAGTGGCCCACAAAGTGAGTTTTATGTGAAATCCCTAAGCCCTTCTGCAGGATTCACATTTTGCCCACTAATAACTTGTCTCTTTGGTCACATCAGAGGTGAGGTTCCCAGGATGATGGGCACAAGAGAGGGGAAAAACCTAAAAGAAGATGGAAGCAGATGAGACTGTTTAAAAAGAATTAATCTCAAATAATGGATTCAGGATTGCCTAGGGCCTTTGGGGGTCTCTGGCATGGGTGACTTTCATGTAAGGGACTAATTATTAAGAATAAAGATTAGAACCTAATTGTTTAAAGCAGGGGTCAAACTTGCCTGGATCTGAGGGCTGGATGAATGGTGTGGGGCAGGCCTGAAGGCTGGATCATGCCCGTGGACCTCTTATGCTTAATCCAACTCACGACGTATCATGCTCTGGACTATCACATCCAGTGATCCAGTGGAAAGAGGCCAGGCAGCCCAGGCACTTGGTTGCTACCATGGGAACAAGTCACAGTGCTGAGCTTCTTCCTGCAGTGCTGCTCAGGCAGTCCAGGTCTTTTCCAAGTGCTTGGTTGCTACTGTTCCTCATCAAGGCTGCGGACTAGATGACCCAGCTCTGCAGACCAGATCTGGTCCACAAGCCAAGTTTTGACACCCCTGGTTTAAAGAATGAGGACCTGAGTCTTTCTATTTAAAATAGCAGCAACTGATTTGTTGGAGAAGGATTGCACATGGACGTACCTATGATTTTGTCTTACTCTTGAGAAATGAATAAGGAAGGAAAATAAAAATTAAATGCTAGTTATCCAGCCTCTAAAGGATAAATTCATCCCTGTGCAGGACACCCTGAGTGACTGCCCATAGGCCAGATCTTTTGGGGCTTGTCTACACAGGGCTGTTAATTCAAATTGAGGTAGAACATGAATTTAAAATGAACAAGCTATTCCTGATTCATTCCATGTGTGTGGACACTCTTACTTCAGTTTTATGCTTAATTAATTTAATCCAGTTCCAAATGGCCCTGCTAAGTAAAGTAACTCCATCCTAAGTAGAACTTGTAATTGATATTGCAGGCATCTGCCTACCAGCAGCAAAAAAAAATTCTACTTAAATTTGTTTTTCTTGAGCATGAAATCAATATGAAAGGAAGGCTGAGGGGGATGCCAAATCTTCCCTGTTTGAAGAAATTATGCAAGTAAATTCAACCTAGTGAAATTTATATCCTATGGTAACTTTTGCATTTGCATTTCTGATCCAACCATAAGAGACTTTTACAGTCTAAAACATGGGACCAAATTTTTTTGTCAGGCAACTACAAATCCCCCAAGTTTCAATGGGAATTACATATGCATAACTAAGGGCATGGTTTGGCCCATGGTCAGTGCTCTCTAGAAAGTCAGCCAGCTTTTTCTCCTGTGTGTGTTTTTTCTTGTAATAAGCATCATTTTGCCTCCCAAAGGTTCTGATGTCATTTCATCTGTTGAAATTACAGTGATCATTTGTATATTTTTGAAGTATAATTATATTTCTTTAGAAAGACCATGGATAATGTATAATATGAAATCCAAATCCAAAGGATCGCTGTGGGCCAAACATGTCGCTCATCAAAATAAGAGCAGTTACTATGTAAATACCATGCAAGTTGTGCTCCTTGTTGGCCAGGAGGTGGATTCCAAAGTCTTGTGGAATGTACCTTCAGAGAAGTGGAAAAATACCCAACATGTATAACATGCATATTTTATATGGTAAATGTCCGTTGTTGTGTTGTGATATTTCCTCTCCTGCATGATGCTCTATTACATCAGTATCATCTTGTGGATGTCAAAGGTTGAATGTGTGAAGCAAAAGCATAATTTAGCCCCATTGTGTTCAGGGACAGAAACTATGATGAAAACTATTGTTAATATATAGGGAATGTAAAGGGGCTTTGCAAATGTAAAAGAGAAATCACTGTAAACTGATATCTACCATCTGTCAGTAAAATAAGGAAAGTATAAGGGCAACAGTGCAACAGCCCTACTGCTATCTATCCTCATCCTGATCTGAAGATGAGAGAAACACTAGGCATGAGATAATTTGGTCCTCAATGTAGTTCTTATCTAGGTTGGAGATATTTTCCAGCTGTCCATATAACTACAATCATTGTAAGTAACTATCCAGGACCACCTACAGCCAGTCTCTAAGTAAGGCAACCAGTTTCAAGCAGGATGAGGTGTCACTGGTACAGACAGTGGCTCCCCATGTCTACTGTCTGGGGTTGTCAATCCATTTATACTGATGTCAGCCCATCTATGTCTGAAATGGGGACAAATCTCCAATGTAGACAAGGCAAGGAGTTCCTCTCCCCCCACAGAAAGTAAGCTAGACTGCACAGTTTAGTAGGGCTGTGCAAAGCTTTGGTCACTGATTCCATTTGGTGGAGATTTGGCCCAATTCAGCAGCCAAATCTCAAAATCTGAATAGGATCAGGAGACCCTTTAATCTCTCCAAATTGATTTGGAGAGATTCAATGATTCGGACACAGACACAGCTTTAAATGTTTTTTCTATATGCCTTAAGGTACCAGGTAGCTTGTGAACACTGAGATGGTGAGGTGGATGGAGCATCCCATGGGAGCATGGAGGGGGTCCCCACTGCACTTGGCAGTGGTCCCAGAAGTGAACAAGAAGCACTTCTGGTCCAACTCCAGGTCCACTGGGGAGCACATGGGGGACCGCTCCCATCCCCAGCTCAGCGACTGGTGCCTCTTGGGCCTGGGGGGTCCCCCCATGGCCAATCACCAAGCTGGGGGAAGCAGGGGGGGGAGGGGGCCGTGTGTTTGGCAGCGGACCTGGAAGTGGACTCAAAGTACTTCCGACGCACTTCCAGGTTTGCTGCCGAGCATGTTGGGGCCCTCCCCCCACCCCCCACACTCCTGTGGGACACTCTGCCCCACCATATCAGCATTCACGAGCCGCGCCTGGTACCTTGAGGTACATAGAAAAAACATTTAAAGCTGTGTCTATGGCCAAATCGCTGATTCTCTGAATCAGCATCGAATCTTCAGATTTGAATTTAGCCTAATTGAATCAGGACAGTGATCCAAATCAACTAATCAAATCTCTGTCCCCCAATTCAGGAGGAATCCAAATCAAATACGGAGGATTTACTCTTGTACCTTTCAGGAATGTAAAAAGTATTGCTTAAATTTTTTATACTTTTAAATTTTTTTATACTAACAACTTGTATCTACTGTCCTACTGCATTTGGAATTTCCAAATAGCTCTGAGGGAAAATTGTATAACATTTGCCATTAGATCACATAATAAAACATCCATTGTGTGACCCCCTTTACCTGATATCCAGCACTAACAAGGTATTTTCAGTTGCTGTAATCAATAACAATAGAAACAAATCTGTAGGATTTTACTCTGCTGATTGCATCAGTAACTGCCAAATCTCTCCCTGCAATTTCACCACTATCATGTTCTCATATTTGTATAAAGGTGGGCCCTGGGTGTATTCATTTATGCAGGGATACAGAGTCTATGTTGCAAAGAATGTATGTGGGTTGCTAGATGGGCTGCAGATTCATATAATTCATACTAAATAAATACTGGTTATTTTCTGAATTGTAGATTCCTTGCAGCAGAAATGGTTACCTGTTTTCTTAGGCTTGATGTTCACTAGTAAAGTTAGGCTGGTATAAACAGGCTGGTTTGAGGGAAAGTGGATCAGGGAATGAATCCTTTTGTAACCAGTATAATTATAATGATAAAAGCAACAGCGTAGACACAATTATACTAGTTTAAAAGTGCCTTGTATCAGTAAAACATATTCTACTTCCTTAATCGCAAGTGAATTTTTATAGGTTTTTGGGTTTTTTGGTGGGTTTTTTTTTTAAAGTAAATGTTAGATTCTGTCCTGCTTGTATTGAGCCCAGGGAACTTGTGGGTGACTAATGCATGCATTCCAGAAAGGCATCCAGTTCTGATCTGAAGACATCCAAACTAGGAAAATTCAATGTTTCTCTTATCAGTTTGTTCCAGTGATTAATCATCGTCTTTGTTAAAACTGTTCATCCTTATTTCTGAGTTGAATTTGGCTGCTTTTCTACTGATGTAATTGTAGCTACCTTGAGGGGAGGTCTTGACACTTTAATTATGAGTATGGGCTTATGAATAATTTACTGGGTGGGGTTAAAAGCTCGCTGCATAGTAACTGCCTGCAAAGCTAAACCACACCAACCAACCCACCCTAAATGAAAGAGGAATAAGTTACCATGGTTTAGCTTCCACTTACTGAGGAGTAAGAGCCTGCATGTGGGTTGCAATGATGCATGGTAAAGTCCCATTCCTTTTCACTGTAAGGTTTGTTGCATGTCCATAAAGGTCAAAACTTTCTAGGGTGAACAAGTCCATTCCCTCCTTTGTTTCTCCTTAAATATTTCTGGGGAATTACACACACACAAATCAAAGAATTTACAAATCTAACTTTACAGTTAGGAATTTGTTCTTTGGATTATTATTTATTGTAAACATATTTTTCAACCTTTTTTTGAGGAAGTCATAATTTATGTGCTCTTTACATGAAAATGACATCTTCTGGCACTTCTAGCAAATTCTGTCTCCAGAAGGTTCCAAAAAATTCCTACAACTATGGACCAAACATTGCTCTTGAGAACACTGGTATTAATCCATAATTCGGTCTTCCCTGGCATTATGAAAATAGCATCAGATTTTTTTTTCCAGAAATAATGTTAGCTATTACTATCACTTGAATTCAACTGCTTATATGTTAGAATGTGTCAGCTGTTTAACAATGCCTGATAACAACTAACATTTTTTTAGGACAGAATAATATGAAGAGAATGGCTTATCCAGGGTTCATCATTTCTGTGGATCCTTGAATGCGTTACAAATCTTCTGTGGATGTGACTTTTTTGTGTTTGTGTTTTGTGTTTTCTGTGTAATGTTAAAGCAGTGGACATCAGCCATAGCTAGATATAGCAGACTATATCTCCTGGTACTGAGATCTCTCTCAGGTGTCTGATTTGGCGGGTCTTGCTCACATGACATTGCAGGGACCCAAGGCACTGATGGCTTCTTTGGGTCTCGTATTCTCTCTCTCTGCATCACACAAAGTTTTTTAATGTGTTATAGGATGTTAGGGAGGTGCTTTGTGGCTTTGATATGTGGAAGAGGCTAAAGTGGATGTTTTTGTGAGACTTGTTGGAGTTAATATCTGTTACATTGTTATCAACAACCAGAAAACTGGATTTTATGCTCCAGACTGTCCCTTTCAATCATATGCTCTTAATTTCAGAAAGAATTCAAGTAGTAGAAAGTAATTACACATATTGAAACACAGGCAACACACTTCAATTGGCAACCCTACTGCTAAAGAAAGTGGTACAGATCTGTAATAAGCCTGAGTAATAAGTATCTCTGTTTTTTTATCTCATTAGCACAATATCTCTGGCCCAAACTGTAGGGCTAGGGGCAGACATCACACACAAACTGGTTTAAGTGATCAGAAACTGGTTTAAGCCTAGAACAGGACAGATGTTCAGTGCACATAAACCAACTTGAAAATGGCTGAAACCGATTTGAGATAAACGTAGTTGAATGTAGTATCAGTCTTAACTGATTTGGGTCAAACTGGTTTATGCAATGTCTGTCCCAGACCCCTTCCTGGTTTAAGTTAAATCAGAATCCTCCAGCATCCCAGTTACTTTGCAACCCGGGGTAGGGCTCTGCTTCCTGCTCTTACCCAGCAGGGCTGGCCCCTCCCCTCTGCTCCCTGGCTGCAGCTCCAGCAGAGACTGCAGGTACAGGGCATCTGGCTGGCTTCCTCCTGCTTCTTCCCCCCCCACCCCCCAATCCCTGCTGAATCAGGGATTCTCCCTTCCCCTTTGCCTTACACAGATGCCTCTCAGCATTAACTAGCATACCACATTCTGGCTATGGTCCATGCTGTGGGAGACAAGGCAGACAGGACAGTGCTGCTTAGGGCTTTTTGGAACTAATCAGCAGGTAGTTAGTAATGTCCCTCCATTTCTTCCTTGGAACAAGTTGTTTAAGAAAAGCTTGAACTAATGAGAGATCCCTTTGTTTTGCTGATGGGGTGATAAAAAGCACTATCCTATATAACCAACTGTTTTCTGACTCCCCTGCTGACCAGTGAGGTGGGGACAGGGACCCCTCCCTAATCAGAGCATCCTGCCAGGGCCTGGCCACACCACCCCCCTCAGCTCAGCACTGTGGAAGGGAAGGGGGAGGGCTTTCTAGCATTTCCTCCCCCCCTCACCCACCACCACCACTGGCTTCTAGCCTGAGCCACTGCAGGCATGTGCCTACATTTTTTCAGTCCAGAGGTGATGTATTCGTGGTTACAAACTGATTCAGCCTAGGCAGGTTAGCCTAACTGGCAAACATTGAATCGGTTCAGGCTTTTTGGATGTCTGTCTCTAGACTATGGGTTTTGAGTCAAAGTCAAGAAGGATATCTGTACCAGTGCTGCTTCTGGGTTTTCACTGAAGTGTTAAGCAAGGCTGACCCTGTTAAGATCTGACAAGATCACAACCCATGGTGGTATGGCTTCAAGCCATAACTAATGTGCACTGAGCAGACTAGGAAAAAATAGTTTAGATTTTCTATGTAGAAACCTTGGGACAGGTGCAATAGTTATCATAATTCGGTATGTGTGTTGCTCAAGGTCACAGACGTGGATTTTTTTTCAAGGCCCCTATGATACTGCTTTAACTGTTGTGATGTAGAAGTAACAGTTTTCTTAGTAAACTAGAAATGGTCTCTCCTTAAATTCTTGGGTGAAAGCACCTGCATGGCTGTAATTGAATGGAAAACTGCAGACTTCAGTATGGCAGAAAAGTTTTATGAGTGAGTTTAATGCACTGTAGAATATTTTATGGTAGAGGTTCTGAAATATTTGAACTAGGAAACTCTAACAAGAACTCTTTAAGCAATATTGAACATAATACAAGATATTATAGTGTTACACCAAAAGAAAGTCAGATGTGGTATAATCTCCTGGACAGAGAGAAGAATAGAGTCTGAGTTTACTTTATTTTATTAATAAAATTATTTTTAAAGTGGCATGGAGTGATGGATATTTTAAACTGCAACAGCATTAATTTTAATTTGGATTTCTTAAAAAAAGTCAAGTACCAGCTAGTGATACATGTCACTATCGTGGAGTAGTGGTTTAATGCACCTTGGGAGAAGGAATCCACAGCATACATACAGACTGGGGAGTTCCCTTGAAAGCACAGAGGCAGAAAGGGATCTTGGAGTCATTATTGACACCAAGATGAACATGAGCCGCCAATGCCAAACCGCAGCCACCAAGGCCAGCCATACCTTGTCATGCATCCAAAGGTGCATCTCAAGCCGGTCCGGAGAGGTGATACTCCCCCTCTATGCGACTTTGGTCAGGCCGCAGTTGGAGTACTGTGTCCAGTACTGGGTGCCGCACTTCAAAAGGGATGTGGCCAGCCTGGAGAGGGTTCAGAGGAGGGCCACCCGCTTGGTGAGAGGACAGCAGGACAGGCCCTATGAGGAGAGACTGAAGGACCTGAACCTGTTCAGCCTCAGCAAGAGGAGGCTGAGGGGGGACCTGGTGGCTGCCTACAAGCTCATCAGGGGAAATCAAGAGCAAATAGGCAGAGTTCTTTTCTTCCCAGCACCACCTGGGGTGATGAGGAACAATGGTCATAAGCTGATGGAGAATAGTTTTAGGTTGGAGATCAGAAGGCAATATTTTACAGTTAGGGTGGCCAAAATCTGGAACCAACTTCCCAGGGAGGTGGTCCTCGCCCCTACCTTGGGCATATTCAAGAGGAGGTTGGACGATCACCTGTCTGGGGTCTTGTGAACCCAGCATTCATTCCTGCCTGTGGCAGGGGGTCAGGCTAGATGATCTGTTCAGGTCCCTCCTGACCCTAGCTACTATGATACTATGATGATAATATTTCTACCTAATGTTTATTTACAAATTACATTAACTCTTTACCCTGAACAATTAATAATTGTGAAACTTTTAAAATATTGACACTCAAAAGCATTTAATGTAAGGATAGGGAAAGAGCTAATCAACTGATAGTATGGAAATATTGCTTAGAGAGGCTGGATGTTTTCAAGTAAGCAGTGCCAGACAAGATATATCCTAGATTACTCAAGGTAATTGCAGAGCCACTGGCTATTCTTTTTGAGAATTTATAGAAGTTGTGTGAGTCATCTGGCAGATGATTTGAAAAAGGCAAATACAGTGCCTATCTTTAAGAAAGGGAAGAAGGAGAATCTGGGAATTACAGCTTGATCAATCTGACCTTGATATCTGAAAAGGACATGGATTTGTCGAGAGCAAGTAATGCTTGCCTAGCTGACTTCCTCTCGTCGACAAGGTAATATGACTTTCTGGATGGAGAGAGAACAGTAGATAGCAAGGCTTTGAACACTGTCTCTCACAACGTTCTCATAAGAAATATAGGGTTTCCCAGATTAGAGGAAAGTACTGTGAAAAGGACACACAACTTGTTAGATCCTATTACTCAAAGAATAGGTGTCAATGGCTCAGTGTCTAATTGGAAGGGTACCCAGGAGCCTGTCCTGGGTTTGGTACTATTTAATATCTAAGGATCTCCATTAATCATGCCGGTGATCAGCAGTAAACAGCCCAGCTGGCGGAGTCCCTCCACCAATCAGGGACAGGGGGGAGGGAGCAAGTGTCAAAATGAACAACATTAAAGGAGCTACTGCAAGGGATACTTTAGGTGTGATTTGTGGAGATCCCCATTAATATCTTCCTTAATGATTTGGAGGATGAAATGCACAGCTAGCAAAAGTGCATATGACATCAAGGGTGGAGTTGCAGATACTGGGGGGTAGGATTAGGATTCAAAATCCTTTAGTTAAATTGGAGAAATGGCTTAAATGAATCACATCAAAAAGGACAAGCATACTGTTCTGCATTTATGGTGGAACTGTCATCCCACATACAAATACAGACTGGAGAATGACTGGCTAGGTGTGACAAAGTTCAATTCCAGGGATAGCCATGCCCCTCACACCTTATCAAATTTGCTGTCTCTCTGGGCAATCACCCCTTCTCCTTTCCTCCCATGCCTTGGTAAAATGATACTTTCAGAAAAGAGAAGCTGCCCCAGGGCTTCTCAAGTCAGATGTTCTCACGAGGGCCTGTGTCACCGCTTATCACCTTAAGAGCTGATTGCATGGGCTCCATCTTCCCCAGTACTTGCGCTTATGCCTCACTGATGTTATCCATTCCTGTCTCTGTCTCTCTGCTGTTCCTAACTTCCTTCTCTGGCTATGGGCCCATGGCCCTGCTAATGCATACCCTGGGGCTTCTGGCTCCAATCCTTACTCCTCCTGGGCTACAGGCTTCCTAGCCCACTTGGTCTCTGGCTGGGACCCCCAGTTTTTGGCCCCTTTCTCTGGGCCCTGGGCCTACTCTTAGGCCAGTTAAGACTCATGGGCTCCCCTGACCCTGACAATCTGGTTGTGGCCCTCCTCAGGCTTTGGCCCCTATCTCTGGGCCCTGGCCCTGTTTACACTCATCCCTCTTGGACTACAAAACTCTAGGCTCTCTGGCCTTGCTTACACTTGCCCTCCTGGGCTAGGGACAGACTTTATACATAAGCTGGTTTAAGAGATCAGAAACTGGTTTAAACCTGTAAGAGAACAGATGCTCAGTACACATAAACCAGTTTGAAAATAGCTGAAACTGGTTTGAGATAAACCTGGTTCAGTGTAGTATCAGACAACTGATTTGGGTCAAACTGGTTTATGCAATGTCTGTCTCTGACCTCTTGCTGGTTTAAGCTAAACCAGACACCCCCAGCACCCCAGCATGCTCTCTGGGTTGGGCGGGGCTTTCTGCTCCACAGCAGTGCTGGCCCCTCCCCCTGCTTCCTGGCTGCAGCTTCGGCATAGACTGCAGGCTGCTCCCCGTCTCCCCTGCACCACTCCCTGCTAAACAGGAAGTCCCCCTCTCCTCTGCCTTGCTGGGGAGGTGTCTTTGTATTGGGTAGCAGATCACAAGCTGGCTAGGGTTCGTGCTGAATAAACAGGTGGATTCAACAGGCAGAATCAACTGGTACCTGGTAATGTCCCTCTGTTGTTTTCTTAATGGGGTGATAAACACTGAGTTCGGGGATGATAAACACTGTTATCAATTCCCTGCTGAGCTAATTAGAGCATCCTGCTGGTCATGCTCCCCCCTCAGTGCCATGTTGTGGAAGGGACAGGAGAGCTGCTCTAGCACTCTCTGGCCTCTAGCCTGAGCCACTGCAGGCATGTGCCTGCATGTCTGGGATGTCTGTGGAGTTACAAACCGGTTCAGCCTAGCCAGGTTAGACTAACCTGTAGAGGTGGAATCAATTCAGACTCAGGCTTTTTGAATGTCTGTCCCTACCCCTGGGCTCCAGCCTCTCCCAGTAACTGAGGCTCAGGGCTTTTTTCTGTGTCAAAATTTCCAACTCTGTCCCCTGCCTACTCAGCCCCTCCTGGGCTCAAGCTCTCTCCTTCTGGGCCCCAGGCTCTCTACCCTGTGTTCCCAGACCTCTTTACTTTCAGGTCTGTTGGGACTTCCTCTTCCCCTTAGCCCCTCCCTCAAACTCCCAGAGTTGCTTGCCCCAACTCACATATTAACCAAGAGCCCTGCTGCATCACTGCTTCCCATAAGCTCCTCTATCCATTCCTTTCAAGGCTAGACTGCCTGACCAGCTCAGGTCCTGGCTTTTATCCTCTTAGCCTGTCCCCTTCCTAGTCAGGTGACTCCAAATGGTTTCTGCACAACTGCAGGCTGCTTCTAATGCAACCTGCCTTCTCTTAAAGTAGCAAGAGTACCAAGCCTCCTGCTGTACTAGGTCAGGGGTAGGCCACTTTTCTGGGCTAGGATGAGGTACTGCAGGAAAGACCTAGGAATTGTAGTGGACCATAAGCTGTGAGCCAACAAGTGCGCTCTATTGCAAAGATGTCATTAGCATACTGGGTTGTATTAACATGAACACTGCTTGCAAGTCAAGGAGAGTGACTCTTACTCTATTCAAAATTGTTGAGTCCTCACCTGAAGTACTGTGTCCAGTTTTAGAAAGCACACTTCAAGAAAGTTGTGGACAAATTAGAAATAGTCCAGCGGAGTGTCATAAAAAAATATTAGAAGTCTAGGAAACAAGATTTACAAGGAAAGGTTGGAATAACTAGGATTATTTCATCTGGAAAAGACTGAGGGGGATTTGATAAGTCTGAAGGGTGGATGGTTGATGGACTATTCTATGTGGCTGCATGAGACGGAACAAAAAATGGTTTTAAACTGCAACAAGGAAAATATAGGCTGGGTATTAGGAACAACATTTTAACTGTGATTGTGGTTAAGCACTGGAATAGGTTGTAGAATCTCCATCCATGGAAGTTTTTTAGAGCAGTTTATACAAACAGTTTGCCAGGATGGCTTAGACAAGAATAATCCTGCTTTGAGCAGAGGGTCGGACTAGGTGACCTCCTGAGGTCCCTTCCAGCCTTAATTTTCTGATTCTGTGGCATTACGCTACTAGTGTTACACCAGTGTGAACCCCACTTACAAAACTGGAGTGATGCCATGATGAATAAGGCCTCAGAACTATGCATTGTAAACAGATGGCTGTAACTGAATATAGGTTTTAATTCACACTCAGAGATCTGTTGCTATTTTGTGGTTTTGTGGCCTTAGCAAAGCCCTGAGACTAAATTAGAGCCTTAGAGCATATTTATTCTATATAAACTATTCTCTAGACTATTGTTTCTATTTTTTGTAAAGATTAAACACTATAAACATGAAGGAAAAGTCTCTTATCTTAACCTGATAGTTGCCTGTGTTCTAATTCTGCTCATGATCAACATATTCAAAATAGTCCTACATTTATCTTAAATTATTTTTTAAATGATGTGTTTTTTGTGCTCCAACTGTGCCAAGAAACCCCAGTCATGGAACCCCACTATGTAGGTGCTGTACAAATACAGGACAAAAACTTTCCCTACCCTAAGGAGTTCACAGTCCAAATTGCTAAAAAGCAGTAGCCTTTTTCTTACTTTTAAAATATTTGCTTTGTAATGTAAATTGATACATTGATTAGAATTGTGGTCAGTCTGCTACACTAGGCTTTATACATCCTGTGAATCTCTCACCTCCACAATAATCATCTGGTAGGCAGCTTTTGGGATAAAGCAGCACAGGGCAGCCCTTTGAGGATTAGGACCACTCTATCAGGGTCTCTGAACATGCCTGCCAATTTCCTTGATAATGGTACCTGTTTAAATCGGTCAGATCAGTCTTTCCATACTCTACAATAGCTAGTATCTGTTTCCATATAATAAAGTTTCTGAGAAAAAAAAAAAACAAATTATAATGATCTAGGACAAATATGCCTTCTATAAAAGCTTCAACTAGCACAGCAAATACCAGTGGCCTGTCAGTATTCCTTTTTTCCTTACAAAAATAATCTGTTTATGGTAATATCTTGGATCTGTGCTAGGAGTATTTGGTAGTATTCAGCATAAGCTTTATTCAGTTCTGTCCAATGACCTATGTCTCAAGGGTCTACTCTTCTCCTCATCAAGGATTCCCTCCTCCACACATGAACTGGTCAGCTAGTCATACAAATACTGTTTATGCATCTGTTTCTCAATTGCGCTTATTAAAAATCTGCTTTGTTGCAGCAGCATAGTCTCGAAACTGGCCAAGTGCCATTGTTTCCACATGTAAACCCTTGAGTTACTCTCACTCTTTCCATTGCTGCTCTGTGCTTTTGTAACTTCATGGGCATACTTTTTTTTCCTCTCATTTTTTACGGTGCCTGTCTGAAACTTAGGCATTTGGTTATGCTTTGCACATCTTAAAGCATTAAATATATATGTATCTTGACTGTTTAGGCCAGTGATTCTCAACCTTCTGAGATTTAAGGGACCCCTCATTAGAATCAAGACGCTCCTCAGAAAATGCCAGGTCTCAGCTGTTACACATTTTTTGACTACAGAAAAATAACAGAGCAAAGAATTCAAAAAGATCACAACAGGTCAGAATGTTGTTGACATTATGAATTCCTATTTGAAATATCCAGGTTTTTCATGTGAATCATGTGGAGATATTCACACATCGAACACTGCTAATATTGCATGGCACCCAAGTGGCACCTTAGATGGATTTCACAACACCCTGGTTGGGAATCACTGGTTTAAGAGATTCATACTGTGACTCGTGTATCCATGTATTCATGTTTCCTGCTGAGATCAGAGGAACTCCACTCATGTGAAACAACTACCATAATCAAAAACTAGAGGTAAAAAAAAACCCCTGTGCAGAGATCCACCACAAGGGTTCAGTTAACTCAGACCTGAAGTCCAAAGCATAGTCATAGCGCTACACCTGAAAGAATCTCACTGAGAGAATTTTCCTTTCCCAGTAATACTACAAGGCTGATTATTCTAGTCCAGGGGTGCTCAGTCTCTGGCCCATGGGTCAAATGCAGCCCTATCTACACATCTGGATCAGGGCCTGGCCATAGTCCCTTCCCCCACAGAGGGCTGGATTGGGGACAAGCCATGCCCCCTTCCCCATTGTGGAGCCAGGCTATTCCCCCTCCCCTCACCCCACAGGGCCATGGGATATGCCATGCCCTCTCCCCCTGTATGAGACTGTGTTGGAGACAGGCCATATTACCTTCCCTATACAGGACCAAACCATTCCTCCTTTTCCCTGTGGGGCTGGGCCACAGGCAGCTGCTGGTACGGAGGGTGCCCTAAGATTGGCCACTGACTCAGCACTGCTCAGGTCGGGGCAGTTTTTTTTGCCATGTGGGCTGGCGGCAGGTTTGGGTGGGGGGGGAGCACTAAGCGGTGGCACAGAAGTATAGGAGTGGATATGGGGCTTTTGGTCCACCCCTGGACCTGCCCACAAATTGTGCCCCCACCAGACTCAGGAGGCACCAGTCACTCCTGGGCCAGGCTGCTTCCCCTCCCCCCTGCCCTTCCCCTCTGTGTGTGGCCACATGGTGCTTACAGCACTCACCCTGGACGCTGGAACAGGACCACTGGCCCGATCCAGCCTGTGGATGGTGGGGCACTGTACATCCAGTTTGGGAGGGGAGGAGGGGAAGGTTAAGCACCACCTCTAGTCTATAGTCTAACCCTTCCATAACATGGCACAACATTACACAATCAATTTCACAACTTTCTTTAAAAAGGTGCAGAATAGAAGAAATACAATGAGACAAAAAAGTACTGTTATACATGGCAATGATGTTTTAGAAACAAAAATCAAACCTAGCGTTAGTGAACTCAACTGTGAAGTCAACAGTGACTTCAATGGGACGAGAAATGATCGTGTTAAATGTAATATTTTTTACAAACGTAAATTATTGGATCAACAGGCCTTGGGCCAAATTTCCTCTATATTCCTACAGAAGTTTCATCTTCTTTTATTTTTACTTATGTAAAGATGCATGGATATTCATTGAAGCAGAATTCAGCCTAACATCTATTACTCAAATAATTGCTTTCTACTTTTTTTTTTTTAATTCTATTAAAAAAGTGGTTAATGTTATATACTTAGTAGCAGCAGCATAGTCAGTGCTTCTGCTCCTGATGTTCTTAGTTTATATTCTAGGCATACAGCATAATACAACTGTACTTCCTATTTGCTTTATACCTTTGTTTTTGTACTTACATTTATTATACTGTTTATAAATAGAGAATCCAAACTGTTTGTTCATGTGTTTTTAAAAGGGAACTGGTTTAGTACTAGTTAAGTAGAACAATTGTGCCATCCAGTGGCTGCCTAGGTTAAGTCATACAAACTTTTTCAATGTGATGCTTCAGGTAGGTTGTTTTTTTTTAAGGACAGGTTCAGTTGTATTCAATTTTTCAATTTCATATCCAAAATGATAGTGCAGTAAGGAAGAATTATTTTCATGTGTAGTTCTGTATCAGCTACAGGTAGTACACAGATTAATATAGGCCCTATCACCTAATGTCACTCCAGTCATGTAGAACCTAATCCATTTTAAACAACTATTCTGTGGAATTGTTTCACCCATAGATACTGATGAGAGCTGTTGTATTCCACTCTCATTAACATTTGTGCAACTGTATTGATTTTAGTTGAATGTTTCTGTTGAGTTGCCAATGACAATGGAGAGGAAATGGGTTTGATAGTCCAGCCGGACATCTGAATGCATGCAGGCATTGCTATGGCTATAGATACTTCAGTGAAGTGACCCTTTATGTACACTGGGTGCATCTACACAAGATGCTTTACTGCACAATAGGCTAGTCTTCTGCACAGTAAGGCATCACCATGTAACTGTGTGCAGCAGTTACTGCAAAATACCTAATACATGGTTTTCTACTGTTGCGAGGGCAGACAATTAACGCCTAATTAGGGTCATTCATTAAGT
Organism: Alligator mississippiensis; assembly: GCF_030867095.1. NCBI lineage: Eukaryota > Metazoa > Chordata > Crocodylia > Alligatoridae > Alligator > Alligator mississippiensis. The sequence goes on along the minus strand of NC_081828.1, from coordinate 160,912,447 downwards.
GGCTAACTCCTCAGTCTGACTCCCAAAAGGAGGTGGTCTTTTGGCCCCAGACCCATTGACAAAATGAGACACAATGTATCCGTCACCCCCAGCCCACCCACCAATTAGTCTGTGAGTTGATTAATAGGCCTGTGCGAAGCGGCTAGTATTTGCTTAGGATTTGGATTCGGCTGATTCGGGGGACAGTGATTCGATTCAGTTATTAAAATCACTGTCCTGAATCGATTTGACCAAATCACACAGGCCTATCCCCCCCACCTACTCTCTCAGCCCTGGCAATGGCTGCCCTGCCCGCCACAGCTTCCAACACTTTGGAAAAAAGAAAAAAAAGCCCCCACTCACTGGGTGCTGCCCAACAGAGGGGGCAATCCCTACTGCCCCCCACTGCCTCAGCCTGTGTGGGAGGCTCTGCATGAACCCCCCAACCCTCACCCTCTTCCCCAGCCCACCCTCCATAGCTGCCCCACCCACCCAGCTACAGCCCTTTAAGGAAAACAAAAACCAAAAAAAGCCCAGAATCACCAGTACCTGAGTGATAACAGTTTATTAAATACACAAATAGCAAACAACAGGTAAGTAATATTGACACTAAACACAGTACTCACATACTCTTATCAATAATACCCTTTACAACTAACTATACTATTCTGTCTATATCTATCTAAATATAATATATTTATCTATAACTATCTGTCTAGTCTTACACTATTATTATCAAGGTATAGAGTGGCATAAACTTTATTAAGAAAGGGTAGGGAAATCTTTATTAAGCCCCAACTGCTGCAGCCTCTGAGATCCTGAGGGCTGTCTACCTCACAAGTCCACTCCAAGATGACAGTGGCTTACCTTCCACTTATTAAACAGGGGTCACTTATACTAATACAGAACAGATGGAGAGGAAGGAGATGGAGCAGGGTAATATTTACAACAATGGGGCAAAGGGCTGCTACAAGTGTAAAACATATCCGGAGGGAGAAAGGTTCCGGGGAGCCAACCCTAATTGCCTCTGCTGTGGAGTCCACTGAAGGGGAGCAAGATGCTGGACACCCTCGAGTCACTGGAGTGTTAGAAGGTGTACTTCCTTTGACCAGCTTAGGCACTCAAGCCCACGCTAACTCCAATCATACCCTCACACTCTCTCACTGTCTCTCAATTGAACACCATCAGATAATCTTCACCATCCTCTCAGTCACGTACACATCAAACCCACACCAAGTAGCCCCACACACGCGCCGCAAGCATTCTCAAAACACGCACACCCCCAAGCTCCGCCTGCACATACCCATCTATATGGAATGCATGCACTGCACTTTCTAGTTCTGCGCTCAGTACTAAAATATGCACGCGACACTACTTTCAAGTGGCTGATATCGTAACAGGTGTAAGGTCAACTGCAATTCACACTTTGACCTACTTAGAGAGTCAGGCTGGGTACCATAATCTATCTCTCTCTCAGACACAGACCCGAATTTCTACAGATTAACTGCACATTAGCTACTGCACAGTAGTGTGCATGTAGAGAGCTGGCTGGGAGCAAATTGCTTCTGGTCAGCCTAGGCAGCAGGGGGCAGGGGAACTTTCATCTCCCCCAGCAGCTGGCTCCCAGGCACATGCCTCAGTGTCCCCTCCCTTGAGCAGCTGTTTCCCAACCCCAATCAAGGTACAGGGCTGGAAAACATTGGGGGGGGGGAATAGTGGGACAGTATCCCATCCCCATGACCTGATCTGCTAATAGGAGTGCAGGGTTGGGAGGCAGCTGTCCTGGAGGTGGGACAGCTTTCCCCGTCCCCAACTCCGGTGCCCCCTACCAGCACAGACCTGGCATCTAGAGAAACCTGGAGCTTTCCCTGCTTCCTGTAGGGGGCAGAGCAGGGCAGGAGTAGTCCTACACTGAATTGCTCCCATTGGGAGCATATTTGTTCCTGACAGAAGCATGTATAGACTATATTTTAGTGCACAGTAAGCTTATAGTACATTAATAGCATATGTAGATGCACCTACTGTGCATGCAATAGCAGCATGTAGTTTTCTTTAGAGAAATTATTACTAAATAGCCCCCTAATATTTTAATACAAGAAAAAAGTATGCTTTAATGTCAAAGTCTTTTGTTATTAATACAAATATTTTGCATTATAGTATAAGTATCATTATGAACATACATTACTGTTAGTTTCACTAATTTCATTGCAGTTGTTTATAAAACACTCCTTTGTAGCATATAAGTTTTGAAATATATAGGGCACATCTACATGTGTGCTTTAATGCACATTAGCTTATATTAATGCACATTAAAGTGTCATTTTAAAAAAATGCACTTGGTTACTGTGCATTAAAATAGGCTAATGTGCATTAAGAATCACTTAAAACCATGGGTGCCTGTACACAAGCTTGGAGAAGCTTGGTGGTTGCCATGCTCCAGCCAGCCTCTGTGTTTCATGTATCAGCATCCCTGTGCTTCAAAGTGGTGGTGGGGGCGCTTAAATGAAAGCTTGTCAAATGAGCTTTAGTTCAAGTACCTCAACTGACATTTTGAAGTACAGGGATGCTGATACCAAAGGTGCTGTGTAATTTTAATTAGAGCAGCTCTCAGAGCCATTCTAAGTAAAGAGCTGCACCCTCCCCCCCCCCCCCCACACACACACAAAAGTGTGCTGTGCTCTTTAGTTAGTGAGCATTAAGACAGACTAATGTGCATTTTCCTAGTACCTCACAATGGAGGATGCCTATACACATGTAGCAAGGCTGCTCCAATGTGCTGTCGAATAGTCGAGTCTGCTGGAGCATAATGATTACCACACTCCAGCAGACTCCAGCATCACATATATCAACATCCCCTGCTGAAAAATGGTGGTGGGGACACTTTAACTAAAGCTCATCAAACTTTAGTTATAGTGCCTCTGTTGCCATTTTTCAGCAGGGGAGTGCTGATATACGTGACACTCCGGGCATTTTAATTAGAGTGACTCCCAGAGCTGCTCTAATTAAAGGCACCCCCTTATTCTCCCTCCCCCTGCCAGAACATGTTTATAAATGCCTGGAGGTACTAGATTTAATGTGCATTAACTAAAGTGTGTTAATGCACATTTAGATGAGCCCACATAGTGATGCACATGGCCTTTATTGCTTCAGGCTGAGATCAACAATAAAAAAATCATGATCAGGTGGCTCTATCAACAAAAGCATCTTTGTTTACTAGTAAAAGTGTTTTTGTGCCCTCTAAAAAAGAAACACTTCTCTTATTGGGCAATGTTATTATTAAAGTCATGATCCCATGTTCAATAGGTACATTACTTCATACATGTATTTGGCATGAGAGATGGATTTTGGCTTCCTTGTTTGCTGTTGTATCATAGGAGATGGTCTGGTCTCGCATCATTCTGAAATGTACATGGGAAACTTCCTATGCAAGTACATGTCACTATGACAAGAATAATAGACTGGGTGTTTTGGGTGTGCAAAGAATGTGGGCTTAGGTCCAGTTAATGTATTTTCCTATACTTAAGGAAGGAAACTGAATTAGATGAAAGTTCAGATGGACTGCAATAGCTCTTTCAGAAGCTTCTCAGTCTTGAGATACCCCATAACCAGCCTTTTTTATATGTGCACATTAATGATACATTAATTTTCATTTCCACCTAGAAGAAATGTTCTAATCTTTGCACTCTGCTATGCCTGAAGAAGGGTGCATGTGCCCAAAAGCTTGCAAATAAAGAATTTTTTTTTTGCAAATATCTAGTTGATCTAATAAAAGATATCACCTCTACCAAGAGTTCTAATTCCTTTTACCTGCAGACCAACATGGATACAACCTGTATCCTATTAATGACATTGGGACTTCTCTGTGATAAAAAAAAAATGCATTCTTAGGAATACAGTGAACTCTCTGAATGAGAGATTGTACATTAGCTGTCATAAAAGATTAATTGACCATCCCTGTTTAATAGGAAAGTATAGTGTAGTTAGTTATTTCTTGATAATATAAAGCTACAGTGCAACTTAATAATCAGAAACCTGCTGGCTCCATATGTAGTACAGGAGCAGCTTTAGAACCTCTGTCCCCAGGGCAGCTTGAGGCAGCGGAAGTGATGAGTGGGAATGGAGGGGAGGGGATGTGTCACTGAGCACAGAGAAAATAATCAGATCAGAGGGGAGATTCAAGGAGGCCTTTTGCAGCTCTTGTCACCTATGCTTAGGGTTGGCATAGATCTACTCCCAGAATTGCGGTGGAAAGGACACCTAAATGGGAAGCTGGAGAGGACTAGGAGCAGAGCTGTATTGGATTTATGTTAAATACTCTAAAGGTTTTTCAGCCTTCACTCTAGTGTGCAGTCCCTGGAGAAATTCTTGTGGAATCAGCCATATGAACCCTCAGAGACATCCAACAACACTGAACATCATTGTGCTATTTTTGCTACATATAGATAGACTGACTAATATCAACCATGACAGATTAAGTATTTCACAAGGACCTTAAAGTATTGCACAGTTACTATCTGAGAAATTTCCTGGAAATACTATGATATGGTAATGCCACCTAAGCATTATTGTGTTACTGTATGCTAGCTATCCCTCCATGGATTCATTCATGCTATGAAAGAAAACACAGATTTAACTTTCTTTTTATGTAACTGACTTGAGTGCACTGTTTTAAGCTGATCAAAATTTTATCTACATTTTAAGTGCCATGAGATTTTGAATGTCTTGGTTTTTGATATGTCTGATTGCAGATACCCAAAATGTATGGCATCTAAAATCATTTGTCATTTTTTAAATATCCAGCCCCTCCCTAAAAAATCCACATTTATAAAATAGCTTTAAACAACTTTAGAACATCATATTTTAGTACTACAGCTGGAAAAGGCAGCGTCATTGTTAAGTTTTACTTTTAGATGACTCCAACTTCTCAAAAGCAAATAAAAAAATATCCTTTGGCCTAAAATGTCAGATTTGTTCTGAGGCCGAGAGTAAATTAAATTTTGGTAAATTAAGTCACTTTCTATTAAGTCATTTTGGAGTTATTCTTTCAGAAAAAGCCAGTATTTCTTACTTCAAAACAAATTGGATACTTTTTTGTCCTTTCGTTAGTCAGAAATCGTACATTAGCTTTTTGAGTTTAAGTTTTCTTCAGTTTTCTCAATTCACATTTCTTTTTCCTTAGTAAAATGTTATTGTAGATCAAGACTTGTTATAGAGAGCCAATTTGGCAAGGAAAAGTGAAGGTTGGCAGGGCCAGTCTGTTCTTGCTCCTCAGGGCAAATCTGATCTTTCTTAGGGGCTGGGGCAAGAGTTTCTGATCCTTCTAAGCAGTTCCATTGTGGAACTTCCTTCTAGAGATGGCTCACGGACAATTTTATATCAATGATAAAATGATCGGTTTTCTTTGATCTCCAGCCAGGTATTTAGAGCAGAATCTGGGATTAACTAGTGTAAGGCCCTCTGAGAAAGAAAAGAGCTAAAATCTATTATTATGCTATAATGCTCCTCTCCAATCCAACTCATATCTTCAGTGCAAGTCTGTCACATATCCTGCATGTGTCAAACTGATACAACCCTGTAGCAGACAATGGTAGTTCTGCATGCAGCTATGTAACAGATGTGTACTGCAGGTAGGACATCCAGGGCACATCCAGACAAGTGGAAACGTGCGTTCCCCAGGGACAACTAGTAGTGGCACATATTTGAGCCGCTGCTAGTTGTTCCCAGGGAATGCCCCTGCACATGCCCTCTGGTGCATGGCAAGTTGCCCCAGGTGGGGTAGGGAAGGCTGGGTCCAGCACTTGGGCTAGCCCCAGCAGCTTTGCCTGGGGGACTCTTGGAGCTCCAGCATCCAGAGGTAGATTAAGATTCTTTGGGGCCCTGGGCAAACAGAATATTGGAGGGCCCCTACACCCCATTATAAACATGAATGTATCTAAAAGCATTAATAAATAGACCCATTAAATGTTTACACAGTGCATTAATAAATAAAGCACAACACACAATGTCAAAATTAACTACTCAGTTTTGCGACACACAAAACTGAATAAAACAACTGCATTAGGAAAATTACTCAGATGCATGGGATCACCATAAATAGATAATAACATGAAAGGAATTATGTTTTAGTTTAGTTGTCATGTAAAGTCTTGTTTGACTGTTTTTTTAAATACACATTTTACATTGTACCTTCACTACAGTAAAGTACTACAAGAAAAATACAGGCCATACCAATAGCCTCAAGTACAAGTCAGGAGATTAGTTAGTGAGGAACTGAAGAACAGGACCATTGGTGAGATGGGAGTCCAGGAAGTGTGGTTGTTCCTAAAGGGAACAATCCTGCAGGCGCAGAAGGACACAATCCCATTGCATGGGAAAGGGGCCAAGAAACCCTTTTGGCTGAACAGGGAAATCCAGGAAAGCCTAGTGGCCAAAAAAGAGGCATATAGGCTGTGGAAGCAGGGAGTAGCTACTCAGGTGGAGTATACCTACTTGGCCCGCACTTGCAGGCAGGCAGTCAGAAAAGCCAAAGCAGAAATGGAACTTAGGCTGGCAACAAAAATTAAAGACAACAAAATGTCCTTCAAGTATATAAGGAGTAAAAAGAAGACGCAGAGTAGCATAGGACCCCTACAGGAGAAACTAGGACAATTAGTGACAAACGAGGGGACAAAGCTGAGCTCTTCAATGAGTTTTTTGCCTCTGTATTCCTGAACACGGATCAGGACAAATCTCCCAATTGAATCATAGATGGGCACAAAAGAGACACCAGCCCACCAATTGTTAGTGCTGACTTAGTGAAGGGACACATGGAAGGGCTGGATGTATTTAAGTCAGCAGGCCCAGATGATCTTCATCCAAGGGTACTGAAGGAATTGGCCAGTGTCATAGCAGAGCCACTGGCATGGCTGTTTAACCACTCTTGAGGCTCAGGTCAGGTCCCAGAGGACTGGAAAAGGGCCAATGTGGTTAATTGGATAGGGATCGCACCCAGAGAGTGGTGGTGAATGGTTCGGTATCAACCTGGAAGGATGTGGGCAGTGGAGTCGCACAAAGTTCGGTCCTTGGACCTGTGCTATTCGATGTCTTCATCAGTGACTTGGATGAGGGCGTAGAAGGCACTTTGTCTAAATTCTCAGATGATACCAAATTATGGGGTAAAGTTAACACGCGAGAGGGTAGAGGACAAATCCAGGCAGATCTGGACAGGTTGGAAAGATGGGTGGAACAGAATAGTATGCAGTTCAACAAGGGCAAGTACAAGGTGCTGCATCTAGGGAGAAGGAATCACCAGCACACTTACAGGCTGAGGGAGGACCTTCTCAGCAGTACAACAGTGGATCTCAGAGTCATTGTTGACACCAAGATGAACATGAGTCACCAATGTGATGAAGCAATCAGTAAAGCTAAGTGCACTTTATCATGAATTAACAGGTGCATGACAAACAGATCCAGGGAAGTGATACTTCCCCTCTATGTGGCCTTAATCAGGCCACAGTTGGAGTACTGCATCCAGTTTTGGGCACCACACTTCAAGAGGGATGTAGACAACCTTGAGAGGGTTCAGAGGAGGGCCACTCATATTGTTAGGGGCCTGCAGGCAAAGCCCCTACAAGGAGAGATTGAGGGCCCTGGATCTCTTCACCTTCTGCAAGAGAAGGCTGAGAGATGACCTTGTGTCACCTACAAATTCATCAGGGAGGGCAGGAAGGAATAGGAGATGCTCTGTTTACCAGAGCACCCTTGGAGTAACTAGGAACAATGGCCACAAACTGACACACAGCAGATTTAGGTTGGACATTAGGAGGAACTTCTTTAAGGTAAGGGTTGCCAGAATCTGGAATGAGCTTCCAAGGGAGGTTGTGCTCTCCCCTACCTTGGGGGTCTTTAGGAAGAGGCTGGAGATGCACCTGGCTGGGGTTGTCTGACCCCAGTGCTCTTTCCTGCCTGGGGCAGATGGTTGGACTCAATGATCCGCTAAGGTCCCTTCTGACCCAAACATCTATGAATCTAAGAATATTGTTAATGATTCTTGCAATTAAAACAAGACAGTAGGTCTACACAATATAACTCAAATTTGACCCATCTGCATATCTGCGTATCTGCATCTGTGTGTGTGTCTGTATGTCTCTGTCTGTGTCTCTGCTCCTCACTCCTGACCCACAGTACCCTGCATCCTGCCATGGCATGCAGGAACCCTCCCTCCCCAGGCTCCAAACCCCACACATACACCCACAGCCATCCACACCTTCACAAATACCTTCCCCCCCACACACACACACAGAGTTAAAAAATAGCCTCTCATGATTTACATACCAAATCTCTTGATTTTTAACAGTTTGTCTTGTGATTTTTGACAGGGTGGGGTTGGCAATACTGCATTGATCTTATGCCCCCCTCAATCTGGTTGACAACTGATACCTACAGGTAAACAACCTGCTGTTGTTCCCTGGACGCCTCCTAAATCAGCATTCCTACAGAACAGGTTTCTAAAGACTCTTTGTGGGAATCTGATATCTTTTATTAGACCAACTAAATAGTTGGAAAAAATTTCTTGGCAAGCTTTCAGGTTTAAAAACCCTTTTACAGACTGAGGAATCATCTGCAGTTGGTATGTGCTCTTCCTGGATAGATTTTTGCAGAAGGGTGACTGCACCCAAAAGCTTGCCAAGAAATTTTTTTCCAGCTACTCAGTTGGTCGAATAAAAGAGATCACATCTACTCAAAGAGCCTTGCCTGTTCTTCCTGGATGGAATGAATAGTAAAGAGGCCAGAGGCTGGTCTGAATGCAAGAAAGCCAGTCAGTGAAAATGTAAATTGAGGAGTCAGTGGGTAAGAGACAGGCTGTGAGGGGAAGCAGGGCAGGGGATGAATGTAACAGATAAACAGTGGAGAGGTACCTGGGGAGTCAGATGTCAGGCAGGTTAACCTCACACCAGAATGAACTCACACCGGAAATCTATTAAAGACAAGAATACCCAATTACCAATGGGGGCACATTTCTCACAAAAACAGTCTCTCTCTCCAATCTCTCAGTTCTGATCCTCAAAGGGAATTTACAAAACACTTTTCACAGACAAGCCTATGAACTTCACTCCATCATCCTCCTGGATACAAAAAACCATGGACTAAGTATAGACATTGGATTTATAACGCACTGTATAACCTGTGTGATGTCTGACTCCCCAGATACCTCAACACTATTTACCTGTTACATTCATCTCCCTTCCCCCCTCCCCTTCCAGCCTCTCTCTCACCAACTGACTTCTCAATTTACATTTTCACTGACTGGCCTTTTTGAGTGCATACCAGCCTCTGGCCTCTTTATTTTTCATTCCATCCAGGAAGAACACACACCAACTGCAGATGCTTCCTCAGCCTGACAAAGGGTTTTTAAACCCGAAAGCTTGCTAAGAAAAAAATTTCCAACTATTTAGTTGGTCTAATAAAAGGTATCAGATTCACTCAAGGAACCTTGTCTGCCTATGTCCCTAGACCAACACAGCAACAACCTACACCCCTGTTTCTAAAGACTGGGTTTTTCATACCTGAGGGATTTCTGACCATCTTTCTTATCTCTCATCATTTTTTTTCTTTTTTTTTTTACCTGAGAGGATGTGGGTGTCCAAAAGCTTGCTAATAATAACTTTTTTGCAACAATTTAGTTGGTCGAATAAAAAATATTGCATCTACCCAAAGGCTCCAGCTACAGGTGAACATTCCCCTCCCTCCACCCATGCCTGTTTCCCACCCATTGTCTTGTGGCATTTTCATTGACTGGCATTCTTGCATATTGGCTTCTGGGATAAGCCCTCCTGAAAAATTAAACAGACTAGGAGCCATGCTCCATTCCTTGTAGCTCAGTACAGTAAAAGCTCTGTTATCAGGCATCCCTCGGGATTGGGGGATGCCAGATAACAAAATATGCTGGTTAATTGAGCAGCCCTGGCTGCCGCTTCTCCTGCTGTGTCTGGGGCATCCCGCCACCCCTCCTGCATCACTTCCCCTCCTGCCACATCGCCGCCCCTTCTGTGGGCCTTGCAGGCCCCATGGGACAGGGAGGCAGGCCAGCACAGCTGTTATGCCCCCAGGCCATGGGGGCTCGGCAGCACAGGCTGCTTTGCCCCAGGCCATGGGAGCTTGAAGAAACCGGAAGTGCCACGGTGGGCACTTCCAGTTTCACTTTATCTTACAAGCCGGCATGCCAGTTAATTGAGCATGCCAGCTTGTAAGGTGCCGGGTAACAGAACTTTTACTGTACATAGCAAATGCAGTCAGGCTGGTAAAACCACCACTATAAGATATCTTTTATTAGAACAACTGAAATAGTTGGAAAATTCTTTGTTGCAAACGTTTGGGTGCAAATACCCTTGTTCAGGCAAAGAGAGCATCTGCAGGTGTTTTGTGCTCTTCCTGGATGATCCAGGAAGGTGGAGGGAGGAGATTGTTGACTTTTAGCTAGAGTCCTTGAGTAGATGTGATATCTTTTATTAGACCAAATAAATAGTTGCAAAAAGTTGTTGTTTGCAAGGTTTTAAAAAAATTAAAAACACAGAGCCCTAAAGTTAGGCTTTAAAGGCTTTGGGTATCTAGGTAAGTGGCCTAAGGATTTTTCAAGTATGCTAAGCACCCCATTCACTTAGGAGCCTAGTTTCAGATATAGAGCTTTTAAAATAATTTGCCCAACTGCTTGAACTAGTATTTTCTTGGGTCTGCCTGCACTGTCCATTTCATTTGCCCTGGGGGCCCTACATCCTGCCCGGCAGGACAGGGAGAGGACCCAGGGCCTAGGCAAAGGCAGCAGGAAAAAACCTGAGCAAACAGCTGCAGCCTGCCTCTGCCCTGTGCACAAATCTGGGGGGCACATGCTCCGCCATGCCTCCCCTGGCCCAGGGTTCATGCAGCAACAAGAAGCTGCCTCTCCTTCCCCCCACCTTCAGTCCCCTGAACAAGCCACCTGCCTGTACCTCCACCCTGCTCCCTGCCTCAGGCGTGCACTGCCAAGGCTGGGGCTGGGCTGCTTCAGCCCCAGCCCCCTTCCTCACCATGGAGCTTCAATTTGCCCTGCACCCCATGCCCCCTTTTCCCTTTCACAAACTTGCCTCCATGCAACAATTGGGCTCTGGGCTGTGCAACTGCTGGGCTGCTCTGCTCCCTGTTCTCTGCCGGCTGGCTGGGCTCCTGGTCATGAAAGCTTGCGGGTTGCAGCCAGCCTGCATATGCACATATGCATGCTGCCCACACTGCCTGCCCCACCCAGGGCCCCCATTTCCTGAAGGACCCAAGGCTAATGCCCACCTTGCCTGGGCATTAATCCACCGATGCCAACAGCAGTGATCTGGGCATGGGGAACCCAACCGCATGGCTCCTAGTGCATGTGCCATGCCATTTTCTGGCATGGGTTTTTTTGACACCAGGATCTCCTGGTATCAAAAAACCCACCCTGCTGCAAATTAGCAATGCAGCAAATCCCTACATGTGTGGCATGCACCCACAGTGCATTAGAGAGAGGACAGCTTTGCTTTAAAGGCTACATTTTCCAGTGAAGATACCTAAACTACTCCAGCAAATGTGAAATATTGTGCCTGTGTGAGGAGCATACATATACTTCGCTGTGTAATGGGCAAGCTGGTCACAGTATGGGATTTCTTCCCATAGATCATTTTGACAAAATTAAACTTTTTAACATTTTCTGTGAAAAATTTCAGGAGCACAGGGAAGGAAGGCTAACCCAAATCAGCCCCCCACCACATGCATTTTCAGTAGAAAATCCTAGTAGTTTTCATCTTAATGGGTTTCTATTTTTTAATACAATCTGTGCTGAAGAAATACTAGACACTTCCCACAGAAAGTTTGCTTTATTTAAGATGAGAGTTTCCTTTGACAAATGGATTTTAAGGAACATTTCTGACTTGCCCTGCATAACAGTTATATACTGGACAGTTTCTCTCTTTCAGTAAAAGGGAAAAAATCTAAAGAAAAACTTGATCTAAAACTGCATGTCAGTGCAGCAGGGTAGAACTCTATTTATTTATCTCTAGCTTCAAATTTCATACAATGAAGCCAGTTTTCAGTATTTAAAAATACACATCAACAATTAACTTGACTATTCTAAATTATGTGCATTTTTATAGATGAAGTGCTTTCATATTTAAATTACATTTTTGCTTGCTCACTGGCCTTGAGTATAAACTGAAAAATTAGGACCATGTGCTAAAAAAGTCAGTGTTTTGCTCCTTTTCTGACAGATGAAATTCCATCACACAAGTAATCCCTTCCATTTTCCAAATTACAGATTTAAGTTGATGGAGAGGAATGTATAGGTATTTACCAGTGCATATAGATTTTATATGGACTGCAAACACCAGGAACTTTCACAGCTTTGTCTCTCTAGATTCTCCAGACTAAACTGAGCTAGGCTTATTTTTTACATAGCAACAAGGATCAGATTATTAGACAAATGGATATAATTGACACATCAATTGTGAAATTCATCTTCTTTTGTTCATCTACAAAACTTTTCCAGTTAATCTTTAAAAGCCCCATGAGGCTTCACACTTTGGAGAGGAAAAAAGTCTGTCTGTAACTCATATACTTTCTTGTGTATTCTAAAAAAGACTGCAGTCATAAGAACTATATTCCTCCCAAGTTGTCAAGAGTCATCCCAAGCTGAGTGGGCAAGGTATGAAGTTTTTTGTTTTACCTTGTGTGATCAGTGCTTTAGTTTAGAAAAATAATGGTTTAGGTTGTAAAATACTAACAATAAAAATATTGTTACCTTCATAATAATCAATAGAATATTCCTATATGCTTATCAAGTCAACAAATAATTAAGCTTCAATCTAATTCCCACTAAAGTAAAGCAACATCTTTCTTTTGACGTTGATGGTTGTATTCCTCTTTCAGGGTGAATTCAAGTGAGCTTTAAATGAAGTAAACTACATCACTGATACCAATTATAACTTCATGCCTAATTTGGCCTCTAGCACCTATAAGGCTATGGGGCCAGGGACCCAGGTCCACAGCCCCCTGCCCCTGGCAGGAGGCAATGGCTGCTGCAGTGAAGCAGAGCACAGAGCTTGGCTCTGCACTGCCCTCTCTCCCCCGCCCCCCAGCAGCTCAGCGGGGCAGGGAGGGGTTGCTGCCCGGTGCTGTAGACTCCCAGGGAAGAAGGAGGAACCTGTGCCCCCCAGATCTGTGGGTGGGTGTGGGCTTCCTGCTGCAGGCTTGGGCTCCCACCATACTGCCCTCCCCCAGGGCCTCTGCAGCCCAGTAGGTGTGACCTGGTGCTGCAGGGCACAGCAGGGCCATGTGGGGATCTTGCTGCTGCAAACTCCATGGTGCCCTGGAAAGATGTCCCCTGTGTGGGTGGCAGTAGCAAGGGCACAACCCTTCACCTCTGCTGCCCCTGCTGCTGCTGCATGTGCAGGGGACACATCACCAGGGCAGCATGGAGCTCACAGCGGCAAGGAGTTCCCCACATGGCCACGTTGTTCCCTAAAGCACTGGGTCACACCCACTGGACTGTAGAGACCCCAGGGGAGGGCAGCAGGGTGGGAGCCCGAGCCTGAAGCAGGCATCCTATGCCTGCCCCATGCAAAGATCTGCGAGGCACAGGTCCCTTCTATCCCCTGGGAGTACACCAAGTGTCAGGGAGCTGCCCCCTCTGCCACCTGCAACCCCATCCTGCTTCCCACTGGGGCCCTGCAGCCAGGCATTGCAGCTGTAGGTCCCAAGCCTTACACCCCACCCAGCTGGGCAGCAGTTCCAGCCCCAGCCTGCCCAACTCCCTCCCTCCATTCCAGCCTCCTTCCCTCCCTGTAAGGGTCTCAATCCCTCCAGCCCCCACCTTGCCTGTGGGAGCTGCTCTCAGGCTGCCTGGCAGCCATATGCATATACATGCACAATGCAACCCTGCCTGACTGCCCTCCTCCCGATTCCCCCCAGCCCCTTGCAGTCTGGACCTCTGCCAGCCTGCAGAGTGCTCTTGCAAAACTGCAAAATGTGCGGGTTTCTCTGGTAAAATGAGAAATCCACGTTTTCCTCCAGTAGAGGGGAAAATCCATGCTTTTCTCCATTTTCCCATGGGAAATGGAAAACCCAAATCCCTTGCCATAAGACAGAGCAAGAATAGTATGAGGCAAAATCTGCAAGTCTTAAGTTCTGTGGAAAGCACCAGAACATATCAGAACATTTGGAATCTCATCAAGAAGATCCTGATATATAAAGACTAATGCAACTTTCCATAGTAGATTAAAAAAAAATATGTAGAACAATACAAACTGGTAGAACTGGTACATACCTAGGAAGATATGTAGGAATGTTATAATTAAATAAGTTCCTTAATGAACAAATTGTAAGGTGCATGGCACCAAATGTGATTGATCATGTGTGGGCAATGATATTGACTTGCTGCAAGCACTCTTAATATATAAGAAGAGTAGAATAGATACACATTTTGAATTTGTGTTTGACCCTACACTATCTCTCTCATTGGCCAGTCTGATCACCTGGCCAATAATGTAGCTTTTATTCACACTAAGTTTATATTTGCTGGGCTGCATGCTTATTCAAACTATGTTGCAGTAGTACCAAACAGGAGGCAAGACCATTAACATGTATTTCTGTTACTCTGGTAGGGTGGGATTTTCTAAAGTCCCTACAGGATTAAGGAGAACAATTAAATTGTGTGTGATTTAGATGTTATTGAAACTGTTACTATATTCTCAAGTCCTCTCAAGTGTTCAAAAATGTTGCTCTCAAATTACTTTCAACTTGCACTCTTAGTGTTTTTGTAAACCAATTCCCAGGGGTTGTGAGCACATGCAAGGGTATGATTTATGGGGTTTTCTATGGGAACTCAGCAAAAGTCAAAAGTGGGTGGAGAGCAGTGATATAGCTGAAATAATAGGAGATAGTAAATCATTACTACTGCACAGTAGCATCACCAAGCATGAACCATGATGCAACTCTACTGCACAGTCATTCAGTACTTGTTATGCAAGTACTAAATGACTGCAGTAACAGGCAGTGTCTTGTGTAGACACAGCCCTTAAAGGCTAAACAATCTCGTATACCCTCTCTTTACTATATATTGAATGGGGTTTGGGAGAAATATTAAGCCAGGCAATGTACTGGTTAAGGTTTAAGTCTGAAGCAATTTTTGAAGGGAATCTAGGTTGTGGATGAAGAATGGAACACAATGATGTGACAAACCTCAGAATCTCTCTGTTCTGCTCTGCTTGCCATTAAGAATATTTTATTCAATGAAAGATAGTACAAGGAACATCCTCTAGCCCTCTTAAAAGGCAGGACAGTCCTGCAGTTAGGAGTTTGCTTGAAAGTTGGGAGATTAGGGTTCAATGCCCTGCTCCACTCTAGACTTCTGGCTTGACCTTAGGTGATTCATAGCATTAAAAGGTATCTCAAGGATCATCTAACCCAATATCATCATTTACACTCCTCGAGCCTCAGTTCCCCTCCTGCTAAATGGAGATGATAATACTTCCCAACCTGCACCTGTTGACAGGGTAAATACATAAAACAGACTATAAGAACAGAGACTTATGCTACATTTGAAATATTTCCAGGTGTAATGGGCTTGGAAACTTTTTAAATAAGTAGCATTGTGAGTCACAGAGTCCCTATCAACGTGTCCCCCCCTCCGCCTGGCCCTTGTGTGGGAGCTCTCCAAAATTGCTTCCATTGCATGCAGCAACACACTCTCCAGCAAGGGGGCACTGCTGGAGTGGGTGTTGATGACGGAAGCAGTGGCAGGGGTCCCAGCAGTGACTGTTGTGGGACAGGTTTCAGTGGCAGCAGGGGTCTCAGTGGTGGCACAGAGATCTTGGCAGCAGCGGGGGTCTCAGTAGCAGTAGGGACCATAGGAAAGCAGGTCTGTAAGGATCATCTAGTCCAGCCCTCTACTCAAAACAAGATCATCCCTAGCTACACCACCCCAGACCAGTGTCTGTCTCACTAATTTTGAAAACTTCCAAGGATGGAGTTTTTACAATTTCTCTAGGAAGCCTATTCCAGTGTTTGGCCACCCTCATAGTTAAAAAAGTTCTCCTTATCTCCAACCTAAATTGTCCCTGCTGAAGCTTGAGTCCATTACTCCTAGTTCTGTCCCTTATAGCCACAGAGAGAAGCCCATCTCCATCCTCTCTATAATTGCCGTTCAGGTACTTGAAGGCTGTTATCTAATTCCCCCTCAATCTTCTCTTCTCCAGATTAAATTACCCTAGTTTTTTCAGCCATTCCTCATAGGGCCTGCTTCCCAGGCCCTGAATCATTTATGTTGCTCTGTAGTAAATTCTCCAATTTGTCCATGACCTTCTTTAAGTGTGGGGCCCAAAACTGGACACAGTACTCCAAGTGAGGTCTCACCAGTGCTGCATAGAGTGGAAGAATCAATTCCCTTGTTTTTCAAATGTCACTCCTGTTAATACAAGCCAGTAGTCTGTTGGGGGTGTTTTTTGAAACAATAGAATGCTGTTAGTCCATGTTCATCTTATAGTCCACTGTAACACCCAGATCATTCTCTTCAGTACTGCAGCCTACTTGGTCTGTATTTGTGCATACAATTATTCAGTCCCAAGTGCAGGACTTTGCATTGGTCCTTGTTGAATTGCATCTGATTGATTGTGGACCATTTCTCCAGTCTATCCAGGTCATTTTGGAGTTTAGTCGTACCCTCCAGAATATCTGAAACTCCACCCAACTTGGTGTCATCCACAAATTTGCTAAGTGTGCACTGAATCCCATTGTCCAATACATTAAAGAGGTTAAGAGTACTTGGCCTCAGACAGATCCCTGGGGAACCCTACTTGAAACCTCCTCACTACAAGACATTGAGTGACTGATGACTACTTACTGAGTATAATGATCCAGCCAGTTATGTATCCACCCTACAATATTTTCATCTAGTCTGTATTTCCAAAGCTTGCCAATACCATATTTACTCAAACAGAAGACTACCCTGATTAAATGAAACCACCCACCCACACACACACACAATTAGATTCTATATATGGAAAAATTATAAATTTGTTATAATTTTCCAGCTATAGAATCTAACTATTGGAGGTTTGCCTTGAATTTGTCCCCCTGTCACTGCTACAGCAGGGAATATAAATCTAGGGGCTCAGGTAGCCCCTTTGGTCTCCTTTTCCCCCAACTTTTTCCCCTGGCAGCCCCTCCCCCCTCTCCTTACTGCCCTTCCTGAGCAGATAAAAGTGAGAAGCAAATTTGAAAACAATAACCTTGAAATTAACCATGCCTGTAGCAATTTGCAATAGTACCCATACACTTAATTCATCTAGAATTGAGGCATATTACCTGTTTTGTAACTGCTGACAGTTTTAGCAGAGATGCTTCTTAAACACACTTACAATCAGTACTTTTTTACCTACTTATACATAGTACAAACTGGGTTCATCTACACATGCCATTAGGGGCAGCAATATTGCTCCTCAGTTTATTGCTTCTTGGAAGCTCCCAAGTGTGTGGTTTACACATGTACCTGAACTGCAGCACACTAAGCCAGGTCACAGCAGCCCCAGCTGTGTGATCTTGGGGGGCAGGAGATCTTGGGGGTCAGTCTGCCAGCCTGAGGCTGCTTTGACTAGGCTCAATGTGCTGCAGAGGAGATGACTAGGGCACAAAGGTGCTTCAGTGTGAGACTAGCTGTCTGTTAGCCCCCACACTAAATCACCCTTGTGCCTCAGCCAGCCAGAGTAGCACCTACCCATGTGCTGCTGCAGAGTAAAAAATTCCACAACTATTTACAAGTACTATCCTGCTGTAGAGTAAATTAGCTTACTTCAGCCTAATAAAGGCACACACGTAGACACTGAGACCTTTTATCTGCAATTAATTAGTCAACTGTGAAGTAAATGTCTTATGACACCCACTATTCTTTTTTTGCAAGTACATATAAACAACTTTACCTCCAACACTCTGCCAAGAGCCCTTTATAGTTCACTTGGCAGATCAAAGCACACTAAAAACCCATTACACAGTTCACACCATGTAACTGCACACCCATCTCCATACCCGTACCCCCACCCCTTGCCCTCCTCAGAGGGCTTGCCCCCAAAAAATCTATGCTAGACTCCTCTCCACTAGATGAGGTCTGCCATTTCTTTCCCATCATCCTCTTCTGTCTTCCTGTAGTACCAGTACATTTCGCTTAGTCCCATTTTAATACAGTCCTCAATTGTGGGGTCTGAGTGTCTATGACCAGGTTCCTGGCTTTCTGCAGTGAATACCTGAAAACTTGTCACTACTAGGAGAAACGCATAGGTTTTCTTCCATCCTCTCTGGCATATAAGCAGTCCCAGAAGAGGTGGTCAATTGTTTCTGCCTGCTAGCAGCAGGTCTGCCTTAGGCAGTTTGATTGACCCCTCTGCCCTGTGCTGTTTTTCCATGACTGCATGTTGAGTGCCCGGTAGGCTGCCTGCCAGTTCAGGTCTCTGTGCTCCTCCGGAAGGTCCTCGTGGAAGATTCACTCTCATTGTTGGCTCAGGGGTGACCTGGTGGCTGCTTATAAGAACATAAAGGGTGTACATCAGCATATGGGAGAATGTCTGTTCACCAGAGTGCCCAAAGGAAAAACAAGGACCAACGGTCATAAACTCCTACAAGACCATTTTCGGCTGGACATAAGAAAAAATTCTTTATGGTCCGAGCCCCCAAGACCTGGAATAGACTACCTCCAGAAGTGGTGCAGGCACCTACTCTGGACTCCTTCAAGAAATGCTTGGATGCTTATCTTGCTGAGATCCTTTGACCCTAGCTGACTTCCTGCCCCTAGGACAGGGGGCTGGACTTGATGATCTTCGAGGTCCCTTCCAGCCCCAATGTCTATGAAATCTATGAAATATTTATGATATTAGTTCAAAACCAAAGGATCATGATTTACCCCACTGCTTATTGGACTGGGACCCACCAAAGTCAACAGCATTTCAAACCACAGTGAGCCCACATCTCAACACTGCTCAGTATGTGCGTGTACTCTAGATAACCCCCCATGAAGGATCTATATGCTAGTTAGCCTCCACTCATGACTAGAACCAGGTGTTGTTGTCACAAGTCCTGGGATGCTCCAAAAATGTATATGAAGATGAGGCATGGGGCAATGTGGTCTAGCTTTGCTTCATGGAGGGTGAGGCCATGTTAAGCATATGCACCAGGCTGAAAGAGGGAGTGACAGATGGATTCTGGATGAACTGTATTCAACGTTGTGGCTCACCATGACTTGAAAAAGAGGGGGACTGTGATTAACAGGCAATACTGTATTCTTGTCACAGGTACCCATCAGCATGTTTACCCCATGTGAGCCATGCACAGGAGTGATCATTGTAATGGGTGCACAGATGTGAGTTTTTTGGGATAGGTTTAAGGTTTTGAAAGTGGGTTAAGGTTTGTGAAGAACAGTTTGCTAATTGGTGTGTGTATAGACTTTTTTTTAAGTGTTTTATAGTCATGCTCAGTATTGGATGCATTTAATCAACTTCGTACTTGGTTTTCATTGCTAAACACATGCTGTTTTTGCCAGCAATTTAGTGTAATTGCATTGTATGCAATTGTAAGATAGAGGGTTTTTTCCCTATGCCAATTGAGTGAAAAAGCCTCATCTTGTATTCAAGTAAATATGGTGAGAATGTTGTGGGAGAGTGTCAAAAGCCTTGCTAATTCAAGGTATATTGCATCCATTGATGTCCCCCATCTACAGAACCTGTCACTGTATAGAAGTAAATCAGGTTGGTCAGGCATGACTTGCTCTTGGTAAATCCATTCTGGCTATTCCTGATCACCTTGTTCCTCCTTAGGTGCTTCACAATGGATTCTTCAGAGACCTGCTCCATGATTTGCACAGGCATCAAAGACTGACCTGTCTGTAGTTCCCAGGCTCCTTCTTTCCTTTCTTAAATATGGGAACCCCATAGTTTTGGGCTTTTCTAGTCATCTGGAACCTCATCCAACTTCCACGAGTTCTCAAAGAGTATAACCAATGGCTCCAAAATCACCTTAGTCAATTCCTTCAGTATTCTTTGGGTGCATGCCATCCAGCCCTGCTATCCTGAAAGCATCTTGCCTCTCCAAGTAATCATGGCAGTGGCAGCAATACAAGGTCTCTGCACCCCCTCTCCCCCCCACCCCCCATCAGGATTCTAGCTTTCTGGCTCTCAATTCCATGTACATTTCTGGCTCCAGAAGCAAGAGTTCAGTGGTCTCTGGTTTCCCAGTTCTGGTTGTATGGTGCTCTGAGAAAATAGGTGGAGCAGAGTCCTGCTCTCCTTCCCCCTCCTGTGTTTTGGGGGCTGGTGGGAGACAAAGGAACACTGTGGGGTGCTAAAGGACCCAGGGATCCTCTGGGATGTTCTGTATAGATGTCAGAAGTAGTGAAGTGCTTCTAAATACTAACTCATTCAAACTGGTACTGTTTTAGAGCAGTTCAAAGGACATGTATGTCTGTGCAGCTTGCCCTTTGGAGCATTTCAAATGTGTCATCTTCTACACTCTCAGGTGATTAGATACAATAGTACTAGTGGCCTATATACTGTACTTAGCATAAACAGCTAGATAGATTCTGGCAATGGCTCACATTATGATTAATATATGAATGGTGATTAAGATTCAGTAAGCAGTCTGAGTGGAAGCACTCTCTGTTGTCGACTTGCATTTCTAACCACCTTCAGCCTGGTAGTAGCCAACCCCCCCCCACCCCCCCAAATGGCAACTGGAACTGGATTTGTGGTGAGGGTCTATGGGCACAACCATACCTATCACATTGCTTTCATGTAAGTTTGTGTTGTGTCTTTGTGCTTTACTCAGTGAAATTTGTGCTTCTATTTTTGCCTTTTTGGATGCATCTGTCTTGAACCACTCTTGCAAGCAAGGCTTTCTGTTGTTCAGTTACAAAAGCTCCTGTTACAGTTCAAGTGTTTGATCCAATATTATATTATTCTAGTTTGCACGCGTCTAATTCAAGAAAGCTAGAATAATCAATGGCAATCCAGAGCCAGGGATTCAAACAGGGTGTCTATGATCTACAGTATTTAATGAATATTCACTACAAAATTACCCAGCTTACAGGCAACACCTAAAGCAGCAGGGACTAACCTTTTTATCAAGCATGCCACAAATTAAACCCCATGCCCTCGCCAATGCCACTCTGATCCCCTTCTCATGCATGATTTGCTGCTCCTTGCTCTGTGCTCGCTGTCTGATCTGCTGTTCTGCTGTCTGTCCGGTGCCCTGTGCTCCCTGCCACATCTGCTGTTTTGCTTTCTGCTATCTAGCTTATCCACCATTCTGCTGCCTACCCCTTCCCAATCTGCCACATGCCATGCACAGATGCTTTCCATGCCACTTGTGGCATGTGTCCACCCCTGACCTAAAGGAAGGTAGAAAAGCTGAGTGAACACGGACACTTATGAAGAACTACCTTTTTAAAATTGTGTTTGATGAGCTATCTGTTGATATGCTACATCAGATTGTTAGAATAAGCAGCCATTGGAAACTAGTGTTGTGTTATGTTTTATGGCCCCGTCAGATGCAGCATAGTGTTTGCAAACCACCATGAGAGAAATGGTTTTCAGACATTAATTTATGTTGCAGTGATGAATGCCAGTGTTAGGATGCTAACAATACTTTAGCTCTGTCTCATTAGGCACAAGCAATGATCATGCATATAAATAGCTACCCTGTTTCCCAGAACTTTAGAAGCTGTTGCTGAAGACAACAGCACATTTCCTGTTCACTGGATCATTTCATTTTCATTTCCATCTCTGGGGATATATGCCTATCACTTGTTATCTCATATTTGCTCATTATTTGAGAGAACAGTAACATCATTTTTCTTCCCTTGTAATACTGTATCATTTATCATTTTCTTACTATGTTCTCCAATTAGTTTATTGGATCTAAGAGTTCCATATCTCGCTGTTAGGATTTATCATTCAGGTTTTAGAAAGGGGGGGTTTCCTTTAAAACTTTTTCGTTTGTCATACAATAAAACACTGCAGTATATCCAGTTAACAGTCACTTTGCAGTTCAAATTAAAGTAAGTAAAGGCTAAAAAATTGAGAATAAGATATTTTTCTGTTTGGTGCTTACAGCAGCATAGAGGCACAGCCAAGCTGCTGGGGCATGGCAACTTCTGCTTGCTTGTAATAGCAATTGCGATCATGCAGCTGCCACATTTTTGGTGCACTGCACTTCCCACCCCCCAAGTCTGCATACACCCACCCTAGTTACGCCACTGGGTGCTTATGTTTATATAGATGTATTTCAATCTCAACCACAACCAAATGCACACCTATTGTTTCATAATTTCTAATCAGGAAGGGAGGCAGCTCCACTTGACAAACAAATTTACATTAACAACAGTCATGGAAAGTGCTGGTTTATTCACTTCTAACTTGAAGTAATCCAGCTACAGACTCATGGGGGAGAACTTGCTTCACAAAGTTTTCCACAGGTATGAGTATTAAACTGATTCTCTTGGCATTCTCCTTTTGCTGTGTTTACAGTACCATTAACATCTGAGAGAGGAGCTGAATGGCTAAGCAAAGAAGCTACATACCATGAAAATTTTATAGTAGTAAAATGTATAACCTTTTAGATGCTATGCAGGGCACTCTTACCTTATGATGTATGGCTGGAATAGGAAGATTATAAAATGTGTCAACAGTATTCCTTTCTCTGACAATGAGTCTTCAGACGTGTAACTTGAATTTTTGGCCCCCTGAGTAGCATGGGGAGAGAGAGGGGTGAGAAGGCTAGCGATTACTTTCCTGCCCAGAGGATGCTGTAGTTGGCAGTGGCAACAGCTACTATAACTTCAGCACAAGCTCTCTGAACAGGAGCTGATGTAGTGACAGTGTGGCCTTCCTGCAGGCTGCCATTCTGGTGCTCTCTCTCAAGCAGTGTCTGGGGCTGGTACCCTGAGTGTCCCCTCTGATCCCAAGTTATGCTACTGGACCTCTTATGTTTTAGAGGTAGATTGCAAGTCTGTTTTCATACAAAATGGTCAAGTCTAATCAGATACACCACTTCCTTGTTGGAACTAGTTTCTGTAAACTTTCATGGTTTCATAACCAACATGTGCGAGCATTGTTCATGAAGTACATATGAAGTGTGCCTATGATTGCTCCCACTCAACAGCCATAAATAAGTTAATCCCATCAGAGGGGGATAATGGTGAAAGGTGGGCTGAAGCCCAGACACCAAGACTCTTTACGTTAACAGCTCTTAAACCCTTTGGATCTTTTCCCCTATCAGGGTACTTGGTATACCAAATATAGGGAAGGTGATACTTTACCAATTAAGGGTTGAGATGGGAGGACACCGATTTCAAGTAAGTATGGGCCGTACATCCAAGGATTGTCTCGTAGCCACTCACTCTCTCCCTCTCACTGCTCTTCTCCACGCACACCCTTACGTGAACATACACTTCTCTACGCACGCATGCCACCTATGCACCCCTTTATGCACACACACCACCTCACACACACTATATATATATATATCACACAGATCACACCACCTGTCAAACACTCTCCTCTGACACATTTACCAATCACAGTGTTGCGCACATGCTTCTCACTGCTTCTGCACACAACACCTTTGTGGTGCACACACTACCTAAGTTATCTGAAAGCACGTTGCGAATCTCATGAGGATCTCTTGCCAGCATTACCTAATGCGCGTGCCCATAGGCATAAATAGGTTGCTGACATCATCAAGGTGGGAAGTTTGAATGTTCTGGAACCTTCACACCTCTAGTCAAAGTGCGCACGCTCATAAGGGAGTCCAGGCCAGGAATCCACCTCTAACAATGGCATAATCATTTTAAATAAGTTTCACAGTAGAGCGACAGGAGAAGGAAGCAACATTCGTAGTATGTTTTGTTTGCAACAGTTAAACAATAACCTTGCCAACTACATTCCCTGCTGTGGCCTCATGGGAGTTTCAGGTTAGAGGCCTCATACAGCCATTCTTTCTGATAAGCCAACATGCCTGGCTGAACTAGATCTCCAATGAAGCAGCATGTTTACCTTTCTAGAAGGTGGAGTGCATCCTGAAAGAGTTTCTTCAGTCATGGCTTCCTGATGTCTGTGACTGCTGTGAAAAAATGGTAGCGTTAGTCAGTTTTTTAAAAAAAGCAAACAATCCCATGTTACACAACATGCAGATCAAAGCAGTTTGACAGTAGTCTAGCTTTCGAGAACCACAGAGTCCCCTCTGAAACAATTGCCTTGGACTGAAAGTTCTCATGGTTCTTCCTTTGTTTTATAGAAGTTTGATAAACAGTTCTGCCACATTTTTCTGAGAACTTTAGAAAAGTGTTTTTCACCTATAAAGAGATGACTCACACAGTCCGCACCCTTTCCCACTTGAGCAGTGTTACCACAGAATAATTTACAGCAAGACCAGAGCTGGAAGTTTGGGACAAGACTGTTTTTATTCAGAAGTCAGGAACCAGGGAGGAATGCAGCAAGAAAAAACAAACAAACGGGTCCCAGAATTTGGAAGGGGGGGAGGGGGATATACATTTTTCCTGATCTGAATCCAACAACATGGAGCAGATGATGTCAGTTTCTCCCAATAAAATAAGAATTTTTAGATGAAGCTTGGATGGACCTCCATTCTGTCAAAATGCATGTGAGAAACAATTGCACTAAATATGTTTAATTTAATCTAAACTAAGGGAAGAGGGAAGTGGGGAGGGAGGGATGGAGGATTTAGTGGTAGGTGAAGGAAGGCTTAGCTGGGGTCCGAATAGGAGGTGGCAAAAGGGAAGGAAGGAATGCCAGACTAATAAGAGGTAGACTGAGAGAGCATGTCCAAGAGACTTGTAGCTGGCAGAAAGGGAGCACATGATCACTTAAGTGGTAGGACCTGTGGATTCTCCTGGATGGAGGTGGGATACAGATTACATACAAACTTTAGATGCAGCTGATTCCAGCTGCTGAGGTCAGGAGCCAAATGTTGGCTGTAGATGCTAGTCAGAGAGAGTGGGGAAACATTGTAGAGCAGGCCCTGCAGAGAGAAGTTGCAATCATGAACACCACATGCCCACAGAGGCTAGCGGGGCATGGAGACCACCCGCAGGTGCCACCGGCAGTGTCAGCGGTGATTTTTGCAGGGGGTGCACCACCAATTTCAGGGGGTGTATGTTCACCCACATGCACCCCCTATGCATTGCTAATGGTTGCAATATTACAGGATGAAAATATATGTAAGAGCTAGACAGAAGTCATAATCTGTGGGTGCATCTACATGAGCTGCTAATGGTGCAGTAGCCTAATTCTACTGTGCAAGGCAAAACCTGTGCTAATACACTACTGTGTAGTAGTTTTAGGCTACTGTGCAGTTAGCATCACTAAAAGCCATGTGCTGGCACTACTGCACAGTAGCACCCATTACTGCACATTGATTTAGTACTTGGTTATCCAAGTACTAAACTTAAAGTGCAGTAGCTATGGTATATTAATGAACACCTACTATGTATATAAATTCTTAGTCACAGCATTGTATTCAGCTGGTTTGTTTCACTAGATATGTCTCTGTCTTACTGACACTGGGTTTTCCTCATCAGAATAAATACAGTCCAGCAAATAAAGTGCTGACAAGAAATGTTCATCAGAGCAACAGGACAAGTTGTACAAAAGCTCACATTGAAATAATTTTAAGTTTCTTAAAAGCTTTCTTTTAAACAAAATTTAAACATTTTAAAATGCATTTTCTATGAAATTCCAAACAAATCATACTTGAGAAGAAGTTAGTTTGAGCTCCTATTTCATCACTATTGACTTTTTCATCTCTTGAAATCAAATTACTCACCTTGGCTCACTTTTGAGGCTCAGTTCTCATATCCAGTTACTATAAGGGCTTGAACAAGCTCTGGACAGATCAGTTTAATTTCTATTTGGAGCGATTAATTACACTTGCACATGCAAATATAATTTGCATCAAATGCAATTTGCATGTAATGTA
Source organism: Alligator mississippiensis (assembly GCF_030867095.1). NCBI lineage: Eukaryota > Metazoa > Chordata > Crocodylia > Alligatoridae > Alligator > Alligator mississippiensis. The sequence goes on along the minus strand of NC_081828.1, from coordinate 160,886,461 downwards.
CACATCTCTGATGAATGCACTAGAGTGGGAAACAGGCATACATAGATTTACTTGGGCTCAGAATAGTACATGTACTTATGGAGATTCTACCAAAACCAGGGTCTCCTGTGTTCTAAAAACCTTTTAAATAAAATTCCCTTTAATACAATATATTGGGAACATCTACACAAGATGCATTAATGTGCATTAGCCTAATTTAATGGGCGTGAAGGGCAAATGTCTACACATGCGCACCCTTAGTGCACATTAAAAATGGTGAATTTAGACCAATCGTGCCTAAATTTGACACTTGCAAATATAGGTATCAAATTTAGGTGTGATTAGTTAAAGCACATTAACACAAGTGTAGATGCAAGTGCTGGGTCCTCCCAGCCACTAGGGAGCCGGCCTGAGCCCAGCCCTAGGACGCCTGGCTGGCCGCCTCTCCTCCCCCAGGGCCAGGCTGCTCTCTGGCAGCCCCTAGCTGCAGACTTTAGAAGCCAGCAGCCATTTTGTGCCCTAGGGCACACACACCAGGAGCCTGGACAAGACTGCTGATCTGTGCAGGAGCCCAGCAGGCCCCATGTGCCCCTCTGGACAGGCCACAAGCTGTCTCTTCCTAGCCTGTCCCCCTCCAGAGTGGCTGTTTGGCCACAGCTGAGTGTTGCAATGGGCTGCAGTTTGGTGCACCCCCTGCCCAGCCATGAGATCCCCTCAGAGCTGCTGCCTGGCTGTCTCTGGCAGCAGGGCCAGCACCTGCTCCCTGCTGCTGCTCACCCCAGTTGTCTCCTGTGCTTGCAGGTCCTGTGGTGAAGTACTTCTGCCATGAGGCTCCTAGTCCCTGGCCATGCCCCTGCACTGGGCACTGCTGGCAGCCATCCAGGGCCAGCCATGCAGGGCCAGCCATGCAGGGGCCTAGAGAGCTGGTGCGGGACAACCATGTTGTCATCCTCCCCTCCATCAAGCCCCAGTTCCTCCCACATGCACATGTCTGTGCCAACTGCCAGCGCCCCCAACTTGACCTGGGAGGAGGTACATAATCTTGTGGTGCTCTAGGGCCATGCCAATGTGGAAAGGCAGTTTGCACAAGGCAGGAGCTCAAATGCCTACATTCATGAGGCCCTGTCAGGTGGGATGCAAGAGGGAGGGCACTCTCGGTCAGCGCAGCAGTGCCATGTAAAGGCCAAGGTCATGCGGGCATGGTGGATGGCGCTAACCAACTTCAATCATCAGTCCAGTTGTGCCTAAAAGTTCATGCCCTTTATATGGCAGCTGACCCTCATTTTGGTGCACTGGGACATGTCACCAGAGGATGGGAGCTTGGGCCTTCAGTGCCCTGCCCCATCTTCCTCCCCAGTTGCTGCATCCAGTGGCAGCTCAGGGAGCCCTGCCCAGAAGCTTCCTCACTCTCGGCGCAGCCCCAGCCCCCAGCACAAGGAGTGGCCAGTCCCACCACTGCTGGCCACCACCAGTGCCAGCTCCTCTCCACAGGGGGCCCTGGCAAGGCACTGGCCCACTGTGCACCATGGGTTATGGACACTGGGTGCAGTCAGATGCCATCACCAACTGGGAGACCTGCGCTGAGCCACCAGCCTAACCAGCCCCAAACACATGGTAAGTCCCACACTAGGGGAGGGTCCTCCCAGTCCCCTCCCTGTCCTCAGTCCTGGCCCCTGGCCCTGCTCCCTGCCTGGCCCACCTGCAGTCCCCTGGCCCTGGGTATCAACCCCCTCCCCACAGTATACAGACAGGAAGTCACAGTTCAGAACTTTATTGAGCAGCTCATGTTCCTGCAGCTGTGTGGGCACAGGCCTTTCACACCCCAAGGCAGTGGTAGATTAAGATTTATTGGGGCCCTAGGTTCCAGCAGGGGGAGGGGCCCCTTCCCCTCCTGGTGCTGCCACTGCCAAAGGAAGGGACGGCCTCCGTGCCCCATGGAGATTCAGCTGAGCTTGGGGTGGAGTGGCACATTCCCACCTCTCCTCCCTGCTCTCCACTCCCTCTCCTTTCCAACCACAGCCACAGTGGCTGAGGGCAGATGTGGGATGCCTGCTGCAGGTTCAGGGCTCTCTGCCTTGCTACCTTTGCCCTTGGAGCCCCATGCCACCTGTGCGTCTCCTGCCTGCCCAGCAGCAGGAGGCACAACTCACTGCCCCCACTGCTGCCAGGTGGGAAGGGGACGCAGGGCCAGCACAGGGTCCCTAGGAAAAAGGCAGCAGGGCAGAGAGCCCCAAGCTCACATTGAACAGGCTGCATCCATCCCATGCACAAATCTGGGGGGAGGGGGGGGCACATGCCCTCCTCCATGCCTTCCTTTGGGGATCTGTGCAGTGGCAGGGACCCACTGCCCCCTCTGCACCCCAGAGGTGCAGAGGGGAATGGGGGGCTCAGCCAGTGCCTGCCAGGACCCATGCCTGCCCAGCTGACTTACCACGGTCCCTGGGCACCCATGCATCGCTGACCCCTGATCTGAGGCTGGGCACAGCATTGCTCCTGATGCAGAGTATCTTATCTTTAAAATGTTCTACATTTTAGAACAAGGCATTCTACAGGTAACTGAACAAAGCACCCAGCACTAAGGACTTGATTGTCATGGATGACTTCTACTACCCTGACATCTACTGGGAAGACCATTTAGCCAGCTCCAGCAGCTCAACCAAATTCTTGGCAACTTTAGACGACCTGTTCTTGTCACGGGCTGTGAAGGGGCTGACTAGGAGTAAAACCACTCTGGACTTAGTGCTGACCAAAAGGAAAGACATGGTAGGCAACCTGAAGATTGAAGGTACTCTGGGCAACAGTGACCACGATTTGATTAGATTCACCATCCACTGAAAGGCTGGTAATTCTACCAACTGAACAGAAGTCCTTGACTTCAGAAGGGCAGACTTTGGTAAACTCAGGAGTCTAGTTGGGAAGGTCCTTTGCAACCAGCGCCTGGAAGACTTTGGAGTTCAGGAGCAATGGTGCTTCCTTAAGGAGGCAAAAAAGAGGCCATCCCCACATGATCGAAAGGAGGGAACGGAGCCAAGAGACCCATTTGGCTCAACAGGGACATCAGGGAACTTCTCAAAAAGAAAAAAGAAGCATATATGCAATGGAAAAACACTTCAGCATCCAGAGAAGACTACACTTATATGGCTGGGGCTTACAAGTATGAGACAAGGAAAGCCAAGGCATGCATGGAGATCAAGTGGGCAACTGAAATAAAACAACAAAAAGTCCTATAGGTACATAGGGAGCAAGAAAAAAATCAAGCTCCGCTGTGGGTCCCCTACTGAATATGGAGGGGGAGCCCACAGTTGATCTAAAAAAAAAGGCAGAGCTCCTTAATTCTTACTTTGTACCAGTAATCTTGAAATCAGGCATAAACTCATCACCTGTCCAGAAACCCAGAGAACACAGCAATGACAGTAGTCCACATAAAATCAGCACCGAACAGGTGAAGGTACACTTAGAATATTTGGACGTTTTCAAGTCAGCTGGGTCACATGATCTGCACCCAATAGTCCTGAATGAACTGGCCAAACTCATAGCAGTGCCTCTGTGAGGCTGTTTGAAGAGTCATGGAACTCAGGACTGGTCCAAAATGACTGGAAGAAGGCTAACATGGTGCCAATCTTTAAGAAAGGGAAGAGGGATGACTTTGCAAACTATAGACCGGTCAGTTTGACTTCAATCCTGGGAAAAATCTTTGAAAAAATCGTCCAGAAGGCCATCAACTACAAGCTTATAACTGGTGGGGTACTGAGGAACAACCAGCAAGGCTTTGTCAAGGGGAAGTCATGCCTAACAAACCTGACATCCTTATATGACCAGGTAACTGACCAGCTGGACATGGGACATGAGGTGGATATCATCAACCTAGATTTCAGCAAGGCCTTTGATACCGTTTCCCATGAGATTCTCTCTATTAAGTTGGAGGGTACTGACCAAGACCAGGCTACAATGAGGTGGATTGGTAACTTTCTCAGTGGCCAATCCCAGTGAGCCATCTCCAGTGGCGTACCCCAGTGATCAGCGCTTGGGCACGTGCTCTTTAACGTCTTTATCAATGACCTGGATGAGGGAGTGGAAAGCGCAATGTTTAAGTCTGCGGATGACACCGAGCTGTGGGGAAATGTGGGTACATCTGAGGACAGGGCAAGTATCCAGGATGGTCCTATGGGCTGAACATAATCAGATGAAGTTCAATAGGGATAAGTGCTGGGTACTTCATCTGGGTAGGAAGAACCTTCACCATAACTATATGATGGGTGGTGGTCCACTCTCTGGAACTGCATCTGAAAGGTACCTGGGGGTGGCAGTTGATCAAAGGATGAATTTGAGTCATCAGTGTGATAAAGTTGCCAACAGGGCAAATAGAACTCATGTGCATCTGCTGATGTGTTGCCAATGGATCCAGAAGTGCTCCTCCCACTCTATTCGGCATCAGTGACACCACAGCTGGAGTACTGTGTCCAGTTCTGAGCACCACACTTCAAGAAGTATGTGGATAAGCTTGAAAGGGTATAGAAAAGAGCCACCTGTATTATCAATGGCCTGGAAGAAAGGCCCTATGAGGAGAGGCTCTGGGAACTGCATTTGTTCAGCCTTAGTAAGAGAAGACTGAGAGGTGACTTGATAGCCACCTAGAAGTATGTCAGGGGCGAACACCAAAATCTAAGAGAGCAACTCTTTAGAAAGACACTCCTCAGGAGGATGAGGTCCAATGGGCACAAGCTAATGGAGGAAAAATTTCAGATAGACATAAGGAAAAACTTCTTTTCCATAAGGGTAACTAGAATCTGGAACACACTCCCAGCAGAGGTGGTGGAATCACCATCGCTGGAGGTGTTCAATCGGAGGCTGGACAAGCACTTTGTGGAGCTCGTTTGAGGCCAGTTACCTCCTGCCCGTGGCAAGGGACTGGACTCAATGATCTTACAGGTCCCTTCTGGTCCATCTATTCTATGAGTCTATCTATGATTCTATGTTGCAAACTCTCACAAAAAGCTTCTGTTTCTTGCCTCTGCAGGGCCAACATCTGGATGCAGGGGAGAGGCCACCAGCCCCAATGGGGATACCGCCTCATGTTTGCTTTCACCCACCATTGGAGTGGTTCAGATGCACTGGTTATACCAGCAGTGCACCAGGGACCAGACCCTACTACTCCATCGGCTGGTGGTGTTAGCAGAGGAGTGGCAGACTTGGGAGCAGGTGCAGAAGGCATGGGAGCAGGCCTGGCAGGTGGACAATGTCATCCAGGCAGATGTGCAGGACCAGGTGCAGTGGAATCACTGGGCCCGCATGGAGACCCTGGAGCAGGGCACCTAGAGCAGCTCTAGCAGCAGGGGAATGCCAACTGACAGGCCATGGAGGCACTCCTGGTCCTGGTGGCCATGTACATGTCCCCCATGGCCCTACAGGGCCCCAGGGTCCTGCCTGCCACCCCACAGCAGGCTCCCACCTGGCCCTGGGAGGAGGTCCTAGGGTGCCTCCTGCCCACCAGACCCTGTGGCCTGGCCTCTACCCTGGAGTTGGTGCCACCCACCTGGGCCCAGCCCCAGAACTCTCCTCTGCACCATGCAGCCAAAGACCCAGCCTTGCATGACACCTCCACATGCTGGGGTCATTGCAGCCCCTGAACCCATAGGGGAACTTCCAGGGGCTGATGTGCTGGGCACCTGTCCCAGGACTCTGCCCCCTATGCTCCCCCTCCCCCCCCCCGTGGCTCCCCACTATGGGCTTGAACAGTCAAAATATTGTAAATAGTTTCAATACATATATAGTTTACCCCCTGTATATAATTTGCCTCTTCTAAGCAGGTTTTGTACTGTTGGTGTGTGGGGAGGGTGGTGGAGGGGCACTCTTTGTTGAGGAGAGAGGGATGGGGGTGGGGGTTGTGAGGGCAATAAAGTTTTTTGTTGCACCCATATGCACATCCTAAGAGTGGTGCTGGGGGTGCGCAAGGGATAGGAGGGTATGTGGATGGTGGGGCAGGCAGGCTGGAGTGGGGAGTGCAGGAGAAGGGGTCAGGCAGGGCCTCCCACAGCCAGTGCCCTGCCCCCATTGATGGGTGCATGGCTGTCCTGGGTCCTGGCTGGGGCATGGGACTTGCTGGGGCCAGCAGGGAGGGCCAGCACCATGATCAGCAATAGTGCAGGGCACTGTTTGTGGCTGGTAGGGACCAGACTGGAGCAGCAGGATGCTGGGTGCTATGGGCAGGGGCAGGGGCAACCCTGTCATGAGGAGGCAGGGTAGGCAGGGAAGGAGTTGGCATATGCTGCCCCTGCACTGGTCACATGGCTCCTGGGCAGGGAAGGGGCTGGCTAGGGATCAGAGCTTCCAAGATGGCAGCCAAGTGCTGGCAGCCATGTGGCTGGAAGCTGGAGCTCCCCCAGGTGGCCACAGGACAGAGGCACATGGCAGGACTGAAGGGATATGGGACTAACTTTAGTGCCAAGTGCATTAAATTTAGTCCCAAGTCCTGCATGTGTATATACCTGCCAAAGATTGCTTAATGCACATTAAATTTAGTTGCACTTATTTACACATGTAGATGCACCCAGTGTGAGTAGACTCTCTGCTAACCTTTTCCAAGATGCAATCTCCAAGTTAGTAATTTGTGATGGCTTAATTATTCTTTTTTTTTTCCCTACAGCCTGAATTTGGGATTTCCTGACTGGAGAGATTCATTTTTCAGGTTTCAAGACCTTGTTCACTGCAAGATTTTTTTTCCCTCCAGAGTTGGCAGATTAGAAAAGAATACTAGAAAGTGGCTATCTACTGCTCCTGTACAAAGTGCATGGTCAGGAATAGATTATAAAAACTCAGCACCTAACTATGTGCCAGATTTTTCAGGCATTCAGCAAACAGCAGCTCCCACTATACTTGAAGCCCCCTGGAAATCTGCCTTTTTTTCATACAGATGCCTATGTGAGAGCAGAATGCTTCTACCTGAGTGCTCCTTATTTCATAAAAACCTGTTTTTTCAGAGCACAACTGATAAATGACAGAGCCTGAGTCCATAAAGTAACCTTGGAAAAGTTGAGGGCAGCAGGCAGGGTAGGGTGGCACCTTAGATACTAACTGGTTCAGAGAGGCATGTGCTTTCTTAGGCAGCAGCCTACTTCATCAGGTGTTGTGAATGACAGAAAAAAGGGTTTTAAGTAGAAAGAAAAGAGACAGTGGGAGAGGGCAAGAGAGAGAAAAAGTGGGTTGGTAGGATGAATAGGGAAAAATAATGCAGTTAACTCATTGTGGGGCATTATAGTTATAGGTGGAGTTAATTTCTAGTCTAGGTAATGTGATGAAAACCCAGTTTCTGTTCCTACAGTGCTAATGCAGTCTGTGAATGATTTCGTATTCCACAATTTCAGGTTGAAGTTATTTTTTTCAAGTTTTATTGCTTAAGGAGAGTGACTTTGTGATCAGAGAAGGAATACCCAGGGAAGTGAAAGTGTTCTCCCATGTGTTTTTGTGTGTTTCTGGAACTGATGTCACATCAGTGTTCATTCTCTAGAGGTCATGCTCTTCTCACCGGCTGCTCACAAACAGGGAAGAATTGGTGGGGAATGTAGTAGTGGATGGCAACTTGGTCAGCAGTGACCACGAGATGATTGAGTTTAGGATCCTGAGGAAAGGAAAGATGGAGAGCAGCAGTGTAAGGATCCTGGACTTCAGAAAAGCAGACTTTGACATGCTGTGGGACCTCATGGACCGGATCCCCTGAGAAGCCAGTCTGAAGGGGAGAAGAGTCCAGGAGAGCTGGCTGTACTTCAAAGAAGCCTTACTGAAAGTGCAGGAACAAACCATCCCAATGTGCAGGAAGACTAACAAGTATGGCAGAAGACCAGCTTGGCTTAGCAGGGAACTCTTCAGTAAACTAAATCACAAAAAGGAAGCTTATAAGAAGCAGAAACTTGGACAACGAACTAGGGAAAATATTAGAGCACTGCTTGGGCATGCAGGGATGAAGTCAGGAAGGCCTAAGCACAACTGGAGTTGCAGCTAGCAAGGGACGTAAAGGATAACAAGAAGGGTTTCTACAAGTATGTTGGTAGCAAAAGGAGGATCAGGGAAAGTGTGGGTCCCTTTCTGAAATGGGGGAGGCAACCTTGTGACAGAGGATGAAGAAAAGGCTGAGTACTCAATGCCTTTTTCACCTCAGTCTTCACAGACAAGGGCAGCTCCCAGACTACTGCACCTGGCAGCACAGTTTGGGGAGGAGGTGAGCAGCCCACAGTGCTGAAAGAATAGGTTAGGGACTACTTAGAAAAGCTGGACATGAACAAGTCCATGAGGCCGGATGGGATGCACCTGAGGGTGCTGAGAGAGTTGACTGATGTGATTGCAGAGCTATTGGCCATCATCTTTTAAAACTCATTGAGACCAGGAGAGGTCTTAGATGATTGGAAAAGGGCAAATATAGTGCCCATAGTTAAGAAAGGGAAGAAGAAAGATCCAGGGAACTACAGACCAGGCAGCCTCACCTCAATCTCTGGAAAAATCATGGAGCAGATCCTCAAGGAATCCATTTTTATACACTTGGAGGAAAAATGGTGATTAGGAACTGTCAGCATGGATTCGCCAGGGGCAAGTCATGCCTGACCAACCTGATTGCCTTCTATGACAAGGTGACTAGCTCTGTGGATGCAAGGAGACTGGTGGATGTGGTGTACCTTTATTTTAGCAAGGCTTTTTTTACAGTCTCCCACAATATTCTCACAGGCAAGCTAAGGAAGTAAGTGCTGGATGAATGGACTGTAAGGTGAATAGAAAACTGGCTGGAGCATTGTACTCAGAGAGTAATAATCAATGGCTTGATGTCTAGTTGGTAGCCGTTATCAAGTGGAGTGCCCCAGGAGTCAGTCCTGGGGCTGGTTTTGTTCAATGTCTTCATCAACGTCCTGGAAGATGGCAGAGTGCACCCTCAGCAAGTGTGCAGAGGACATTAAGCTGGCAGGAGTAGTAGATATGCTGGAACATAGGGCTAGGATTCAGAGTGACCTAGAGAAATTTGAAGATTGGGCCAAAAGAAATCTCATGAGGTTCAACAAGGATAAGTGCAAAGTCCTGCACTTAGGACATGCACCAGTAAAGGCTGGGAACTGACTGGCTGAGCAGTAGCTCTGCAGAAAAGGACCTGGGGGTTACAGTGGACAATAAGCTGAATATGAGCCAGCAGTGTGCCCTTGTTGCCAAGAAGGCCAATGACATACTGGGCTGCATTTGTAGGTGTGTTTCCAGTAGGTCAAGGAAAGTGATTATTCCCCTCTGTTCAACACTGGTGAGACAACATCTGGAGTACTGCGTTCAGTTTTTGATCGCCCACTACAGAAAAGATGTGGACAATTTGGGGAGAGTCCAGCAGGGGGCAACAAAAATGGTGAGGGGGCTGGGGGGCATGACTTATAAGGAAAGACTGAGGGAACTGGGCTTATTTAGTCTAGGGAAGAGGAGGCAGAGGGGACTTAATAGCAGCCTTCAAATACCAGAAGCGGGATTTGAAAGCGGATGAAGGTAAACTATTCTCAGTGGTGGCAGATGACAACAAATAGCAATGGCCTCAAGTTGTAGCAAGGAAAGTTTAGGTTAGATATTAGGAAGAATTTTCTCACTAGGAGGGTAGTAAAACACTTGAATAGGTTACCCTGAAAGGTGGTAGAAGCTCCAGCCTTGGATGTTTTCAAAAACCAGCTAGACAGAGCTTTGGCTGGGATGATCTAGTTGGGGATAACCTTGCTTTGAGCAGAGGACTAAATGAACTCTTGAGGTCCCTTCCAACCCTAACTTTCTCTGATTCTAGTCAACATAAACAGAAGAAGGCCATGTTAAGGTAAGCAGCTAATGGTATAGTAAATTTATTATGAAAAAGTCATTTCTAAATGGAAAAAAATCACCCAAAATGTTTCCTTTCCAAAATGTCATTGGGAATTGTTCGTTTTTTTTCAAATTCTTCTACGGGTTTTTCCTCCCTTTTTGTTAGCCAAAAATTAGATGGATTGAATACAAAATGACCCAATAGTTTGTTCACTATTGATCTGCAGTTTTCAATAAAAAAAGTTCATCTGAAAAATCAGCTATTATTGGGAGGTCACTGCGAGATATAACATGAGAGCAGTCACAGGGGCAAGACAAGTCCTGGGTGCCATTCCCTGCTCCAGGGATTGTTTTAGCATTTTATATTTCATGGTCACTGAATAAAATACAGAAACAGTTTCTGAAGCAGGAATCAGGATGCAGACCTCAGTTCACCCAGCTTAGACTAATGACTAGATTTACCTTTGGTCTTTCAGGACTAATGAAGCTTGCACTCCTTTCTACAGAGTGGCCCAATTTTAGGAGGAAAAGTGAAGAGTGCCCCGCACAGAGTAGGCTATAGGTTGGTGTTTAAGTCATTCTCTAGGATGGTGGAAGATGTGGGTTTGAATGCCTGGGACCAAGGAGGGCACTGAATCCACATCTCCCACTTCCTGTAGGAAGGTCTAACCCTTTTGGCTATCATATAAAACCACCAAAACATTGCTTATAAAGAAAAAAGTGAGCCTTGCTCAGTTTTTGAAAGAATGGGCAGAAGCACAAACGCTTAGGAGAAGACTCCAGGCTCTGGATCCCAAATGGATGTGGGTTTCTTCCCCTATAGCCCTGACTCTGAGATCTAAGTTCTGGAAAGGGATGACATTTCAGGCAGACTTCTGTGTTAAGTATCTCCTGTAGTATAGTTCTAAACAGCTCCATGCTCAGTGTTTAGGCTTTTTAGATTATTTTTCTAAGGTACCTACCTCTTTCTGTGTGCCTAACGTAGGATTCCTGTTTCCACTTTGAGAACCAGATTCTTAATACCTGCTTCTTGTTTCTAAAATTTAAACTTTTCTTTTCTCTATAAAAAAAGATCAGTAACACTTCTCTTCTATGGTTGCTGTAAAAATTAGTTTGTTTCTGAAGCAAACTGAAGATATAAAGAATATTATAAATGCTAACATTTATGAGAATTTACATCCTGTAATATAATGGTATAAAAGAGATAAACCCCCAAAATGAAATTTGAATGATCAGTGTAGTCCCCAGAATTCTCCTCTTGTAGATATTTAGTCCAAGTTTTCCTCTTTTGATGTTATGTAATAAGTGGTTCCAATTTTTTAAACTATTTTTCTCTCTTCCCTTGTTTCCTGATCCCCTGGATCCAGCTGAAGCATCTCTTGGAGGGGGGACGGGGGCAGTCTGACACAGATGATGTGCTTTCTTGCTTTGTTTACATCTCAGAGTGTGCAGGTGTGAAGTAACACATGGGAATTACATTTTTAAAGTGATATATGTTCAACTAAGTATTTAGGCCTCATCTTGCAAACACTTTTGTCTCAAGTACACTGGAAGATAGGACTGAAAAGGCCTTCCTTATGTTGCCATCATATTATATAATCCCCACTGATCAATTTATCAAGATTCATTAAGGTTAGGTCTTCAGTTTGGCACAAAAAATGGTACAGTAAAATAAATAGCTGTTTTCCAGGGCTGGCCTACTTCAAAAAATTTAGAAAGATTTACCTACTACTGCTGCATGTGCTTTAATTAAAACAAGAAAATGAATAATATAAATACATATGAACACAGTGTGTAAAAACTTGAACTAAATGTCTTATTGTTTCTTTGTTAGTTTGGACCCAGTCTTGTTTCATTGGCAAAATTTCTCTTGACTTCAAAAGGCCTGGAATAAGTCCTACTGTCTGTTTTATAATAGATGTTGTTTGAACTTCTTCCAAATAGATCTGCAGGATGTTTTCCTGGAAGCTTCCACTTTCTCTCCAACTGGAAACCATTTTACTTAACATTCAATAAGATACATCAACTCTAATAAAAACCACTACTGACAGCATGTTTTCTTCTATAGTGATGTTTTAAGTTACTTTCAGGAATCACTTGGCTGTACAGTCTGAATGCCTAGTTAATTCTAACAACAACTAATTAATATTTTTTATAGTTTCATAGATGTTAGGGGCTGGAAAGAACCTTACAGATCCTTTTTCTCTTCTTTTACATTTGATTCATTGTTCAGCACTATTGTAACATGGAAAAATAATTTTAAAACCCCCCAGCTTTTTCACTTGGCAAAATCTTAAATGTTTCTTGCAGAACTGTAAGTGCTGGCTTATCTGATCTGGTACTAGATGAACTGATGTGACCTAAATGATGGTTTCTTTTTCTTTAACCTTGCCCTTAGCTCTAATGACTCCAGTTAAAAGCAGCTGGTGCTTCCTGTGCTTACACTCTGAGCATTCCACCTAATCAGGTGGTAGGCATTAACTATTTTCTGCTATAATAAACATCTACATACCTCTCAGAGGAAAGGAGATATATTTGTTGCCCTTTCCCTAACTGTAATATAAATGTAAATGCTGATTATAGTGTAGAGTCCCAGGAGATGGAATATCATAGCATTTTACCTCTCACCGAGCAGGGTATGAAAGCTATCTGAGAGAGAGCATATTTTGCAATATCTTGTGAAATACAATGTTCTATATAAAATATTATTTTTATTACAAAAAAGTACAATTGTTTTAATGTCTGTGCTAATACTGGTCCACAGCAAAGTCTGTGGGATCTCCACAGTCTGCCAGGAGCCTGCCAGCAGCTTGCCAGCTACAATAGTGAGTACTTAATCCTGAGAAAGGTAATAACCATGTCAGTGAAAATGTACATCTGCCTGCCCCAACTACTACCCCCCTACAGGTTAATAGCTATGTCTCTACCAACCCACTCAACAACAGCAGGTTCTCTCCTCTTCTCAAAATCAGTAAAACCCAGCCATCCTTGGTATTAGCTGGCTCAATGCAGACCTGGTGATGTGGCTTTTTTATTACAGAAGTATCAAGCTTAGTCAGGAATTGGTATTTGAGGCAAGTATAAAAGAAGTCAAATGTTTTCTTGCTTTGTATCAATATACTTTTCATGTATCTAGCAAGTGTCAGCCTCTTTCATTAGGAAAATAGTGCTTGATTATTTGCCTTCCTGGAATAAATGAAGTGTCCTTTAATAATCCTGTCAGTTCAGTCAACTGAAGGATTATGAGGTCACTAAATATAAGTCTATACTGATAGGTGCATTCTTGAGCTCACCTGCAAGTATCACATGTCCCCTAGATCTTTTTTGCATGCACAGAAGCTATCAACACTGTGTGCCCTAGGCCTTGCCTCAATATACATCCCATGCTGCTTTGTCTCAAGCAAAATGGAACTCTTCTAGAAAACTGACTATGGAGTACTCATCTTTTTTCATCAGCCCCAAGGCCAGAAGCCTCTGTGACGTGAACCTCTATGGGTTGGAAGTCATTGCTGCTGTTGGACACAGTTAAGTTTAGCAAGATCATTTTCAGAGTTCATCAGTCATAGATCTGCTGTTGGAGCTAATCCTGATCACAGCCCATATACAAAAGTCTCTGCCCGCTAGGTCAGTGTGAAGCTTTGGTCCCTGATTCAATTCGGTGGAGATTCAGCCCAATTTGGTGGCCGAATCTCCGAATCCAAATAAAATCAGGAGACCCCTTCATCTCTCCAAATTGAATCGGAACCCTCTGAATCAATTCAGAAAGATTCAGCAATTTGGACATAGACACAGCTTTAAATGTTTTTACTACATACCTCAAGGTACCAGGGGGCTCATGAATGCTGCGATGCTGGGGTGCATGGAGCGTCCCACAGGAGTGTGGGGGGCTCCCCAGCATGCTTGGCAGCAGACCTAGAAGTGGACCAGAAGCATTTCCAGTCCACTTCTGGGTCTACTGGGGAATGTGCTGGGGGCCCCCCTGCACCCTCCTGGCTTGGTGACTGCTGCCTCCTGGGTCTGGGGGGGCACCCAGGATCCCCCTGCAGCTGATTGCCGAGCTGGGAAGATGTGAGGGAGCCCCCAGTGCACTCCCTGCCAGACCTGGAAGTGGACCAGAAGTACTTCCAGTCCACTTCTGAATTCCCCGCCAAGCATGCAAGGCCCCCCCCACACCCCACCCCCTCCTGTGGGACACTCTATCTGTCCCAGCATCGCAGCATTCATGAGTCATGCCTGGTACCTCAAGGTATGTAGAAAAAACATTTAAAGCTGTGTCTATGGCCGAATTCCTGATTCTCCGAATCAGCATCGAATCTTCAGATTTGAATTTGGCTGAATCAAATCAGGGGCAGTGAACTGAGTCAACGAATCACTGTACCTGATTAGGCTGAATCTGAATTGAATAGGGCCTGTTTCGCATGCCCCCTACTGGCCAGGCACATTGAGAGAGCTTGGAAAGCCTTTGGGAGTCTAAGTTGTCATCAGTCAAGACACGCATCAAGTTGTCCAGCAAGGCGTGAAGGAAAGAAGTAAGGAAAAGGAAAGCATATTAGTAGGCTTGCTTGTCTTGATCCATTGCTGACCTAGCCATAGATGTTGAGAAGTGAACAAGGCCATGTGGTGACACCACATTATTTTGTAGGCAAAAGCTTCGGCTCCATAAGAGAAGAAGAAAACTTTCATGGACCTGTATAAGTAACTTGTCACCATACACCAGTATCAAAGCAAAATGTGGAAGGAGCTGCTACCCTAGTCTGCTGTGACTAACTAGCTTGGTTTTGTTAAATCAGCCATTGGACTGATGGTAACAGAGGTTGAAAGTGCCATAGTGAGGCTTCTTTAGCCATGGGTGTATAGGCATCAAGGATCTTCCTGAAATAATAATAATAGCATGTCTGCTATTTCATCCTGGAGGAGTGTGCGTTCAGCACTTGCCTCCTGTTAGCATGTGACTAAGGTTGGTTTAACAAAGTCTCTGGTTCTAATCAACTTCCCCTTCTCCCTTTCCCGTCCTGAATGATATTACCAAGCTCCATTGGGCTGCCAAAAATATAATGAGCAAGAGGTCTACAGGCCCTTGCAAATCACACCTGGAAAATTATAATTTAAGTAACACATCTACAAGGAAGATAGGGAGGCTTGAAGGCAGATTCAACAATAAGAGAACAATTAATTGGTACACATACCAAAGTAGTGAAACAGGGTACATCTGCGTGGGTGTCTGTATGGTAACTGGTAACTGTTTCTCCTATGCAATCATTAGAATCTAATCTAGAATCCAATTTGTATATTTATTCTGTGTATACCAATGATACATAAGATCTAACTATTCTATCATACTTCAAATGTGTAACCTTTGGGCATTTCCTCTATGCTGGCCAGTCTAATCAGCAAAGACCCAATCTGTCATTTCTTTAAGCTTAAGCAATACTATCTGCAGTAACCCAGGGACAAGGACAAACTGTGTAGGGCTGGGACTTGGTTAAACCGACTACTAGCAAGATGGAAAGTATCTTCAGCAGAGGATCCAACTCCTAGATGGCTTTGGCTGACTCCCAGCATTAGCCAGTTGTAGCCAGAGTAGATAATCATTAACTTTATCATGTTCAAGGTAGTCAATAATAGTTTAGCAGGTGTGCAAGTGATTGCAAGGAAGGATAGAGAGTGTAGTGAGGGGAAGGATGCAACTGAGCTGAATGCTATAGAAATCCCTGCTTTTTACATGTAAGGTGTAAGTGGTACTGCTTATACTTATTTTGCCACTCCAGTGGCATGGGGACAAGTACATTATGGAGTGGGAAGAAGCCAACATGCAAACCCTCAATGTGACTACCACCCTGAACTAAAATAAAACAAACAAAAAAATTGTCTTCATAGTTACCAGAAATCTCTCCCACACTTTCTCCCTAAAAGAATAATTAAAAAATGGCAGCTCTGAATCAGCTAAGGGTCTGGAGTCTTCTCTGTGATGGCCTAGCCTTAACTTGCATGACTAAACAAGAGCTTAAGGCTGAATAGGTTTTCTCTGGGTCTTCTTTACTTTTCTAGCCAGCAAAGCTGGGACTGGAAAACAGTGATGATCAAGAATCCCTCAAATAGTGGCAACAATGTTGGAAACACTGTTACGTAGCCCACCACATAAGGCTTATAACCAGTTGAGTTTAGATACAGTTTATTATAAATAATCAATTTAGTCACCTAGGTATAGGAAAAGGGGTTTGAGTTAAGGTTTTAGAAGGAACCAGCTGCCCAAAAGGGCAGACCACGATTATAGAAAAGAGGGAACCAGTGCGTCAGCGGACTCCCTTGTGAAAGCTTGGTATCATATGTCATTGTACAACACTGCTGTCCTCATGCAATTATATGTGTGCAATTGATTGAGTAGCTCTTGGGCAATAGCATGTTCATTTAAGAATTAATAGATGGTCTTTAGTCCCCCACACCTCCACCCCCCTCCCCCAGCATACTTTCCTCTTTGGAGTATAGCACCATCTCATTATGGCTGCTGAAGAGCCCTTTGAAGAACTCTGAGGCTGCCCCAGCCCTTCACCTTAAATATCATTCCAGTAGACCAGATTCTGCCCCTCTGACCATAACTGCCAAGTGCTAGGTAATAAAATCATGCTGCATGAGGAGCTTTGTGCTGGAAACATCATGGAGTGCCCCCTTGAATTCCTCATAACAAAGGCACAACATAGGAAAATTCCTGGGCTTTTGAGTGTCATCCTTGGTCCTATTGCATTTTTGTTCATGTGCTTTGTAAGTTTTCAACACTGGTGCCAGATCATCTCAGAAAGATGAAGATCCCAGTTCTTCTTGTAATGAAGGAGATAACCACCACAACTTTTCTGGAGAGCTTGTTCCATTGTTCTACAGTTCTTACAGTTGGGAAGTTTCTTTTTGAGTTTTAATTTAAATTTGCTTTGTTTCAGTTTAAACCCATATGATTCTGTTGTTCAGAGATGAGAAAAAAAGAAAAAAATAACACTTAAATAAGTTAACCAAATTTTAAACAAATTTCCAAATATGTTTAATTTATGGTCTGGACAAAGAATTCAACTCCTTTTATTTTTATCTGAACTAGTTCCCCCTCTCTAATTTCAATGATATGTCAATAAAAAAAACACAATATGGGGAAAGACCATCAGTAAAATAACTAAGTAACCACACTGCTTAGTATTTATCATTAGGATTCTGTGTAACTTTTTATTGGTTTCCTGGAAGTGCACAATTTACCTGTTAGTTCCCCAATATTTTTAATTGACTATCACCCCTTGAAACAACATACAGCAACATCTATTTTCCATGTTTTTCCCCCTTCTTTTCAGATGCTAAATGTGTAATGAAATATACAATTTTAAAAGAGCTATGAGTTTTCAAATTATTAGGAACTACTTTTAAAAGGTATTTGGCAACATCTTTGTGAAGTGTTTTTGCATTTAAGGTTTTCAGAAAATTAAAAACCATTTAAAATATTCTAGTTATTGAATGAAACTGTGAATTATGCTGCATTCATAATTAGATCTGCTTAAAATACTCAGAGAATGTTATTCAACAAACATTATTTTTAAATATCATTCTCTTTCAAAGCTAAAGAAAATATATCCATCTATAGAAAATGAGCATAAACACATTGAAGCTCACTTGAAAACCATATTCTGAATTAAGGGCTTTTCCCACTGAAATCATTGAATGATTCATTCCATCACAGTTTATGTTCAGAGGCTAGTGGCAGCCTCAAAAAGTAACTTCCAATCCATCCACTACCACAGAAATGTACAACTGCCAAAGATAATATATTTTTTATTTTTATGGCTGTCTAAAATGTTATGTATATTGGATTGATAGAAAAACAATGGCAATTCCCTTTATTGTAATGATACTAACTAAAGGGAAATTCAGAGTTAAATCTGACACACTTATTGAAGAATCCGTGTACCTTTGTGCATCCTTACTGCAGAATGTTGCGTGGCACAGAACTTTATATAAAGGGTGTATCATCTACACATGCATTTGATCTGGGATCAGATTACTCATGAGTAAACTACTCGCAAATAAACACTCCCAGGCAGGTATCTACACATGCAAGCAAGTGGGAGCAGATTTGCAACAAATGGCAGCAAGTTGATCCCGCTTCCTGGGGCCCTGCAATGGGCTCCTGCCATGACTCCAGGTTCCTCCTAGGTGCTAGCCCAGGGTCTGGCAGGGAGCATCAGGCCAGGGAACACAGCTGTCTCCTGGCCAGGGTAGGGATATTACACCTTGCCCCGGGAGCTGCCTGCTGCCAGGGCATGGACAATGTCCTCTTGCCCCCAGAAGCAAGGAGCTCTTAGCCCTGGCTCCACAATCAGGGCCAGGGGAGTTGGAAAGAGCTGCAGGAGAAGGGCAGGTCCCAGCCCCCTGCCCCAATCCGCTGGTGGGGCAGCTAGCAGCTGGCTCACTGCTAGCTGCCCCACTGACAAATAGGGGCAGGGGACTGGGACCTACCCCACCTCTGCATCCCTTTCCAAGCCTCGTGCCTTGATCACATGATTGGGGCACAGGGCTGGGACCTGCCCCTGACCAAGACAGTTCCCAGTCCCTGCCCTGCACACTGGGCGGAGACTGAGGAACTATGGTACTGTGCAGTTAAGCACCTCATGTAGACACGCCCAAAAATCAA
Organism: Alligator mississippiensis; assembly: GCF_030867095.1. Lineage (NCBI taxonomy): Eukaryota > Metazoa > Chordata > Crocodylia > Alligatoridae > Alligator > Alligator mississippiensis. The sequence goes on along the minus strand of NC_081828.1, from coordinate 160,868,016 downwards.
CTGCTCTGTAATTTTCAGCACAACATGGTCAATGTTTATCCATGATGGTGAGGGTTATCTACACAACACAATGCAGTGCAATGCAGAAATATCTGGGCTATCCCTGAATAAGCTAGCTCAGGTACTGGGAAGAGTGAATCTGCATTAGCACGGCATTTTGTCTGGGTTAATTAGCTTTGCTGTGAAGCTACGTTCAGAGTTGCTCAGTTTCCCTGAGCATTCAGCTTCTGCATTGTAGTATGAAGACATACTGCTCCATCAATGAAATCAACGAAAGTTTTGATTATAATTTTAATGGAAGCTAAATTGAACCACATGCAGTCAAAATCCTTGTCTTAAAAATTATTAACCTAGCAGGAAAGCAAGGGAAATTACATATTTTTATTTGGTTAATAATTGCCTTGTATATGCATGATCACAATAAACAAAAAAAGTGACTTCTTTGAATTCAAATACTCATTTTACAGTGTGCAATGCATAGTATTCACCATATGGACAATCACTACATAGCTTAAGCTGTGTGTTTTCTACTATACATATGTATCTTACTTTTAAAATGTGTGTCAACATTATATCAAAATGTACAGTACAAGGTTCAAGCAAAGCGAAGTGAAGTTTTGTTTTTTTTTTAATGACTGAATGTGTGCTGGTTCTTGCTTATAGCAAGAATCAGGGAGGATATTTAGCTCACAATTATTTTATTTTTATTCTGGAGTTTGGTAGGTGGGTGCATTTTGATGCCCACAGTAGCTGTGTCAGCCAGCATTATTATGATGCCCAGGAATTTATCATTTTCTAAAGATATTAGAGCTGGGCAACATTTTTCAGAAAATAGTAAATTCACCAGAAATGTGATTTCAGTTATCTGGACTACTCATGAATTCTATCAAACTCAGAATAGTTTCAAATGGGAAAAACAGTCAGAGGTAGATTCATGAAAGTGGTGGTATCATCCTATTGCTAAAGGAAGTAGCACTCACCTAGAATGGAGAAGTCCTAGGTTTTGTCACTTCTTGTTTCATTTTGAACAGTTTAACATCCCTGGAGCTGGAGTCCCAGGTATCATACCTTCCCAGTGAGTCACCTAAGAGAATTGTTCTCTATCCAAATAATATTTTATACAAACTGGAAGGATGTGAACCCACCCCAGAATTCCTTTCTAGTAAGGGCACTCACTTGTCCTGAATCAAGTAAAAAGTAGATTTGGACTTTTGGGGTTACTCACCTCCCTAAATAGGAGACCTAACCAGCATACAACCATAGGATATTCTGAGCCAGTCCTTCCCCAATTCCTCCTGTTGATAGGTTTCTATGCTATATTAATCATTAGAGAGTGACTCTGTAGCCTGGTTGTTAGGCCACTCACCTAAGAGGAAAGCCCAATGCATACTCTAGTGAATAATTTAGTCATTTTTGAAAAGTGAGTTGTAATAAGAGAAAGTAACAAAACAAAATCCTCCACAACATTGCCAAGAACTTGGCCATTAAGACCCTCACCTGAGTTGAGAGCCTAATTAGCTAATGTTCAGCTCTGGACTGCTGCAGCTAGACTGCCTTTTGGTACCTGAGCTACTTTGGGTTTCTCTGGACTACACAACAGTTTGTAGTGTAGACATACACTGAGATTCATGTTCCTGATGCAGACCCAGCAGAGCAAATCTTGGTTGCAACATCCTGAATGAATTCCCTAATCACTGGGCTATTGGCTTTTCAATGGTGGGCAAGTCTCTCTCTTCTTGGTGTTTTACTTTAGTCTTATTGTTTTTGCAACTTGGAACAAGAACATTTATGAAAATGTTATCTTAGGATGGGAAAGCTGCTATAAGTCTCATCTTGAAGAATGTAACCAGAATATATATAACAGGTTTAAAACAAAGAAAGGCAAACTCTTTCCAAATTGCCTGAGCTCCTATGAGCTGGATCCATTCTAAGGCATGGGTAATGGTAGCTGTGAGTCTCTGAATGCTGCATTACAAGACACTACAGTTGAAATGGAGATGTAACAACAAAGGATGTAAGTATTTGGGGCCAGTTTGTGCTGCTACTACTCAAATATGCAATAGAAGCTAACCTAGCTATTGTAGGGTCTGTATTTATTCCCTGCTAAATTCAGTACCACAGATGAGAAACAAGTCCCACTTAGAACTTAATCTGTTATCCACAAATTAATTGCCAGGCCTGATGCTAAATAGGTGCAAGTGGCCAGGGTTAGCTTCATGGTAGTGATTCAGGGCTTAGCAGCAGGCAGTATAAGAACAGCATCAGGATAACACAAATCCTGATGGTTTTCTTACTGCTATTTTCTGAATGCTTCTCTTATGTGTTCTGTTTGCATCGTAAGCATATGGGCCAGGTACACACATTACACTTTTACCTGTAAAAGTGATCGGAAACAGAACAGAAGTTCTCCACACACAGACTGGTTTTAAAATGATGGAAACCAGTCTAAGATTTGCCCCACTCCTCCAAAGGGTGAATGTGTGCTCTGTTCGCACCAATCTAAAATATCTCCTCAGAAAACCACATAACTTAGATCGATTCTGCCTCTGGCTTTTTGAAAGTTTGTACCTAGCCACATAAGTCATTAAAAGAACATTTTTAAAGAACAGCATTTAAGATTTTATCCTGCTTCTATTTTCTTGTATAAATACCACAGTCAATTCTCACTCACAGCCTTTTTACAATAATTATGTTAATACCATGTGAAGAACATTATATATGATAAATACAGGAATAAGCCTCACTCATCCTGTCTAAAATTATTTATATGAGTAGACTTTCAAAGTCTATGGGGCTGTTTGCTGAGTAGCTACTAACCAAGCATTGCAAAATTTAGGCTTAATAAATTAAGGAGAGTATTTTGGTAATTAAAAAGGTTATCAATTTTTTTTTCCACATTTGTATTCACTAATTCATGAAAAGAACTGTTGAGGTATGTTAATATCAAAACTATTTTGTCTTTTCTATTTTGGTTCTAACTAGTGTAACTGTCAAATAGTTACTTTTTAGAAGGTGTCTGCTAGGCTAAAAACAGACTACTGATTTCCCCCAAAACAAAGCCTTTTATTTGGGGATTCTACAGACCCACAAGCTCAAAAAGTAAGAGTTAAACTTGCCACTCCCGTTTTTAGAGGCTTTGAGGAACGCTGTTTTGTAAATGCAAAGTAACAATATCCTTAGCCACACATGCCAATATTAAACACCTCCTTAAATAGATTAAATATTATCACCTGATGGTCATTGTTAGACATCCTTTCCAGAAAAAGAAATCCATTTTCATTGTTGTCAGTTATATTGAGATGGAAGTTTGAATAACTGACATAATCATGAGAGTCAAGATGCACTCAGGACAAATTAAACATGCTTGGATTTTACACTCTGATCCCTCTGGATTAAGGGGACTTAATTCTTAATAGAGAAAATCTCAAGCAAGCAATAATTATCCCACACTTGTTGGCTTCATAAATAGGTTGTGTTTCTTAAATGTTTTGGTGAATAAATGTATTATTTGTAATGCACCAGCCAGGTGAGAGGAGGTAATTTATGAAAACAAAAAGAATGGCTCTTGCCCTAAAGACTTTATAAAGACACTGAGGAAAACAAACATTTAAAGAAGAACAATTACTATTTATCAACTCCCTCCAATGAAATATGTGGCAGACTACACAAAGACCTGAAATTTACCATTTTCTCTACCCTGTGCAAAGATATTCATACATGGTGGATAAATAATACTAAAATAGACTACAGGATTTGGCCACTTTCTCATCTGTAGCAAAGACCTCAAGTATTCTCTTTACTTTTCACTGTGCAGTCAAACTTCTGATCGTCTATACCTAGCTAACTTGGTGTGGCAAAAGTGTCACCTCTTCTGGGTGTCCCAGGAGGTCAACACCCTTGGAGAGTTGACTCTACAGTGCTTACATACCACAGTGTCTCATCCACTCCTGAGTTATGGCATAGGAGGACAATTTTATAATCTGATGAGTGTTCAAAAGGACACTCATCAGATTATAAATTGTGGTAATGGAAGCTGCAGAAGAGATGTTTTACATAAATTCACTTAAGTCACCCAACCATAGCACTGCCTTCTTCCCCACCACTGACTTTACAAATGCTGCTTTCTACTGCCACAACCTTCTCCCTCTCCCCTGTGCCAAGATCTGACACACCCTAGTGGAATTTGAATAGTTGTCTTCAGTAAACATATAAGATGTATTATCCCATCATATAAAGTGGTGCACTCACTCATTACTCCTGTCACCCACACTGTACATAAGGCACCTCCTACTCCCTTTCCTCTCCTATACTTTTATGGTGGCAGATGAACTAGGTTGACTTATCAATAAGACTTGCCTATTTTAGGTGACAGGTTACTGACTTCATAACTTGACTAGTTTCTTTGCCCATAGCAATTTAAACATCCTTGAAAACCTCCTAGGTTGTAATTAGAGTGCTTTCCTTCCAGACATATAAACCTCTCAGGTGGTAATTAGACTGTTTTCCTTCCTTAAGTCAATATGAAAACAGTATTCTGATATGTGCATAGTATATGCTGTTACCCCTTTTGACTCAGGCATGTCCATGCAGGTTGTTCCAGATAGAGGGAGGAACACTATAGTGATGGAGTCATTTACAAGAATGAATAAAGTTCTGCTTTCCAAAACTCAGAAGAATTGAACAAGCTATGGCTCTCTTTTTCAGAACCCCCAAGACTTCTCTTTTTTTCCCCTCAGGGACATGTGCCATGCTAGTCAGGTGCTGCTGAAGCTGTCTTCTCTTCCCATTTCTGTATCTTCCTTCTGCATCTCCATTTTCACACACATGTAGTTACATAAACAGGTTACCACAAAGTTATAGACTTACAAATTAGGTTTATAGGGACAGTATATTAGCTATGTTGTGACAACTGCCCAGGTGTGTGATTTTACCCAGTCAGTGGTAAATTAGAGTTACTTTATCAAATTTTCATGTACAATCTGCCTGCCTCCCATTTACCAAAGGGCAAAAGCATGTACATGGGCAGTTGCTGTGCTATAATCTACTGTAAATTTCCACACTGGTTTACGTCAGATAACTTTTTTGCATAGCTGTATACACAGACACATGCACATTCTTACCCAAAACAAAACCCACACAACCCACTGGTACAAATTTGCATGCAACCTCACATTTGTCTTTTACCTTGAGTGGTATATTTGCCTGTGTTTTGGTGTGGAGACTGCTATTATTTCAGCTACCTGCTTCCTATACAGGAGCTTAATGACTACTTACAACTTGTGAGTGTGGCAGCTCCACCCAACAGTTTCAGCTTGGTTTAACTCAATCTTCAAAAACATGTATTTACTACCCAGCTTCAGGAAATAAAGCTCAAAGAATGCAAAGTGTTGTGATCTCTCTAAAATCCCAGTTTTAAACAAGAGTGCATATTCCAATGTTACTAGGAACTATTGAAAATTTCAGTGATACAAATCCCCATCAAGTAAAGAAAAAGTTAATGGATAAGTACATCTTTCTATGTACAGAGTCCAAGTGACTAAGGTGATAAGTAACTACAACAGGGGTAGAGATAAAGGAGGCAAAATCTTATCCAGGAACTGATGCATCACTCCACAGCAGCTCCATTGCTGAAGTTTAGCCAGTGTCATGACCCAGAGGCACTCAGTACAGCTGTTTATTAAACACAGACTGGAGGAGTGAGCTGGGAAAGAAAAAGAATGTAATTTTTGCCTTCCAGGTTTGAACAGTAACTTAAAAGCAAGCAGAATTATTACACTACAGTGTTCATTTTTTATAAAAATTGGTAAAAATATAATACATGGTATATAAACAACTATCAAAGAAAAATGGAAGCCCCGTATACATATCTAAGTGGCCAACATTATGTTTTAATTAGCATTTTCAATGAAAAATGTGGATGATGATAAGATCTTTCAGGCAAGGACTGTTTTTATTATAGGTGCCTTGCATGATGTATTTTTATGACAATACAATGAATATTGTTTTTTGTATAGATATCACAGTAATGTTTTAAAGTAATGGAAGGTGCATATTAGAGTTGGAGAATGTTAGATTTGGGGGAATGATATGTTAAGTCTGAGTGCAGTTGCACTACACAGTAGGATCCTACACAGTAGGATTTTTGTGAGGTAATGGTTACATGCCAATTACAGCTGAATTTAAAAGGTAGAAACGTTACTACCTGTCAGGTTGTGGTAATACAGCGGGGCAAATTCTGCTCTGAATTCTTTAGTCCTTGCCAGGGGCTTGCTTGGGTGGAATTGAGAGCAGAATCTATCCCTAAACTCTAACTCTACAGCAGCTGTTGGAGCAACCAAGTCTGGGTGCTACTGTGAGAGGCATCTGCAAAACATTACATCTTCCTGGTGCTTTTCTATTATAGCAGGAAGCATCAAACCAAACATTAAACTAAAAAATGGTATCTATTACTTTATCATTTCTTTATTCAGCTACATTAAACTCTGAATTGCCATGTGTTCAAAGACTCTTCAGGAGAAATAATGCATAGCTTATCCTTTATAAAGTTTACATTACAAATCTTATAAATATTTCCTTTGCACAGGTACCATCCTCCTGTTTAGGAGCTGTGGTTCATGGTAAGTAACTTACTTTGATTGGTGGTACATGCATTGTATTTATTTGGTGCTTTCTGTCACTTGCCATGTTGGGGAAAGTCAAATTCATTCAGATATGGGTGAAAATGAAGTAATGAAGGGTGGCTTTCAAGTTATTTGAAAGAGTGTTTTGTTGTTTTCGGCCTTTTCTTAACTAAACAATCATTACATGGTGGTGGGGGAGGGTGTCTCTCTTTCAAATCACATGCTTTCTTTAAGGCCTGAACGTCCACAGTGTTCCACAGTAATGGCCCAAAGCACTGCTGTGTGACACTGTTGTAGAGTGTTTTGCATCACTACCATAGCTTTTTTTTTTATTAGCTTGTGCCATTTCTGCTTGTCATATATCTGTTTCAGTTTATAACTAATCAGTTCCGTGAAAGTTTTACATACTACTGGTCATCTTTCACTATAAAGGAACTAAAAATAATTTAGTTTGCTACAGCAGTGTCTAGCCTTCTAATAGGCTATGAATTAAGCCTTCCAGAAAGTTAGGCTGGGATATGGTTAATGGGTTTCTGTTTGACATTTTCTCCTGTTGAATAAGTTTTTCCTGTTTTATAAGTTATTGTTTTCTTCTATTGTAGGCCATCCTGAGCCTATTGGGAAGGGTGGAATATAAATGAAATAAAAAATAAATAAAATCTAATTCCTCCTATCATTCTTCTTTTGCTTCTCTGTTTGTTCGAAGAAGTTCTTTAGCAGGTAGGGAGTCAGGTAGCCCATCCAAAAGTACAAAATTAAAGATAAAGAAGAGAAGAAAACAGGAGATTCTTTACACACTTGTATGCATCTTGCTTGAGTACATTGTAATTTTCCCCATTTTCTCCCATTGCCTAGCTTTTTATCTACTGTATATCACTGATGCAGGGTGAGCTTCTTAAAAGTAATATTTACATACAGCAGCTAACGCTATGTGGGGGCCTTGATTAGGGGTCACTCAGAGCAGCTCTCTATAAATATTCAAAAATGCTGAGTGCACAGCCAGTTATTTTGAGTTACTGTTGTGGGTACTTAAGAACCCTGAAATTCAGTCCATAAGTAGTATTTTTCCCCTTCTATTTAGATCCTTGTCCTGCGCTCAGCACTGTGATATAAATCCATGTCTCAAAGACACTTTCTAACTTTTAACCCCTTCCTTGGGTAATTAAGTGGGAAGTTCCCAAAGCTTATAATTCACCATTTGAAATAATGGATAAAAACTAAACAACTGTGGATACGTATTACTGGAACTCTCAGACTTGCAGAAATTGAGGGAGGTTTGTTTTTTGCTCAGCCTGGAATAACCATTTCCATCACACCCAATACATTTAAAAAGAAAAAGAAAAAATATAGCATTTCAGGGCAGACAAATAAAGCAGAACAAAACCTGAAACATTTTTTTCATTTTTCTTCATTTTTGGAAAGGGACTGCTTGTTGATTATTTGTTCTTGGACAAATGTAGCCCAGTGCAATCTTGATGTCAGTCTGAACTGAAAAATTAAGGTAGTGTGCCTAACAAATGCTGTCACTTCCCAATGGCAGCCCCTTCTTTTTGGGGTTGAAACCTCATTAAATTTGACCCTACTTCACAGATCAGTTGGGCTGCCCTGAAACAGCATTTTTTTTTAATTTATTTTATTTTCAGTGAATACCTCTAAAGTAATACTTCTGAAAACTTTCACCCCCTCCAGTTTGATAGAGCAAGCTCCCTTCAGGACTCTGCACATCTCATGGCTTTTCCCTGCTAAATCCTTGCACTTTTTTTTTTTAGAGGTCATGGGAGGCAGTTAAGTTGGAAGGAGCCTTCCCTGGACCTGAGTCCCAGGCCACCGCACAAGGGCATCTCGGTGGGAATTAGTTTGGGGGTACGAGGCTGGGGGAGCTCTACCTTGAAACCGGATCCCTGCAGCCTGGGGAGGGGAGGGGAGGGGAGGGGAGGGGACAGGTTGGCAGCAGCTGGGCGTCAGGAGGCAGTTTGCTGCTTAAATACCCAGGGGCAGCGCGGAGGAGAGGAGCTGCAGGCACCCGCTGGGAGGAGGGCAGGGGATGAGCGCGGCTCCACCGCACCTCGCGTGTAAGTACCGCCGGGGGGTCTTGCCCTGGCCCGAGGCGGGCAGGCTGGGCAGGGCCCGCAGCGTCTCAGGTCGCCCAGGGGCGACCCCGCTCCGCTCCCGCGGGGGCCGGGGCTTGCTGAGGGACGGGCGCGTTGCCGCGCTGCTGCAAGCCGGGGGAAGCGGGAGGCTGCTTCTGCTTCTCCCGCCCTGCAGCCGGGAGCTTGTCCCTGCAGTGCCCCTGCTTTCCCCCGGGCATCCGCGGCGGCGGCTAGCTCCCGCCCAACCCGGGACCGCTCTCGACCCTGAATGAGGGCTCCCCGCGCCGAGACGGGGCACGGAGGGGCCCGCGCTGGAGAGCACTCAAGGGGCAGAGCTCCTACCTGGGCTGCTGCCTCTTGTTCAGTCTGCAGGGATGCTCTGAGGACCCTTGTCTCTGCGCTGCTTGCTGCGGTTGGGTTTTGGGGGATGCTGAATTGCCCTTGTGCTTCTACCTGTGGGGATCTTGACCCTGAGGGGGTCCCCACTACTCCCTTTTCCACCCCATGGCAAGGAGGAAGCAGGTGGCCTGCGAAACGGCTGTGAAAACCAAGGGAATAAATAGTGTCCTCTGCCAAAGGCAAATGTGCACTCTGTTTGAAAGTTACTTTGGTCCTGCCTGCCCATCCCAGTTCTTCCAGCCTTTCCTTGTAGGTTGTTGCCTGGGCTTGCCAGTGATTATTTCATGTGTCCTTGCATATCTTACAGGTGCTTCCATAAACGTTTAACAGCTTGTGTGCTGTTGGCTGTAACACCAAGTTAAAAGCTGAAATAATCACTGGCAAGCCCAGCCAACAACCTACAAGGAAAGGCTGGAAGAACTAGGACAGGCAGGCAGGATCTAAGTAACGTTCAAACAGAGTGCGCATTTGCCCTTTGGTGGTGTGGGGCAAATCTTACACCAAGTTCTGCTATTTTTAAACCAGTCTGTGTGTGCTGAACTTCTGGTCTCTTATGGGCATAGGCTGGTTTTGTGTGCCAAAATTCTGTCCCGGTACAGGTGTAGACGGTTTCTGATCACTTACACCCAAAAAAGTGTAATGTCTGTACTTAGCCATTCTTGTTAGTAGTGTTATGATTCAAGATGAGAAGACTGAGGGGGGGAGGGGGGGGATTTGACAACAGTCTTCAAATACCTGAAGGAAGGTTATGGTGATGGGCTATTCTCTGTGGCTACCAGGGACAGGACATAGAGTAATGGCATTAAACTGCAGCAAGAAGATTCAGGTTGCTTATTAGGAAGAGCTTTCTTACTATGGGGATGGTTAATAGACAACCTAGATAAGCCATGAAATATCCACCCTTGGAAATTTTTAAGAACAGGTTAGACAAACACTGGCCTAGGATGGTTTAGACAGGGATGCTCCTGCCTTGAGCATAGGGCTGGAGTAGTTGTCCTCCTGAGGTCCGTTCCAGCCCAACTTATGTGATTCTATGGCTAGAAATTGATTCAAAGAAAGTAGGGAAAAATGAGAATTTTTAATGAACCTCCTTTTGATTACGAGTGTGTCATGTTGGTTTTGTTTAATTTTTATTTTTCCCTGCTCCAAGAGCTGCTGGATGCAGACTCAAGCTTTTTTTTTTTTTAAACAAATGCACACAATCTATTGAGCAAAAACCGTGCAGGGTAGAATGTTATCATCTACTGTCTTTTGCCATTCTTGTTAAACAACTCTCCATCAGATTTGAAAAGATTGAATATCGTGCTTCTTTACTATTCATGGTGATAATCACCGTCATGGGATGAATTAAAGATATGCTTTATTCAAATACAATATGGCGTAACTGAATGAAATTGGACAGGCTGTTTCATACAGCTCAGACGAAGTCTTCCAACCTCACCTTGAAATCTAGGAAACCTGTTAGCTGAGTAGGACAGCACTTTTGGGGTATTAAAAAAATGTATATCTTCGGTAAAACTAGTGTGTGTAGTATGTAAAGATAAATATTTTTGCTCAGTAGGACACGTATAGAAAGGAAACAAATAGTGAATAAAGAAACAGTACCCATACTTTAACATGAACTCTTTAAATGACTTTTTTCTAAAAGTTGTTTTGTTTTCTTTTTTGTATGGAGGTTTCACCCAGAGTGATTCAGCTCCATATCTGGACCATCTGTACAACAACATAATAAAATGAAGGACAATTTTATAAATCAAACAAGAAAGGAACTACCTGATTCTGGTAAGTTTCTTTTTTTGGTTGTTTGGTTTTAATGCTAGGTTAAAAACAGTTCCACAAGCCAAAAGTCACAAAGGCATTATAAGACTTCCTCAACTTGCACTGAACACACATGGTCTATATTTTATTGAAACATTAGCTGGGACATCGTATCTCTGGTGTTCACTCTACCAGCTTAGTAAATGCTTAGTGAGTTTCAAAATAATTAAGATCTCCCTCTGGGAAACTTTTATGCACTTGAGTAGCTGAGTTCAAATGTGGCCACTCACGGGGTAGAGTTATTTATGCAGAATGAGGCCTGAGAAAGCAAATGTTCTGTTATACAAGTCAAATGAATCTAGAGACATTTTATTGCATTTGAATGGTTATATAAGCCAACAAAACACAATAGTTTCCTTTTTAAGTCTGTTTTTCCCATACAAAATTGTTATGAAAACCAATGGTGGAAAACAATGGGGGAAAATATACTGATAGTGACAGAATAGGTATTGCAGAGGTAGATTAGACAGTGATGTAATCATCCCTTATCATGTAGTTCAAAATTAGTTAACTATTTCCCTGTGATCTCCTCACTGGCTTATTTTATTTTTTGTTGGGGGAGGTTCCATTCTTGTTCTTTTTCCCCTTAAAGTTTGATTTCAAGCTCTGTTGGTTAATGGTCCTCCTTTTTGTTTTGCATAGAACCTAGCACAATGGAACCAGGCCTTGTAGGCACTATTGCAACAACAACAAAAATACTAAGTATGCCTCCAAAGACTTAAGCAAATTCTTAATTTTACATACTAGGCATATCTACATGTGCATTAGTACACTCTTCCTAATATGCATTCATTTAGTACCTCACATTGGATGTACTAAATTAATGCGTATTAGGCTGCCCTAATATGCAGTAGTGTATGTGAATACTTTTTAGGTGACGCTTAATGTACAATAGCCTATTTTACTGCACTTTAGCATGATTTTTTACTTGCTACTTTAATGCACAATAAACTAGGCTACTGTGGACTAAAGCACATGTGTACACATACCCCTGTAAGCAGTTCCATGGATTTCAGTGGAACCACCCTTTTTCTGTATGTTAAATGTGTGCAAATCTTTGCAGGGCCCAATGTTTGTTTTTTTTATTATGACCATCTTATTTTTTAAAGCTGTTATTAACTTTTCCTAGAATTTAACCTTTGGGCTGAAAATGAAGTTTGTTCTCAGCGCAGAAGTGATTGGAGTATGCAGGAAGTTTTTGAGAGAGCTCATTGAGCTGTTTCAAGAAAGTGAAAAAAATTGAGGGCATAAGCACATGAGCAAACTACCACAAAGTGAAGGAAAATGCAGCATTACTACACCTCAACTATTGCATGATAACTGCCCATGTACATGCTCTTTCATTGGGAGCTAATCTGGTTATTGATTCTAATCTACTTATTTCATTGGGAGCTAATCTACGATTGTCTTACATTTGCCATGGAGTAAGAACATGTACAGAGGCAGCTACTGTGGACTAGCAGATGCATGAGGAAGATACTGTGGGGCAGCAGCTCTGCTTTCTTTGCTTCATGGTACCTTGTTCATGTGCCCATTTTTTAAATTCTTAAATAGTTCAGAGACAGAAATGGGGTGAACCATAGGAAACTGACTCAAAAGTCTTAGTATTCAAGCAAAATGTTCTTCCTCCACAGAATCTGCATGTAATGGATATAACAATCCCTCTTTCCAGTATGAAGAAAAACCTGAACAAAATGACCATTTAAAGACGACTAAAAAAAAGTAGGGGGTTCTTTGACCTTCAATAAACTGTTTAATGTCTTCTGCTCTGCCTGAAACAGCCTCAATAAACATTTTTCTTTTGTTTTAATCTTTCTAGAGAGAAAAATGAGAAGGCAAAAAAGAAGATGGTTGGTATTTTGGAACTGGTTAGTGTATAGTTTGTTGGTTTGATTTACATTTTTCATTATTCCATTTCCAGTGATCTGAATCAACTAATCGAATCGCTGTCCCTGATTCGGGCCAAATCTGAATCAAATAGGATCCATTTCGCACAGCCCTATTAGGTGACCTCTGGCAGTCCCTTCCAGCCATACTTCTCAATGATTCTGTGATTCTAGATAACTATTGCTGAAATAATGCAGTGAGTCAATCCCCTTTGAAACTAGATTAATATAAACCAGCAGTTCCCAAACTGGGATGCAACATCACCAGATGGGGTTGTGAGGATGGGGGTCTGTGGGTTAGGAGTGAGGGGTCATGCTGAGGAACTGGGGTCATTCTGAGGAAACATCTGGGAAGCACAGATCTAAATGGTAAAAAAAAAAAAAAAAAAAAAAAAAAAAAAAAAAAAAAGAGCATGTCTCCACAAAGAGTTATTGAGCCAAATTTAAATTCACTGTACTTTCATCTTGAGTAGCATTCAAATCTAGACGAACCTTAACCATGTAAATGCTGCATGCTAGTTCTGATAGGTAATAGCAATCCTGGTTGATAACCTGTTCTTGTTTACATTTTGCATGTATTATCTCAGTCAATATATGATTTAGTGCAGTGCAATGTGTAATGATTAGGTGTCATCACTGTGAAAAAATGTATGGTACATTCTTCTTTTTTTTTCCCCCTATGGAGTAAGAGATTAACCTTGCTGACCTGCCACTGTTCCTTAACTTCCTCAGTATTGATTTAAAGATATGTGTGTGTGTGCTATTACAAAGTGCATCCACCATGTTGTATTTACCTTCATAGCCACTACATTGCTGCGATTGAACTCATATCTTCATAAAATGCTTTTGCATACCTGCAGTGTGAATAGTGTTACGTAAAAAATAAATTTTGTTCTATATGCCTAGTGAAGTATTGGCAAATGTTTGAATTCTCAACAATAAATGTATTCCTTTTTCTTTAATATTCATATAGTTTTACTATGCTGATTGGCTGGATATCATTTTGATGATAGTGGGCTTGATTGCAGCTATGGCGAATGGGTCTGGATTGCCACTGATGATCATTGTTTTTGGAGAGATGACAAACAGTTTTGTGTTGAGTGGCATGGGAAGAAATATCTCTGACGGTAAATAAGCAAAGATAAACTTCTAAGTATATTTTTTTAGGGTCTAATTTCCTCATATTTTTTCCCAGATATAAATAGGATTGCATTTTTTTTTTTGAGCAAATGCCTTTGCAGACAGCGAGCAAACAGCTAAGCCGCCACTGGAATCTTGGTTTTGGGGGGCTTGAGTAGTACTTGAGTGATGTACAGCTTTGCCTTGAAATGTAGTCTGCATGGATAAATTTCACCTTATTTGCAGTGGAAGCAGGAAATCTTTTTTTATTCCCCACCAGCTCCGCATCTGGCCACTGGGGGTACACTGCTCTGCATCCAGCCACCAGAGGTACACTGATCCAAAAAGGTTGAGAACCCCTGTTCTAGTAGATATGTGTATGTTGCTTCTTGCACATGTGCATTTAAAAACAACTAAAAAAATTAACAGTTCCCAAAAAAGTCTAACTACAAGCATGATAAGCTGAGTGCAACCACTATCAATTCAAAAAACAGTGTTAATATATACAGAAAGACAGCGTTTATCTACAAAAAGGTAAACATTTGAATAACAGACTGTTCTTTGTGCATCTTGGCTTCATTTCTGCTCTTATTGATAAGAACAGCTTTAAGACATCTTCTACAGGCACCTATTCAAAGCCTAACAAGCACACCAGAGACAGTGCAGACAGGCCCACAGTGTATCAAATCCATGACATCACTCTACAGTGACCTTGTGAACAAAGTTTGGCCTGGTTTGAGCCTCTACCACAAGGCTGCTGGCTGCAATGCAAGCTGTAAATCAACAGAATTGTTATCTGGAGTACAGTCATCTCCCTTAACCACCAGGTCTCATTCATTCAGTTATAACACTTAATCTTTTTCTTGTTTCCAGTTGCTATGCTGGATAGCTCTACTTGTGCACCAATTCCAGATGTAGATATAGAAGCTGAAATGACAAAGTAAGAATCTTCCGTTATTTTCTTCAGAATAGCGTGTTCTTGTTTCTTTATTTTGTTGTTTGTTTGTTTGTTGTTTGTTCTATTCAGCTACAGGCTATAGTCTGTTCTCAACTACATTCCGTTGATTTTAACACATTTGTAAATGGGCAAATGAAGACAGAATTTGGCCTGATACATCTTAATTTCTCTCCCAGGGTACAGTACATCTTAGGTATTTTTTACTGTCTTAACTGCAGGTTTGCCTACTATTATGTTGCTATTGGTTCTGCTGTATTGATACTGAGCACCATCCAAGTGTGGACATTTTTGACTTCGGCTACAAGACAGACAGCAAGAATCCGACAAAAGTTTTTTTTTGCAGTGCTCCACCAGGAGATGGCTTGGTTTGACACCACCCAGATTGGAACCTTGAACACCAGATTAACAGAGTGAGAGGGTTTTATTTATGTACCATGACTATGACATCTAGAAGAATATCTCAGTTTATCTCTTATTTATCTAAAGAGTTTTCAAGAACCTTTCAAATAAAACCTGAAATATACAGTTATTTGAAGTGGAAATTAGTTATGGGTTTTCACTTAATTTGCTGAGTTTCTGTGACACATGCACTGCAAAGGTTTATGTCATGACAAGTACTACTTGTCTAACATTGGCTTGTAATATTTATGAACTGTTTAGCAACTGCAGATAAACAGCCATACTGTCTCCAGCTAGTTTACAAACACTGTAAACCCTGACATTAGATCAGATAAATGTACTCCTCATTTGTCAGCATATTCTCATTCAACTTGATCCAAAACCAACTGAAGTCATTTGGAGTCTTTAAACTGACTTCAGTGGGCTTTGGAGCACTGGATATAATTGAGAGGTACATGCAAGTAAAGAAAGCTTATGCAGTTTGATTGACATGTAGAAAAATATGTCCAGTTTAGGGAACTGTGATTCCTGAAGAGGAGAGGCTTAAATGACACTAATCCAGCCTGTTTGTCTATATATTCAGAAAAACACTTAATATTATATGCAGCAGTTCGATATAATAATGTATTGATAGTGTGCTTGCTACTGTATTGGATGCAAAATTAAGATATTCATGCTTCATATCTTCAAATTTCAGCAGTCAATGGAGGGGAGGACTTGGAAATGGCAGCAGCT
Source organism: Alligator mississippiensis (assembly GCF_030867095.1). Taxonomy (NCBI): domain Eukaryota; kingdom Metazoa; phylum Chordata; order Crocodylia; family Alligatoridae; genus Alligator; species Alligator mississippiensis. The sequence goes on along the minus strand of NC_081828.1, from coordinate 160,851,992 downwards.
GCTGCTGATCCTAAGGTTACAGACAGAAAATGAGCTGTAAAAATGGGAGACTGTCCCTAGGAGCTAATAGTGCTGTTCAGAAATCCAGAATTTCTACTGCAACAATGATCTGGATAGTTAAATTTATGACGTATGGGCATCTCTTCAGCAAGATGGAAACATGCTATAGGAAGACAATCAAATTTAACAAACATTTTTCTTCTTTTCTAATTTCCAGTGACATTAATACCATCCATGAAGGCATTGGAGACAAGATCTGTATATTTGTACAATTTTTTGCCACCTTTCTGACAGGCATTATTATAGGATTTGTCCACGGGTGGAAATTGACCTTGGTGATTTTGTCAGTTAGCCCACTACTTGCTGCCTCAGCAGCAGTTTGGTCAATGGTAAGTACTGGGGGGAAAGACAACCTAATAATTATGATCCTTCTTGAATGAAAAAGATGGAATACACACAAAGCATCATGAGTACGATGCCTGGAGAGGATCCCCACCCCATCCCACCATGTTCTGCCACCCATTTCTATTGACAGGAAATGTACAGCATTGTGAAATGCATGGGGAGATGCTTGTGAGTTGTGACCGTTTTTAATGGGTATCATTTGTAACAAAAACATTCACTAAATACTATTATATGTTTAAGGTTTTGTTTTTCTGTGAAGCAAAGTAGTAAGGTAAGAGGAAATAGTATTATCTTTAATCTATCTAAGTTTTATTATACAAGTTTCTAAGCACTGTAGCACAGGTGGGACTTGAATTCAGTTTTTTCCAGATTCCATGATTCTACCCTTACCATTGGCACACCATTCTTTAATAATGCACAAGATAAAGCTCTTTAATAGATTTGAATAATTTTTTTTTTTTTTTCCCTACAAAACTTTCCAGCTCTTGGCCTCACTCACTGTAAAAGAGCTGTCTGCTTATGCTAAAGCAGGAGCGGTAGCAGAAGAAATTTTGACTGCTATCAGGACAGTTGTTGCTTTTAATGGGCAAAAGAAGGCACAAGCAAGGTAAGCTTTTTGAGAGAAACTTTTGTATTCAATGTTTAAAAAATACTGGGTTGTTTAAAAAAAAAAAAAATCACAAAAGATCTGTTAGTTTATCCCCCAGACAACTGGAAGTCTTACATGAAGATAGAGAAAAAGTCCCTCTAGCTCATTGCTCTGCAGCAGGTGTCCTGTGGGCCTCATGTGGCCTACAAGTGGTTAAAATGCAGCCCACGCAGGGGTTGAATTGCACCCCAGTGAATTCAGAGAGTGGATCCTGCTTGTCCCTCCCCCACTTTGTCCACATTCAAACTTTGGATGTCTTTGGTCACCACTGATGACTAAAAGTAAGGGGAAAGGTGGGGGTAAGTGGTAGCAGTATAAAACCCTTCAGTTCCAGAACCATGCCAATGCAGCAGCTCCATCACCTCCACCAACAAGCCACTACTTTGCTGCTGGAAGTGGTTCATCCAGTCCACAAGAAGTTTGCTGGGGCCAAATGCTTAGGACCCTCCAGTTCAGCTGAGCGTGTCAAGTGCTTTAATTTAAGCACATGTACACTTCTATTGACATAACTGACTAATGAACTTATAGTTAAGCTGCCTTGGATCACAATCGTAAAGGAATTCTTTACAAAGGGCTTCAACATTGTTTTAAACCAGTGCTTAAGACATAACAAAAACTTATTTGCAAATTTATTTATTTGATCTAATCTGTATTACTCCAATGGTATCTGAGCATGTTTCATGAAAGGAATCCATTACAAATCATTCAAGGATACCTTTCCTACTGCTTCAATCTTGCCCTTCACTTCGAGTGTTTCCATATTTGGGTGAGAACATGTTGAAAGTTTTGTACATACTGTGCCAAAAGGATTAGCAGTGAACATGAACAGTTATTCACACACAGAAAACTACAAGGCTAGAGGGGATATGGAAGAATAAACACTTTTTTTTAACTAACCCAGGGGTTTTCAACCTTTTCTAACAAGTGTACCCCTTCTCTCTCAAACTTCCAGATCAGGTACCCCTTTATATTTTTTCATGTTTTTAAGGGGTGTGGGGGGGAGGCACAAATTGAGGCCCCCACGGTGAGGGGGAGGGAGTGGGGCTACAGCTGAAGCTGTGCAGCCAGGGCAGAGTGCTGGACAGAGCTTCAAGCAGCTCATCCAGGGAGCACGGGGAGTGGGTAGTGGCTCCTGCTGATGCACACATCCCAGGAGGGCATGGGGGTGTGTGCCCCCAGATCTGTGCATGGGGCGAAGGTGGGCTGGCCCAGTGGTGGGGGAACGAGTGGGGCTGGGGCTGCCCAGCCAGGATGGGGCACAGGATTGAGTTGTGTGGGAGGTGGCTGCCGCAGCTACGCACATCCTGGGAAGGGCACAGGGGCGTGTGTCCCTGGATTTGCATGAGGGAGGGTGAGCTGGGGCTGGTGCTGGGCAGTTTCAGGCAGGGCCTGGGCAGTGCTGTGCTTGGGGCAGGCAGTGGTGGTACTGGAAGGGGTATTGGGGTGCTACAGCAAATTCTGGAGTGGCTACAGCCCCCATTGCCCTCCTCCAGCACTGCTGCCGCCCACCCCAAGCACAGCCTGGCCCAGTCCCAGGCAGGAAGAGCCCAGCGCTGCCCCAGCTCAGTGATATCCCACCCTGCCCTGTGCAGATATGGGGGCACACGCCCCCGTGTCCTTCCAGGGTGCACACAGTGGTGGGAGCTACCACTCACCTCCCCCTGCCCCCCAAACAAGCTGTGGCTCTGTCCCACACTCCACCGCAGCTCCTAACATTGTACATACCACCAGGACGGCATAGGGGAGGGGGGGGTGTGTGCCCCTGGTTCTGCACATGAGGCAGGACTGCCTGCAGCTGCAGGCTTGGGCTGGCACTGGGCAGTTGCTGGAGCGGGCTAGGCCAGGCTAAGCTTGGGGTGGGCAGCGGCAGTGCCAGAAGGGGGCTATCAGGAAGGCTACAGTGAATTTTGGGGTGACTGAAGCCCCTCCCATAGTCCCCTCCCAGTGCCACCACTTCTTACCCAGAGCACAGCCCGGCTCAGCCTCTGCTGGGAACAGCCTGGTGCAGCCCTGGTCCCAGCCTACAGCAGCATCGCGCCTTGTCCCACTTGGATCTGGGGGCACACATCCACTATACCCTCTTGGGGTATGCACAGTGGTAGGAGCCATCCCCCACGTGGCTCAGTCCGGCACCCCAGCCCCACTCCCTTCCCCACCACTGGGGCCTCCATCCGCTCCTTCCTCCATCCACTTCCCTCACAACATACTTACCAGCCAGACCCAGCTGTTCTCCTAGCAGCGTGCATGCTGGTCTGTAGCTGTGTGCACACATGGAATTTACCAGTGACACCTAGGTCTGAATACTCCCTATAGGTACCCCTAGGGCTACGTGTACCTTGGTTGACAACCACTGAACTAACTTATCAGTGTTCACTATGTCCAACAATGGAATGTTATAGAAGAAAAACCCTGTAAGCTGAAAGGAAACTGAAGAATTCCAATATAAATGATGTGCAGGCACTTATTATAGTTAACATTTCATGATTTGTTTTCAGATACGATGCTAACTTAGAGAATGCCAGAAGTGTCGGAGTGAAAAAGTCCATCACCACCAACACATCTTTGGGTCTCTCTCAGTTTCTTATATTTGGATCCTATGCTCTTGCATTTTGGTATGGAACCAAGCTCACGGTGGAAGAGAGAGAAAACTATGACATTGGGAGAGTATTAATTGTAAGCACAGCATATAGTATAACTGGCAAAGCAACCTTTTGTAAAGTTGTCAATGAATTGGAGAAAATGCTTGCTCTTTAAGTACTGTATGTAACTATGCATAGTACCTAGTTAAACTTAAAGTATCTTGTACTAACTGTTAAAGATACAATTAATATAATTCAACAGAGATTCTGGATATGTCCTTAAGATATCAAAGTTGCCTTAACGATAGCTTATTTAGTCACATAGCCAGATAACTTGAAAGGAATTACTTTACCTTACTGATATTTGGGGATTATTTGGAAATGAATAAATAAACTTAAACTTGTGCTTAATTTTATGTACTCTAAGTAGCTTGAATTCCTTTACTTCCTTGGAACTTCTCAATGCATAAACTTAAGCACACGTGTTGCAGGATGGGGCCCTCAACTTGGAACCAGTGGCTTCATTCCTTTAAGGAAGAAAAAAGTTTTTAATTCGATGAAAGGTGGAAAAAGATGTTTACTTTCACTATTTGTCCTCTTTGCTGTTGTCTTATGCTTCCACAACAGCAAAAGCTGTTCAAACAGTTAAAGAGCATACGGTTGCATATAATGGCTACATTTACAATCTTTCACCATGAGGATAACAGCAAAGGGAGCTGAAAGAATGCAGCGGTAATTGTGGGTTTTGATTTTTGTATTTTTTTTTTTTGTATTTTTTTTTTCTGAAATAGTCCTTACAAAATTATCTGGGCATTTTCCAGTAAGGAAAGTGAGGATCTAGAATCCCTGTTAACCAGAGCTCCTGTTTTTGTTCACTACAGGTATTCTTCTCTGTGCTTCTTGGCGCATTCTCTCTTGGACAGGCATCCCCAAACTTGGAGAGTGTTGCCAATGCACGTGGTGCTGCCTATGAAGTATACAAAATTATTAATAAGGTAGTTAAGCATATAGCTTAAATTTTTGGTTCATAACATATTCACTGAAAACATAGATTAATTCATAACAAAGATTTTTACAACTCAAAACATAACTATGACATTTTGACTCATGTTTAGGAACATGAACCTGAATCCTTAGCTCTGTTACACCTAACTAGCTTTTGATTTAGAAATTAACAGTCCTCCTGAAAGCTATAACAATACTGCTGTTGCTGAAGAAGGATGCTGCACTCTGGGTGGGTCAGTTTACTACAGAACAGACTAATTAGCTCTGCAGTAACATGTCACTATCTATACATGGACCAGTATTAGGATTCAGTAAACTTGTAGGATAATACTGTTGGGGACAGTACTACCTTACAGCAGAGTACTTTACTGCACCAAAATGTGTAGACAGTGATGAGGGTGTAAACTGCTCTGCCCCAGCTCAAATTCTTGCTGTCCAAGGCATACATGTAGATGCATATGTAGATGCACCCTCTTCATTAATTAATTAATTAATTAATTGTATTTGTAGATGCACCCTCTTAGTAACTAATTCTTTCTCCTTTCAACAGCAGTTATATATCTTTTAATGCAAAAGATGGTAACCAAATTGTAAAATGCAGTTTTTTTTATTGGATTAGAAACAAAAGGCTGAGTCCTATCTTCCTAATTTCTTTAAAGTTCCACATGTATAACTAAGGGTAGAATTTTACCCAAACATTGGTACTATTGCTCAAATATTACAATTATTGACCACTTGTTATTAGGGATTTTGGATAATGCTTTGTATTTGAAAATGTCTTATCTGCAAAATCAGTCAAAATTAATTATCCCACCACCTCCATTTTCTAAAATGTTCCCATTTGAACATTTGACAGGTACATGTAATAACATGCATTATTTGTTGTGCCTTTCAATCCTAAATGCTTTGCCACCAATGAATTGCATTCCATTGAAATGCACCACTTTCTAGGCTGAAATGGAACAACTATGTAACAGTGTTCTGCATATAACATGATGGTTTAGGACAGGAAGTGAAGAAAAATGTATTAGTTAAAAGTGCAGTTTCAATAGCATAAAAATTCATAATATATTTTTCAAAATCTTTCTCTAGCCACGTCTTATAGATAGCAGTGCCAAAGAAGGATACAAACCAGAGAGGCTCATAGGAGAAATTGAATTCAAAAATATCCATTTTAGTTACCCATCTAGACCTGATATTAGAGTAAGTATTCTTTTAAAATATAGTAGTGTAATAATGAAATTGATGCCTGCATGTGATTAAAATGAACAGTAAAATGTATCAATTTAATATATTTATTTTGAAGTATTTAAACAAAATGCAGCCCTACTTGCCTGGCTTAGAAGACAGTGTGCTGACTCAGGGGCCATAGAGTTGCAAGTTCAAGGCTGGATTTTCTATCTATAAACTTACCAGGGGGAACCAGCAGGGAATGGGAGAGGCCCTGTTCCCCTGAGTACTACCATGAGCAACTAGGAATAACAGCCACAAGTTGACTGAGAATAGATTCAGGCTAGACATCGGGAAGCACTACTTCCCAGTCAGGGTGGCTAGGATCTGGAACCAACTTCCAAGGGAAGTGGTGCTTGCTCCTACTCTGGGGGTCTTCAAAAGGAATCACCTTGCCGGGGTCATTTGACCCCAGCATTCTTTCCTGCCACGGCAGGGGGGTCGGACTTGATGATCTGCTCAGGTCCCTTCCAACCCTACCAACTATGAAACTATAAAAATTGTACCCATCCCTGAAAATACATACACTACTTATAATTTAGGAAAGAATGTCAAAAACTAGTCCGCTGTCTTCGCTGCCACCATCTGTCTGCTTATCATTTTCCACTGTTGGAAAAATCGTAGGAAAACATAAAGGAATCAGGGTTTAAATGCAGGTGACTTGAATCAGAAGCAAATTTCACATTTCAAGATCTCTCACCAAGCACACATTGCCTTCACGAAGTGTTTTTAGCTTCAATGCTTTAAAAGATCACAACTGTTCTAATATCTTATGTGGGGAGAGGTGATCTGAGACATAGTCAGTTCTCAACTCGTGTTAAGGCTTATTGAGTTAAAATAATTGTTTTTAAATTGCTTATGGAAAGCAGGACAAATCACAGAGCAGGGAATATCACATCCTGCTTGTAAAAAAACCCCCAAAAACAAACAAAAAAAACTTTTGTCAAACACTTTAACAAGTGTCAAAACAAGGGCATTTATTACCACTGCTTCTTGGCCTTTCAGAAGTTGCTAGGGATCCTAGTAGGTTGCAAACAAATAATCAAATATTGAGTATATTCACTTACTTGAGGATACTGCTTTCACTTCTGTCATTTCTTCTGATGGCTCCTCAACCCTACATGAATCATCATTGAGAAGTCACAGCTAACAATCGGCAAGATTTAAAGAATGGCGAGCAACTGCATAAGCTGGGTCTGAGGAAATGGAGACAAAGAACTGTCCATTAGGAATGCGCGAAAGGGGCCGTATTGGTTTTACATTTGGTCCGAATCGGGGACAGTGAATTTGTTAATTCAGATCACTGTCCCTGACTCAATATGGCCGAATCTAAAGATTCAATGCTGATTCAGAGAATCGGAGATTTCGACCATAAACACAGCTTTTAAATGTTTTTTTTTCTACATACCTCAAAGTACCAGGCATGGCGCGTGAACGCTGGTGGATGGAGCATCCCACAGGAGCATGGCGGGGGGGCCCCCCATATGCTCAGCAGCAAACCCGGAAGTGGACTGGAAGTATTTCTGGTCCACTTTGGGGTCCACCACCAAGCCTGCTGGGGGGCACACCCATGCCCCTCTGGCTCAGTGAATGGCGGTGGGGGGGGTCCCTGGGTGCCCACCCAGGCTCAGAAGGCACCAATTGCCGAGCTGGGAGGGGGTCACAGGAGGGCCCCCCAGCGGACCCGGAATTGGACTGGAAGTGCTTCTGGTCCACTTCCGGGTCTGCTGCCGAGTGTGCTGGGGTGCCCTCCACGCTCCTGTGGTACGCACCATCTGCCCCACCATCACAGCATTCACGAGCTGCCTGGTACCTTGAGGTATGTAGAAAAAACATGTAAAGCTGTGTCTATATCCGAATCATTGAATCATTCTGAATCTCTCCAAATAGATTTGTAGGGTTCTGATTTCAATTTGGAGATATTAAAGGGTCTCCTGATTTGATTCAGGTTTGGAGATTTGGCCACTGAATTGGGCCAAATCTCCACCGAATCGAATTGGGGACTGAAGCTTTGCACAGCCCTACTCTCCATCCCTTCCAGAGTCCAGTCTGTCTCGTATTTCACTGCCAGTCGTGTCAAGGGCAAATAACAGAAGTAAGAAAATGGCATGAACATTTGGTTCTCATCCATCACCTTCCATAGACTTCTCATATACAAAACCTTGCAGTCTCCATATAGGACCCACATTTTGACTGAATCATATCAAAGGCATTGGAGGACCCTACCTATTTTCAGTAACTTGGACACCCAATAAAGAAAGGATGAAGACTGGGTAGTAGTTTATGAGCTTTTCAATGTCTTGGGAAACAGCATAATATCCTATACAGAATGTTGTTCTTTCTTGGTCATGCAGATATCACAGAGCATGTATAATACTAGTTTATTAGCGAAGTGGAGCTTTTCAGGTATAGTGAAAAAAACAAACAAAAACAATACTATAATTGTTTTTGTTTTTTTTTTGGATAAGAAATATGTAAGCAAAATCATACATCAACCTGGTATTCATGAAGAGGGTTCTCATAGCAGCCAAATAGTTATTAAATTAGTCATGTATGAAATGCAATGAATAGAAATATTTTTGAGAGAAAATATTTTTAAATGTGAAAATGGCCTAAAAGGCACTATTGGTCCATAACTAACTCCTTAGTAATAAATGGTAGGGTGTTGAATCTCTAGTCCTCTTTTTCTAACCAGAGACATGAAAACACCCACCTTGATTTTTGGCTTGGGGTAAAAAGCCTTAATAAAATAAGAAACAGAACAAAACAAGCTTACTATTAAAAAATCTAAGTATTTTTCATCTTCAAGGTGCTGTAAGGTTAATAACCAAGTATTATCCCATTGTATAGCTAGAAAAACCTCAAACCAGAAACCTAATTGATTTTTCAAGGTCATAGAAATCTGTCAGAGCCAGGATTGGGAACAAAGGAGAGATAATAGACCTGCAAGTTCATCATACTCTTAGAAGTCCACAACTTTTATTATTGCCTTGTTTGTGATGACAAGCATCCTAACAGACTGTTTTCTAACCAAACCATTGATTTAGCTACCTTTAGGCTTATCAGACTAAAATATGAAGATTATGTTTCCAGATTCTTAGTGGTCTGAGTCTGAAAGTTCAAACAGGAAAGACCATTGCTCTGGTTGGTTCCAGTGGCTGTGGCAAAAGCACTACAATCCAGCTTCTGCAGAGATTCTATGATCCAGTCCAAGGAGAGGTAAGCGCACTTGAATTGTAGGTACTAACGAATACTAAGATAAACTTTAATTTTCAGGATAGATTGAACCTGCACTTTTTAAAAAGACGTATTGCAATCTTGTTTATGGTTTTGAACTATGGGCACTTATTCTACACAATTAACTAAAGAACCTGGACAAAGTGAACTATTTTTTTTTTTTTCACTTTTTAAAATGGTGTTTGCTTGTCTTCCACAAGCACTCTGCATTCCTGTATCTAGTCAGCAAGAACAACCAAATACTGGAAATTTCAAAATATATGTAATTTCTAGGGTCCAGTTCCCTTGACAAGTCTCTTCCAACATTTACTTCCCTTTTCGTCTGTATCGGTGATTCTCAACGAGGGTGCTGAGGCACTCTGGAGTGCCACCAGATCTTTTTAAGGGTGCCATGAACTGTGAGGAGATGAGTGAAGTGTTAGCGTACATTTATCTGCTTATCTCCTGAGGCTTGTCCCCCCACTCTGCAAGGAAGTAAGCACTGTAATATATTAATTCGTTTTTGAAAGTGTGTGCCACAGTTCACAAAAATTATGGAGGGCTGGCTTGAGTCCAGTGAAGGGTGCCTAGAGTCCAAAAAAAAAAAGGTTGAGAACCACTGCTCTATATCTTGCAGAACAAAGCTGTCTAACTAGCAACCCATGGGCCATATGCAGCCCCCAAAGGGTTAACAGGTGGCCCATGGGCTCCCAGCATGACTGCCACTACCTGTCCCTCCTTCCCCCTCACCATTGTTGATCATGCCATGGCCGCTAGGTTCTTTGGGATTCCCTGCCCTCCTCCAGCTTGTACTTCCTGCTCACACTCTGGGTGGATGTGGCAGTTAGGGTGGCCATCATAGAGGACAGTCCGGTTGTCCTCTGTCCTCTATTGATACGAAACAGGATGCCTTTATATCCTCTATTTTTCTCTTTTTGAAGGGAAAAATATCCTACTCTTGAAGAGAAAAATAGAGGATATAAAGGCATCTGGTTTTGTATCAATAGAGGACAGAGTAGCAGAAAACCGAAATGTCCTCTATGACGCGCCTGGAGAGGACTAGGCTGCCCAAGCTGCATGCACCATGGGGGCTCATAGGACCCATGCTGCAGACATGGTGAGGAGGAGGCTGGGCTGCTCATGGTGTGTGCAAGAAAAGCAGGAACCAAGCTGCCAGCACTACAGGTGGGCATGCAGCTTGGAGGGAAGGAGGATCTGTCCTTCTGTGTGCACTGCAGCGGGGAGGGGAGGGCTGGAAGGCTGTCCATTAGGCATATGCAGCTGACAAGGGTGGGGGAGGAGCTGAGCTGCTTGGTGGCTGAGAGGGGAGTGTTGGCTGTCCATGCAGTAGGTATAGTTGGGAGTGGGGTGGGGCCAGGCAGTCTGTGCTGTGTGCATGTACTAGGTTGCCCTTGTTGAGGGAGAGATCCCAAGGAAGGAGATGACCATGCAGCAAACAGCTCTTATTCTGCAGCCTGTGCCTTATGCGTGACAGGCAGCTGGCAGCCCAGATGGCCCCCAGCTGCCTAGAAGTTGGACAGCCCAGTTATAGAACATATAATACCATGGGTCAGTCTGCACGTGGTTTACTTCATTTTCACTGAACATAAACTCTGTTCTAGGAACAGAGGTTTCTTATTCTAGACTTTTCTTTTAAAAGAAACAAAGTACAGTATATACTTTTTTTGCTGGAAAACAAGGAAATCACACAATTAAAATTGCATTTAGGACAAGAGATATTTTCATAATAAGCAAAAAAAAAAAAATTAACCAGCTCTACTTAATATTTGTTTTTCTTATTTGGAATATATTCTGTTCTAGTAGCACAGATTAATTTATTACTGCCTCTTGTATAAGGGGGGGGAGAAGTTAATTAACTTTTTTTTTTTTTTTTTTTTTAAGTAAAAAAAAATCCTACAATCCAGAAGAAAACTTTGGATTTTTTAAGCGCTCAGATTTCCTGGGGGCAATGTAGTATTAACAGCCTAGTAGACTTTTATTCTTATATGTGAGTTTGCAGTCTGAGTACCTGGTGCTACCCTATATGTTTATCCTGCTCCTTAGTCTCCCAGTGTGTGCAATATCTAAAAAGATAGATATTTAATTTCTCCTGTTCATTTTTTATTTCTACCTTAAAAAATATAACCATGTGAGCATCTTCTGTACAGATACTTGTCACCCATTCAAACAATTATTTGAAAGTAATCTTTTTTTGTTTTAAACAAAACGGATTTCTGCAGGCTATTTAACATTTGCATTTCTTCCCAGATTACCTTAGATGGGCGAGATATTCGAACACTTAATGTCAAGTGGCTAAGAGAAAATATTGGCATTGTGAGCCAGGAGCCTGTCTTGTTTGCAACTACAATAGCTGAAAATATTCGCTATGGCAGAGAGGATATTAGTGATGTCGAAATTGAGCAAGCCGCGAAAGAAGCAAATGCTTTTGATTTTATATCAAGACTGCCTGATGTGAGTTATGAGGTTTTGAATGCCTTTTAGGGTTAAATCCACAAAAGGCCTTGGGCGTTGCAACACTTACTGTTCTTGTGCCTAAATTTTCCATCACAGCAGAATCTGCAACCTCTAACTTAGAAGTTTAGGCTCTCAAACAATATACGGGAAAAGTTAGGCAACCAAGCAAAATTGGCAAGCTGCCTAAGTTGGCCAGTAGAAAATAATGAGAGAGAGAGATTTCTTCAGAAAGCTGCAAGATATGGGCTGAGTATGATAGAGGTCTATCAAATCATGAGGGGTGGGCAAAATATATCATGAGGGCCAAATCCAGCCCGCCAACTGATTTGGATCTGGCCCATAAACTGACACACACCAGTTTATTGAATCTGGCCTATGGCTGCACCTGCAGTGATCCACATAGGGCTGAGACCCTCCCACTCCCACCAATGCCCCTGACAGCCCCAGCCCCAGCCAGCATGCAAACCTTCCCAGCAGGGCTGCTGTCAGTGTGACTTCAACCATCCAGGTTACATTTTTAGTACATGATCTGGTTTTTATCTATAATTTGTTAAAAGGATATCTTCTAAAAGATTTTGTGTGTGCAGCCCTAGACGCCTCACCAGAACTTAAGTGGCCCCCATCCATAGTAATTGCCCACCCTATCCAGTAGTTCATACCTGAAGAAAAATGTCTTACATTTGAAAGATTGTCTAACTTTATCCCAACTATGCAGTTGGTCCAATAAATGATAGCATCCAAAAAATGAGTTACCTCTCACTCACTGGTTAGAGTACTCGCCCAGAATTTAGGGGGTAAATTTCTTCCTCTATCTAAAAGGATTTACACCTACATCTTCCAGGAAAGCACTCACACTTGAAAGCAAACTTCTCTCAGGGAGCAGATCTGAAGCCCAGATACCTGACATACATCTGAAACTAGAAGAAATATACCTGGCATATGGTTACCGTTATTGTGCAGCCTTAGTGCAGCTCTGATGGACTAATTAGCTCTGCCGCATAGCAGAGCTAATTAGTCTGGGCAGAGTACCATGTGAACAAACTTCATTTGTTTTGGCTTATGAGGTAGCCTGTGGCTATATGTAAGTGGCTAGGGCTAGACTAGCCATTCAGTGGAGTTTTACCCATTTACCCTACAAGGAATTTTGGCTTACAGTTTACTGTATAATAATCACCATATATCACATGCCCAGATTTTTTTTTTTAAATATAGTAAGGTAGCTGAAGGACTTCTATAGACAACGATGGATTCCTGTTGTGCCAAGTCAACTGTTTTGATTTTTTTTTTTTTTTTTGCTAAATATTATCCCCTCACCCCTTCTTGAATCCCCCTTTTTATTATTTTAACTAAGCTGTTCTGATAGTCTTTTGCTGTTATTGTTAACCAGTTAGATATCTGGATTCCTTCAGGCAGTTCTAGTCTCTTATTTCACTTCTATCACTTTGTTTTCGTAATAACTAAAAATCTGATTTTAGAGTATATTTTAATCTAATAAAAACCAAGATGCCAGATACTGATTTTTCTAACCAAACTGAAGGTGGTAAGAAGACAAATATGTAAACTGATAATTAGAAACAATAAATCTTTCATCTGCCTCCAGGAGGAGGACAAAAATTGAACGTAGTTGGCTAGGATAAGACTTTTAGCAATAAATATTTTTAAACTTTCTCTGTGATAGATGCATTATACTTAACCATATGTCATGACATTTAAAAAAAAAAAAAAGAGAGAGAGAGAACATTTTGGTTTGCAATACTCATAGCTAACTAGAGCACTAGAAGATTTCACCTGAGCCCTTCTACAATCTTGATTCCTCCATGATTTTCTCAGAAATTTAATACTCTGGTGGGAGAAAGAGGAGCTCAGCTGAGTGGAGGACAGAAACAACGAATTGCTATTGCCCGCGCCCTGGCAAGGAATCCCAAGATCCTCCTTCTGGATGAAGCCACATCTGCTCTGGATACTCAGAGTGAATCCATAGTGCAGACTGCTCTTGATAAGGTAGGGGTCATCTTGATAAAGTTCCTAGCCAGCAGAAGGAAACACAACAACCAGATAGCATATGTTTTTTCAGGGCACCTTCCCACTGGTTTGAAGCAAGGCTTTAAATGAGGGCATTGGTACTAATGGGGATATATGTTTGTTTTAGTGTTATGAAGTTGCTATGAAAATTAATCACAATCCCTTTAAGCAATTATGAGATTTTTTTTTTCTCATGGTCTTTTCATTATACTGTACACAGGCTGGATGTTACTCAGTGAATGAGCAGCTGTGCCATATTTATTTTATGCTTATCACTTAGTGTACTGTCCCAGCACCTATTTATACTTACCTGCTATGTTTAGGTCTCCAATTCAAGGTCCCTATGACCTGATTTTTGAGAGAACTGTTTGTCATTCATTTGTTCAAAGCGCAGCTCCTACTGACTTCAGCTGCATCTGCGAGCACTCCTTCCTCGCCCCACTCCACAAAATAGACTAAATAATTTTTAATTGGTTACATAGAAAAAGAGGGGTACAGAGTTAACAACTCGCGATAAATTTTGTTGATGTAAATTGCCAAGCAGTTGCAAAGGCTTCTGTGGCATAGGCAAGATAGAATCCTTTTCTCTTCCTCAGTCCCTTGTCCCATTCACTGCACTCCCTCCAGCTTCTGCGACAGATGTGGCCTGGTTCCTACAGCAGACTGCTTTGATGCACATCTTGCTCATTCCATGAACACCATTCATCCTTCTCTTACTGCGTTTGGTTCCTGTGCCTGCCATTCTTATGTCCCTGGATGCAGGGACATATAATGATAGAAAAAGTTCTTCTCGACCCTTGCAGTCCCAGGTTGAAGAATGAGCACTCAGTTGCTCTGTGGGAATTGTGCAGTGACAATTAGTATGCTCGCAGGAGCTACAACAGGATGAAGCATATTCATTACAGGCTAAATCTTCAGATAATGTAACTGCCAAGCTCTAAAAAAAAATGAACTGAATTGTTTATAAATTTAGCTAGTTTTATATAGATTGTAATAGGGATAGCAACCTCCCCCCCGCCATCTGACATCAGCAGGACTTGTCCCACCCCTCCAGATGTCAAGTTCCTACTCTAAAGGATGAAAGTTCTGGACTCTTTCAACTAAATAGCTGTGGAAAATGTATAATATAAATAAAGCAACCAGGTACTTCTTTAAATGTTAGTAGTAATAGCATTAGTTTTAGTATTAGTTGTTTATAAATTTCTTTATAATAAAACTGAAAATAGGTCTTCTATTAGGCATCTTTAATTATAGACATTGGTATCCGTACTCCTGTTAATACGGTTTCCCTTGTCACAATACATGTGGATTCTATAATCGGAAATGCATGCATGACCATTATTTTCATGAATGCAGTTAAGTATAAGAGGTTGCAGGGTTTTTAGAATGGAATGTTCTGTGTCATCTGCTCGTTGTCAACTTAATTCAATTTAAAAGTAAAACTTCTTGTGTTTTTGTTTTGTTCTATTTTGTTTTATGTTGTTTTCCCTAAGGCTAGGGCTGGACGTACCACCATTGTGATAGCTCACAGGCTCTCAACAATCAGGAATGCTGATATTATTGCTGGGTTTGAGAAAGGCATGCTCGTTGAACAGGGAACACATAATGAACTCATGGCACAGAAGGGAGTCTACTATTCTCTTGTAATGCAGCAGGTAATGATATGTGATTGAGAGCTACTGACTTAAGTGCTTCAGATTTACTGCCTATTGCAGCTCAAGAAAATCAGCTCTATAATATCTCTTTGATGTAATTGCTGACACATGCAGTTCTGCACTCAAACTGCTGGGCCATTTTCACCCTGTAGTTCCTGCCAGTTTTCTAGCTGATTTGAAAGTTGATCATTCAGTCTTGTTTATGAGCCTGAAGTAATTGTTCTTCACCTGTACCAGTGCTTCATATTTATGTGGTATAATACATCAAAAACATAACTGATTTACAGAGGTGGAATAAATTATTAGTGTCTATTCACAGAACTATTGGATCAGAAATTTGACTGAGAAATAAAGATAGGGGGAGAAGCATACAGAGCCAAGTTTCCTGATGTCTAAATTGGACCTGTAACATTTTACACAAGCAGAGAAGTCAGCCCACAGAAATCAGGAGGTGAACATAGCCATGCGACCAAACATTTATTTTTATTTGTTCCCAACAAGCATTATAATTAATTCCCTTTGCTACTAACTGTCTTGCGATGGTGTATAACCATTCCTTGGTTGTCACTAGGGTCATTATGAAAATGTTCATGGTGATGAGATGTCAGAAGGAGACGAAGAGACAGAAGATGACGACTATGAGGAAGCAGATTTAAATGAAATTGGACAACAGAATTTGACTGAATGTGGTAGCTTTGAAAAATTAGGAATCATTGAAAAAGGAAGCATTCATAAGAGATCCAGCAGGCATAAGAGCAGGGAACGCTCTTCTAAGAAAAAGTATTCTGAAAAGAAGAAGAAAACAAAGGAGAGAGAGGTTAGTGCTAAAATTCCATTCAAAGGTTTAGCGCTAACTTGTGAGAACAAGATAAAGCTGGTTAGGGGCCTATTTTCTGTTTTTGTTTTTTCATGCCTTCAGCCATGCCACCTTTGTTATGACCCTGTCATCTGCAACATTAATCTAAGTGAATACTTAAATTGAGAGTCTTCAGGGCATTCACAGGTTTAACATATCAGTGTAATTTCTTGACACCTTCTGAATCCGACAGTCGGCCTTGTATTAAAAAGTGTTGTGCAGTTAAGTTCATCTTTGTTGATGTAAAACTTCTTGTCATAATATGAAGGTGTTAATTCTGGTGTCCTGGCCAACCTGTGACTCAAATAACTAAATTCCACTGCCTAAAACAATTGCAGTACACTTTGCTTCCTGATGTGAATTGTTAACACTTCTGTGCAGTTTTTTCTGGTGGATTACATGATCCTTATATCCTTATGAGATCTAGTTTGCAAAGCATTTTGGGATGAAAAGTGCTATATAAATGCAAGCTATTATCATTAATACAAGTATTAGACACAAACTAAACTGAGAAAACAGATTTTTAAAAATCTGCACTTTTGAAATGTAACCTAAATTAAAACAACAGAAAAGGTTTTTTGTTTTGGTTTTTTTTTCCCCATCAGCCAGGTCCGTCAGTATATGCTTTAATAGATCCAGTTTCTAAAGTCCTTCTAAAGTGTACAGTCAAATTATTCACATCTCTGTATCAAGTTGCTGGGAGGAAAAGCAGTGGAAACTTTTTCAGTGGACTTCAGATCTTCTAGTGTAAAAGGTCAAGAATAAAAGCTTAGGGGTAAAGCCTGGATCCACTGACATCCATGGGAGATTTGCCATTGGCTTAAGTTAGGCTAGTAATAAGATGTTTTCTTATTGAATATAATTTTAGAATCCATAACACACCTACCCTCATTATACCATACCCTACTGGTACAGTCTTGGTATATATTGCATAAAAATACACCAGTCCAGAATTCACTTTTTGTCTATTTCTTATAACTGCATTCAGTCTTCTCAGAGGAAGTAGTGGGTGGAAATATTCATGTCTTCAGCATTCATTGTGTTTACAGTAAAGTGAAAAATTATTTATGCAGCCATTCAAATTTATTTCAGAAAATTCAACATGTTTTTATGGTTGAAGTGTAGCCACACTTTTCAGTGTCTGAAACCCAGAAAAATAAACCAGGAACCAATAGCAACTGATTTTTTTTTTTTTTAATCTCATTTAATACTGTATATCAGTCCCTATGTTTTCATTACTCCCTTTCCTGAACTTCCTCAAAGTCATGATCAGTGCAATAGCTCAGTGAAGCTGAATTGAGCTTGCCTGTATTTTTCAAAAGAGATGTAGGCTACTTATTGTTTCATATGCCTTTTCTGTGCTTCTGGTAATGATGCAAAGACTATATTTTGTAAAACAAGAAACAGGCTAATTGACATAACTATACCCAATTGTACTATTGCCAACCCACTAACATTTAGTTGAGACTGAACTAGACTGATCTTTTTGTGCTCTGAACAGTGAGACTTTTTAGTTCCTTATAATGATTCATGTGTTAAAGTTGCCATTCACAGTGACTGATTCTATTTGACTTTTGTTGAACTATATAGACCCCTCTCCTCCATCACTCTGCCTTTTGTTAAATTTCTGCCTCCAGATTTTTTTGATGTTGCAATTGAAGTTTCAACAAGATGTAGAACTAGACTGATGTAAACCTCCAGTATATTTGCTCTTGTAGAAAGTGGGTATTTGAGGCTGGCATGAACTCTCTTTCAGCATTTGCAAGGCTATTTCATTACTTAGCAACTGATTTATCCCTGCTCTGTGGGCATTGTTATGTTCTAAAACTTTCAGTGAAAATTTGAATTTGGCCTCTCTCATGTAGGAAGAAAAACTCCCTGCTGTGCCTTACTCCAGAATTCTGGCTCTGAACAAGCCTGAGTGGTGGTATATATTGTCTGGCGTGATTGCTGCTGCCATCTCAGGGGGGGTCTATCCTGCCTTTGCTGTTATATTTGGAAAAATCATTGGGGTAAGTTCAGAGCTGTATAGTGAACTAATTGAAACAAAACACATATACAGAACTTTCAGTCCTGCTCTAACAGCAAGCCAATCCTCTCTATAGTGTCCCCATATGATGTTTCTTGCCTATTTGCCAGCCCCCCACACAGGAATCATTTCATTCTTTCAGGACAACAAACTACCTTCTTGTCCCTCAAGTCACTTCTTAAAACTTCCTGCCTTCACTTAATGCTGTATATACTTCCTGTCTTGTACCTGACTCAACATTGAAGTCACTCTGCTACAGGTTTGTCAGTACTTGGTATAGTTGTGAAACTTTACAATGAATGGGTGCTTTAATTACAGCAGCTGTGAGAGCTGCTCTAATTAAAGCACCTGTAGCATCTTGTGTATTCAATGTCTTATGTATTAATCAAGTTTGCTCCAATGCACTGTAATTACAGTGCATCAGAGCAGCATCTCTGCATGCCTTCAGGCACCCCATTATGGCTGGTAGGGGGGAATGCAGTCTCCCTTGAGATTCCTGTAGTGACTTGTTTGAAGTTACTAGGTGCTATTATGTTAGAGAATCAGTCTTGGGAGGATAGTTGGAGCCTGGAAGCTAGGGAAACTTCTTTTTTTAACTTCCAGCAAGAGAAGAGTGGTTAGAAGGAAGCTGGATGGTCTAACACATTATGCTTGAGACATGATTAACTTGACCTGGTGACCTGGCTACACATTTATTCAATAATGGCATGATAAAAGCAAGAATAAGCAACAAAGTTGTTATTCATATTGTTGTAAGTTCTTTGTTGCTGGTTCTTATGCCTTTAATTGAACATGCACCCAATACTCCGTCATGGGAGCACAGGGTACCTTCCCCACTACAATGTGGCTGGGAGCTCTGTCAGCTGAGGGGGCTCCCAGGCTTAGAAGCAATGATTGGCGATACAGGAAGTAGCCCAGGATCATAATCCCAGGTTCCCCCCGCATTGGTAGTGTGGCATGATGAGATCTGATGACGAACCCCACAATCCTGCCTCTTGCCGTGCACATGTGGCATGGGAGGAGATGCAGTTATTGGGATTGTGCATTAGATCCTATCGCACCTTCTTTTAAACATCTGTTGGTGGCCCCCTAGATGTTCAGGTAAAGCCACAATGGGATCTGATGCATGATTCACACAGTCACTCCTCCTGCCATGCCACACATGCATGGCAGGAGGCATGACTGTGGGATCCAGCATCAGTTCCAATCATGCTTTATTGCCAGTTCAGGGGGAGCCTGGGATTGTAATCCCAGTGCATGGAATGCTGCCTCTGCAGACCTTCTGAGCAGATGTGGCTTTCAGCTATAGGGCAGCACCTGATCACATGTTCAATTAATGACATTAAAAGAACAAGCCACAAAGTTATTCCACATTTTTTTGTGGAATAACTTTGTAGCTTATTCCTTGTTTTATCATGCCATTAATTGATTGAACATGTGGCTAGGTCACAATTTAAAGTGGGATTAACTGTTTAATCATGCCTTAAGTGTAATGTGTAGATGGGGCCTCAGTGGATATGGTGGAAGGCAGACAAGAATTAGTAAAGTCCCAGTGGAACTAGAGATGGAAAGGTAGCTGAGCAGAGGACCTGATAGAGAGCTGGGGCTGGAGAAAGAAGCAGGTAAAGTGCTAGCAGCTAAGAAGTGAATCATGGTTCAGGAGACAGGAAAGAGGTGAGAAAATGGGATACTAAGTAATTTCTCCAATGTTTTCTGAGCCAAAGTTGATTAATGTAACTGGTAATCAATGTCTGTGCACTTTAATTTTGTGATGTTCTTATATAGGCTTTTCAAGAAACAGACCCTGATAAGAGGAACAAAAACACTGTGGTGCTTTCTCTTATGTTTCTTGTGCTGGGAGTGATCACCTTAGTGACCCACATCATCCAAGTAAGCTTCACTAAATTGAAATGTCAGGTGTTTTTAGTTCTTTGTCATACTTCAGGTATAATGACAGTGACTGTAGTGAAGAGACAATATATTGTTCAAATCCTACAAAACTCCTGAATTGCCAGTCATCTTTTGGGATATGTTGTTTGTTTGGTTTTTTTTATCCTGATATCTATGTGTTTTACTATTAAAAATACGTGACCATATTTTTACTAGTATAAACCGGCTCTACTGAAGTCACTGAAAGATTGAAGTCCATTGGTTTAAAGGCTGGGAATTTGGCCCACATACATTTTGGTCAAGATTTTCAGTTCTTACTACAAGGCTATTATGGGGAATACAAAACAACTTGGCATTCGGTATATTTTATATAAATTCTTCCCAAATCAATACACTGAGGGACTCAAATGTGTAGTATGGAATAGAGAATCATTCTTGTCTGGATAATCAATTTCAGACAAACTTAGGTCAGTAATACCTGATATATGTTGCCTTCTGATAACATTCCAAAGCATTTGCATAACTGGGTAGATGAATAATTGATATAACATCATATTAACAGTGTGGTATTCCTAATATGATATTGTAGCCTACTGTATGAAATTGAACAGTTTGTTTTTTTTCCTGTCCCCCCCCCCCATTAACTCTCTTTAGGGATTCATGTTTGGAAAGTCTGGGGAAATCCTAACTATGAGATTACGTTCTTTCTCCTTCAAAGCATTGCTTCAACAGGTACAGATCACATTTTTGGGGTAGAGCAATTTGCAGCAAACATACAGACCAGATGGATTTTGCAAGCTGTTGTTACATAACATTATGCAAGCACTGGGTTCTAGGTGCAGTCTGTAAGGGCTGTTTAAGAGAGCCTGTTTTTCTACTGAAATTTTTAAAAATGCACAACTTGTATGTATGGAAAAGTACATGTGTTTTATTTTTTTACATATGTACATGTAAAAAAGAAAGAAGCAGACAAATTTTCCTATGGCGCTTTGAAAGTTGCCTTGTTCTGATGCTGTCTTTTTTTTTTTTTTTAAATAGCATCTTTTTGATCACAGTGAAGCATTTCTACAATCTGCATGTCTCTGTGTGTCATAAACCTAGGGCATTGGCACAGGTTACAATAAAACTGGTATAAAGGTACCTAAAACAAGAGCAGTCATAAGCTAATGGATGTTAAATCATTGTAAGTACCCTCTAAATGTTCTAAAGGTAAGCCACTCTCGAGGAGGTTTATCTTGGAAACATTTTACCCATGCCATTTCAGGGTATTATTTGAATGGTCAGAGGAGGTAAAACCCTTTCCTTCATTCCTCTAGCATCCCAGGATGCACACCTCCCAGCCCTCTATCCCTTGCTACCCTCCGAGACTAGTGGTTCCCCATCACCACCCCCTTACCACTGACAGCAACTGTTCTGAGCTTAATTTCAGAGACCCTGGAACCAAGAAAGCCTGTTTCCCCCAGCCACCTGGTCTGATTGTGGGAAGCTCAATTTCAGCCTGAGCACAGAGCCCTAGGGAGGCTGCTTCTCCACGGCTCAGCTCTCTGGTCAAGCCTCCCTCTAAGCACAGAGCAGCTATGCAGCTGCATCAACTTGAGGCTGAGCTCAGAGCCCTGAGGAGGCAGCCTTCCCCAGGCTCTGTGATTGGGCTGCAGCGGATGTGCCTGCTCCAGGAAAAGAGCAGCTTAACGACTGCAGAACTCTGGAGCCAGGGAAAGTATGCTTTCCCTAGCCCCATGGTCTCACCACTAGGGCCAAGACAGCTCCTCTCACCCCCAATCCAGCCTGTACAAATGCTGCTGCCCTAACCCCACTCCAACTTAATCCCAGTTCACTGGGACACATGCAAGATTTTAGTCCTTTACTTTTTACATCTTTTTCACTTCTTTCCTCTTTATTTCTATCCCTGACTCACTTCAAACAGCTTTTTCAAGATTTTTTCCCCTCCTACCCTCTGCTCTGGCTGGGCTTTTTTTGGAAGTGGTGGGAGGGCCACATGTGGGTTTTTCTGCCTCCCAGCTATGTGCTGCTCTTCTCCTTCCTCTCCTGCCATAGGGGAGGAATAGTGTCCTGGCTCCCGTCCACTCCCCTGCCCTCCAGCCCTCTAATCAGGTCATGCAAGTCAAGTCAGGTCAACATGAATCCTTCATCTGAGACCGCTCTAAAAATGCCGTAATGTTATGTCATCTCAACATTCCACTGATTTCTGACATTACACAGGTAGCCTGTGCCAAAGCTCTTAGGTTAGCAAAACAGAGTCTCCCTTTGTTCCAGGTGAGCATGATGCAAATGTTTAGATATATATATTTGGGTCTATTTGCTAGATGTTGTGATAACAGGTATAACTTCTCCATGAATTTTCCTTGTTGCTAAGATTTCATAGATTTCATGGACTTCGTGTATTTCATAGACATTAGGGCTGGAAGGGACCTCGTAAGATCATTGGGTCCAGCCCCCTGCCCAAGGGGCAGGAAGTCAGCTAGAGTCAAAGGATCCCAGCAAAATAAGCATCCAAATATTTCTTAAAAGTGTCCAGAGTAGGTGCTTGCACCATCTCTGTGGGGAGTCTATTCCAGGCCTTGGGGGGTTTGGATAGTAAAGAAGCTTTTTCCTTATGTACATCCTAAAACAAGTCTTGCAGCAGTTTGTGACCTTTTGGACCTTGTCATCCCCTGGGGTGCTCTGGTGAGCACGTGTTCCCCCATATCCTTATGCACATCCCTTATGTACTTATAGGCTGCCACCAACTCACCCCTGAACCAGCGCTTCTCCAGGCTGAAGAGTCCCGTACCTCGCAGCCTCTCTTCATAAGGCCTGTTCTCTTGTCCTCTGATTATGTGTGTGGATCTCTTCTGGATTCTTTCAAACTTCTCCATGAATTGGCCTCCTGAATTGTGGAGCCCAGAATTGGATGCAGTACTCCAGCTGTAGCCTCATCAAGGCCGAGTACAGCAGGAGGACATCCTGCGTCTTGCTTGAGATGCATCAGTAGATGCAAGCCAGAATTGAGTTCACTTTGCCAGCTGTAGTATCACATTGGCTCATTCATCTTGTGGTCAATCATGACCCCCAAGTCTCTCTTAGTTGTGGTGCTAGCTAGTGTAGCATTGCCAAGCCTATAAGTGTGATGCTGTGGGGTTTTTTTTTCCCCAGAGGTGGAGCACCTTGCATTTCTCTGTATTAAATGCCATCAGGTTTTCATCCTTCCACCTTGCAAGTCCTATCAAGGTCAACCTGGATCACCAGCCTATCCTCAAGTATAGATACTCTTCCCCAAAGTTTGGTGTCATCAGTGAACTTGGCCAGTCTGCTTCTGACACCAGAGTCCAGATCATTTATAAAGACATTAGTAGGTCAGGCATTAATAGGACCCCCCCCCCCCCCCAGACAGTGTGATCAGCCATGGGGGGGGGGGTGGAGTGCCTCAAGAAGGACCCACGTATCTCAAGAGGCACCAGGCGCCCATGGAGTACAGGTCTGAAAGCAGCCCTTTAGGGACACCACTGGACACTGAGTGCCATTCGGTTCCATCAACTACTACTCTCTGGGTCCAACCTCGGAGCCAGTTCCCCAGCCATTGGACTGTACTGTAGCCGAGGCCTCAGTTGCCCAAATTTCCATGACAGCATCATGGGACACCAGGTCAAAGTCTTTTTAAAGTCCAAATATATGATATCAACCTCTTCCCTTTTGTCCAGGTGATATGTCACCTGGTCATAGAAGGAAAGGAGATTTGTCTGGCAAGACCTATCCACAACAAACCCGTGCCGGATGTCCCTGAGATTGTTGCCTTCTGTTAGCCTTTCAAGAATGGTTTCTTTGATAATTTGTTCTAAAATCTTCCCAGGGATTGAGGTCAAACTGATTGGCCTGTAGTTTCCTGAATCTTCTTTCCTCCATTTCTTGAAGATAGGCACCACACTGGCCCTCTTCCAATCTTCAGGTACTTCACCCAAGCACTATGAGTTCTTAAATATGCTTGCCAGTAGGCTGCACTATGATGTCTGCCAGTTCCTTTACCACTTGGGTGCAGTCTATCTGGACCAGCTGGGTGTCCAGCCTTTAAAGGTGCTCCGTCACAAGGTCTATGCCAATGGTGGGCATATATTCACCCTCACCCTGGTCATCCTGCATCATGTTAGGCAGGGTGCCCCCTTTGGGCTGGTGGAAAAACTGATTCAAAGTAATCATGAAGCAGATTTGCTTTTTCCTGGCTGTTGGTTGTCAGTTTCCCCAGTTGGTTTAGCAGGGGTCCAATGTTGCCCTTGTTTTTCTTCTGACTCCCCATGTATCTGAAGAAGGACTTTTTATTGTCCTTGATTCATGTCCAGTTTAAGTTCGATTGCAGCCTTGGCTTTTGTAGTTTGTTCCCTATAGGTATGGACCAGTGCAGAATACCCTTCCTTAGTGCTATTTCCTGTCTTCCATCCTTTGTAGGCCTCTTCTTAGATGCAGAAGGTTCATGAGTTCCCTGTTGAGCCAAGGGGGTTGCTGAGCCCATTTACCACCTTTCCTATGGGTTGGAATGGATTTCCCTTGTGCTTCTAGGATCGCTTCCTTAAGAAGCAACCATTCGTCGTGAACTCATCTCCTTGTCAAATCATGGCCTCTCAGGACCTCAAGAACAAGCCTTCTGAGCTTATGAAAGTCATCTTTCCTAAAGCTGAGGACTACTGCATTGAGCTGACTTGCCAGCCTTGCAATAGATGGTGAAAGTGATCAACTTGTGGTCATTGTTACCCAACTTCCCTTCGATTCTTAGGTTGCTGATTAGACCATCCCCTTTGGCCAGTCAAGGTCCAGCAGTGCCTCACTGCTTCTTGGGCCATAAACTTCTTCAGACAGGTAGAGCTCATCCACACGTCAGGAAGCTTTGAGACCGAACAGATTTGGCTGAATGCTCTTTCCATGAGACATCTGGATAGTTGAAGTCTCCCATGACAACCATGCACCAAGAGCATGCAGCCTCAGCCAGTTGTCTGGTGAATTTATGGTCAAGCTCTTGTGTCAGATTTGGAGGCCTGTAGTAGACTCCTACCATTGTTTCCCCTTGGCCACGTTCCCCTCAGATTCTAATCCAGAGGGTCTCCAGTCTTCTTCCTTGGGTGCTAATCTTAGCTTGTAGGGACGTGTAGCTCTCCTTCACAGAGAGAGCTACATCCCCACCTCCTTTTTTCAGCACAAGCTGTCCTGTACAGGACATAGCTATTTATACCCATAGTCCAGTCATAGGAGGAGTCCCACCAGGTCTCTGTTATACCTATGAGATCATAGTCATTTTTGTTTAGCAGAAGAACCAGTTCCTCCTGTTTATTCCCCAAACTCCTGGCATTAGTGTACAGGCAAGCAAGTATGCCGTTGGAATCCCTAGGCTTCCTTGCACTCATGGAGAAGCTCTGTTCATGGGCTGGGGTAGGAGTGGATTCCCTTGAACATCCTAACCTGCTGATTTTGCAGTTGATGCTTGGTGAGCTTGCTCTGGTGGCTGTCTGCCCACCCCCCAGCAATGAGTTGATCTGGTATAATTCACTATGGATGAACAATTTGATATCTTACACATCCCCTGACAATGCCTTGCAGGGCCCTGCATATACATGGAAGCATGTTAAGGGGACAATGGAACAAAAGGGAATTTTTTAATTAAAATATATAATATAGTTTTTCATCCCCTTGAGCATAAAAGTCCTGATTCTCCTCCCACAGGTGGCAATGGCTCCACTAACTTTAACCTAGTATAAAAATGGAGAGGAATTCTCTGTGCCAAATTTGAGTTTGGGAGAAGAAGGTGCTTTTATTATGGTTTCATAATGAATACATGGCTTTAAATTATAAAAATCTTTGCAGTTAACAGGACCTTGCTTGTTAATTTAACGCTGAAAGAGTAAGAATGGTTTTTAAGCTTATTCTTAAAAAATGGATGGCTATTTACTTTGCATATGTAATTAATTGCAAAAAAAAAGCAAAGGATCTTAGTGTTTAGGTTGACAGTTTCTTCTTATTCCTCATGTGCTAGTTAAGCTTAAATAGTCTGTTATGATAAAATCATTTCTTCCCCAATGGCAAAAATAACTGAACGGCATTTTTACTTGCAGGATATTGGGTGGTATGATGATAATAAAAATGCTGTAGGAGTTTTGTTAACCAGACTTGCTACAGATGCGTCCCAAGTCAAAGGGGTATGTGGATTTTCTTTTCTTTTTTTAACATATTTTGCCTAAAAATATTAATTGAAGTGCTAGCAAAAGACACTGAGGTTACTTTAGAAAACAAGGTAGTAAATCTGCAACAGAGACTTGGCTGATGCATTTAAATATCATGCTTTTTATACCCTGGAAACCAGTTTCCTAGCTGACAGTTTATGACAACCATCAAAAATTCAGCAAATGTTCAGATACCTTCCATTCTCTTGTTGAAGTCTCTGCCAAATATTGAATAACTTTAAGTGTGTGTCATCAAAGATGAAATTCACCCATGCACCTAGAACCTCAAGTAACTCCACATCACTTAAGCCCGTGAACTTAATGCAGGGGTGATCAACCCCTGACCCATGGGCCATATGCAGCCCACAGAGCCATGCCATCCAGTCCACAGGGGGTGCCATGGGTCCAAAAATTTGGCAGCAGAGAAGCAGTGGCAGCAATTGCTGCTTCCCTGCTGCAAAATTTCTAGACCCATGGAGAGCCCTATGAGCCACAGAGCCCTGCTAGATCAATGTGCAGATGTGGCCCAAGGCCCAGTCTGGGCACAGGGCCCTATTGGAGGCAGTGCAGGGCCCAATTCTGCAGCATAGGGAGGCACAGAAGCAGTGCAGGGCCCAAATCTGACAGTGTGGAACTCCAGGGAAGTGGTATGGGTGGTGCAGAGACCCAGGGAAGCAGCGTGGGCAGCACAGAGCTAAAGGAGAGGGTACAGAGCTGAAGGAGGCAGTGCTGGTGGCACAGAGCCAAGGGAGACAGTGCAGGGCCCAGACCCAGTGGCACATGCCTAAGGGAGGTAGTTCTGGGCCTCAATATGGTGATACAGGGACTGATCCTGTGGCAAGGGACCAAGGGAGGATGGGTGGACCCCATCCAGCTGGGGGGGTCAGTGAAGGCAATGCAGGGTCTGATCCTAGCACATGGGGTCCAATCTGGCCCACAGGTGGACCCCACACCATACCAACAGGTTGAGCACCTCTGGACAGAAGTCTTTTTGTGTTTCAGGTAGCTTTAAAATCCCACTTTGGTGGCATGGAAGGGTGGGATTTTACTCTGCAGCCCTTGCCCTGACCTCATGATGATATAAATCAATTTCTTCTTCCTAGACCATGCAGTGCATTTCACAAACAAAAAAGCTGACTACTCAGGCTTAGTAGGGTGAGCTGAGTTGTCATTAATAAAGGATGTCTGAGCTGGTAGCAGCTCAAGGATTGGGTGATTCTGGGGATTAGCATTGGAGAGACACCATTGGAAATCCTGCAGGAAAATTTTAAAATCCAGTGATCCTCAACCTCCTTAAACTCATGAACATCTGCTACATTAAAAAAAGTCTCATTTGAGATGAATAGGGAAGAGTTAATATGTTGCTTACTGACTTTATTCAGTAGTTTATATTCTCAACTCCATGATTTTTCAGCCTCAGTGGGGTTCATTTGCTCTCCCATCTCTTTTTTTACTGCCTATCACTGAGAGGAAACAAATCAAATATTGGACAGAATATACAATCATCTGTATTTTTTAAAAACTGCAACTTAACTCTTGGGATATGATGCACCATCTCAGCCACCAAAGTAAAACAGGAAGAAAAAGGGTAGGAGGATACAAACTATGAAAGGTTTAATAGATCATAAGCAACATTTTGAATTGCATTCAGAAGCCATTGCATTCTCTGGAACACAAAGTATCGCCAAATAAGTAGGCTCCCACATGCTGTGTTCACTGAAGTTTCCAAATGATCATTATATGGAGCCCCTAGAGCACATGGCAGCAGTTCATCCTGGCTTGAGTTTGATTACTATTTTAAATTTTATTGAATAAAAAAAATAGTCTCTGTAGGGGAGGAAAGCCTCTGGCAAGAAAGGGAAGAATTTCACTTTCACCCAGGGTTTCTGGGGTTTTTTCTACCACGTCAAGCTTTTAAAGAATATTTCAATATGGCTTTCCATCTAATCTGCAGTCATGAGTGGAATTACAGTGTAAATAGATCCAATAACCACTTTTAAATTTCATTATAAAATGGATGTGCCTTGTTCATATATGCTTTTGGCTATATAATTACCCATTTTAAATAGATATTTCTAGGCAACTTGCAACTTTGATAGATATTTCTAGGCAACTTTGAAACTGAACAAATATTAATTTCACAGATTTGATCTATAACTCTAATTCTTTGGATATTTTTACTCTTTATTAGGCTACCGGAAGCCGACTTGGTTTGTCGACTATGACAGTCTGCACCCTTCTGACTGCCATCATTATTGCTTTTGTATATGGCTGGCAGTTAACTTTACTGATCCTGGCTTGCATTCCTTTCGTTATTGCTACAAATGCTGTAAGAATTAGTTCTGTGTCTGGTCATGCATCAAAAGATCAAAAAGCTTTGGAAGAAGCTGGAAGAGTAAGTTCTCCAATTTCAACTAAATAATTTAAAGGACAAAAAACATGTCCCGTTCTATTGTTCAACCAAACTTGTTCTGAAAGCACATTAACCAATGCAGTGATGAACCAAAATACTTGTAGAGTATCTCTGTTTATCACATAAAAGTGAAGAAGGAATAGAAAGTAAACATTTGTTTAATTCTACAGGATAGTTTAAAAAAAAAAAAGTTAGATTTTACATGCAGAGAAGGGATATAGGAAGCAAAGGAAGATTAGAAAAGGAAGGTTTTTCTTCTCTTCCCTTGTTTTTCTTGTTTGGGAAGACATTGAACATGGCTGCTTGTACACGCCACAGGGGTTTAATGCAGTGTAGTTCTCCCTAAATTAAAATGGTGGATTTTTAAAAACACTGTTTCAATTTAGGGAGAATTAAACCAAACTAAACCCCCATGTACGCAAGGGTGGCCACCCGATCCTTACTTGCCTGTTCGGTGGCTGGGAGGGGGCAGAGAAGGGCTGCTGCCTGCAGGCCGAGCAGTTCCTGAGCTATGCAGGGGCCCCCTAAGCAGCACCTGCCTACTGGCATCTGACCCAGGAGGTCTTGGGGGGTGCTGCAGCCATGGAGGGATGCACTGTTCCCCCCCCCCCACAGCTGTGGAGGGAAGCACTGGGCCCCTGCATAGCTCAGGCAGGCTCTGGGGAGACGGAAAAAAAAAATCAGGCTCACCGCTTTTTTTCTTTCCTCAGTGGAGCCTGCCTGCACGGGCTGCCACTGGGTCCCACAGCCCCTGAGTTGTGTGGGACCAGCTAAGCCCTGAGCACGTCATCTTCCAATGTCCTGTGCATTATTGCACTTTGTTAGATAGCAAACTAAAACACCTCGGAGATGTTTTATCTTGTTACATACCAAAGTCATTTAAAGCATAATATGCCACTGAGTGTGAAAACAGCAACTCCATTAAAGCGGTGCAAAAGGACATTTAAGTCGCTTTAAAGGCTAATTTTGTGGTGTGCACAAAGGCCTGCAAAGACCTAAAACACATTCAGCTTAGGCCACTGAGAGCTACCAGGTGGCAGCAACCCAGAACTGGCATTTTTCTGTAGCCTGAATGGGAGAAACATGTCAGAAAAATAAGCTCATGCCTAATTTCAGGTCTGCTAAATTAAAATAAGTTGCAAGTTCCTAATTTTAACTTTCACATCCCATCATGTGATCATTAGATATGATCACATCTAATCATAAAACTGTTATGTCATATTGTATTCTAGAATAGTTTCTTCATTGACTTGGAATCAAAACTCATGGAAGAGGTGATATCTTTTATTAGACCAACTAGATATTTGCAAACAAATTATTTTATTTATTTGCAAGCTTTCAGGCATACTTACCCTTCATCGGGCATAGGAGAGAGCAGAGATTGTAAAAGTTCTCCTAGGTGTAGATGAAAATTCATGTCACAGGAGACCTGAAGGGTTGGTAAAGTCTCCTGTTCTGGAATAGTTCATTTTGTCCAGATAAGGCACAGAGGAAGGTCGAAAAAGTCTTGGATACCTGATACATTGAAGATATCTAATTTTAGCCATTTTTTAATGAAAAGTTCACAATTTTGCAAGAAGGAAGCATTTTACCACCTGATATGCTAACACCAGGATCCAGCCATTGTTGGAGTAAGCTTGCATCTCAGAGCACAGACACGCAGATACCTCACCACAAAACAAATTCTTGCACAGAATAGCTCTCCATCTTTCCACTCTTATGTGCAACATGAAACATCATTACCTGAAGGGAGTATACTTCTATATCTTGCTTGCCACCAGACAACTACAAGGTGTAAAAAGACTTTTTCAACCTTTCTCTATGCCTAACCTGAACAGAATGAACTATTCTAAACAGGAGACTTTACCACACCTTTAGCTCTCCTGTGAAATATGAATTTTCAGTTCTACCTAGGAGAACTTTTACAATCTCTGCCCTTTCCTATGCCTCATGAAGGGTGTGTGTGCCTGAAAGCTTGCAAATAAATAAAATTTGTTTGCAAATACCAGCTTAAACCATACATCTTTTCTTTAAATTTAGATTTCAACAGAAGCTGTTGAAAATATAAGAACTGTGGCTTCATTAACTAGAGAAGAGGCATTTTTTGAGAAGTATAATGCAAGTTTGAATGGTCCATACAGGTGGGTTTATTTTCAAACCATTTTAAAATGCTGTATCTATTTTGTTAATTAAAGAACACAAGATTTAATCATATTATATTCTCCAGGAAACTAAAACTATTGAATACAAAATTAACTTGAAAAGATAATAGTAACTTTTTTAATAGATTTAAATTTTACTTACTTTGTTTATCTCAAAATTTTCTCCCTTATGCATTGGCTATGTTTTCATTTTAGAAGCATATTGTATACTGTGTGTCTGTGACAAGATATGGGGGGAAGTGGAAGAAGGGAAAGGGGGAGAAAGTGTATTATAAAGTTTAATTTGGCAAGCATAGGAGATCTATTTTCTTCATTTACATGTTGTGAGTTATAGAAGTCATTTCATACAAGTGGCAATAGTTTTTAGGTCATGGCATGTCATTATTTTTATACCATTGGTATAAGCTTGAGAACCTTAAACTAAATTGCGTAAATTTGTCATCTTTTGGCCACCTTAGCTACAGACCATGCCCTCATTTTTACTGACACTAATTCTAACATCCTAACATGCTGGGTATTTTCCTACAGCTTCCATCTCATGCAAGTAATATAACCTATACTCAGCTAATGATACTTGATAAAAATATTGAATTTTATAACTATCAAGGTAGAAAACATTGTATCTATTGGGGGGTAAGGGGGAATCTGAAATTTAGCAATGTGCATTGCAAGATAGTACAGTTCTATGGAGCACTGACATGAAATGTTCAACAAATCACAATATTTCTTTATGTCAAATCAACCAAAACTCTATTTGAAGCAATTTATTTTGGTTTTCTCAATGGGAGGTTTTGATTTTTGCAAAGACTGTATGAACTTTCTAGCCAGCTTTTAAGTAGTACTAATTTCTTTGTCATATTAAGGTTCTTAGGCTAGCATCTTTACCCTTACTCCATTACACTGATTATCATGGCTAGGGACAGAAATTACACATAAACCAGTATAAGTGATCATAAGCCAGTTTAAATATGCAACACAACACAAGTTCAAGGCACATACACCACTTTCAAAATAGCCAAAACCATTTTAAGATAATTCTGGACAGATGTACTATCAGACTTAACTGATTTTAGGTTAAATCAATTTATTGAACTTCTGTCCCAGATCCCAAGTTAACTCACAGTCCCCCAGCATCCCAGGATGCTTTGTACCCCCTTCCCCCCCACCACAAACCCCTCTTGCAGGGTTGGCAGGCTAGCCTTAGCCCAAGCTGTCTGCTCCAGTAGAGCAGGGAGGCATGCTCTAGTGCCCTCTGGCTTCTGGCCTGGGCCACTGCAGGCTTGTGGCTGCATATCTGAAATCAAAAGTGAATGCCTGTTCACTTGCTTATTGGTTCAATCTATGTAATTAGACTAACCTGCAAAGACTGAATCAATTCAGCCTTAGGTTTTTGACTGTCTGTACTTAGCCCATGTGACCATGACCACTATGTGCTGGGGTTCCAGATGTGGCTGGGGGGGGGAGGGTTGTGCTTGAAAACAAGCAATAGATCTCATGCTTTGTTAATCCCGTATGCTTTATTCATTCTTTTTATGGTGTCCTGATGTTTTTCTCACTTGAAATTCAAATATTCAAAGATACTGAGAGATGTATAATAATTATCACTCTTATTCCTATACCAAGACCTGTCAGATTGCTATGGCCTTCCATAAGCATTTCTTCTGGAAAATATCATTCAAGAGTTTTTACAGTTCTGAACTGCTAAAAGTGTTTTTATAGACTATTAACATAAGTGCCTATCCAATATACTCCCATCTCAGGGGAGTAGGTAGAGGTTGGTGGGGAGGGGCAGAGTAGTGGAAATAGCTTTTCATCAGCAGCCAAATATGAAATTCTAGATTGTACCAAATAGATGCATAGCAGTGACCCTGGAAGGCAAAATTAGCATGGCCAGAACATCCCTTGACATGTTAGCTAAGCAGTTTACCAATTGACTGTATTTGTGAGTCTGCCAGCTAGAAAAGAATTTGAGAAAGCATAGCCTAGGCCTCTCCCTAGGTTAAGATCTATTTCTGAGATCAAGAAGAGAGTACAGATGGTGTCTGTGATGTGCTGAATCTAAACTTGACCTGTTTAAAAGAATTACTTTTCAGGAGGAGAGAAATTCCCTCAGACATCAGTGTCTCAGTCCTGAGGCTGGTGTGTACAAGAGAATGTATTGCACTAGAGGGTGCACTGGTAGTTATTCCCCTCGTGTCAGGGTACAAAGAGTTTCACTCTCATGTGTAGGGTCTTAGACTGGCCCCCTCCCCCAGCATGGCTATCTGTTGCAGTTAGTTTAAGGTTGCTGCTATGTCCCAGAAAGGGACAAAAGAATCAAAGAGAGGAGAAAACATAACATGGGGTGAAAGAATCTCACTGCCCTAAATTATCTGCCATGGAAGCATTTCCTAGTATACAAGGTCTTTTGGTTGTCCAAAAGTCTGACATTTTTCCATCCAGCCTTGGATGTTGCTGTTTCACAACAATTTTTTCCTGTAATTAAGGCCTTTTTGTTTTACCAGGGACTCTTTGAAAAAAGCCCCTCTGTATGGATTTACTTATGGAATAGCCCAGTGTGCAAACTACTTTATTAATGCAGCAGTCTTCAGATTTGGAGCCTGGCTTATTGCCCATTGCTATACCAACTTTGAAAATGTTTTTATGTGAGTATATTTTCTGAGGGTATTCCAAATGCGTGTTGTTTAGAAACCTGATTGCAGAGATTATAAACTATAGAAATTCAGTAGTTTAAAATCTGCTCTGCAGTTAACATCAGGCAGAAAGGTTATTCCTTGGAAAGGTGGCTCACACAGAAAGAAGGCATGGACCCAGTTATGAGCTGGCCTGTACAGCTGGCTTGGTTAAGAAGCTTTTATTGCTCGACTTTTCATTGCAGACAGTGAGCTTTTGCATGGAGAAGTTTCATTGTATTGGTCATCTAAAAATTATTTTTGGCCATAAACTTTACTTTCTAATACTTTGTGTAAATTTTCAAGCTATTAATTTCTACAAATGTCCTAGTCCTCAAATTTAGAGACACTAACAAATCTGTTTAATTTTTTTTTTAAATGAACAGTAATATCTTTTAGCTGAACTGAAAAAATATTTTGTGCTTTGCTTTCAGAGTCTTTTCTTCAGTTATATTTGCTGCTATGAATGTTGGACAGTCCACATCTTTAGCACCAGATTATGGCAAAGCTAAAATTTCCGCCCAACGAATCTTTCAGCTTTTGGATCAGAAACCTCTGATTGACAGTTACAGTGAAGAGGGGGAAAAATTGGTAAAGTCTTTCAGACAGGCCATGAAATTAAAAAGAAAACAACCCCAAAAAACTGCTACTTTATTGTCTTTAATTGCATTATTGTAAATAAATTTCCTTTTACAGTGCAATAGAAAACATTTCATGCAGGTAGAGTATAAAATAATGGTAGTGCATTATTAATTTCATATTTGCCCAGTGCTACTCTATAGATTTTTGCAGAAAATTAATAGAATACCTTTTAAGTATAGTTATATCCTAACCAGGGTCTAAAAATGATATTTCACTCAACAGATTTGCATTTTGAGGAGTAGGTAGAGTTGTACCTGCTTGCTTGTATGATATATATCTGGTCTCCGCCATTTTTTATTTCTATAAGCTATAAAGACCCAAAGCTACAGGTGAAAATGAGTTGGAATCTATACTATCTTATGCACCTAAATTGCTTGCTAAGTTCCAGTTTGTTATGCCTGTTTAACCTTGTTCAGTTTAAAGGTTAGCAAAGATATTAATGAGATCAATTTGGCCTGAAGAAACTTCCTTACTGGTGATTTTTAAGTGGTGTTGGAAACACCCAGGTTGCTTCGCAGAAACCCAGAGGTGATAATTGGAGAAGTTGCCTTTGTACTTATAAACTGACACATTTCATACAGAAATTGCTTAGAGACAAAATACTTACTTGTGGAGTAAGACTTGAGTAAAACAGTTCTACTGTGAGCTTACTCCCAGTGCCAGTGAAACAGCTGCCTTTAGCCCTGGTGAAACTAAGCCTTGGCTCAATATATACAAACTTGAAAGACTCATTCATTAAAGAATTAGTTCTTGAATAGGTTCTTTAACAGCCTGCTGTACAAACAGTACTGATATTATGGCCCAGGTTGTTGTCCCATTCCCTAGATATCAGATTAGATTCATACAGTCCTTAATTCACTTTCATCTTGATACCTTCTTCTTTCTTAACCCCTACTCCTTCCTACATGTGATAATCAGAAAACAAATCTTTCTCCTTGTTTGAATTACCCCTTACAACAAAATTTGTCTATGAAGTCTGTGAATTATCTACCATAGTATTCAAATTTATTTTTAGCTTCAGATGTTCATCTTGTACTATGTTCATTCTGTGTCACAGGCATTTTGTCTTGTACTCATTGAAAATCATAAGGAAGGGAAGTGGGTTATATATACAATAGTAGTCTCTGGATTACATATATTGGTGACTTAAAGGCTGTCAAGAGCTTGCTTAAAACAACTCCCCTTGCAAATCAGGCTGATGGGAGATAAAGTAGATGACAAAGTGAAGTAGAAAGCAGCTTCTTAAAATGGAGCTCCAGAAAATTAAAGAGATGACATTTTTCCTCCAATAAATAAAAGATGTGTTATACTCAGTCTCTGGGTATTTAAAACACACAGTGAAATGCATTTCAGAGAGTCTATACCATCCCAAACTTGGTTGCCAGTTCTGTCACTTAAATGATCATATTGTATTATATTTGATGTCTCCATACAAACTAATAAGCATAATACATTTATATCTTGTATTGGTTTCAGAGTCACTTTGATGGTAACATCGAGTTCAGGGACATCCATTTTGTATATCCAAACAGACCAGAAGTTCAAGTTTTGCAAGGTCTCAATGTAAAGGTTAATAAAGGACAGACTCTTGCATTAGTAGGAAGCAGCGGCTGTGGCAAAAGCACATCCATTCAACTCCTGGAGAGATTTTATGACCCGGTGGCAGGACAAGTGGTAAGAAGGGTATACTAGGTTCAGAGACTTGCTCACTCAAACACATAGGCTTTTGGGTTCATTTACAATTTTTTCCCCAGTGTCTTTATACCCCTTGGACAAACTGTTTCCCAGCAGGAATCAACATAAACAAAGCAGTCTATAAGCCAAACAGGGTCTTTTCCCAGGCCCCAAAGAGAGTCCCCAGGCTTTCTGGCTGGTGGTTTTGCTGCCACTTGCTTGGTTTGTTTCTTTCCCCTTTGGTCCCTTCAGCAAACAAGAAGGCATGTTCACAGTCTCTCTGTTTTTCTAATGGCCCTCTGATCTAGTCCTCAAACTTCACCATGAGCTGACCCATCACCTCTCTCCCTCTTAGCTCTCCACTTCTCCTTTCAAGTCTCAGCTTGCAGCTCTGTATATCTCCCTCTAGCTCCTCTCCCTGGGAGCCTTTTTAGCTTTTTGTGCCAGCTAATTATCTATCTTAGCTGGCCAAGTCTTCCTAGGCAGCCTGTAATTGCTCCCTATGCCTACAGCTGGTTGGTAGTCCTTACAAGCCTGCTGACTACTCCTCAGCTTCTAGAGCTAGCGGACTGCTATGGATGGATTTGTGGATCTGTTAATAACACTTAGTGTTCATATAAGTCTTCAACAATGTAGGATCCAGCTGCACAAATACAAAATGGGGAACAACTGATTAAGCAGCTGTGGACTGAGGGGTCTTAATGGATGAACATGAATCAGTAATGTCATAACTTCTCTCTTTTCCTGTTTCCAGCTTGCAGATGGATTTGATACTAAGTCTTTGCATTTGCCCTGGCTCAGATCCAAATTAGGCATTGTGTCACAGGAGCCTATTTTGTTTGACTGCAGCATTGCTGAAAATATCCAATATGGAGACAACAGTAGGGTGGTTAGTCAGGAGGAAGTTGTAGAGGCAGCTAAAGCAGCAAATATTCATGCCTTCATTGAAAATCTGCCAGAGGTAAAAGGAAAATGTCCTTCCATCCATGGTGGTGGTAAATAATCATTGTAACACAGAAGTTTATGTAGGCAGCTCTCATTAATGTAAAGCAAAGTGCAAAGGTGTTTGGGTGGTTTTTTTAACCTGTTTTTATTTTTATGAAGTTTTACTTGTTTATGTGAGGGTATGGGTTAGAATATTTATTTGATTCTGAAAGAGCAAGAATATACAGAACTGTTGTTAAAACACACTGCATTTTTTTAAAATAAGTGTAAGCTCATCATTAACTCCTTCACATAATTCATGTGAGCTCCAGGGGGTTTGTTTTTGGTTAGTTTGGCTTGTGGTTTTTTATTTTAATATTATAATATAATGATTGTAAAAGAATATAAAAGAAACAGTGAGTTTTTTAATTCTAATTTATTACCTCAAATTTCCTACCCCCCCCCCCCCTTGTTTTGGCTGAAATCGTCAGTCTTAGCTTAAGTGAAAAGATAAATTATTTTTTTAAATATTTCAATAAAATTCGCTACGTTACTTTTTGGTTATGTGGACATGCATAGAACAATAAAAATACAGTAACAATTTTTTAGAAAAAAAATGAGGGACTACTTAAATATCATACTTGCTATTGATTAAGTTCTCCATGAGAAGGAATGCTTTGCAACAGCCAATGAAACCAAACTTCCAGGGAGTATCCTGTAACAGGAAATGACGTACTGACACTAAACAATATTTTATTAAATGCACTACAAAGAATGTCTAGGATATTCAAGAATAAAGAATCATATCCTGAGTTTCGATCTCTGGAAACAACATTGAATTTTTTTCAGATAAGCATGTCACTGGGAGCTACTCTTTTGATAATGTAAAGAAGAAATTTCATTGTAGAACAGTTATTAATATTCATTTAAATTCAAAATATTAATATAATAATTGGCTATCTTGATTTTTATTAAAATTAGCTAAATTTTTTTCTTTCAAGGTGGAAATACTTAAGATATTATTAAATTTGAGAATATAGCTTTGTTTTCAACCTTCCTTTTAATTTTATCTTCCTTCTAAAAACAGAAATACAGTACACGAGTAGGTGACAAAGGAGCACAGCTTTCTGGGGGTCAGAAACAAAGAATAGCAATTGCTCGTGCTCTGGTTCGTAAGCCAGCAGTTCTCCTTCTGGATGAAGCCACATCAGCTCTTGACACAGAAAGTGAAAAGGTCAGTAATACTCAATATGATTTAAAATACAGGCAAATGAAGTTTGAAAGTCACTGTCTGAAAACTCATTGTATGAACATACGTTCTCCATCTAAGAATATAGTTTTATGGGTTCTGTAAGACTGTCCTTAGTTCTCTCTACCCAGAGCCTCATTTTGCAAATACCTTCAACTCCATTTGCTAAACTAGGCATTGATGTCAGTCAGCATCTCTAGGAATTGGACAGAGTAGAATTTTCAGAACTTCAAAATGTTAGCCTACCTATTGTTCTTTGAAGTCCAGATGCAGTTGAGGAGATTTTAGACCAGTGCTCGGCGCTTTGAAATTCCATTTTCGTTAGAGGCGCACCAATACATAGGTCTGCTATAAGATTGGCACTGATATAAAGAAAATTTTCTGTATCGGAAATCGGCCCGATGCAGCCAATAATTTGTCCAATAAATGCCTGTGCGTGCGCACAGCCGCAGCACAGCACATGGGCAGTGAGGAGCAGAGGTGGCAGCGTGGAGTGCTGTATGTAGCCGTAAGTTTGGTGTGGTAAAAGGGGAAAGGGAGGGGCATGGGAGAGCAGATTAAGGCCTCCGCAGCGAGGGAGGGATTGGGGTTGGGGCTGGTGCTGCCCATCCAGGAAGGGAGGTGGGGGCAGATCCCGACACTGCACGTGGTTGTGATTTGTCCAGTGCTTGTCTGGTGGCTCCTGCCACTGCTCCTGCCACTTATGGGGGGGTATGTGCCCCTGGATCTGCATGGGGTGGGGCAGGGTGAGCTGGGGCCTGGCTCTTCCTGGCTGGGCAGATCTGGGACACAACCCCCCCCTCCATGCCCTCCTGGATGAGAGGCGGGAGCAGTGGCAGGAACTGCCAGACGAGCATTGGATGAGCCACGGGCAGCTGCAAGAGCCACCTTCCTCCCTTCCAATGCCCAACGAGCCATGCCTCAGTCCTGCACCCACCCCACACAGATTTGGGAAGCACATACCCGCCTCTCACCCCCCCGGATGAGCCGCTTGCAGTTCTGTCCCGTACCCCTCCCTGCCCCGGGTGGTTACCGCCTGCCCCTGCCCCAGCTGCAGCCCCATTCCCTCCCTCACAGCAGGGGCCTTGATCTTCCCCCCCCCACACACACACCCCTTCCTTCCCCTCCCCTCCCATCATACTAGACTTACCAGATGAACGCAGCTTTTCATGTTGAAGAGCTGCATATCAGAAATCAGATCAGTATTGGCCAATATGCCTCCTTAAAAATCTGCTATAGGCATCGGCCCCAAAATCTCTAAATAGTTCATTTGAGTCTGACTCAGATGTCTCCCAGCAGTAGCTTCTGAGCTACCTGTAGAACTTGAAACTGCATAATTCAAACCAGCAATTTCTACTCTCCAAGCTAGCAGCACTATCATTAAAATGTTCTCCTGGTCTAGGGACAGACATTACACACAAACCGGTTTAAGTGATCAGAAACTGGTTTAAAACTGTAACAAAACAGCAATTCAGTACACACAAACTGGTTTCAAAATGACCAAAATCAGTTTAAGATAGACCTGGAGGAATGTAGTATCAAACTTAACTGGATTTAGTTAACATCAGTATGCTTCATTATTGGTTCAATCTGTGCAATTTAGAGAAACCCATGAAGATTGAATCGATTCCACCTCTGGCTTTTTGATTGTCTGTACTTAGCCCTGGTCAGTCTTTCTCCTGGTTGAGAGGTGTAATTACAAAGAGGGAGAGAGAAAGATCCACTCTGCTGCTAGATCTGCTAGCTGTCAGAACAGGGAGAGAGAAGGCCAGATTCTGCTAGTTCACAAGGAGGCTTAATGTCTCCCCACCTCTGCATTTTTCAGGCCTTTGACTGACTATGGTGAGGCCTAGTGACCAACTACTGGTGAGAGCTGTTTTGTGGGAGCAACTAACCATTCTGTCTGTAGACAACTTTGGGGGAGCGGGGCATGCTGTGCAGAAAGAAGAAAGCAGTGAAGCTTTCTCTGCTGCTCAGTCAGGAGGCCATCCTTCCCCCCTGCATAAACTGGTGAGGTGAGAGAATACACCATTTGGATGCAATGGAAATGAAAATTTCTGACCTTCAATTGAAAACTCAATGTCAGGATCCTGAGTCTTGTGGGCAAAAGAAATGTCTGAGGGCCTTGTTGCCTGTTCACTAGCAACCATTGCAAATCACTGGAATGTAGAGACCTATTAAAATTTGTACATGTTAGGAGAAACTCTTGCCTAAAAGGGAACAACTTTGCAATGCCACAAGGGTACTTACCATGTCCTAAACTGCTTGAATGTGCATGGCTTGCATTTTAATTTCACTTAAGTGGCAAGCTGAACATGTGACACCATCCGAACATATAATAGGATTGAAAGTTTCACTTCTGTCAGTTGTGTAACTAGGACTAGGGTGGGGGGCTGGGGCAGCAGAAAAGAATGGGTGCTATTGCAGCCATACAATCATGGCAGTGGAAGCAACCAGAAGTCGCTGCCACCCCTGCATGTGGCATCTGCCCTGGGTGTGCAACTTCATTGTGATGCCTCTGAGCCCTGTCCCTATATCTGGTCAGTCTGCTTTCCCCAAAATGAAAAATCCTATGATTTGTGCTTTGTATTTCAGTCTGACATACATCTGGACAGCAGGGTGGTTGATTGCTCAAATTCTCTATTTAGAGAAAATTAGCAGATGGTGTGTGGTATCAGTATAAAAACACATAGTTGGCAAATAGCCTGTGTCATGGATAAGGAGCTGCATCTCGGCTCCCTGACAAATAGCTGTCGCACAGTATATGTCAAAGTTTTATGCTGATCTAAACCAGATCACACAGGACCCAGGCTCATGTGAGTAGTTGCATTGACTTCAGTGAGACTACTGACTTGAATCAGAAGTAATCAATGGGTATGTACAATCTTAACTCCAAAGATGAACTCACTTTAGATCAATCTGGGTTAACACAATCTAAAGTGGATCAACCTGACCTAGTGTGTGCTTGTATGCATTCACAGCATAGCCCCAGGGCAGGGAAAACCCAGCCACTTGCCCCAGGCTCAGCCCTGTGCTGTTCCTACCTCCCCAACTCTGATCAGACTATTTTTAGCCTCTAGATTTACCCCCTGCCCTCCACCCCAGTTAATTACCCCCCTCCACCTACCTGCCAGCCTCCTCTCCCCGCCCAAGTTACTTACCTCAGGCTGCCCACACCACTCTTGGCAAGAGGCTAACTCCTGACCACACTGATCCCAGTTTAGGTAGTTTAAAGCAAGCCAAATAAACCTAAACCAGGTCCCACAAATGCTTGTTCACACCCAATAAGTAATCAGTGGTATAGACCAAAGAAGCAAGCTTCTATGATTTGTTGACTCAGGTGCTTAAGGACAAGAAAATGCACTGTATATGAAAAGGAAAAATCTCAAAATAACTGTTTTTCATCGCTTCTTTCTGCAGATTGTCCAGAAAGCCTTGGATGATGCCAGGCAGGGCCGAACCTGCATTGTTATTGCTCACCGTTTGACAACTGTGCAGAATGCTGACATCATAGCAGTGATTCAGAATGGAAAAGTGGTAGAACAGGGGACTCACAGCCAACTGCTTGCAAAAGAGGGACACTACTATGAACTTGTAAATGCACAAGTGTCTCATTAGATGAATGCAAGATTCATTTTATTTATACAAAGATACATAGACCTACAACTAAGTTGTATTAAGGCTGAAAGTGCCCAAGTATTGTCATCTTGCACTGTTGAGGTTCAAAACACAGCCATGCTGGGTATAATAAATTTAGATAGACTTGTTTTTGATGTGTGTCATAGTTTTAAGGTAAGTTCTTTTGAGAGATGCTATTTAATTTTATACATTTTTTATAATTAGAAATGTAAATGTAAATTGACATAATAGACCACGTTTGTTCATTTAGAAGCTAAACAAAGGGACCTGGGAATCTTGGGTACACATGAGTCACCAGTGCAGTGCCCGCATGAAAAATGCCAGCACAATCCTAGGCTGCATTATGCAGGGTATATCTAGTAGAGACAAAGATACCATTGTACAAGGCATTGGTAAGACCCATTTAGAATACTGTGGGCAAAAAGTTCAAAGAAGATCAATATAAACTGAAAAAAGTTCAAAGGACCACTGAGAAGGTTAGGGGCATGGAAATAAGGAAAAAAGAGTAAAGGACCTCAGCTTGTTTAGTTTAGCACAATGGAGATTGAGAAGGGATATGGTCACTTTATACAAGTGCTATGTGAAACAAATATTAGGGAAAGTGAAGAGCTGTTTAGGATGAAAAACAACACCACCAAATGGCTATATGCTGATTGTGGGTAATTTGAGATTGGAAATTAGAAGATGATTTCTAATTTCAGAGGAGTAAAGCTTTGGAATGGTTTTCCAAGCAAAGTAGTGAGGGCAAAAAATCTGAATTACTTTTAGATTGAATCAGATACAATTAGGGAAGGGATAGTATAATAGGGCAGGGAGTTCTGGCACACCAATCAGTCTCTCAAATGTGAAGTAATAAGTTGATAGTCCCCATAGTGAACATAAAGGTAACTGTAAAATAGAACGTATCTGGTAATCCCTTGCCTTGAGGTTTTGCTGGTTGCCATTTGGAGCCCAGAAGAATGTTATCCCCTTTTTGG
Source organism: Alligator mississippiensis (assembly GCF_030867095.1). Taxonomy (NCBI): domain Eukaryota; kingdom Metazoa; phylum Chordata; order Crocodylia; family Alligatoridae; genus Alligator; species Alligator mississippiensis. The sequence goes on along the minus strand of NC_081828.1, from coordinate 160,809,429 downwards.
CTTCTGGCTTGTGGTTTTTGTTTTTTTGGTTGTTTTTTTTTTTTTTGGGGGGGGGGGGGGTTGTTTGTTTGGGGTTTTTTACATTCAGCTGAGGCACTGAGATATTGTGCACAGTAAGGCTAGGGGGATTTGACCAAAGTGCCCTCATGTTCCTGACAGTAGTAGAAATCCAGACATCTCCAGCTAGAGGATTTTGCTCTTCTCTTTAGGGTCATAGCAATCACCATATGTGGGAACAGGGGAGAATTTTTGCACTAGATCAAATTTGCATGGATTGTTTTGCCTTTCTAAGGCATAAGGTTTTGTCCTTTTTATAAAATCACTTAGTTACCTCCCTGTTTTTGTAGTGGCAGGGCAGTGGCAATCATGTCCTTTTCACCTTTGGCGTGTTACAGGGTGTTCTTGGTCTTTCTGATATTATTCCTTGGAGTTGTGGATGAGAACTGTGGGGGCTCCATCAGTTAACAATTCTGTACAAACACAATGGATTTGGGCTTGATTAATCCAGGAAAGTCAAAAGCAAATCCAGAGTGGGGTATGATGATACAGTCCCACCGCCCTCATCACCTTCCATCACCTTCGCACCCTGCTTTTCAGTATCTTGGATACATTTCTGACAAAAAACCCCTTCCAGTCCTAAGTTCCTAAACAGCATTAAAAAGATTGCTGACCCAATAGAACGTGGCTCTTCCAAGCCCTTAGAACCATTTTAAAAAGGCTTTAAGATGTGGATCTTCAATCCAGTCATCAGAGATGGCTGCTTCTGGAGCTATTTAAAAAATATGTTTATCAACATGCAATATCATATTTAAACATTTTTCAACTTTTTTTAGTTGACTTTTAAAATTGTTGATGGATCCATATTTACACAGTTCCACTGCAATATTTTATTATCCAGGTGTTTTCTACCAGCTGAGGCATAGATGTCATCTCCTCAGGGAGAAGCTCAGGGAGACATGTCTTTGGTTTACTTTTGGCAACCGTGAATTGCAGCATTTTGTTCTTCCAAGGACTAAATTAATATCATATTTGGATTTTGGTATTGGAGTCTGGAATATTTTACAACTTTCAGATAAAATTGCTTTACTCATGACAGCCTGAAATTTAAAACAACCTCCTTTGCCTTTTTTTTTAAATTGCTTTCCAGCATCTATATCTAAGGGTAATAAAATACCGAAACATACAAACTGTGCACTCAATATTGCTAAAATTACATACAGCCACTTTCTCCTAATGAGCTTTTTTCAGAGGCCTGCCAGGATGGGTGATTTCTCTGTCTCTAAGTCAAGGAACTTCAGTTGATCTCTCTTCCCATTTGTATTTCCTTATTATCCTAACTAGTTTCAAATGTATCCATATTTCTGGTTTTCCTTCTACACTGGAGTCAAAACGACAAGCAACAGATTGGTTTTGTGCCTTATATTTTAAAGCTCCTTTCTTCTATAACAGAAATCTGGGAGATCCAGGGAGGTTGGATCCAAGTTCCTGGTTCACACGCATTTTTCTTATAGATCACAAAGAATCCGTTATTTATTCTAATTGTTTTACAGACAAAATGAAGCCTCTAATGAAGAATGTGAAAATCATTCACTATAAAAAGGGAGATGCCAAACTTGAAATAAATTTAAGGGCATATCATGTATGAACTATAACATCTCTAACTAGCTAAAGGCATTGCATAGATGGAAAGACATATTCTTAGCTACAAAGATAACAGAAAGTACAGGCCAAAGAGCTTGATTTAATTGTACAGTGGGCTTCCAATTTGGTAATTTTCATTAGCATTGGCAATCTCTTGATTTGAGGATGATTTCTACCATGGCTCATTGATGGTTCTAGAGATGACTTAAGAGGCCAAACCTTGAGCCACAGATCCATCCACAGAAGTTGCAGGTCTTTCTGCAGGGGAGAGTAGGCTGCAGCCTGGAATTCCTTTCCTTTTCCTTCCTCCATTCTCTCTTCTCTGCTTTGAAGACAAAACTCTTTACCTTGAAATGGACTGGTTGAGTTTGCAGAGCCATTGGAGTTGGTTGGCAGCTAGCTCCTCCAACACTTGATGTTGGCATTTGTTTTCTTGAGGTATTCCTTCAATGTGTCCCTGTACTATTTCCTCTGACTACTACGAGATCTCAGTCTATTACCAAGTTAGGAATAGAGCAGTTGTCTTGGGAGTTGAGAGTTAGGCATCCGCACAGTGTCTGGTCCAGCAGTGTTGGTGCTTAAGAATCACCAACTCAATGCCAACAACAATGGCTGCAGCAAGGATATTGGCATTTGTGCAGCCACCTTCCCTTTTTGATGTGGAGGATTTTGCAGAGGTATCTCCAGGCTCTTGAGATGATAGGTCACATCTGTAGAGGAGGTTGGGGATGATGACTGCATTATAGACCTGGATCTTGTTGTCATTCCAGAGATCACAATGAATAAAGACATGCTGAAGCAGTTTCTCAGAGGAGACACTTGTACAATGTAGAGGCAATCACAGAGCATGAACAATTCAGTTTTAAAGCTTTTGAAAAGAACTGTGCCAGGGCCTGCCTAAAATATGCAAGTTCCTACAACCACTAGAATTGTGACTTCTGATCATGTGTTGTTTCAGATAGAGGCCAGCATTACATATGAAGTAAAGGGAAGTCATTATACATGTGTCATTCTTGGCACACTGTTTAACCTGTTCCATCCCTGTCTTCCAATATAACACTAGCTATGTAATCTAAATCACATCTCTGTTAGTAAGAAAAAAATGAAATAAAAGACCTGGAGTTCTCAAATGTCACACCATTCCCTAAATGCCATTGCTGGCTGTGACATAATTCTAAGCCAAAGGAGATACTGGTATTTTTTATATATATACCCAAAATGTATGTTCATTACTGCTGTAACTTTGTGCAAGGAAAAAAAAAAGACACTACTCCATGAATATATCTCATATCTTAGAGAAATCTGGAAAACCTCCATTTTTATACATCTGGCCTTTGAAATGGTCATTCAAGGGAGAAAATTTAATAGGAAAATGCAAATATGAATAAGGTAACAAATATCTGCTCATCCGGTCTGCAGCAAAACTGCACATGCTGTCTGTCAAAGAAATACTATTATTCTATTTATTTTTTCCAGTTCAAACATAATAAAAGACACCATATCCCTAGCAATAAAAGAAGGAAATCAACCCTAACATAAAACAGCACGATAGCAAGAAAACAAGAAAATTCCAACCCTTTTCCAGGTTTCCAAAACAGATCCCACACCACTAAATGCCTGACAAGTATATAGGCTGCACTGAATGAATTTAAGCAGAACCTTGTTGCAGATTTTAATAACAAATAATGGCCAAACATTCTCAGGAACTGTGAGCCTTCATTCATTTCTTCCAGCAGATTAGGTCCATGATTCCTCACTTCCCTGGGTTTTCAATTATAGATACATGTCATTAATACTTGTATAGCTATCTACAACCTGACTGGGTGTATGTTAATGAAAGGGGTTTATCACGAAGACTCCATCCACAGTTAAGTGAAAAATTTATGACAAATACTTAAGAACCATTTAACTAGGATGGCCTCAGAAGTTATTAGTTAGGTTTTGCCTCTTGACAGTGACTGCTATTTTGTATGGTAGTGGATTTAAAGTGCTATGTTTGTGTGACCAGTCAAATACCTAAATCAGTGCTTTCTTGTTTGTATCAGCAAAATATGGAATTTTTACAAGGTTACCCAAAGATTGTTCCAACTTCTATATAACGGAGGCCTCTAATGTGTTTCTTACAATCTCTGCCAACCTCCTCTATTGTTCCTACCCAGATTTACCCAACCACTTAAAAATATATTTTCAGGTCTAGACAGAATGGAGGTATGGGCCTAATGAGGTGTCCCAAGCAACAAAGCTATTCATTTGGAGGGAGTCCACAATATACTTAACCACTCAATTATGACTTCATCTAATGTTGCTGTTAATTTTGACTAAATCTTGGAGTTAGACTTGTCCATGCAAATGCAAACTTCAGACATTGCAATGAGTATAGTACAAACTCCTTGAAAACAGCTGCTGATTCTGGAGCCTTCAAACAGTTAAACACTGTTGTATTTTTTTTTTTATTTGCATTAGAGTGTGACCACCCTAATGGGTGCTTAAGTTTGCTATTAATTTAATATCCATGCTGTTTTGGATTTCCTATCACAATTTGCAAGGTGCTAACTGAATTTAAATTTTATCACAATGTATTTATGTTTCATCTCCTATGCAGTCTATATTTTTTTTATGTACACTAACCTAAAAAAATGGTAAATTGCATGACTGTGGTGATGATCATGTGGTGATATGAAAGACTTTGTTTGGCACCATCCATCACAACTCTTAAATCTTTAGAAACATTCTTCGTTTTTGAAAACTAATGTGCTGTTATTTAGGGGAAAGATGGATGTGGTGGGGGGGAATGAGGTTGAACAAGTGGAGCTCTTTCAGGTCCCCTGGAATAATGTTAATGTGTCCTTTTATTTATTTTATAAGGAAAAGGTTTATGGGTCTAATTAGAATTATGAGAGACTTTGTGAAATTCTACAAAACAATCTGTGACAGGGAATAACTAATCTGTCCATTCTCAGCAGTATTTAGCCTGCACTGTATGGATGAATTTTTGTGTGCGTTTGTAATTGTGAATTTGTCTGGCTAATAGAGAGCTTTTAGGGCTCTTGTTATATAGCAAGAGTTAGGAAAATTCCTGTCACACTCAGGAGACAGCCTATTTAAATGTTAATAGGATGTGGTTTCACCTAATTAGCAGGGGAAATATTAAGAATGTATGCAGGTTCATTAATGTTTAATCACCTGACTTTGCTGGAGGGTCTGCAGCATAACTGCTGTAGGAAAACAGCTACCCTTGTGACATGGTGTTCTTGATCTGTACTAGAACTTACACTGAAGGTAGCAACAATGCAGATGCAGCACTGAAACACGAGTACAAAATGTCCTAGTGTGCCTACACCTAACAAATCCGCGCATGTATGATGGCAAGAAGCAGCTGTACAGTGCCAAGCTGTTCCTGTAGACAGGGATGAGGCATTTTGCCATCTGTTCATAAAAGTTTTTCATGCATGGTGATAAAAATGCCTGAGCCCTCTCTATAGTCCTTGTCTATTGTCTGTGGGGCTAAACTGTGGGGGCCTCTTGCTACCGTACTGGTATTATTCTTTTTTCTGGTATGAACAAAATCAAAGGAAGGAAGAATTCAAATGATCTATTTATGGAGGTAACATAGCAGTGCCTCCCTTTGGTGAGAAAAGGAATGGTTTTGACATAGAGGTGTGTTTTCTAAAGGGAAGACTACCTGAAAACTGTTTTACTCTGAAGAAGTTTGGTACACAAGTTATCGGGAAGCTTAGATACCTGTAACACATCTTGTCTCAGGTTCTATGCCATCTGCTAGATGTCTAAGTCTGCACAGCCACTTGGACCAAAAAAAAATACTTACCTCAGGAGAGCAATGTTATTCTACCCAAGGAGGTTCATAACTCTTCTAGTCTCTCAATGGTGGACCTTTAAAGCATGCAGATAGTCAGTCATAAGTAGGGCAAAGGGGTTCAAGTAAATTTTCCCCCTTCAGTATCTGATGTAGAAATTCACATTATTTACCTCCATCATCTCGGGATCCTATTGTGGCCTTGAGCCTGACACCCAAGCCAGAGCGACATAACCTTGGTTCTGGCCTCTTTTATGCATTTTAGCTAAAGATTAATGCAAAATACATAATCAGCATAGAGAACAGAATACAGGACTCTCTTCTACCAACATAATGCTCTTCTCACTGGGGTAGAGAGTCAAGTATCATCTTGCCTGCCTTCCTTCTAATACCATGAATCTTGCATTCCTTTCCACACAGTGGCTCAGCTTCTACAGGAAGGATGAAGGATATGCTCAGCTGGCCTATTATCTAATGGTCAGGTGGCTTTTCTGGGAAAAGGGAGAAGTGGATTCAAACTTCCTCAGGCTGAAGGGCCTAGAACTCAGTGATCAAAAACTGGTTTAAACTCGTAATAGAACATAAGTTCAGTGCACATAAACCCAGTTTCAAAATGGTCAAAACTGGTTTAAGATAAACTTGATTGAATGTAGTATCAGACTTAACTGATTTGGGTCAAACTGGTTTATGGAACTTCTGTCCCAGACCCCTTCTTGGTTTAAATTAAATTAGAGTCCCCTAGCATCCCAGCATGCTTTTCAGGCCTGGGCTGGGCTGTCTGCTCCAGAGAGGAGAGATGGCCCTGCCACTCTCCTCCCTAGCCAGAGCTCCAGCTGCCTGAGAAGCGGGTGGGGGACTACAGCCAGGAGACAGCATCTGCCTACCTACCCCTTGCCCCAACCTCCCCTTGCTCGCTGCTCAAGCAAGGATCCCATGCCCCATACTAGCTAATCCTGAGAGGTGTCTGTGTGTGTGTTTCCAATTTCATTGGAACAAAGGCAGACAGATAAGTGTCAGCTTAAGGCTTTTTGGAACCACTCAGCAGGTAGCTGGTAATGTCCTTTCATTTCTTCCCCAGAAAAAGCTATTTAAGAAGAGCTTAAACTAATGAGAGAGGCTTTGTTTTCCTGATGGACTGATAAGCTTTGTGTTCTGATAAGCTGGCTTGCTTGCTTCAAAGGTCACAATCTGTCAGTGTTTAAGAGGGGACAGAGAAATGACCTGGTTTGCAATGAATGCAGTGCCTGTCAGTTTGCTGGAGACAGTATGAAGAAGCATGGAGAGGGTGATTGAAAAGCTCAGTATCATCAACAGATGCATGCATTCCACACTAGCAGTCCTCTCTCCTCCCATGTCCCCTTTGCCTCAGAGTGCTAGCCAGGGGGCCAGGGTCTGGCAACATTACCCACCCCTTGAGCAATGAGTTAGGAGAAACCTGGTGAGGGCTGCTTCCCCCTCTTTTTCCAAGCACACCCTGGCTGGGGACTGTGCAGGCCAGGGTAGGGGTTTAAAACCTTCCCTAATCATAGCATCCTGCTGGGGGCTGTCCCCCACTCAGCTCAGTACTGAGGAAGGGAAGGGAGGGCTTCTCTAGCACCCCCCTCCTCTCCCTGCCTTCTAGATTGAACCACTGCAAGCATGTGCCTGCATGTCCTGATTCCAAAGTGAATGTCTATCCACTTGCAAATCAGTTCAATCTCTTCAGGTTAGACCAACCTGCAAATATTGGATCAATTCAGGCTTTGATTGTCTGTTCCTAGCCTAAGCTACTGAAAGAAAAAGTACGTGAGTCCTCTTCCCTCTCTCTTCCTGACTTTTAGAAGCCTTAAGGCAAAGACTTCTACAAAAAAAGTTGTGGTAATGGTTTTCCAGGGACTCAAGCAGGGTGAAATAAGATTGCACATAGAAAGACTTAGTACCTAAACCCCCCAAATCTCAGTGATAGAATAAGATCTAGACCCCTTTGTTCCTTGTGTCCTAATAGTGTATAGGTATTACTACAACCATTTCCATGTGACTAGTTTCAATTAAGGTTAACTGCTGTGAGATACCTGTATGTTAGCATCTACCACCTAAATATTAAATTCTTCATTCCATTATATGAGTCAAAGAAGCCTAAAACATCTTACCTGTATCAAGAGTACTGCACACCCCCAAAAATAGATTGTATGCCCCTTTCACTGCACCCAACATCATCACTTTCTGATTTCTGTGACCCAAATGAATTGGTTGCCTTATGTCTCTGAGCAGACATGCTGCTCACTTACTGCTGAGAGCCTGAATCAAACAAGCAAGCATTGGTCTCTACCTGAGAAAAGGAGGACATTCAGGCCCAGTTGAACTTAGCCATATGTAGGACCTTGTTTTATATGATAGATGACCAGCAACTGGCCAAGCTGGCAAGACCAGTTCTGCATGCAGTACCCAAAAATAAAAATGGACTAAAAGTCTCATCTAGTGAGACCTAACACAGCTATTTACTCTGTGCTGAGCAGATAATGAGCAATACTACAGCCTCAGGTCTCTTCCATCTGTCTGGGGCAGTGCACTTCTAGATCAGGGGTTGTCAACCTGTGGCACATGAGCTACAAGTGGCATGGACAGCCTCTGTGTGTGACATATGACAGACTGGGGAGGGGCAGGTAGCACAGCAGCAGACAGGGAAGAAGCAAAGCAGCAGATGGAGCCGGGAGCATATGACAAGAATCAGAAAGAAGAGCAACAGATCAGGCAGGGGAACAGGATCAGAGAGGCACTTGGGGAGTGCATTGGATGAATTTGTGACATGCGTGCCAAAAGGGTTGCCCCCACTGTTTGAGATATAAGCAAGCAAGCATGGAGTTACTGCCTTGCAGCGTATTCCTGAAAGATATGGAAGAGATGACAAAGAGCTACAAACTAAAGGGAGGAGGATCTGGACCTGGAGATATTTATTGGGTTTTCAGGATCTCTGTTAAGGAACCAAAGATGGAATCTAAGTGCCAGATGAGGAAATATAATCAGGAAACAAAGGGCCATCATCAGTAGGTTTAATGTACAATGCAGGATTCTGGACATGAATACAAACACGCATCCCATTGGGACTTTAGGTAAGCCCAGTATGGATACCAACTCTCCAACTGTTCATGCTGACCTAGTAAAGGGGCACCTGGAGGGGTTGAATGTATTTAAGTCAACAGACCCTGATGATCTTCATCCTAGGGTAGTTAGGGAATTAGCTGGAGTCATAACGGAGCCACTGGCACAACTGTTTGAGCACTCGTGGCACTCAGGACAGGTCCCAGAGGATTGGAAAAGAGCCAATGTGGTCCCTATTTTCAGGAACAGGAGGAAGGAGGAACTGGGTAATTATAGGCTGGTTAGTCTTACCTCTACCCTTGGCAAGACCTTTGACAAAATTGTTAAGGATAACATTTGTGGGGGACCAGTGGGTAAAATAATGTTAAAGGGCAAGCAGCATGGGTTCATAGCAGGAAGATCCTGCCTGCCTAACCTGGTTTCATTTGACAACCGGGTCACAACATTCTTGGATGAAGGAATAGAGGTAGATGTTATTTACTTAGATTTTTAAAAGGCCTTTGACACCGTATCACACCCAGTTCTTATAAATACATTAAACAGTTGCAATGTAGATTATTATACAGTCTGGTGGGTAGAAAATTGGCTTATGGGACGCACCCAGAGAGTGGTGGTGGATGGGTTGGTTTCTACCTGGAGAAATGTAGGCAGTGGAGTCCTCCAAGGTTCTGTCCTCTGTCAATATCTTCATTAGTGACTTGGATGAGGGAGTAGAAAGCACCCTGTCCAAGCTTGCTGATGACACCAAATTATGGGAGGTGGTACACAAACTAGATGTCAGAGAGTGAATCCAGGCTGATTTGGACAGGCTGGGGAAATGGACCGAACAGAATAGGATGCAGTTTGACAAGGATAAGTGTCACGTGTTGCACCTGGAGAAGAAGAATCATCAACATTCCTATAGCCTGGGACGTACCATTGTAAGTAGCACAACTATGGAAAGGGATCTCGGAGTAGTAGTTGACTCCAAAATGAACATGAGTCACCAGTGTGATGAGGTAATAAGTAAAGCTAACCACAAACTTTCTTGCATAAGTAGGTGCATCACAAACAGGTCTAGGGAAGTGATAATTCCCTTCTATGCAGCATTTGTCAGGCCGCAGCTGGAGTACCACGTCCAGTTTTGGGCACCGCACTTCAGGAGGGATGTGGAAGGCCTGGAGAGGCTTCAGTGGACAGCCACTCATCTGGTTAAAGGCCTACAGAAAAAAGCCTATGTGGACCAACTGAGAGACCTAAACTTCTTCAGCTTCCGCAAGAGGAGGCTGAGAGGTGATCTCATAGCCACCTACAAACTCATCAGGGGGGCCAGCAAGAAATAGGGGCTACAATGTTTACCAGGGCACCTGTCAGGGTAACTAGAAATAATGGCCACAAACTGGAAGAGAGCAAATTCATATTGGACATCAGGAAAAAGTTATTTACAGTGAGGGTTGCCAAAATATGGAATACGCTTCCAAGGGAGGTGGTGCTGTCCCCTTCCTTGGAGGTATTTAAAAGGAGATTGGATAGATACCTGGCTAGGGTCATCTGACGCCAGCACTCATTCCTGCCAAGGGCAGGGGATCAGACTTGATGATCTAATAGGTCCCTTTTGACCTTAACATCTATGAAACTATGATTCATTTTGCAAGTTCCAGGTCCTTACTGTTTTTAAAAGGTAGAGGATCACATGATTGCAGAAGTGTCTATCTTTCTCTTTACTTTTCCATTCTTCATTGCCTCCCTGGCATAAGAAGGAGCTACTAAGGACCTTGTTACGCAGGAATTTTGGGAAGCTCCTGGAGATCTTTACACCTGGATTGCCTGCATAGTAACATCTAAAACTAGTTTTAAACAGTCATTATGTTACACCACTCCAGGGCAGGATTATCTCTGATCCATATTACCCAGCTTGTGTTACTTTAAGTTGTAGCCACTCAAGGCTACACATGAGCATAACTACCATTCCCCACCCCCTTTCCCTGCTGGCCTAAAATGAAATCTTCATTATTTTCCAAGCAGGAAGGAACTGTGACCACCTGAAACCTGAGATACTGCTGCTGCCTTGGTTCAAGATAATTTGCATCATAACTGTGCCTCACAAGAGAGCTGAGAGATTCTTTACCAGCTAAGAACTGCCTGCCCAGAGGAGCTTTCCATCTATTCACTCCTCTGTGAAATCCTATGAAATATGAACTTTCATTTCTACCCAGAAGAACTTTTATAATCTTTTCTCCAATACTTGATGAAGGGTGTTTGTGCCTGAAAGCTTGCAATTAAAGATTCTTTTTTTAATCTTGTTGGTCTAGTAAAAGATATCACCTCTAGCATGATCCCTGATTGCCTTTGACTTTAGCAAGGCTTTTGATATGGTCTCCCACAGCATGCTTGCAAGCAAGCTGAGGAAGTATGGATTGGACGAATGGACTGTAAGGTGGATAGAAAGCTGGCTAGATGGTCAGGTTCAACAAATAGTAATCAGTGTCTCAAGGTATATTGGCAGCTGGTATCAAGTGGAGTGCCCCAGGGGTCAGTCCTGGGGCTAGTTTTGTTCAGCATCTTCACTAACAATCTGGAAGATAAGATAGAGTGCACCCTAAGTAAATTCATAGATAATACCAAGCTGGGAGGTGTAGTAGATATGATTGAGTGTAGGACTAGGATTCAGAGTGACCTCAACAACTCGGAGGATTGGACCAAAAGAAATCTCATGAGGATCCATAAGGGCAAGTGCAAAGTCCTGCATGTAGGACAGAACAATCCCATATATCAATACAGGCTGGGGCTAGACAGGCAAGGCAGCAGCTCTGCAGAAAAGGACAATAAGCTGGATATGAGTCAACAGTGTGACCTTGTTGCCAAGAAGGCTAATGGCATACTGGACTGCATCAGTATGAGCGTTGCCAGCAGATCACAGGAAGTAATTATTCCCCTCTATTTTGCACTGGTAAGGCCACATGTGGAGGGCCATGTCCAGTTTTGGGCCCCCCACTATAGAAAGGATGTGGACAAGTTGGAGAGAGTCTGGTGGAGGGTAACAAAAATGGTTTGGGGCAGGGGCACATGACTTATGAGGAGAGGCTGAGGGAACTACATTTACTCAGTTTGGAAAAGAGAAGACTGAGGGGGGGGATTTGACAACAGCCTTTAAATACCTGAACGGGGGTTCTAAAGAGGATGGAGCTAGACTCTTCTCAGTGGCGGCAGGTAACAGAACAAGGAGCAATGGTCTCAAGTTGCAGCAAGAGAGGTTTAGGTTGTATTTTAGGAAAAACATTCTCACTAGGAGTGTGGTGGAGCACTGGAACGGGTTACCTAGACAGGTGGTAGAATCTCCATCTTTGGAGGTTTTTAAGGCCCAGCTCAACAAAGCCCTGGCTGGGATGATCTAGTTGGGGGTGGTCCTGCTTTCAGCAGGGAGTTGCACTAGAGGACCTCCTGAGGTCCCTTCCAACACATTTTTCTATGATTCAATGATTCTATATTGACCAAGATGCTGGAACACATTATCTACAAGGCAAGTGACTCATACCTAACCTAAAAAAATTACAATCTAGAGGCTACTAATTAATTTTAGGTCATATTTCTCTGCAACCCAAAAACAGTTCATATATACTCTCCGCTGCTGATTCAGCAAGTGCTCCAATGTCACCCAAGTCAAAAACTCCAGAACAAATTTACCAACTTTTTTTTTCTAATTCTCTTAAATTATTGTTTTCCTGGGACTTTCCATAGAAAGAGATGTTCTTAGTCTCTGCTGACTAGTAATAATTCTTATTTGTATATTTACACTGACCACCATGTGCTCTCATTACCCTCATTCTTACATAAGTGACATCTTCACCCCCACATACTCAAGGGCAGGGATGTCTGTAAATACTAATATCCCTTTATCTTGTGTGGACCAAGAACCAAATAAATGCCTTTCAAGCAAATGCTATATTAAAAAAATGGATTGAAGCTGTTTTATCACCATCCTTGCTATTGTGAGGAATGGATTGGGTATGATTATTACTTCTCCAAGTAATCCTATCATTTTCTGCTTTTTTCCTGCCATTTTCTGCATTTTAATGTAATGCATGGTTGGTCTTACAAATGTGAATTAATTTGAATTCTCTTTGTGAAAATACTTGTCTAAATTTCATTCATGGCTGCAAAGGACCAGTGGATATAGTATTTGGCCATTAACTATGAGGCATCAGAAACAATTGCCACATGCCTATTCATAATCTTAGCAGGCGATGATAATTTGAAAGGGGAATAGAGCTTGAAAGTCTGGTCTTTTGAAAAGAGCTATTTAGGTTGGAGTACCTACTCCTAGAAATAGTCTTTGGAAATAGCTTTGGCACCAAAATGGAATACAGACCACAAAGGCAACAATGAATAATTTTTTTGCAAACAATTTACAGTCAGGTTTTTGAGGAGAGGAAGTATTTCTACAATTGTGGGAAATAAGTTTCTTGATTTTGGGTGGAGGAGTTAGATTCAAGAGGAAAGCACTGAATATAAGGATTGTTGTTGATGACTATCTAGGATTGGTACAAAACTGGCAGATTACAGCAGTAGCACCCAACACTACTTGCAAGAATTGACTGAGTGAGTAACCAATAAGCCTGCAATTCAATCTTTGTTTAACATTTTGCATGAGGGGTGTGGGGGGGGAGGGGGGGGGGGAGAGGGAATATTTTACATAAATTTTTAACTTGCTATTGATCAGGGTTCAAAAATAAAATAGATGGTCTCTATTTCTCCTTGGCCTAACCTGCTGTTATGAACCCTTTTCCCATGGTAAGTTAAATTCTCATTTTCCCATTAGCTATTCATCTGAACATACAGCTGGGAATTTTGTGTATACATTGCTTCAGGGGCAACTCTGTCAAACAGCTATCACTTTATACAGCATTACTAAACTTAGTTATAAACCCAGTACATATGTTTTATTTAGTATAAATAAAATGAACATTACATTAGCAACAATGAGCATGAAACCAGAAATGTCATGGTCCTTTTTGTGATGTACTAGATGCAAACAATGTGAAGAGACATCTGTAATATGATTTATTTTTTCATACTTGGTAAAATAAAATAGGTTTAGTTGGAATAAGCAGACTTCCCTATAAAGACTCACATTACTGTTTTTCATGTTCTTATTTCATACATACTTTGAGACCTGGAGCAACTTTTTCCATGCATTCATGCCAATCCTTTTTTGGCTTTTTCCAGTCTTACGTATTGACTGTTTCTTTTCTTTCATATCTTAGCACATATGCAGTTCTTTTTTTTCACTTATCCATTCAGTTGCATAACATGACAATGTGTCTTGATTCTAATAAAAGCTGTCTGCATCTGTAGTAATTATGTTTTTATAAATCATTTTTAAATGTCTGTTGCAAAAAAGTGTATTTGTTAATTTGCTTATTACAAACACAAATGTCCTAGCCGCTCTTGTGAAACCGACAATATCACTTTTGGAGATGTGTGCGCATTCTGATACATTTTGTAAATAAACAGAAGTTGACTAGCATGGGCAGGTTGGAAGGATGCAAATAGTCTGATGAATCACAGGAAATCACAAATTGTTTTCAGCAGATTCTTTTAATTATGCAGGTGACCATAAAAAAGGGAGGGTTTGACTATCATCAGGCTTTGATGATGCATCTTGTCTGTTCAGTTTGGTTAGTCACATAAACCACTAGATTCAGATCACTAGCTAACATTTGCCCACATGACATTAGTCACTTGTACAGATTCATTTATTTTTTCAGTCATTTAAACCTTTGCTATCTGGCATGCCTAAGCCTTGGTGACCAAACTTCCTCAGAGAAAATATACCCTGCATTTGAAAAGCCAAGTCAGATCACTTTAGGCTGGGAATAGAGGAAATGTAAAAACCTCAGAATGTGTCCTTTGGCTTTAATTAGAGATTGGATGATAAAAGACCACAGAGTTTCATCCTTAATCTTCAGATCAAATGTTCTCAGCAAAATCTGAATCTCCCAAGTTGACTCACTTCATTATCCATAAACTTCTTTTTAAAAAAAAATAAATAAAATAGGTTTCCTGTGAATGCAGAAAGCAGGGTAGATTTGCACCTTAAAAACTGACTAAGTCAAAGATGTTTATGTTATAGGCTTCATGGCCGGATGCAGAGATCTCCTCTTTGTAAATGGCTGTTATATCTGGATGATTCTGGGTCTGTTTGTTAGTTCTGCAAGTCTGGTGTTGAGCTGTTCCTGTTCGTTGTATAGAGCACTGGTAAGGTGGTTCCTTGGCTTACTGCAGAAAGAAAGCACACCTTTTCAGAATAGGCCGTATGGTGTGGAGAATGGTGGGCTGGTCACCTGGAGTCCCTTCAGTATTATTGTTACCTGCTTGCACCTGGTAAGAAAAAAGATAGCTGAGCATGCCTGGACAAATTTCTTGTGTCGTTTGGCTGCAGTCCATTTCATTTGGCTGTGTATGGTGCCATCCATGTTCAGGGAGAGATAGTATAATAGCCTGAAGTCAGGCAGAAAGCAGAACAGATCTGTACATACCTCTCTGATTCAGTTAGTCTATAAGGTGCCAATCTACCCTGCCTTCTGTCTAACTTACACAGCTAACTACCTCTCTCTTTCCTATGAAGGCCAGATATTTTCATCCTGAAGCACCAGTCCCACAAACATATACTTTCTATGCCATATTCAACAGACACCCAAGGCCAGCTTTTGCTCTTGTCCCTATTGTCACTCTTGGTCTCAGTGATATATTTGTCCACTGGATAAAGGAACCGTACCTGGCTAAGGTAGAATTCTTCTTGCACAGAAGCAATTTAGAAGTGCCTTATAGTGAGTTAAAATATGCCTCACCAGGATAGACTGTAATTAAAGGGCACCAGGATACACTATTATTAAATACCATTAAATTGTCTTATTACAACAGGCATAGGTGCTGTGTAGGGAAGGCCTTAGATTGTTTGGGTATCGTAAGTATCCATTTTCATACTCCCAACATATTCTGTTTTCTGTAAAATGGTGTTATTGTTATATATTTTTTATTTTCTATTGTTTGGTTGGGTTTGATAACAACTTCCCTGTAATACATTTTATCCTCAATTACTGATATGTCCTCTGAATCTTAGCACCATTTCATGGATGTTAGTTTTGTCTGGGAATAAGCTTTTATAGATTTTTAAATAACCTTATGTTTAACCAGATAAGACTTAAATTGAATTTTAATTTCCCCAAATAGTAGGAGTTAAAAAAACAACACCTGAATTAGTGAATACCTCGTAAAATATACGTCATATCTTTTTTTCCACCACTGTATATTCTAAATGTGAAAGAAATCCATAGATTGCAGAGTGTGTATCCCCTATAACCATTCATTTTTTGAGGGAATAGTCAAATGAAACTGTTACAAAGCTTTGACTTCCTGAGGGGGATGCTTACAGAGGTGCAGATGAATGCAATGTAACTGTTTCGTCTCTCCACTCCAAGGTAAAACAAAGCTGAACTGGGAAAATTCACTCCTGAATGAAATCAGGTTAATTTATTGCAGTTAAGCTTCACTTACTACATGGTACTAGTGGACAGATGTATGGTCTCTTTAAAAAAAAAATAACATGAAAATAAAATAATTGTTTGCTACTTATACCTTTCAGGATTCCTAGTTCCATAACTTTTTTCATGCATGAAATTTAAACTTCCAGCAAACATAGTTGCACAAAAAAAATGTTTTGTTGTGTTTCATTTAGGGCCAAATTATAACAGATTATTAGCCATAGTCTGAAAGTAGGGGAAGTGCAGAACCGCACCACACCAGGTCAGCCACCAAAGAGACATCCTGTGTTGGGCTGCAGAATTCCCAGCTCATTTGTCTACAAGAGATAGAATGCAGGAAGTCCTACACACAGTCCTCAACATTTCCCCCTATGTCTCTATCTCTTACACTGTGCACATCCATAGGATCCTATTAAGTAGGCCTTGATCAGTAAATGAGTTGGAATTGGGTTGTGAGGGTGAGGAGAATTCCACAGGCAGCTGAAATGTTATCTCAACTTTTTAAATCCAATGATAGTTTTGAAGAAATCTAAGATTCTGGCAACAGTCAGTTTTCCCCCTAATTTAGGAAAGTCATTTTGTACACTTTTTCTTTACTAAGAGAATTATCTCAAGGGCAAAAATAAGTAAAGACCAAAGTGGCTGAATTGGACAGGGTTATGAGAACTTCATCTAGTGAAAAATCATATTCTATATAGGACCTCAGTTTTAATATCAAGTTAGATGCACTGTTGCTTATTATTATTATTATTATTATTATTATTTACATTGTGGTTGCAACCAAAAATGTGCTTGTCACTTTGCATAAAGTGGAAAAGAGAATCCTGCCCTGAAAAGCAATCAACCTGAAAAAAATAGGTGTCTACAAGAGCTGAAAAAATGTATAAACGCAACCAGAATTATCTCCAAATCTTTTCCTAGGATCCACTCCTGTTTTACAGCTTACAAAAATAGAGACTTATCAATGAGTAAGTTGAATGACAGTTGGGTATAATGTCTTTTTTGTGTATTTTCTGAGGAACAAAAAATACTTGAAGAAGATTAGGAACCATAAAGTTGAACAGGGTCATTACATTTGTATCATCTGTAGACCCTCCTCTCATCACGTTGGTCACATTCACTTGTCACATTTCGGTTCAAACTAGACTACAAGCTCTTTGGGATAAGAACTGTGTCTTTCTATGAGATTTTACAGGACATGTCAGGTAGGGCTGTGCGAAGCTTCAATCCCTGATTTGATTCACTGCCTGATCAGGTAGAGATTCAGCCCAATTTGGTGGCTGAATCTTCAAATTTGAATCAAATCAAAGGATCCTTTAATCTCTCCAAATTGAATTGGAACCCTCTGAATCGATTCGGAGATTCGGACATAGGGACAGCCTTTAAAGTTTTTTCTACTACCTCTAGGTAGCAGGGGCTCGTGAGTGTTGTGATGCTGGGATGCATGGAGTGTCCCACAGAAGCACGGGGGACTCCCCAGCACACTTAGTAGCAGAACCGGAAGTGGACCAGAAGCACTCCCGGGTCCACCAGGGAGCACACTGGGGGGTCCCCCATGCCTCCCTGGCACAATGACTGGTGCCTCCTGGGTCTGGGGGGTCATGCGGGGTCCCCCCGTGACTGATCACTGAGCCAGGAGATGCAGGGGGGTCCCCAGCGTGCTCCCCTGCAGACGCAGAAGTGGACCAGAACTACTTCTGGTCCACTTGCAGATTTGCCGCCAAGCACGTGGAGTCCCCCCACCCCCACCGTGGGATGCTCCGTGCGCCCCAGCATAACAGCAATCATGAGCTGTGCTGGTACCTGGAGGTATGTAGAAAAACTTTTAAAGCTATGTCTATGTCTGAATTGCTGATTCTCCGAATCAGCATTGAATCTTCAGATTTGGATTCAGCCAAATCAAATCAGGGACAGTGATCTGAATCAACTAATCAAATCACTGTCCCTGATTTGGGCCAAATCCAAACTGAATAGGGCCCACTTTGCACACCCCTAATGTCAGCACCACAGTGGCAGTGTACACCAGCTGGGATGCACACAATATGCCTGCACTGATTAGTTCCCATTCACACACTTCAAACCTGGAATTGTGCCAGTGGAGCTGTTTCACAGTCAGCCCAGCAACCTCTCAAGCACAATGGAAACAGAGGTCTTGAGAAAAGCAGACAAATTCCCTGGAGCAGCCTCATGGGCATATTTCTGTGTCTGGAGTGTGTGAGCGGGAGCAGATGGGCTGGGCATGCTCAGGAATATCCCAACCAAAGCATGCTTGGGCCATGCTGTAACATACGCACCGTGTCTAGTGCCATGCAGCTCCAATCCTGATTGGAGTCTTTTAACATTGTACAAAATAATAAAATAGTTAATAATAGTTAATAATAAAGTGTTTGAATTAGCAAAGTCATCCTAATGCAGTGACTAATGACTTCAGGAAAAAGACCCGTGCTGAAAAGATAGAAAAAGAAAGATGTTTGACTGGAATTGTGGGTCACTGAATGACTGGCAAGAGATTTTGAACGGTTGTATGTTATGAAGAAGCCTCGTTCTTCTTGGATTCCCACATGGCAGGGATTGTCTCTATCAGTGACAATGGAGATAAGCAATCTCGTGGTTTAGTTCCAGCTTTCAGAACCGTGAGTATGTCAGACTTTTCCATAAAGTTCCCCCTGAGCCCCCTGGGGCCTCTGCAGGAAATTGTACAAATACCATTACCAAGTGAGCAGGAGGGAAACAACTGAGAGACTAACATTGCCTGAAGAATGGCTATTTTGTTAGATCCTCCGCAGTCGGTACCAGACTGTGTGTCAGAGGGGCTCACACTGCGATTCCTGCTTCTGTCTAATGAAGTTAATTTTGCTATGACAGGTTCTAAGTCCGGCTGTGTGGATAATGGATTTTCAGCTCACCTGCCAACAAGAAAAAACTCAAAATTAGTTTCAGGCAGGCCCCAAATGAAATCTTTTCAGTTTTCTCACTGGGACAAAAGTAGAAAAAAACAACTTGTTTTAGCCTGACTGAAACAGTTCAATTCACTGCTCTTTTTCTTTTGGTGACCAAACTAACATTTCCAGAACACCCTGAAATATTTTATGGGCCCAGCAAAGACAGTAGCTCTTTGGCTAAAAATCAAGCATCAGGGGAGGGCTGTTTCTCCTTCCTCCTCCTGTGCACAGCACTGTAACAGGATGATCCCTCTCTTGTAGGGCCTGCTTCCAGCCAGCCCACCTCAATTATTAGCCCCAGCTGGAAGGCAGTAGGTACAAGCAGGTTATATAAAGGTTGGGGAGAGCTCTTGATAGAGGAAACAAAGGCGCTGTTTAGTGGGTGTGGTTCCTGTGGGCAGTCTTAGAGCTGCATTCAGAAGCCTCTGAGCCCTTGTCCTCTGTTTTACACAGAGGGACAGCCTTGTTTTGTGTCATCTTCTTAAGTTTGTGTGTGTGCGCATTAAGATGTTGTGACTTCAGGACTGTGGTGCTGATCCTTGATGAGCTAGGGAAGTAGGCCAGACACAGATGAGCAGAAGAGTGTAAGTAAAATGGACGGAGCCACTCGCTGTGGCTTGGAGATCCCAACCCTCTCCTTGACCAAGCCACAATCTTGCCCCTGACCCAAACCTTTTAACTTGTACTGTTGGCAGATAGTGGGGAGTGGGGCATGGAGATGTAAGAGTAAAAAAGGAAAATGGGTAGAAGAGGAGAGAGGGCAATGAAAGGCTATGCAGGAGGTGGTGATAGCTGCTGCCTCCTAGGTGTCTTGCCTGATTGTCCTGCTATAAAGCCTAGTATTATTCTGTCTCTGCCTGGTAGCTGCCCCTGTATCATCATGGGTTTTCAAAACACCCTTTCCAACAGGGTTGCTGCTGCTTCTGATTAGGTTTGACCTGGGCATCCACCTCCCTTGAGTATGCTGCTGTGCTCCTCTGCTGGCTGTGCAAGACTGAGCCACTGCAGAACAGAGCTTGTTTTGGGCTCCCTGCACTCCTACTGTCTGTATCCCAAAGGACCTGTTTTCTTGTTTTGGCAGCTCCCTTCCCTCCATTGTGGGCTGCCCTGACACCACAGTCTTCGTTGCCTGTCCCTGTCCTTTTCTCTGTACCTTCAACGCTGTAGTCTCCGTTCAATGCTACTCTTTTCCTCCTCTCCCCAACATTATCTCTGCTGCCCCTAGCTCATTTTCCCCACCAGCGCATCACAACATTCAAAAGCACAGTTCTTAATTTCATAGGACATACTGTTTTAATGCCTAATGCAGCATAAGAGGGAAGTGCTATTACAGAGAAGGGTTTATGGAATAAGTTCCTTCTCCAGGGGCGAGTGTTGGGTTAGAACTAGACCTGCTTGTAAATCAGAAAGGAAAGCTGTCACTGTCAAGAAAAAAAATTACCTTAGAAATTCTGGATTGCACCCCCTGCTAGGGGGGTTGTCTAAATACCATTTTTGTCATTAAAAAAGGCAGCAGATTACTAGCTAGCATTAAATAAAATTCCACTTTTCCTCTGTTCAAGAAAAAGCCACAAAACTCTCAATGCCTTTTAATCCTTCAGCAGCCATAAATCAGAGAGATGCTTTAGCTAAAATAGATCGGAGCAATGCTTTCCTGAGAATTCCCATGCCACCCCAGCACAGGAAATGTCTGAGATTCCTCAAGAAAGGAGAGCATTACGAGTGCAAGGTGATGATGTTCTGTAGTTTTGTAGATATAACTTCAGTTATTCTGGTGAGACCAATTCTCAAAGATGAGCTCTGTCTAATAGTATTTATCTCTTTAGGACATTTATGTCAGTGTTTTGGGGAAAAAATTAACCATTTACTTTGTTAATGTTGAAACCTTTGCAGTAATTTACCAGAAGCATGTTTTAGCTAGGACAAGTTTGGTTCAGATTTGAATCAAATTCACTTTTTATCCCTCTTAGGAAAAAAGAAATCACAAATTACTTAAGTGACTTTCTCAGAATTAGAATTGCAGGGGAAGTTACAGGACAGAGGTCATCATCTGTCCTTGTATTGTGTCCAGTTAAATGAAGAGTTCATCAGATCAGGGGTCCCTCCATACCTATTTTCTTGTTCTCTACCCCAAGAAAGAGTGGGGGGAGACCCATTAAGAACATGGGGTCTATTACTTTCTCCAGGCTGCTTGGCATCCTGAGGGAAAACAGAACTTGTCTTACTGATAACGAGTTGCTTTCCATCCAACAAGCCCACCAGGAGACACCCAACACATGGGGCAGGCAGTATTTGGATTGTGCTAACAGGGAGACTTAAACTAGAACTAGCATGCAGTGAGAGAGAGTACTCTTTTGTGCTTTTAAAAATGGGTCTGCTTTTAAGACCCTTGCTTCTGCCTTGTTATAGATGTGGAATGGATGTTCTAATGAGATGCAGGGAATTTGTGAAACCAAAACCCTCGGAGACATTATGAACAATTAGAAGAATTGCTAAAGGGATCAGAAGATACCTTATGCATTATACCTATCCAACATTTGACATAATTCATAAAACATTACAGTTTGGGGACAAACATATTGCTGTGCCCTTTCTGTTATAAAGCAGGAAAAAAAGAGCGAGCATGTGATTTGAAAAGAATGAGAGAACAAAGAAGACAGGCCTCTAAAGTGGCAAGAAGGTAAGTATGTAGCAGTGTTCTCTATTTCTTCAATAGAGAATTTCTTTGCTATATAGCCAGTGATGGGTGAGAGTCAGTGTGGAGTTGTACCCTCACTTTCAGACCATGTCACAGAGGCAGCAGCCGGGGATGTTTTTAAGTCCCCAAAGCAGGTGAGAATGCCCTCCCTCCCTTACCCTCCTTGTTCAGTGGCACATCCCCTTCCCTGCCCTCCCCAACCTGCTGTTGCCACTGAGCTTCAGAGCTGCAACTGCCCAGCTCCAAGTGAGGAGCTGAGCTTCTAAGCATGGAGGGGAAGAGAGGGGCAGGATTCTTATCTGATTTGGGGATTTAAAACAATCAGTTTTCAGCTCCTGTTCCTGCAGTATTCTGCCTATCCTGTTTGGGGGAGGAGGGATGGTAAAATGAGATTGGGAGCAAGGGGTGCAGCCACCCCTGCAGTATCAGTTGCTGCTGCCACACATTCCTCTACAAAAGCCTGGACCTGCCCATGGGGAGAGCGTACCCTGGGTATGGACAAGCAGTTTGAAATCAGGTGGCTATTCAGGTCTATTCAGCAGGTTTGTAAACTGTCAATCTCTAGTTAGAAATGACAATTCCTTTGATAATAGAAATAAGCTCTTTCAGTAAACTGCAGTCCCCCTCTGATTTCTCAGGCAAAGGGAAAAACTGTTTTATTTTCAGATGGATGATGTATGAAGTAGAGATGTTTGATGGTCTTGCCAGAATGCTTTGTGCCAAATATAGTTCTTAGTGTCATGCACTGCCTGAGGTCAAGTGTGTGGCATGTAAGTAGAAATTTGCCTTATAGCCTCAATGATGGATACTCTCTCGCAGTTGTAACTGAGTGATTGGAGAGTGGTTGCTCTAGGCGAAGTGCTATATTATGTTAAATTGACGGCTATGTTCCATATATAATATCTCTAGGGTATCAAATTGCAAGTGCAAAGGTAGTATTCTATCTACAAGTCCCACCAATTAAAAATGAGATTAGGGAATCAAGCTGTTTTCTGCTTGGCATCATCTAAAACATGTAAACTAATTTTACCATTTCTTTTAATGTTGTGTAAGGCAGAAAATAATCTTATTCTGTTGCTCATTGTATTGAATGGCTCTGTAGTGTTCAGAGGAACAGACATAAAGGAACCAAGTCTATGAAGTGCCAGGAGAACGTTTGCTTATAGTCATCTTTCTGAGCAAAACTGTCTCTCAGAATTTGCAAGGAGTGTGTATATGCATTACATATGCAACAGTGACATCTAATGGTGCCTCAACTCTGTCAATACCTACTATTTGTTCTCTGTTTAAAAGTGCTAAAATAATTTTCAAGTGTATTGCTAACATGTTTAGTTCTGTGCTAAGATAGACCTCTCTTAAATAATAGTTTCCAATTATGCAATAAGTTGAACTCAAACCCTGCAAACCAGCAAGTTGTCCCCAGGAAGTGGCCAAATTTATGATCAAGCTCTATTTTTACTATGCAGTGAACATCATAATCTTTAACAAATTCTTCATCTCCGTTTTCTTGTGCAGGGACCGGGACTCCCCCACTGTGTTGAAAGACGGACTCGAGGGGAACGCCTCAAGACCTAAAGTTGAGGAGGACCGGGTTAGAGTGCTTCTGGAAGGGCTGGACGTGTTCAAGTCAGCAGGTCCAGATGCTCTCCACCCCAGGGTGTTGAGGGAGCTAGCAGGGGTTATTGCTGGGCCCTTGGTACAGCTTTATGAGCGCTCGTGGTGCTCGGGTCAGGTGCCAGATGATTGGAAGATAGCCAATGTGGTCCCCATCTTTAAGAAAGGGAGGAGGGAGGACCCGGGCAACTATAGGCCCGTCAGTCTTACCTCAATCCTGGGGAAACTCTTTGAGAAGATCATCAAGGAGCACATCTGTGATGGGCCGGCATCGGGGATGATGCTCAAGGGCAACCAGCATGGTTTCATTAAGGGCAGGTCATGTCAGACCAACCTGATTGCCTTTTATGATCAGGTCACAAAAGCATTGGATGCAGATGTCGCCATGGATGTAGTCTTTCTGGACTTCAGCAAGGCCTTTGACACTGTCTCCCACCCCATCCTCATTAAAAAACTAGGCGACTTTGGCATCGATGCCTGCACGGTCAGATGGATTGCGAATTGGCTGAAGGGTCATACTCAGAGGGTGGTGGTGGATGGGTCATATTCGACCTGGGGAAAGTGGGCAGTGGAGCCCCCCAGGGCTCGGTCCTTGGGCCCGCACTGTTCAATTTCTTTTTCAGCGATTTGGACAACAGGGTGAAAAGCAACCTGTTCAAATTTGCTGATGATACCAAAATTTGGGGTGAGGTGGGCACGCTAGAAAGACTGCAGAAAGACCTGGATAGGTTGCAGGGGTGGGCTAACAAAAACAGGATGCATTTCCAAACAGAGAATTGCAGGGTGCTGCACTCGGGCAGTAGTAACCAGCAGCACACTTATAAGATGGGAAACTCCCTTCTTGAGAGCACGGAGGCGGAAAGGGATCTTGGAGTCATCATTGACTCCAAGATGAACATGGGCCGACAATGTGAGGTCACGGTCGGCAGGGCTAACTGGACCCTATCGTGTATCCACAGATGCATCTCAAGTACGGCCAAGGAGGTGATCCTCCCCCTCTACGCAACACTGGTCAGGCCATAGCTGGAGTACTGTGTCCAGTTCTGGGCACCCCACTTCAAGAGGGATGTGAACAACATTGAGAGGGTCCAGAGGAGGGCCACCCGCATGATCCGGGGACAGCAGGGCAGACCCTACAATGAGAGGCTACGGGACCTGAACCTGTTCAGCCTTCACAAGAGAAGGCTGAGGGGGGACCTTGTGACCATCTATAAACTCACTAGGGAGGACCAGAAGGGTTTGGGGGAGTCCTTGTTTCCCCTAGCGCCCCCCGGGATAACAAGGAATAACGGCCACAAGTTGTTGGAGAGTAGGTTCAGATTAGACATCTGTAGGAACTACTTCACAGTTAGGGCGGCTAGGATCTGGAACCAACTTCCAAGGGAAGTGATGCTGGCTCCTACTCTGGGGGTCTTTAAGAAGCAGCTCGATGCCTACCTGACTGGGGTCACTTGAGCCCAGTTTCACTCCTGCCCAGGCAGGGGGTCGGACTTGAAGATCTACAAGGTCCCTTCTGACCCTACTTCTATGATTCTATAAGCACCTTAAATACCTGCATCTTCCTATTCAGAGAGGTGGCTAGAATCTTATGGTCCTTAATAGATATTTTAATATGTTTAAATATTTAATTATACCAGTGAATTCCTCTTCTGATGCATTAGTTGTGTAAGGTAAAAAGGGATAAACTTGAAGTCCCATTTTATGGTCTTCCAAGGTCATAGAGACTAAGAAGCAAGAAGGGCAGAAAAAAAACTGATTTTTAGAGAGGAATTGCCTCTTGCATGTTTGGTTGTACGTGAATTGTATCTCTGGAAAATGGGAGGCCTCTAGGAAGAAGAGAAGTAAGATCAAGCAATTTGGCCTCTTCTAATGGTGATAGAGAGGTGAAACGGAGGGGTAGGTAGGGAGGACTAAAGGAAGTAATTCTTTGGACAAGGAAAGGAATGCATATTGGAAATGGGAGAGAGAGAATGGAGAGGAGAAATGGCAAATCCCCTTAGTTCCAAGCATAGCCATCTTTCCCTTCCTCCCCACCCTTGCTATGTCACCACCCCAAACAGTTCAGTTTTATTAAAAGAAGTCTGTAGCTAGTCCTTCTTCTTCACAAGAATCACTTCCATTTTTAAAGTGTTATTCAAAATCTTCAAAAACCCATTTGTTAGTCATAAACATTTCCTTTACTTTCTTTTCCATTACTTTCTTGGTTACGTGTGTGTGTGTGTGTGTGTGTGCATGTATGTAGAATATTCCCCAATATCATCAATCTAAGCCCCTGCAGCATTGAGGAGCTATAAATAGCTACTTGAGACCTCTACACTATATTCTTTCTTATCACCAGCAATCAAGGTAAGCCTTGCTGCTTTTAGGTCCCTTCCTTTGTGAGATCCAACATTTTAAGACAGGCTTCCAATTGAACTGACAAGACAATCAACTGACACTTCTCACAAACAGACTCTCCGTTGCATCCAATTTTCAGTGGGCACAGTCAGCAAGGAGGACCCAGCCATAGTTTGCTAATTTTGGCACAGGTTAGAATACCCTGGAGCCTGCTTTGATTTGCTTCAGTTATGTATGGCCTCTGAAGAATTATACACTGTACTCTGTGTAATCTCAGAAGGGACCTTCTAGAAGTATTCTTTGTGTTGTACCCCATGGTTGGCACAAAGGGAATGCAGCAGAAGAGAGTCTGCTGCTTGCTCCTTAAAGATAGAATTGGATATAATCTATTTACTATATGTCATGACACAGGAGTGAGTGTGTGGTTAGTGAAGGGGACGAGTTGACACTAAGGAAATGAACTGGTCCCATACACTTTATCTTTAAATTAAATACAGTAAGCCTTGAATAAATTGCTTTGTCATCAAGGGGGCAGAGGATGCCATGATTATCCTCATTTGCCCCTTGCTAGGAGAGGTGGTGGAGGTGGCATCAATGTTAACAGAGTTGCATACAGCTGGAGTCCCCTATTCTTTTAAGCAGCCAAAATCATGGCAATAGCTGTTTAGAAGCTTATAAAGATTAATGCCCCTATCTCCTTTTGCTATACCCATAAAAATCTCTAAAATTATACAAAGTAAGGGTCAAATAGAGTTCCTAAAATACTCAAAATGCAGATTGAAATCCGTATTTCAAGAACTCAGTCAGGTCAGATTGAGCTTTCCTTCTGTCATGTTTTATAAAGTCTAATTTCATTTTTTTCCTGATTTTTTTTTTTTTTTAAATTACATTAGGGAAGCATTTTAGGCATATGACAACAGCAATGAATTTGCAGTATAAATAGCCTAGTATCCTGCCAGGCTTTGAAAAGCACATACTATTAGAAAGTGTAACCAACAAGCAGTAGTTGCTGTCATTCTCCCAGTGGAGCAGAGAGGAAAAGGAAAACTCAGAATATAAATGCTTCAAAGTAAATTAGATTTTGAGAATGCTACCAGTTTATACGTTCTTTGCTGTTTTTGGTAATATAGAGGATTGTGTTATATAAAAAGTAACCTTTAATATGACAGGATCATTAACAGGCAGAAGGAAAAGGGAAGTTGTGCCCTATAGACTAACTCAGAAAAGCAATAGCTTAGTTCATCAGGTAGAAAATCAGCCTGCAAAAAACATCTAAATTAAATAAGATCACACACCATGACTGTTTTGAAATAGAAACTGCTGGAAAATGAGTAAGCACAGCGATTTTCTGCTGTATCCCTGCGTACAGTGAATCAGAGGAGAAGAAGACAACTTTTGGGACTAGACACCAATATGATCGCATCACTTCTTCCATTAGCAGTTGCCCAGGGAGAAACGGAAGCTAAATGCACTTACTCTGGCTGGCAGAGGAAGCACAGCCCCACCTGGATGCAATGCTCAAGAGGAGGAGGATTTTTCTTTCCAGAGAGAAAGAAAATCCCCATTTAGTCATCTTCTGAGAGGAAGACAGGAAGAGGGTGTTTTCCCAGCAGGATCAGAAAGGTAAATCATTCATATGCTTTATCATTCTTTCTCACGTACAAAGTCTGCAGCAGGTGTGTGAATGTCTATGGGTGAGAGTTGCATGTCAATGAACTCTCACCATCAGAGATCGAGCTGACAAAGTACTGAAAAAAAATATTTGAGAATATTTCCACTGAATTTTCATGGCTTTGGGATTTTGCTGGTATCAAATTTTTATTGTTTACTTTTCTGGTTTCATGAACAGTCAGGCAAATACGTGCTGTTTGCACTAATCCCAGTGAGCAACTGCAGCTGGTTGGGAAAAGGGAATAATAAGTTCACAAATATTTTCAGAAAGCCTTGCTAGGTAAAGAACATAGTCCACATCCAATTTGCAAGTTTATATAATTAAAGCAGCTAGAAGCAAGTGATGATCAGTTACTGAATCCTGGCACCCTAGTAGACTGTTTGCCATTATCAGGTCCCTGGCTGTACATCCTCTTAGGGAGTCCTACATTGTTCCATGGCTCTGCTTTTTCTTAGGGTTCCTGTCTTTCTATTCCCTCTTGCCTTCACATAGCTATACATACAGTATGACCTTCCTCATTTATTCAGATAGGGCCTTTGACTTATATAAATTATTCAGTCATTTCCCAAGTAATTATTTCTTTCAAAATTCTAAGAAGCAATTCAGTGGTTTCCTATTCTAGGAACTATCCATTTCTATACAATTTGAGTCACGTGAGTAACATGAATCCCACCTATAAAGGTTAAATAAACCTCACAAAATGTTTTACAAATGCTGTATCTTATGTGATATAGCTATGAACAGCCAAGCATAGGAGTCTTGGTCTTCTTGGCATATTTATTAGTTACGCAAGGATAAATTAAACAAGTATCCGTGCAATACATTTTAGTTCATATGGTCCCTCAATCACTTGTTATCCAGCAGTTTCTTTTCCAATTGTTTTATTTAAATTTTGTTTTCATTGACGTCTCCAGCTCTTAGCATAGCACCTGTTTTGTGAATACACACGTGGACCTACAAACAAGGATATTTGCTATCAAACCGGAAGTGTTTGCACGTGGCTATAACTTGTCATCCAGTCAAGAGTTAGAAATGATACTGTGTAGTGTAAGCAACCAGTCACTTATTGCAAATAATAAAAAGCAAAGAATGGAAGACAGAGTCAATGTATATAATTGTGAATAATAATACAGTCACACACTGAATTAGTCAAGCAATAGTGAAGAAAGAGTAATTTGTTTGCAAACAGATATAGAGAATTCATCTTCACAAACACAGCTAAGATTGTCAAAAAGGTATTCCAGTTTTCCCAGCTCTATTCTGAGGAAACTGCCAATTTGGAAAGTGGTACCATTGGGGACAACTTCCTGAGCCTCACCAAATTCCAGTAGCTAAGCCCAGTGCCATTAAATTTGATGTCTAAATAGGATGCCAGGAGTCCAGTGTCCATGGACCCCGCACCTTAGATGCTAGCAAGCTCTTTGCCAGAGCTGCCAGGGCACTCCAGTGTCAGTGAACCATATCTTTGCTGCCTCTAGCATTCAGAGCACAAGAATATTTAACTGCTTCTTAGATGTGTTTTGGAAGTAGGATAGAGGCGTAATGAGTTGTAACTTAATTGCTTCACGATCTTTGTTCTTAATTTTATAATCTTTTCTTAGAAAAAATATCAACAAATAAAACTGCCCCTTTTTATCCCTCTCTCCTTACATCAGCATCCTTGCTCTTGAACCTCACTTCCTTTGATTGGGTTGAACTGTCACCAGAGCAGGGTTGCAGACTTCCAAATGACAGCGTAACACCAGGGTCCTGGGAAGTAGATTGAGGCAATTTCCCAATGAGTTGACAGGAAATAGGTTCTTCATTGCTTTTCCCTACTCACTCAGAAGTCCCTGTGGGAGTCTTTGTAGATGTAATAGTGTTTGCTGGGCTATCTTCTGTATTTAAACATCACTTAATTCTGAGCCTTTGTAATCTTACCAGAGTACATGAGGTTTGATTAGAGAAGCCCAGCAGAAGGCGCTAGTACAGAGGACAAGCCTGATGTGATGTAGAAATCCTTCCCCAACTGGGCTTAGGCCTCATATCTCTATGGAGCTTGCTTCTGCTACTGAGGGGAAGTAGAAACAGAGCTCCAAGGTCTGTCCCTTCACCTTCTCACTGACTGCCCAGAAAATGGGAGAGGGTGGGCATTGCATAAAAAAACCACCAGGCAATTCACACAGCACTGGACAAGGAACTGTATTAGAAACAAGAAAGCCAACATTTTCCCAATATTTATTCTACCTCCATCTGTACTTAGTCTTCCCACCCCTTCCTGCTTTGTATCTTGCTATGGTTTTAAAGAAACTGCACATGTAGCTTCGTATCAGAGGAGCATCAAGAGCAGGGAAACAGACAAGTCCTGGTTCCTATGGCAGTAAGCAATTCTGGCCATCTCTTCTGGAACAGTGAAGCCATTGGTGACTCCAGTGTAACCTCTCACATATATGTAATGTATATGTGTTCTCCTAGTGAAGCTGGCTGCAAAAGCAGCGTGTGAAGATTCATCTAGCTATGCATCACCTGCTGGGGGAAGAAGTAAAAGTCTGAAGGAGCAAAGGAATAGGGTAGCCAGTAAATGAAAAGGGTGGTGCTGAGGTCCTCATGAACTGTGCGCTCCAAATGAAATTGAGATTGCACCTCCAAGATGCAGAGTTGAAATTCATTTTCAGTCAGGGAGGTATTCGTAGATTATGTCCCAGAATACAGCAGCACCAAATACAGAGAAGTTTGTACGAGTTGGTTTTGGTGGTAGGAATAGGTTCAGATGCTACTGTAAAAATGATCACAAGGGAAATGGGCATGGTCCAATTTATCTGAATCCTCTATCCTTTCCAAAGGATGTGCTTTGATAAGACTGAAACACAGGTTTCCCTCCCAGTAATATACACCCATTTACTAACTCTAATCCTTTGAAATGTCCTACATAAAAAGACTATTGCATTATGCTGGATGTCTTTTAATCAACAAGTGTTGGTGGTGATGTAGATGGAGAAATAGTAGCCATTTGAAAATAAATGTACTTTCAGACTAACACCTTTTACTGATAAAATTTTCTGTTAGAGCAAAGCTGTTCCCAGATGTAGTCAGAAAATGAATTCCAGCTAACCTTGTACAGTCTTTATTAAAATGGACGTTTGATTTGTGCTCAGCCCACGAGCTTTATATTATTCTTTAGTATCAGTAGAACATTTGTTGCTATCAAGTATTTTAGTAGAGTCGCTCAGTCATACAAATTAACAATATTCTCAGAAAAAGTGTAAGAAACCAAAAGAGCTTTATCTAAAATCCAGAGTCAGCATCTTGAATCATGTTCTGCCAAGCTGGCAGTTAGACATTGTGGAGCCAAATATCTGGTTAGCGGTCACAGAACTAATGCTAATAGGTATGAAAAGGGTGCAGTGCCTTGTAAAGGTGTTTGGATTAAAATGTCTTAATTTTGTGTGTGTTTGTAGTGAAAGAGCTGTTCCAAAAGCAAAACATAGAGGCCAAAACAACTTGAACATATGTGGTCTCTGTGTCTGTCTGCACATGTATATGGAAGAACTGGTCAAGATTCCATTCTTAAGATGTTAAAAAGTAGGAATATCCATAAACTAGGAATTCAGTCTTATATATGAAAAGTGTGCTGCCCAAATTTAGTTATTCTTTGAGTATAAAATGAATATTTTTAAGAATCTACAAGTACATTCATTAATTAAATTGAAAATTAAGTTTAGAATGATGGTTTATGAAAGTTGGCCTGTGGGCATGAGCCTTTTTTTGACCCAGATGTTCTCTTTGACAGCACTATATGGCATAATTAGGGCAAAGTGACCAGAGCTGGCAGCAGCAGTGAGAAGTTGCTACTGCCCTTATGTGTGGCAGCTGCCTTGGGCACCCAGCCCTGTCATTATGTCACATAGCATCATAGTGCTTAGGATCAGAAGAGACCTAAACAGATCTACAGGTCTGACCCCTTGCCCTGCGCAGGAACCAGTGCTGTGGTCATAACACCCCAGCCAAATATCTATCCAGCCTCCTCTTGAAGACGCTCAAGGTAGGAGAGAGCATCACCTCCCTTGGGAGCCCATTCCAGAGCCTGGCAGTCCTAACTGTGAAGTAATGCCTCCTGATGTTCAGCCTGAACCTTCTTACTAACAATTTGTGGCCATTATTCCTAGTAACCCCCGGTGGTGCCCGAGGGAACAGTCTCACCCAATTTCTGCTGCCTCTCCCCCTCCCCTCCGGTGAGTTTGTAAACAGCCACCAGATCCCCTTTCAACCTTGTCTTGTGGAGGCTAAATAGGTTCAGGCCCTTTAGCCTCTCTTCATAGGGCCTGCCCTGCTGTCCCTTGACCATGCAAGTGGCCCTCCTCTGGACCCTCTCAATGCTAGCCACATCCATCTTGAAGTGTGGTGCCCAGAACTGGACACAGTACTCCAACTGCGGCCTAACCAATGCCACATAGAGGGGAAGGATCACCTCCCTGGACCTGTTTGTGATACATCTGTAGATGCACAACAAGTTGTGGTTAGCCTTACTGACTGCTTCCTCGCATTGGCAGCTCATCCTGGAGTCAACAATGACTCCTAGATTTCTTTCTGCCTCTGTGTTCACAATAAGGGTGTTCCCCAGCCTATAGGTGTGTTGCTGGTTCCTTCTCTCCAGATGCAGCACCTTGCACTTGTCTGTGTTGAATTCCATCCTATTCTTATCCACCCACCTCTGTAACCTGTCTAGATCTAGCTGGATTCTATCCATCCCCTCCTGCATGCCCATCTCGCCCCACAACTTATTGTCATTAGTGAATTTGGACAGCATGCTTTCCACACCCACATCCAGATTGCTGATAAAGATGTTGAATAATACAAGGCCCCAGGACCGAGCCCTGGGGGACTCCATTGCCCACATCCCTCTAGGTCGAAAATGACCCATCCACTACCAATCTCTGGATGCAACCATCTAGCCAATTTGCCACCCATCTGACTGTGTAGGCATCGATGCCGCAGTCACCTAGTTTTTTTTGAAAGAATGTGGTGAGAAACAGTATCAAAGGCCTTCTTAAAGTCCAGGAAGATGACATCTACCTCAACACCCTCGTCCAGGGACTTTGTGACCTGATCATAAAAGGAAACCAGGTTAGTCAGGCAGGATCTGCCCTCAATGAACCTACGCTGGTTGCCCCTGAGCATTACCTCTGCTGCTGGGCCCTTGCAGATGTGTTCCTTGATAATTTTCTCAAAGGTCTTCCCAAGGACAAAGGTGAGACTTACTGGCCTATAATTTCCAGGGTCCTACTTCCTCCCTTTCTTGTAAATGGGGACCACATTGGCCCTTTTCCAATCCTCTGGTACCTGGCAGAGCCCCACAAGTGCTCATACAGCTGTGACAGGGGCCCTGCTATGACCCCTGCCAATTCCCTAAGCACCCTCAGGTGAAGAGCATCTGGACCTGCTGATTTAAATATATCCAGCCCCTCCAGAAGTTTCCTAACTAGGTCATCCCTAACCCTAGGGATGGCACTGCCTCCCCTGGGTCCATCCATAATCCTAGTGAGATGTTCTGATCCCTGTTCAGAAATATGGAGGCAAAGTATTTGTTAATTTGTCAATTTGGACAGCATACTTTCCAAACCCACATCCAGATTGCTGATAAAGATGTTGAATAGTACAGGGGTTTTAGTCACTGGTGGCAACTACGTTTGGTGGCAGGTGAAGGATTGGGGGGGGGGACACACAAGCAGAAACAGCATTAACACCCTGGGTTTTAGACCTGCCCTGAAACAGGAGCTCTGGTGGGCACAGGGATTAACACCACCACGGGAAGAATTGTGGTCTGGATCTGGCTGTGGGAAGTCCCAAATGAGTTTGATCTAGCCAGCAGGGAGATAAGGAGAAGAGAAGAAGAGCTGGGGTGGGGAAAAGTAAGATATTAATGCATGATAATGTGGTAGGGCAGAAGAAAGATGGGGAGACGGAAGTGTCTAAGCATGTGGAACTATGGAGAGATGGCATTGAATTAGTAACCTCTAGAGAAAATCCTATGCTCACTAAAAAGATTTTTAAACAGAACTTCATGAAACAGTTCAGTTACTCTGCTTCTCATGCCTGTTATATGGAATGACCTTTGTGACAGCAAATCTACCTATTGCTGCTATAGTTAATTATCAGTTAGCAATACTAGAAGGTATGCAGCACAGTATAAAGTTCACACTAAAACACTGACCTAACCTTCACCTTATATGGAAGAATAATGGCATGATTATCTTGACTTACATAAGAATCTCACTCAGTTTATTGCAACATACTGGATTAATTAAAAGGAGTCATAGATTTCAATCTAAAGCATCTGTGCAGATGCTGGTGGAGGTGTCCCTGGTAGCTCTTCTAACATCAGGTCAGTGTTTCTCTTCTACATTTATGGGGAAAATTTAATTTCTGGTGTAGATCTCTTGGTAGCAATAGGACTTACAACAGGAAAGAATTTAGTTTAAGGAATGTTTCAATTGTGGATTAACAGCCTCTCTTCACTATTACCTCATGATGCAGATCTCAAATCTTGCTGAAGTGCAAAAGAGTTTATGTTCCAATTACTGTCCATCAAATCAATTATGCTGATTCTAAATGCAACTTTTTAGATGCTGTTGATTCTGTCAAATAAAGTTAAAATAGCCTAAAATCCATATGTAAGGATTGAATGTGCATCAATTACTTCTTATATTATCTAAACCATTTCACCATATTAGGTGGTCTTTAATTTCTGTCATTTTTTAAGAATGGTTTTTAAACTGGATGCTTACAATATTTAAGTTAATACATTTGTGCCAGGCATTTTGCTGGGAAGCTGTTCTGTTAAAAGTTTTTTAAATCTCTGAAATCAGAATGGGTTTATTGTTGATGTCAATAGCAGCACAGTTAAGATATAAATTAAAATATTTTAAAGCAATTTTAATATGTATTTAATTAACATTAAAATAACTGAGGGGCATAAAGACTACCATGTTGGATGGGACATGTGGTCCAAAGTAACCAGCTTCCTATTCTTGGCAATGGCCAGTGCCAGATGCTGTGAAGTTTCAAGAAACTAGATTGGTACTTGTAATGGCCCTTTTTGGGTAGGTAAACAAATAAAAATATCAGGGGGAAAAAAGCAATTTACATTAATCAAATAGAATATATTTTAAATTCATTTTTCAGCCAAGAAAAAAAAGCATTATTTTAACCAAAACATTCTTTTTGGGGGATTATGAAAAGCAGCAATTTGAAAACAAAAGATTCAATATTTTGTTTAGAAAAATGTTGAATGGTTTCAACCATCTAAAACACAATCCTTCAGTTTTTTGGTGGGGTTTAGTGGGGGGAGGGGGTTCTGTGCCTGAAACCATTTGCTAAGTTTGATCAGAATTTGTAAAGCTCTTTGTCATCTTCTGGGCTGACAGAGTTGCACATAAATAAGTTTAAGTGATCATAGACTGTTGTAAACCTGTAACAGAACAGATGTTCAGTGCACATAAACCAGTTTCAAAATGGCTGAAACTAGTTTAAGATAAACCTGGTTAAATGTAGTATCAGACTCAACTGATTTAGGTCAAACCAGTTTATGAATCTTCTGTCCCAGACCCCTTCCTGGTTCAAGTTGAATCAGAGTCCCCCAGCATCCCAGCATGCTTTTTGCAGCCCTGGGCTGGGCTGGGCTGGGCTATACTGTCTGCTTCAGAGAGCCAGGCTGGCACCACCTCTCTGCTCCCTAGCCGGAGCAGTGAGGGCTGGCTCACTGACCTTCTCCCCACCAGGCAAACCCTAGCTGGGGCCTGGGGCCAGGGAGGGAAGTTAAACTCCCCTTCTACTGAATACAGAGCTGTCCTGCTGGCTGCAACTGTGGACTACAAATCCCAGAGGCACCTGGATGCAGGAAAAGGAAGTGATGAGCAACCCTGGAGAGTCCTGTGGTTGCGATTGTGGACTGCAAACCCCAGAAACCTCAGAGTCAGCAGCAAGAGGAAGTGAACACACAACCCATGCTGACTGTTCCACACATCCGTGCTCTAGTGCCCCCCTGCTTCTGGCTTAAGCCACTGCAGGCATGTTGCTGCATTTCCTGAATCAAAAGTGAATGTCTGTACATTTGCTTATTGGTTCAATCTTTGCAGCTTAGTCTAACCTGCAAAGACTGAATCAATTCAGCCTTGGACTGTTTGATTGTCTATACTTAGCCCAGGTACATAGTTCCCCCTGCCTCACCTTCCAGATGTATTAGTAGAAAATAATCATAATCCCTTTCAGACTCCATTTTTAGCCTAGCCATACCTACCGCATCAAGTCTTCTCTCATCCCTTGTTCATCCTTGGTAGCCCTTCTTTGTTTATGTTTTACTTTGAACGAATCTTGAACATAGGTGAGTAACATCTCTCTTGAGATAATTATCTATCCAGTTAGATCTTGAGCCCTTCACTGAAGGAATTTTCTCCTTTCTTGGGATCCAAATTCCAAAGAGCTTAGGAGTGTGTGATTTAAGAAATTCCCAGGGTCCTCCATATTTCTGTCCCTGAGCCCTTCATTCTAGATTACTTCATTTACTACTAAGGGAAAGATTTTTGCTAAACCTTATCAGCTGGAAGAAGTTAGCTTGAGTTTGATCAAATGTCTACTGGAGTCAATGAAAAGACTCCACTTGATTTTAGTGGCTGTTAAATTGAGTCCCATGTGTCTTATGCTTTTAAAAAATCCCATCTAATACAAATGTGGATATTCTCAATTGTCCTGTACACCAGGTTAATAATTTTTTCAACATTAATGTCTTGCCCTAAATTATATTTAGTGGCTATGAAATCTACAGGTTAATTGTTTTAACCTGTTGTTTTAAATGCAATGCCTTAAAATTTCACTAAATGTTCCCTTATTCTTGTGTTATAAGAGATAGTAAAATAGAAGCATCAGATTTATCTACCCTGTATGTTCAGCCCTTTGTTTACCCCTCTCATTTCCCCTCTCCACGCCTCTGATTAATTTCATTCCCTGGCTCTCAACCTCTTCTCTTTGTGACGTCCTCTCACTAAAGCCTATCATTCAAGTCCTTTTAGGTAGTGCAGGTGGTGCAGAAGAAGGCAGTCTAGAGTCTTAGCAAGGACTGGATTTATGTACTATACTAAGCCAATGCTTCATAGAAGGCATGTAATTAATGTTTGCTTCAATTTAACAATTTAAACTGAACAATTTAAACTGTTGAAAAACCATGGATTTAAATGCATGGAAACTTTCAGCAAGATGACTTCAGCTGAAGTCCTTTGCCTCTTAAACCTACTTTCCACACAGGTCCAAGAAAACTAGTTACACTGATGCCCTGAGTTTGTCACTTTACTTAAGGTTTGCCAAACAAGTAAGGAGGGATATTATTTCTGTTTTGATCTATTGTGTTAGTGGGTCCTTTTTCCTTGAACTAACATTTGTTATACCAATTTTCTTCACTTGGCAATATTTTTCTGGCACAGGTACAACAGTTAAGGGTGCACTGCAAATAAATAAAAGACTAACTGAAAACAATATTTCTGAAAGTATTGTAGCTTTATATAGAAATAATAACCTGGGGAAAAATAGGATCAGACATCAAAGCAGCTCCTGATAAAGGGCAGGAAATTGGTTCCAGTTGATAATATTTCTCTTGAAGTGAGCTGTATCTGCTATTCACTGTTCAGCTTCTATACACTCTCGAGCTATTCCAGATGCAGCCCAGTAAAACCCTCTGAAGCTATATACAACGCTGGTAGGTATGGACAGATACTGGGATTTCTCAGTTGATTTGCTGTATGGTACTGAAGAAAAGTTTCTTATAACAAAATGTGGTTCTAAAAAAAACCTATGTTGTATTGGATACCTCAGCTGATATTTCCCCTTGCCGAGGACAGAATAAAGGAAGAGGAATTTTGAAATAAGGTACCTGGAACCAGGCTTGTAATTTCTTGTCCGCTTAGCTTTTTATAAGTAAATAGACATAGAAACCACACAGAATGATATAGGCTGTTGTATGAGACATGAGGGCAAAAACAATTTTTGAAGTAACTATAATGCTCCTAATGTGTGCCAGATTGATGGTCCTTTGTGAAATAGATTAGAAACTTCTGTTCTTCCTATCTTCTCTATACCATTGATTACTGCATATGCTTTCATCGTGTCCTTATTTATCTCATTTCTAAGTTAAACAATCCTAATCCTCATATGAAAGTGTTTTTCCATGACCCTCATCATTTTCAACATCTTTCTCAGTGAAAATTTAGAAAATGTTATAAATTAACGATAGTGTCTGAACTATATTTGTCCCCCACGACAGTATTCAGCATTTCAGAGAGTATTGTGTCACTGTCAGACAAACTAACCTCTAATTTAACTCCTAAGGCTACTCACTTAACAACATGAAACGAAGAACATGTGGTAACACTAGAGAAATTCTGTCATCACGTAGCCAAACATGTGACGGACAAGTTAGTAGTATATCTAATATGAAGTTATATTTTATAGAGATTTCTCATAAGTATCTCCTAAATGGATGCAGTAAAACCTAACGAAGTATTTTATTTCAGAATAAATAACCTGTACATGTAATGATGGAAGATATTGATATAAAAATTGTTGGGGACACAGAACAAAATTCAGCTAATAATGTGGACTTGGATGACCAGTAAGTAAAAAACATCTTGTTTTCTTGATCGCATTTTTTTAATAGCTCAGTGGAACTGTCTCAAGTGCTGTTTGCAGAATTTTCAGGGTAAAGCATGTATAGACGCCAACTAATGAGACTTGTACTCTTTTCACAAATGTTTTATTGCACTGTAACTGCATTTATTTTAATGAAGTTTCCCCTTATTTTAAGTGAGATTTGAGATCAGGCTCACTGGCCTTTCTTGAT
Source organism: Alligator mississippiensis (assembly GCF_030867095.1). NCBI lineage: Eukaryota > Metazoa > Chordata > Crocodylia > Alligatoridae > Alligator > Alligator mississippiensis. The sequence continues at coordinate 160,771,246 of NC_081828.1, read as the reverse complement.
TTCAGCTTTAATTCTCTACATTGGCATCAAGCAGCCAGTAGTGGGTTGAATTTCCTGTCCCTTACAAAAATGAATATGTACTCTAAAATAAATTTGTGCTAATTTGAGCTCCCTGGGACTTCTGTTCTCAGAATGTTTTTTGATTGTTTCCTGCACACAACTATTTTACTTTAATTTTCCTCTCAGAGGAACTGTGCAGATTTTTATTGATTTCTTATTGACGTGATGAACTACATATAACAAAAAACAGGGCATAGCGTCACACAAGATGGCTGAGAGAGAGAATTTAAACTTCATGCTCCAGCCAGGCCTGCCACACCCCAGATAGTATCACCCTACAAGAAAGAATTGCTGCCAATTTTACTTTTTGGATTTCTTTTGATGACAGCAGATTTAAATTGCAGTAGGATAGCCCTACGGACATAGGATCAGTATGTGTGAGCAGTCTTAGGCCATGCCCAGGCAGTATCATTCACTTTGTTGGTCCTCGTGGCTCTCTGAAATTTCAGATCTATGATGGATACTCCACCACATTCTAACAAACATTCTGCTATTGTGTCTGTTGGTGACTGAGCTACAACTCCTTTCTCACCTAGCCATGCACAAGGGCTTGCAATAGGATCCTTGAATAGCAGCTTCCTTCTGGTGCCTGTACCAAGAGAATTCTCTCTCACTTGCCCCTATCTCTTTCACCAAACAGTGCTCTAGCCTATTTGCCCAGTACACAAGGCCACAGAGGGGGTGAAAATTTCCACTATATGTCAAACACTGCAACCTCACAAACAGCTTCAGACTTCAGTCACATAATCATTTACATACATACATGATTACTAATTTAAGTAATAACTATATGACTGAGTCTATCATTATTCAAAATGAAAGAATTTTAAAAACCAGAATTTACTTTTATTAGTTCTACTTTGTATTCATTCAGTATACAACTTATAGCCAGTTTCTCTTTCATGCATTGTGTAACCTTCCGTGCCTCTCCCCCTGAGTGTCACACATCTGGGTTTGTTTCGAACCTCACCATAGCCTCCTGGGCTACATGGCCAGGATACTGGGAGTGGCCTTGGGTCAGCTCCCCAGGGGTCTCACCTGCCATGTCTTTGATGGTAAATAGTATTCTAGTGGGAGAATGGTGTCTGGTCCCGTCTCCCCCGGTACTGTCCCTTGGTTGTCCTCACAGCTATTGCTTCTTGGGGCTCCACCTCCCCTACACCCCACCTGACACCAACTGTGATGTCCGTCGGGGCCGGTGTTCTGGCCCTCCCCGAAGCTCAGTTTCACAGGGGCTGTGGCCGTGGGCTACACGTGGTACTTCTACCAAGTGTCCGCCGCAGCCCTTCTGTGCTTCCCGGCTCTCACAGTGTCTGACTCCGCCTAGGTCTCAAACCCCCTTGTCACATTGTTTCCTCCCTGGGTTTGGTACCTGTCATCTCGTGTCCGCGTCCAGGTTCTGTCTCCGTCGTCTCCTCCAGTGTCCCAGTCACTGCTGTTGCTGGCCTCAGTCCACGTCAGCCTCATAAGTGACTCCTTGGGTCTCACTGGCCTGGCTTGCCCTCCATTCTCCCCTCTCTGGGGTGCCACCACGTTCCCTCCTCTTCAGGGTCCTCTGGGCTCTCTGGACTCTCTGGGCTGGTAGGGGACACTACTTCCAGTCCCTCCAGCTTCCTTCCTGCCGGGCCTTTTATCCCGGTGCCAGGTGGCCACATGGCCAATTGCCCTGGCACGCTTTTACAAGGTGCGCCCAAACAGACGCGTGAGCTGTTCCCAGCTCCTCCTGACTCCACCATGGGTTTTTCTTTTGATCTTCGTGAGCTGCCACAGTTTCACTTTCACTGCTATCGGCTGCTGGTACAGCATCCCGCTGCCTCTCTCCTGCCTCTGGTAAGTTTCTTCCACATACCCCAAGGCAACTTAAATGTGGGGGTGTCTCATCGTCCATTTCTTTCCTCTCAACACACCTCAATAGGAAATCAGCAATGCGATTAGCCATTCCTGGTCGATACCTTACTCTGAACTTAAACGGCCGTAGTGACAATGCCCATTGTGTTATCCAGGCATTGTCGTGCTTAAACTTATTCAGCCATTGTGGGGGGGGGGGGGCATGATCAGTAAGCAGGTCAAACTCTCGCCCCATTAAATAATATCTAAAATAGTTTACTGCCCACTTTATGGCCAGGCGCTTCCTTTCAATGGTGGAATACCTGGTTTCCACATCATTAAACTTTTAGCTCACAATCCCCCTTGTTCCTGGCAAAGCACTGCCCCTATGGCTGTCTCGGAGGCATCGGTCTGTAGAATGAAAATTTTCAAGAAGTCGGGTGTTATGATGACTACCTCACTGCACAAATCTCTTTTGACATCTTCAAACCCTTTCTCCATTTCAGGCATCCACTTAATAGGGCCCTGTACCTTCTCTCTTATAGCCTCCGTTAGTACTACAGTTTTCTCCATGAAGTGGGGAATGAATCGCCTATAATAATTTGCTGGTCCCAGAAAAGCCTACATCTGTCGCTTTTGTCTGTGGAGGCAGGTATTTTTTTATTATATCTATCTTACTAGCTAGAGGGCGTATCCTACTTTGCCTTACTCTGAATCCCAAATAATTCATCTCTTGTACCCCTGAGGCACACTTTTTGGGTTAACAGTCAGGCCTACCTGGCGTATTTCTTGCAGCACTGCTCCTACATGGCGTAAGTGGTTCATAGATTCATAGATGTTAGGGTCGGAAGGGACTTCAATAGATCGAGTCTGACCCCCTGCATAAGCAGGAAAGAGTGCTGGGTCTAGATGACCCCAGCTAGATACTCATCTAACCTCATCATCCATACTTTACTTGCTGTTCCCAGGTCTGCAAGTAAATTACTATGTCATTGATGTATGTGGCTGCATGCATTGTGTGTGGGGCTAGGATGCGGTCCATCAGTTGTTGAAAGGTTGCTGCGGCCCCGTGTAGACCAAAGGGCATTCGTGTAAACTCAAACAGCCCCCAGGGGGTGCCAAAGGCCATTTTCGGCCAGTCTCTTCCTGCCACGGGGATTTGCCAGTACTCCTTTGTCATATCGATAGTGGAGATGTATCAAGCCTGCCCTATCTGATCTAGTAACTCTTCTACATGTGGCATGGGAAAAGCGTCAAATCTGGCAACTTCATTAACCTTGTGAAAATCGATGCATAGTCGGAGTGTACTGTCACTTTTTGTCGCTATTACCATTGGACTGCGCCAGGGACTGTGTGACGGCACAATGATCCCTTGGGCCAGTATCTATCGTAGTTCTCCCCGGACCTTCTCTCGCCAGTGATGGGGGGGATGGGATTCCACCTTTCTCATATGATGAACCCTTCAGTGTATGTATCTCATATTGTAGCCCTTGGGCCCAGCTGGGCCTCTCATCGAACACTCCATGGAACTTCGCCACCATCCTCCGCAGCTGGTCGTGCTGTTGGGCGTCAAGTTCTGGTCAGTACACTGGTTGACCACCTGGTTCCAGCCCTTCTGGTAGCTCTTCTGCCTTGGGTCCTAGTTACTCCCGGGGGTCTTCTGGGCTCAACAGCCAACCTTCCAGCTTCCGCCATGCCTTTAATAAGTTGACATGATAAATTTGCTGTTCTTTTCTATGCCCAGGACGACGGACTTTGTAGTCCACAGGCCCAGCCTGCCACACAATTTCGAACGGGCCTTGCCACCATGTCATCAACTTGTCGGCTGTAGTGGGGAGTAGTATGAGGACCTTATCCCCAACACAGAAGTCTCTGGCATGGGCTCCTTTGTCGTATCCTTGTTGTTGCTTCCACTGGGCCTCAGCCAAGTGTTCCTGGGCAAGCATTCTTGCTTTTGTTAACTGCTCTATCATTTCCTGTTGGTGGTGGCGTACCCTGATTTTGGGCTAGCCTGTGCTTTCCCATTCCTCTCTTACCCCTTGTAACAGCCCTTGGGGCTTGTGACTGTATATCAACTCAAATGGGGACAGCTGCATGGACGCCTGCGGGGCATCCCTCAGCGCAAAAAGGAGGGGAATTAGGATCAAATACCACCTCCTTCGTTCGTCCTGGGCACATCGCTACAATAGGTGTTTAATTGTACCATTTAGGTGTTCTACCAGCCCATTCATCTGCGGGTGGTAGACCGAGGTACAGAGTTGCTGTATCTTCAACAGCTGACACATGGTCCAGATAACCCCGGACATAAAGTTCGTCCCCTGATCCATGACTATCTCTCGGAACTCCCACCCGGGACACCCATTTTAGTAATTCCTCCACAATTCATGGGGCTGTCACTGATCGCAGTGGTATAGCATCAGGGTAGCATGCATCATAATCAATGATGACTACTATATATTGGTGCCCGGCGCTACTCTTCATTAAGAGCCCCACTACGTCTAGCACTATCCAATCGAAGGGTACCTCAATGAGGGGCATTGGTTGCAATTGTGCCCATGGGGACCATCTCTCTTGGACCTTCTGACACTCCGGGCAGCATCACAATGCCACATAATGTCATCCTTCATCCCTGGCCATAAAAACCACTGCCCAACTCTGGTCACTGTCTTGTCTGCCCTGAGATGGCCACCCATCAGGCTAGCATGTGCCAACCTCCATACCTTCTCACGGAGCCTCCTAGGGACTACTAGCTGTTTGGTCCACTCCCCTCGGACCGGGCATTTTTCAACTCGGTATAACAAATCCCAATGTACCCCAAAATAGGCATCACTTATGTCCATCCCAGACTGTATGGTCTCTTCCTCCACCCGAGACACTTCCGTCTCCCAGATCCTCTATAGCTCGCTGTCCTCCGCTTGGGCCATCTGAAAGTGCATGCTCTCGGAGCTCATCCCCAGGCTAATCCACTCTTCCTCATTGGATAAATCCGAACCTTCTTCCGCTATCCAACCTTCCCCCCCGGGGCCATCTTCCATGTCTTAGTTCTTCCATATGCACTTCTTCTAATACTTCATAGAGGGGGGGCCAATCCCTCCCCACAATCAACTGGCCATCCAGTTGTGGGGCCAGTCCAATGCGTAATCTGCCCTTACGACCAGCAACCCTCACATTCACGAAGCCCCTTTCGTATTGGTCTGTTTTGCCATCTATGCAGTGCATCCAAACTGGAGGGCACCATTCAATAACACTCTTGGAGATCTCCCCTGCCTGTATCAGTGTCTGGGAGCAGCCTGTGTCCAGTGTAGCCTGTAGTGGCTTGCCTGCCACCCACACTGTCACCATCAGACGGTCCCATCCCTCTACTTCTTGGCTGTGCACGAAGCTACAGTCCATTTCCAAGATTGGTTCACAGGCCTCGTGGCACTCCTTCAGCCCTGCCTTTTTTCTGGCAGGTCTCCACTTCTCCAGGACCCCTAGGGTGCATTCCCGAGACATGTGTCCCATCTTACCACATTGGTGGCATACAATTCCTCACCTACTATAGCATACAGGCCCCTGTCAGGGCTCGTCCTCCCTCTTCGGAGTCGTCCCCATATTTCTGCAGCTCTTTTCCTGCAGCAGTTCCCCTTCTGAGGCAGCGAAAGCCTCTGCAATCCTTAAGGCTTCAGCGGCCAGCCAAGGAAGGTGGTGATACACCCATAGCTGGGCGTCCTCGTCCAGATCCTTTACAAATTGTTCCAGTAGGATCTGGTCAGCTGGGCCACTTGATCGACCTTCCCTGGTAGTACCCATTTATCTAAGGGATCTTTTAAAAACTGCATCAAGTTTCAGGGCCTGTGGTCTTCCTTGCTCTTTCAGGCCTGGAACAACCTGCAATAGTGGTCTGGGGTGAGTTCTAACCATTGTAATATTGCCACCTTGACTTTTTCATAGTCTTAAGCCTCTTCCCATGGTAAGGCCCTGTAAGCGGCTTGTGCCTTGCCCACTACTAGTGACCCAAGCTGGCTAGCCCACTGTAATCAGTCCAACCCAGCCTGGATCGCCGTCCTCTCAAATGATTCAATGTAGGCCTCTATGTCATCCTCTAATGTCATACGATGCATTCAGAAAGCAGTCCAATTTTGGCGCATCTGCTCCTGTTGTTGTATGGCTTGTTGTTGTTGGACCTCAAACACTTTTGATACTGCATGCATCATTCTGGCCTAACAACTCAATCTGGAGGTTTAGGTTCACCTCCATAATTGTATCGGCCTCGAGGGTTTCCCTGGCTCTGTCATTCCTGGCCAATGCACCAAGTTGTAACCTTCTGTGCCTCTCCCCCTGAGCATTGTGCATCTGGGTTTCTTTCAAACCTCACCATAACCTCCTGGGCTGCACAGCCAGGATACTGGGAGTGGCCTTGGGTCAGCTCCCCAGGGGTCTCACCTGCCATGTCTTTGATGGTAAATAGTATTCTAGTGGGAGGATGGTGTCTGGTCCCGTCTCCCCTGGTATTCTCCCTTGGTCGTCCTCATGGCTATTGCTTCTTGGGACTCCACCTCCCCTACACCCCACCTAATGCCAACTGTGATGTCCTTCAGGGCCGGTGTTCTGGCCCTCCCCAATGCTCAATTTCTTAGGGACTGCGGCCGTGGGCTGCAGGTGGTACTTGCACCGAGCGTCCGCCACATCCCTTCTGTGCTTCCCGGCTCATGCGGTGCCTGACTCCGCCTAGGTCTCAAACCCCCTTGTCACATTGTTTCCTCCCTGGGTTTGGTACTTGCTGTCTGGCGTCCGCATCCAGGTTCCTTCTCAGTTGTCTCCACCAGTGTCCCAGTCGCTGCTGCTGTTGCTGGCCTCAGTCCACATCAGCCTCATAAGTGATTCCTTGGGTCCTCACTGGCCCAGCTTGCCCTCCACGCTCCCCTCTCTGAGACGCCACCATGTTCCCTCCTGTTCAAGGTCCTCCAGGCTCTCTGGACTTTCTGGGCTGGTGGGGGACACTACTTCCAGTCCCACCGGCTTTCTTCCTGCTGGGCCTTTTATCCTGGTGCCAGGTGGCTGCACAGCCAATCGCCCCAGCACACTTTTACAAGGCATGCCCAAACAGACACGGGAGCCATTCCCGGCTCCTCCCGGCTCTGCCGCAGGTTTTTCCTTTGATATTTGTCCGTGGCTGCTCCAGCCACTGTGGTTTCACTTTCACCACTGTCGGCTGCTGGCACCAGCATCCTGCTGCCTCTCCATCATCCCACTTTCACCACTATTGGCTGCCAGCAACAGTGTCCCACTGCCTCTCTCCTGCCTCTGGAAAGTTTCTTCCACACACTGCCTTAAGGATAATGTGTTTGGTTTCCAGCACTACACATGGATGCTTCATTGTTAAAATGCAAGTTTATATTAAATATACAAACAAACCCATGGAAATGTTTGGATCCATATTAGTTGCTTTGGAGGAAGCAACTGCTAAATTGTGGGCCAAGATTTTTTAAATGTCCTTAAATATAACCCATTGGAAATATGATTCTAGTCCAGTGAAGTTATAGATATTTATTTAGTTTTATAAATATAAAAAATATTTATATAGATCTATTAAACTTTAATAGATCTATATAAATATTTAAACTAGGGCTTTAAACTAGGCTCGTCGGGGGGAGGGGAGTACGAGGGCAGGGGAAGCTGTGGACCACCAAACCATGTGGCACCCACAAGGACAGCCCAGCCTGAAGAAGGAGAACATTGGGAACCTGAAAGCCATGGGGAGGCCAGCACAACAGAACAGGTAAGGAACAAGAAGGTAAGAAACAATGGGCCCCATGGGACTGGGAGCGGGGGGGCAGCAAAGGTGCCAGTCGCAGGGCTCAAGTGCCTATATACTAATGCTAGGAGCATGGGGAACAAGCAGGATGAACTAGCGCTCCTGCTTGCACTAAACACCTATGACTTAGTGGGGCTAACAGAGACCTGGTGGGATTCATCCCATGACTGGGCGGTACATATTGAGGGCTATAGATTGTATAGAAAGGACAGGTCGGGGAAGAAAGGGGGGGGGGGTTGCACTTTATGTCAGTGAGCAATACACATCAACCCTCATCAAGACAGAATCTGAGGTTGAGGAAGTAGAAGGATTGTGGGTTAGGCTACATGGGGGGCAAGGAGAAAGGGATTTGGTGGTAGGGGTCTGTTACAGACCCCCACACCAAGGGGAAGAAATAGATGCGGGGCTCCTGAGGCAACTCTCGGAGACCATAAAAGCTAAAGAGGCGGTAGTCATGGGGGACCTAAACTACCCGGACATCTGCTGGGAGACGCAGACAGCAAGGTCCCATCGCTCACGCAGGTTTCTAACTTGTGTACAGGACCTCCACCTGACACAGGAGGTGTATGGGTCCCACTAGGGGGAATGCCATACTGGATCTGATATTGGCAACGGGAGATGACATGATAGGGGACCTCCAGATCGGTAGCTATCTGGGAGGCAGTGATCACCTTATAATAGAATTCAACATAAGACGGCGAGTGGGTAAGGTAACTAGTAGAGTAAAAGTGCTAGACTTTAGGAAAGCTGATCTCATTGCACTCAGGCGATTAGTCAAGGAAGCACTGCAGAGTAGGAGTTTTGATGGGATGGGTGCCCAAGAAGGGTGGCTGTGCCTAAAGGAAACGATCCTTTGGGCACAAAGCAAGACGATCCCCGAGCGAGGCAAAAGAGGGAAAGGGGCCAGGAGGCTTCCATGGCTGACCAGAGAAATCCAGGGCAGCCTAAGGGCCAAAAGGGGAGCACATAAAAAGTGGAAACAGGGTGAGATCACTAAAGATGAATATACCTCCTCTGCTCGTGCTTGTAGGGAGGCAGTTAGGCGGGCCAAAGCTACCATGGAGCTGAGGATGGCAACCCAAGTGAAGGACAACAAGAAATTGTTTTTTAGATATATAGGGAGTAAAAGGAAGGCCCAGGGAGGAATAGGACCGCTGCTAAATGGGCAGAAGCAATTGGTAACAGGTAGAGGGGACAAGGCTGAACTCCTCAATGAGTTCTTTGCCTCAGTGTTCCTAAGCGAGGGGCAAGACAAGTCTCTCACTGGGGTTGTAGAGAGGCAGCAGCAAGGCGCCAGACTTCCATGCGTAGATCCTGAGGTGGTGCAGAGTCACTTGGAAGAACTGGATGCCTTTAAGTCGGCAGGCCCGGATGGGCTCCATCCGAGGGTGCTGAAGGCACTGGCCGACGTCATTGCAGAGACACTGGAGGGAATATTCGAATGCTCGTGGCGCACAGGCCAAGTCCCGGAGGACTGGAAAAGGGCTAACGTGGTCCCCATTTTCAAAAAGGGGAGGAAGGAGGACCCGGGCAACTATAGGCCGGTCAGTCTCACCTCCATCCTTGGTAAAGTATTTGAAAAAATTATCAAGGCTCACATTTGTGAGAGCCCGGCAGGACAAATTATGCTGAGGGGAAACCAGCATGGGTTTGTGGCGGGCAGATCGTGCCTGACCAACCTAGTCTCTTTCTATGACCAGGTTACGAAACGCCTGGACACAGGAGGAGGGGTGGATGTCGTATACTTGGACTTCAGGAAGGCCTTAGATACGGTATCCCACCCCATACTGGTGAACAAATTAAGAGGCTGTGATGTGGATGACTGCACAGTCCGGTGGGTGGCGAATTGGCTAGAGGGTCGCACCCAAAGAGTCGTGGTAGATGGGTCGGTCTCGACCTGGAAGGGTGTGGGCAGTGGGGTCCTGCAGGGTTCGGTCCTTGGACCGATACTCTTTAATGTCTTCATCAGTGACTTGGACGTGGGAGTGAAATGTACTCTGTCCAAGTTTGCAGATGACACAAAGCTATGGGGAGAAGTGGACACGCCGGAGGGCAGGGAACAGCTGCAGGCAGACCTGGACAGGTTGGACAAGTGGGCAGAAAACAACAGGATGCAGTTCAACAAGGAGAAATGCAAAGTGCTGCACCTAGGGAGGAAAAATGTCCAGCACACCTACAGCCTAGGGAATGACCTGCTGGGTGGCACAGAGGTGGAAAGGGATCTTGGAGTCCTAGTGGACTCCAAGTTGAACATGAGCTGGCAGTGTGACGAAGCCATCAGAAAAGCCAATGGCACTTTATCGTGCATCAGCAGATGCATGACAAATAGGTCCAGGGAGGTGATACTTCCCCTCTATAGGGCATTGGTCAGACCGCAGTTGGAGTACTGCGTGCAATTCTGGGCGCCACACTTCAAGAAGGATGCGGATAACCTGGGGAGGGTACAGCGAAGGGCAACTCGTATGGTCAAGGGCCTGCAGACCAAGCCCTACGAGGAGAGACTAGAGAAACTGGACCTTTTCAGCCTCCGCAAGAGAAGGTTGAGAGGCGACCTTGTAGCTGCCTATAAGTTCATCACGGGGGCACAGAAGGGAATTGGTGAGGATTTATTCACCAAGGCGCCCCCGGGGGTTACAAGAAACAATGGCCACAAGCTAGCAGAGAGCAGATTTAGACTGGACATTAGGAAGAACTTCTTCACAGTTCGAGTGGCCAAGGTCTGGAACGGGCTCCCAAGGGAGGTGGTGCTCTCCCCTACCCTGGGGGTCTTCAAGAGGAGGTTAGACGAGTATCTAGCTGGGGTCATCTGGACCCAGCACTCTTTCCTGCTTATGCAGGGGGTCGGACTTGATGATCTATTGAGGTCCCTTCCGACCCTAACATCTATGAATCTATGAATTAACTGGCCACAGCTGATTTTTATATGTAATGTAATATAATGTAATATAATAATTCGCCTTTAGCCAGTTAATAAACTACTTACATTAACTGTCAAAAAATTAATACTTAACACTTGCACTAACTATCCAAAAAAGTTTTATTCTATTTCTTTTTTATCATATTAGCATACTTTCATGCTTTCTTTCCAACAAAATGGGATCCTGTGGCAAAGTGGTTAAGCTGTCCCTGCAGGGGCATGCATGGGTTCCACCCTTACTCTGAATTTCTTCTGAATACCACTTCCAGTTGACCCAGCTGCAAATTGCTATCTGCTCACTCAGGGAGGGGAGTTTAAAGTGGCTGGATACTAGGGCTGTGTGAAATTTCACCAAGTGTTTCATTTCAAAGCTGTTTTGTTGCGTTTTGAGCTCAAAATAATGAAATTGAAATGAAACAAAAAGCATCGAAACAGCTTTGAAACAAAATGAGGGCACTTAAAACATTTCAAAAGTGTTGAAACATTTTGAGTTTCAAAGCAGCCCAGTGGTGGGAGGCAGGGGAGAGCCAGGGCTGTGCTCTGAGTGGCTTCACAGTCCCATGTAGCTCAGCCCGGTGGGGAGTGCACCCCTGGCTTTCCCCACCTTCCACCGCTGGGCTGCACTCCATGGGGCTGGTGGAGCTGATCGGAGCACAGCAGCAGCTCTGTCCACCTTCTGCTGTTGGGCTGTGCTCCGATCAGCTCTGCCAACCCCATGGAGCTCAGCCTGGCAGCAGGAGGCAGAGTGCAGCACTGGCTCTGTCCACCTCCCACTGCTGGCCTGTGCTCTGATCAGCTCTGCCAGTCCCATGGAGCTCAGCCCAGGGGTGGGAGATACAGCACAGTGCCAGCTCCGTCCACCTCCTGCCACCAGGCTGAGCTCCATGGGGCTAGTGAAGCCAATTGGAGCGCAGCCCAGCAGCAGGAGGCGGACAGAGCTGGATCTGCATTCTGCCTCCCACCACTGGGCTGAGCTCCATGGGGTGGCAGAGCTTATCAGAGCACTCCGGAGGTGGGAGATGGGAGACGGACAGACCTGGCACTGTGCTTCGCCTCCCGCCACCGGGCTGAGCTCCATGGGGCTGGCAAAGCCAATTTGAGCACAGCCCAGCAGCGGGAGGCAGACAAAGCTGGTACTGCACTCTGATCAGCTCCACAAGAACCATGGAGCTCAGCCCGGTGTTGGGAAGTGGATCACAGTGCCAGTTCTGTCTACCTCCCACCACCAGGCTGAGTTCCATGGGGCTGCCAAAGCCAATTGGAGTGAAACCCAGTGGCAGGAGGTGGACAAAGCCAGTGCTGCACCCCACCTCCTGCCATAAAGCTGAACTCCATGGGGCTGGTGGAGCCAATTGGAGCGGAGCCCAGTGGTGAGAGGCAGGCAGAGCCAGGACTTTGCTCTGCTCTGCCTCCCACTACTGGGATGAGCTCCATGGAGCCAGGCACTGGGTGCAGGATGTGCCCGGTGCCAGTCCCAGGTGGCAGCGGCAGCCTCCTGCCATCCAGCACAGATCTGGGGGCCCACATCCCTGGGAGGAGTCCGGCACAACCTGGCAGCCCTCCAGGGGGTGCGAGCCCCTGGATCTGCATCCCAGATGAGAGGAGGCTCAGGCTGCCTCTACCACCTGGGGCCCCGTGCTGGGTGTGGGCTGCACCCAGCACTGGACAAAATTGCTGCTGCCACAACCTGAGCCTCCTCTCATCCGGGCCACAGATCCAGGAGCTCACACCCCTAGGAGGGCTACCAGGCTGTGATGGACTCCTCCAGGGAGTGTGAGGCCCCGGATCTGCATGCCAGATGAGGGGAGGCTGCCACTGTTGCCAGGGACAGGAAGCAACAGCAATTTTCTCCAGTGCTGGGCATAGCCTGCACCCAGCATCAGTCCCAGGTGACAGGGCAGCCTCCTTCCATCTGGGGCACAGATCCGGGGTACTGCACCCCTGGGAGGAGTCCAGCACAGCCCCACAGCCCTCTCAGGGGTGTAGGCCCCTGGATCTGCTCCCTGTGGCCAGTGGACACATCTGTCTTCCCTGGTGCTGGGTACGGGCTGCGGCCAGCACCAGTCCCAGGCAGCAGCAGCAGCCTCCTGTCATCCAGCAGATCCACGGGCCTGCACCCCTGGGAGGAGTCTGGCACAGCTGCACAGCCCTCCTGGGGGTGTGACCCCCTGGATCTGCATGCCAGATGACAGGAGGCTGTCAATGAGGGCAAATTTTGCTTTCAAGACTTTGAGGTGCAGTTTCTGAGAAACTGCTGCACCTATCTCCTTTAAACTTGGCAGGCTTCATGCCCTCAGAAGGGGCTACCATCCCTTCAATTTGCATCTAAATCAGGCAACAATTGACAAGGTTTTAGGCATTTTCATGATTCCCCATTATAGCCTATGGGCAAAAAGTCGAAATGAGTCAAAATGGCAAAACAGTTTCAATGAAACAAAACAGGACAGTGCTTCAAAATGAAAGCAAATGACAAAACAAAACACTGTCCCTTCCAAATGGACATCAAAATGAAATGATGGTGTTTCGCACAGCCCTATTGGACACAACATAAACTGCATCAGCCCTATTTTGTAGCCCTAGGTGTAGTTGGCTATAGAAACTGTTGTGCTTTAATCGTGCTAGTCCAATTGACCATTAACTCCTAAATAAACCATTGGGCTTGACCTTTTCCTTCCAATAAATAAGAGTATGTCCCTCAGATATAATTGCTTGAGTTTGGAATTGCTGGTAGTAATGGGGATCCATAGTCTGGGTCAGATTCTTCCCTATCTACTTGCATAAGTAATCCCCCAAAATCAATAGATTCCTTATCTGAGAAAAGACTGTTCAACTGGATAAGAGCATTTAAGATGACCAGATTTTATAACCCTGATTCTGAAACTTCCTCCACATGGAGCAGTTAAAGATCATGGACTTACTTTGTGTTTTATGTTTTAAATGTATTTTATACTTTGCCTGTATCTTACTTGACATTCCGTTAAGTTTCAGCAGCTTAAATTTCTGCAACAGTTTGGGTTAAAGTGATGTTGGAACAAGGTCCATTTCCTGGAATTACCTTGGAACTCAGGAGCAGGTGTCTATTCCCTGCATAGCAACAAGCTCCCTGTATGACCTTCCACAGGATGCAGAAAGTGGAAAAAAAAGACTATTGTAGTGCATGACAAAATTCACTAGAGTCTACTATCTGTAGACTATCTACTATTGTGCCTTGGTTATTGTCTCGGATGGCCAGAGCCGACTCAAGGTGATTTAATAATTATTTGTTCGTTGGGTGGGCTGGTGAATAGAGAGGCTGACAAAGCTTAATGGTTGCAAAACTTTACTTACGCCGCTTGTAGCTGCAACGCTGATGGTCCAGTCGTCTGAACAACTATGTTAGTTGTTCCAGCTGGTAGGGCTCAGGCTAGCTCATCCATTCACAAATCAAGCCGGCGGGGAAAGAGTACATCTGGGATTGCGCTTGGTGACAGGGAGAAGAATCGATAGGTGATCAGTCTATCGATCAGCTCAGCCGCAAGTCGGATCTCTTTTAGAAGCACTCTGCAGCGTGCTCAAAGTTCTCCGACTTGGGCGGAAGTCGCGCGAAATTTTAAACGGCTAGCAAGCCAATTACTAGCCGCCACGTAGGAATAATTTAGAACTGGTCAATAGCGGAACACAAATTTGCATTCGAATGGCGGGAACTCTCTTGCATCGGGGTTTTTCTGCTGCAACAGAAAACCTTTGCTTTGCAAGAGGCTCTCATGTGGCGGGAAAATTCCATCGTGCTGAGGCACCAAAATCACTGGGTTGTGACATGCCCCCTTGCCGACGGCACAACTGGAACTTTAGACACATGAGCACATTATACGGCATGTTTGTTTCGGGATTTACTGACCTGGCAAAGCTTTAACAACCTATATATATATATATATATATATATATATATATATATATATATATATATATATATATAAACAAACAATTTGATAGACCGGTCTTTTCAACAAATTATAAAATACAATAACTTGAACATATAGCAACAACTATTGATCATCGTCTGATTGGAGAACATCTGCTTGGGACTTCCCTCGTTTATTAGTCAGTCCGTCTTCTCCTATTAACAGACAATGTCAATAAAATACTTAATAAAATGAGAAAATAGTGTTATAGCAAGTCCTGAGCGGATGGACATTCACTGTCTCAGTGTCTCCTTTACAACCATCACTCTATTGACTCGAATGAACGGTAGTTTGGTACTCGATGAATCTCACAATCGGGCGGTTGTGGGTTACTGCTTTGCTGGAACTAAAACCTGTGAAAAAAGAAAACAACAACACAAAACAAAAGACTTATAATTGAATTCACTGTAAGGATACTGGGTGAACGTCGGAACAGCGAGTCATCCAGTTGTGATGAACGACAATAGGAGGACAATCGGGCTTTTCTTCTAATTGGACAGAATAGGTATTAGGATATTGTCCCAACCTTTGAACGGTTCCTTTGTGAACTTGTGGATGAGACTGATGGGGTTGCGGTATTGAGATCCACACTAACTCATCTGGCTGGAACTTGGGTTCCCAAGGTGGGGGTTTCTGGACATTAGTTTCATTCCATAACGGTTTAGCAGTGTTCAGTGAGATGAGAACATCATTATTGAATTTAGTCCAGTTCTTAAATGTTCCTCCTCCTCTAAGGCGAAGTTGTTCTTTGTACAGGCCTATGTGTCTTTCCACAACGCCGTTGGACCGCGGGTGGTACAGCAGATGGAGATGCCAGGCTACATTGTGAAGACGAGCAAATTTGTCTAGAGCATTAGAGTTAAACGGGGGTCCCCCATCAGACTGAATCTCATGAGGGGGTTGCCAGGTGGCAAATACAGCAGTTAAGGCAGACCCTTAGTTGGGATTGGTCAATATCGCCAGGTGGAGGTGTTACGAAGCATTGGTCGATGCCAATCCTGTTCTGGGATAATAATGGGTAATGCCTGTAGCACTTGTTCTTTAAGGTCAAGCGCTCTTATCCCCGGGATCCCTAAAATGTTGATGCCCCCTAGAACCGCCTCCAGGGGGTATCGGTGGTCCTGGACCCAAAACTTGATCTTCGTTGTGACGGCGATAGCGTTAAGCCCTTGTACCTTAATTGTTTTGGTGGTCTTTTGGTGAGGTATCATTGAGGTAATCACATTGGTTTGAGCTCCAGTATCGAGAAGGAAGAATATCTGTTGTTGGTCATCCGGATCGGTAGGGTTGTAAACAGTGAGTTCAGCGTATGGATGAGGATCAGTGGGGTCAGGTTTGAGCTGGAGAAGGCTGCCGGCGGAGCCAACGGCCATTACTCGTTTTTTGGTGGGTCCTCGAATTTGAATCCTAATGCTTCGGCCAGACGAGACTGGGCCCTTTCTCCCAAAATTCGCAACTGAGTCTTTGTGAGTCCGGAGTGGGCGAGGAGAAAACCAAACATGTTCCTTTCCTTTGTCGTTCTTTCCTTCGGGGTTCTTGGAGGTGACCACCATGGCTCTCGCCGGGGGGTATACTCTTGACGTCTAGGTCTCAGTGTTTCGGCTGGGTATGCTGAAGGTCGGTCCCTTATATCATCAGAAGTTTCTTCACCTTGCTTCATGAGCGCCTGCAGTCGTGGGAGATGGCCTAAGAGATTTCCCACTGGCTGACCCGCCATTGGGTTCAAAAAGAGTCGGAGTGTAACGGCATTTGCTCCTCTGTATACTTCCACGCAGGCATCTATAGCTTCCAGGGGCGTTGGAATTGCCCCTGGGTCCGATAGGTGGCGATGAGCCCATCTCTCTTTGCATTGGATGGCTGTTAGTCCCATTGGATTCATTCTCAGGCTCCATGAGAGATATGACACCCCAACTATAACCAGGAGGAGTTGCTCTGCAGTAGCCTTCTGCGGACGGCCTTCGTGCCAGGTGTGAAATTTGTGGATTACCTGTCCCACTACGAGCGCTGGGAGTGGGATGGGTCAGTGGGCACTGTCTGTGACCACATTCAGGTCGGTAGCTCGCCCCTCCGCTCCATGCCGCTTGTCGGGTCAGGGCACTCGCTTCCTCTTTGTCTAAAGTGTCAGATCCGAATTCCACTATTAATCGTCCTAACCACATGGCCAAGGTTTCTTCTGGTTTTATTTTAGATTCTCTACAAAGTTCCTGAATTTCTGGTCGGGTGCGTGTGCGAGAGATAACAGTGGTACGCGTAGTACCTTCTTCATCCGCAACATGCTTCATCACAGCTATCGGGTGAGCTGCGGCAGAGGAAGAGTTAAATTCTTCATCTGGGAGCGTTGGGTACATCCCTCCTCCCATTGCCCCCTCCCCATGGCAAGGAGGCGGGGCAGTTGGGAACAATGTCACCTCAGGGGGCAGAGTCGCTAGGCGGATCCCCGCCGGGTCTTCTGAAACTCCGCCCCTCCTTTCCGGGTTCCCCGGATAACTCACGCTTCTTTCAGCGCCATTTTCTGCTAGAGGCATCATGCGGCCAGTGCTTTTGATAAGTGTCGCTCCGGAGCTCTTTGCTGTCCGCTCCAGCGACTTCTTACCCGCCGTATGCATCTGTGCCTCTAAATTTGCGTATTCCCTTAGTAGACCCGCTACTGTACGGAACAGCACATTCATCATCTTTCTCTTCTTCCATTTAGTTAGACCCCATCTTGGCACATGACGGCCCTTAGTTTCCAGATCCTCCCGGAGCTGAACGAGGAGCTCAGCCCCGCGACAACAATGGCCCCGCGCGAACAATGGCCCCGCGACTCAGGCACCAAATCCGGACAGTTGAACCAGTCCGTGGGGGTGGGTTCCCCTCCTTCCCTTAAGTATCGAATGCATTGAGCGAACTCCTGAGTGGGGCTCAGCTTTTCTGCCTTCTGCGCTTTCACCCCGGCTAAGGAGATGGTTGATGTTTCCTCTGGGGGTCGATAATAGACCCGGTTGCTCCCCATTATGCATCCGAACTCCCCAAGGGATAGCTTAGTTCTCCATTCCTTCACTACGGCTTCTTCTCTCTTTACGGAGAAGTAATCATCAATATTTCTTTCATCCCCTTCTACCGCCTGGTGGTAAGCGATATGCGCCCATAGATCGTTGGCATTCTCTACGTGGCGGGTCCCGGTGCGCCAGGGGCAGCACCCAATTAGGTTCATCTCTATCACCGTGCCCTTAGATCCCATCCTCGTCGCCATGTCTCGGACGGCCAGAGCCGACTCAAGGTGATTTAATAATTATTTGTTCGTTGGGCGGGCTGGTGAATAGAGAGGCTGACAAAGCTTAATGGTTGCAAAACTTTACTTACGCCGCTTGTAGCTGCAACGCTGATGGTCCAGTCGTCTGAACAACTATGTTAGTTGTTCCAGCTGGTAGGGCTTAGGCTAGCTCATGCATTCACAAATCAAGCCGGCGGGAAAAGCGTATGTCTGGGATTGCGCTCGGTGACGGGGAGAAGAATCGATAGGTGATCAGTCTATCGATCAGCTCAGCCGCAAGTCAGATCTCTTTTAGAAGCACTCTGCAGCGTGCTCAAAGTTCTCCGACTTGGGCGGAAGTCACGCGAAATTTTAAACGGCTAGCAAGCCAATTACTAGCCGCCACGTAGGAATAATTTAGAACTGGCCAATAGCGGAACACAAATTTGCATTCGAATGGCGGGAACTCTCTTGCGTCAGGGTTTTTCTGCTGCAACAGAAAACCTTTGCTTTGCAAGAGGCTCTCATGTGGCGGGAAAATTCCATTGTGCCAAGGCACCAAAATCACTGGGTTGTGACAGTTATTATCAATCTTCAAATGAGCATACTACTACAGTACTCACCTACTTTACAGCGTTGTGAAAGTATTTACTTTAAAAATTGTGAAACATTCTGAAATACTCGTAACTCTATCAGGATGTAAAATATATAGTAAACCAAAAATGTGTATATTTGTGCTTATCTTCAAAATAGAAGACTTTCAGCTTTCAACTTATATCTTTCAGGCCACCCAAAGAAAACGAAAAGAAAAACAAAAATCCACAAACCATTGGTCCAATCACAATTGTAAGCAAAAATATATTTGTAATTAATTTAACTAATGCTGTTGGTTAATCCAGTGTTTATTTATGTTGTGTTTATATTGTGAAACATGTGCTACTTGTTTTTCAATATTATTATTCTTGATTCTGTTTCAATATTATTATTCTTGATTCTATATTATTCAAAATTCTGTTGAATCATTTCATGTTAGTATCTTTGGACTTGCAATTAGATCTGTTCTAATAATTATAACTGACCCATTCCTTATGTATTATCCCCCAATGTCAACACTAAGCAGTCACCTCAAATGGAATGTACCATAGGAAAAATGCCACTTGAACTTTTCTATATACCTTTTGTATTTTCATGGATAATTTTGATATAGACAGTCCTAAACAGAATATTAAGTTATTAATTAGAGTATTAAGTCCCTAACACTTTGTTTAATATATGTTAGTTTATTTTATTAACATTCTGACAAATAAGGAAGTCATAATAGTTTCCACTTGCTGAAATAATCTGATGGTTTCTATCTTTTACTGTTTCCACCAGTTCCGTTATGCAGATAGATTGGACATAACACTTATGATACTGGGAGCAGTAGCAGCAGTAATCAATGGAACTTGTCTTCCTCTACTGTCACTGGTTTTTGGTGAAATGAGTGATAGCTTTGTGATTAATTGTCAATCCCGCGAGAATGTTTGTAAGGATGTTATTAATATATATTATCCAGAATACTTTTGGTATTTAATTTGCTTCTATAGGAGCCTGGTTCTCTTCATGATTATGTTCCTCTCTCCTACCTGTTTTCTTTCTTTTCCTATGATCATTTTAGTTTTCCTGTGAAAAAGGTTTGAACATTTGCCTGATTTGTTGTGTATGTTATTGACATGACAGAATTTGGATTGATGATTTTTTTTTCCCCGGCTAAGTAGTGATCAGCTTATTTTAGACAAATACGTTAATAGCAATGAGCCTTTGTGTAGCTTAGTAGAATGTTTTTGTTTATTTTGTTATTTTTGCATGTTTACATTTAATTTATCAAGATCATATATGTTATGGGTGAACTTCTTCTTTTTCTATATACAAACACAAGGCTGACACAGGACAAACACATGGATGAATAAACCTTGACAGGACTTGAGTGCTTTTGGTACTTTTTAAACTCCACTTTATAACATTAGGCAAGAGCCTCATGAAGAAATGTTTGTTAAAGTGTTATTCACTTAATCAATTTTCATTCAGCTATTTTCTTTATGTGCTTTACATATAATATGGGCCCACCAGCTTCACTAAATGTCAGGAAGTGTATGTACTATTAAAGTAATGGCTTATAGAAGCTACTACCACAGGCTGCATCCTGTGCAGCAGTGGTGGCAGAGTTGGTGGTGAGGACTAGGCTGGCATTGGTAGCAGCCATAGGTGGCGGAAGGCTGGGGCTAAGGGGACTCAGCCCCCTCAAGCGTGGGGCAGTGGGTAGGGCTGCAAGGCAGCCCGGTCATGGGATCTGGGTGGCTGCAGCAGGGGTGGGGAGGGGTGAACACATGGCCAGGATCATAGCCCAGCATATGGATGATTAGCAGCATGGCAGGAAAGTATCAATCTATTAGGGGAAGGGGAAGGGGCTGAGGGTGGCAGATCGAGGGAGGGAGTGGGACATGGGCACAGGCTGGGATGAGTGGGGCCCTAGCTGGGCCAGGTGGTGGGACAATCAGAGCCCGGACAGCTTGTCTAGGGATGCCAGGAGGCTCCTGCCACTGCACGCACCCTGGCAGAGGCCAGGGGAGCACGTACCCCCCAATCTGTGAGCAGGGCAGAGGTAACTGCTGCTGGATGCTGGGCTTTGCTCCCTGCTGCAGCAGCCCCAGGAAAAGTGCAACACTATGTGCCTGGCACCGCTGGGCTGTGCCGCATCCCCTGCTTGCTTGATGGTGGGACACAAATGGCATTGCACAGCTCTCAGAGCAGCTGCAGCAGGGAACAAAGCCCATCACCCAGTGGCAGCCACCTTTGCCCCACTCACAGATCAGAGGGCATGTGCCCCTCAGGCCTCCGCTGGGGTGCACGCAGTGGCAGGAGCCCCTCATGCCCCTGGATGAGCCGCTCAGGCTCCAATTGTCCCACTACCCGGCCTGGCTGGACCCCATTTACCCCAGCACCTGCCCTGCCTGTGTGCCACTCCCTCCCTTACTGCTGGTGCCTCGAACTGCCCTTCCCCCATAGACTTACCTGCTGGGGTGGGGGGTATGCATGCGCATGTGTGCACTCAGCCCCACCCCACCCCCAATAATTTTTTCTCCCTCCACCTATGGTGGTAGCTGCTATTCTTGCACACCTAAGTAGGGCCCCAGGGCTAATTCTCTGGTTGCCTGCCACTCATTATGCTACTGATGGTTTGTACCCTTCTTTATTCATATTCAAGTACTTTGTAATTTAAAATTGGGATTATTACCCTAGAAACCATCTCCCCATTTCCACAGCACTTGTGCTGTTAGAGAAACATGGAAAAGGCTAGAGATGGATGGAAAACAGAGAAGGGGAATAGCTTTAGATACAAGGGCTTTTGGCCTCCACTGTTGTGGAAACAAATTTCTTAAGAGCTTTGCTAACAGGGAACCCTGAGAATGTGGGAGAAACTTTCTCCAGCAGTAGCCTGTTACCCAGTGGTTTGTGTTCTGTAAATTCACATTTTAATTCTAATAATAATTAATATTAAGTTACTTAATTTTGTGGCACTCAGAACCAGATCACTTGGAAGGGCCTTGAAAATGTTTTCCCTCCTCCCTTTCCTTTTAAAACTGCCTTGTTTGGTTTTTTGTTTGTTTGTTTTTACATTAAAAGACCAGGGTCCCCTGTGGTTCAGTGGTAGAATCCTTGTTTACCACACAGGAGACCCGAATTTAACTCCCAGACACTTAAACAATAGGGCTGCGCAAAGCTTCGGTCGCTGATTCGATTTGGTAGCTGAATCGAATCAGGGGACCCTTTAATCTCTCTGAATCAAATCAGAACCCTTTGAATTGATTCAGAAACATTTGATGATTTGGACATAGGCACAGTTTTAAATGTTTTGTCTATATACCTCAAGGTACCAGGTGGCTCGTGAATGCTGAGATGCTGGGGCAGATGAAGCATCCCACGGGAGTGCATGGGGATCCCCAGCATGCTTGGCAGTGGACCCGGAAGTGAACCAGAAGCACTTATGGTCCACCTCCAGGTCCACCAGGGAGCATGTGGCCCCCCAGCCCCCTGGCTTAGCAACTGGTGCCTTCTGGGTCGGGGGGGCACCCAGGGTCCCCCTGTGGCTGATTACTGAGCCAGGGGGGATGTGGAGAGTGTCCCCCGCACACTCCACAGCAGACCCAGAAGTGGATTGGAAATACTCCATCCAGTGAATGCTCCATCCTCCCCACCATCGCAGCATTTACGAGCCGTACCTGGTACCTCGAGGTATGTAGAAAAAACTTTTAAAGCTGTGTCTGTGTCTGAATCATTGATTCTCTGAATCAGCATTGAATCTTCCGATTTGGATTTGGCTGAATCAAATTGGGACAGTGATCTGAATCAATGAATTGAATCACTGTACCTGATTCGGGCCAAATCCGAATTGGATACGGCCCATTTTGCCCACCCCTACTATACAACTACAGCCACAGAGGCACCAAGCATCTGAACCCAGTCTGGTCTTTGGATTCTGTCTCAGTGGCCTAAAGGGAGGCTGGAAGGTCTGGGCAGCCTCCACTCCTCCAAAAATTCCTGCCCAGGCATATGCATCAAAGGTCTGGGTGACCCTCATGCATACACCGTGATCCAGGAGCATTGACAGCTGCCACCAGGAAAAATTAGAAGACCATGTGGCATCTATATAATTTCTCTGAATGACTCAACAGAGGACTAGAGAATTACTGGCATTATTAAATCCCAAGGATGAACAACTAAAAAAAGCAGGAGGAAGTTTTAATCCAACAGAAGCAAGAGTACAAAAAAATACTGGTTGAACTGAAACTTGTGAGAAATAACTTGGAAAAGGCCTTTCTGTAGGCCTGGAGTATTCCATACTGCTGCCCCCTCAACTGAGAGAGCTCCCACTCTAGAATACCCTGTAGCAGGACAAAAAAGCTAGATTTCATATTTTTTTATATTTATAAAATTTAAAACAAGCCAAGAAAGGACCTATAACAAAAACATTCTCCTTGGTTTATCCAAGCAGAAGTTGCATGTAAATCAGGCTGAGGGCTGAGCATAGCTGGAAAGAGGGTATGTTTTTATATGATTATTTTCAGCTATGCATTTGTTTTATACACTTCGATATTTCACTTACATATAACCTTAAATGACTTTTCAATGAGCATGAAGTTCTACCATTTCAGTGATGATTAACATGTTAGAAACTGCATGTCAGGCACTGAAAATAAGTTCTAGAACCTTCCATGGGATGTTGTAACATTAATAAAATTATATTGTGCATTGTCATAATACAGATCCTGGAGTAGGAGAGCCAATAGTGAAGAGGCTTAAGGCAGACAGGGAAAATTATTAACTTTTAGACCTCTTTTCATTTTTACAGCAAGTTCATCACACTGCAATCAGACTCAGATGCCCTCTGAAGAGCAAATAACAGTGTAAGTTCAGTGTAATTATTAACATTAAGTTAACTAGCAGCTGCATTACTTGTACAGCTGATATAGACTATAAGTAAACTGTCACTTTAGATAGTTAAAAATGTTGGATAGAAGTCATTGTTCATCAGCTTCTCTTTAATTTCCTCTTGTGCTGGGAGATCAAGACTTCTCTATTATCTATAGATAGACTTGTCTATTGAATTTCATCCCTTTGAATATTTTTCCTTTGTCACAATTTCCAATTGTGTTACCTCATGAGTAAAATAAAAAGAATGAAATATAATGAACCTGATTCTCTGCTGACATATGTTATTATGAATCAAGAGGAACACCAAATTGATCATTCTGCCAATTCTAAACAGTTTTAACTAAGAAAAAAATAAAACCCAGGAGCTGCCTGGAAAAATGGCTTGGGTACTATTGAGGAGGAGACTTCAGGAGTTTCATGTGCAATGAAAATGAAATCAGGCATGGTCATTTAAGCCCATTGGCTTTCAAAGATAGAAGAGTTTTTCAATAATGACAATTAATGAAATTTTTTTTTGTACTGTGTACAGATAAGGAAAGAAACTCCTGCCAAAGAGAGAAATTTGGACTCTCAGTGTGCATTGTAAAGAGGGTGGTGAAATTAATCTGATAAAAATGAGTCTCCTGCTTCTGGGGCTGCCATCTTGACTACTGAAAGACATCCAAGAGGCCTAGGATCTGTAACAAATACATGAATGGCTGGAAATGTGAAGAGGACATTGAGGGGGGTGGCAGCTGTTTCTTTCAGATTCACATAACTAGCCTTTTTCATAGTTAAGGTCACACACCTATTGTAGTTAAACACATTACATCAGCCTTGGCTGTAACATGAACTTCCCTCCACCTACAGCAATGGGCCTGCTGCTATCTAAGCTTTATCAACAGATAGCAGAGAGGTTAGTTAGCTGTATTAGTCTGAAGTCAGGCAGAAGGCAGCATAGATTTGCATCTTCTGGACTAATTAAATCGGTGACACATGAGCTTTCATAAGTACCCACGTACTTCTCAGATGCTATGAAGGGGTTGCAGGAAGCACTGCTTCTAAATAAAAAGCAGTGATTAGAATACAAAGTTTAGGGAAGAAGAAGAAACTAGGTAGCACAGCTGGGAGAGGCAAAGTGGGCAGAAGAGAGAAAAACAAAACAGCTAACTCATTGAGGAACATAGGGGTTATAAAGGCTAAACCAGGTAATGAGATAAGAATCCATAGTCTTGGTTTAGGGGTGGTCAGCCTGTGGCTTGACTGTCACAAGTGGCACAGGCAGCCTCTTTGTGTGGCACATGGCAGATTAGGGAGGAAGCAGATAGCATGGTGGTAGAATAGTGCAAGGACCAGAAAACAGAGCAGTAAATCAGGTGGGGAAGGGGATCAGAGGGGCACTTGGGGAAGGTACACACTTGCCAAAAAGTTTGACCCCCACTGGTTTAGACCATCCAGTCTGTGGATGATTTCTCATTCTGCAACTTCCTATTCAAGTTAATACAGCTACAGAAATGTAGAATTCTGTAGCAAAACTTTCAGAAGCAAAAGTTAGATTCTGTCTTTATTACTAATGAGAATCAGGTTCCTTCCTGTCAAGTTACTACAGCTTAAAATACTCTTTTCTTTAAGGTTTGCTTTATATTATGTCGGTATTGGAGTAGCTGCTCTGCTGTTCGGCTACCTACAGATTTCATTCTGGGTTTTAGCTGCAACAAGGCAGACGAAAAAAATAAGAAGAATGTTCTTCCATGCAGTTCTGAGACAGGAAATCAGCTGGTTTGACATCACCACCAGTGGAGAACTTAACACACGCCTGATTGAGTAAGAAGTTTCCAATTTCTCATTGTTTAAAGCCCTGTTTTGCAAAACTTGTCAAGAAATCTTAATGATAGAGAATCATAGCATCATAAAGCAGTAGGACTGGAAAGGACCTCCTTAGTCTACCTAAGGCAGGATCATCCCTATCCAAACCATCCTATACAAACCCATAATCTAACCTCTTAGTAAAATTACTGTCAACCCTGACACAACAGAAGATATAACACCCTAGCTTGACACAAATAAAGCAGGGAGACCACTGTAGCCAATGTTCTGCTTCTATAAAAGGTTGTTAATATACACTGAAGAAATCCCAAACGAGAGCTGTGCCCCCTGTTACAGAGAAAAACAAACCCCGCCACAGTATATACCACTCTGACCATGGGATAAAATTCCTTCTCGACCCAAATATGGAAATCAGTCTAACACTAAGTGGAGGGGCAAGTCCCTTTAACCAGAAACCTCTGGGTTTTAGTCCCAGCGGGAACATTGGCACACCCCAGTCAAAATCCTCAGCCTTGACTGCAGCCAACACAAAATGTCTCTGAGAAAGACTTAAAAACCTCCCTGACAAATGTAACGGTGAGGGATAAGAGAGTGGGACTCCCACCCAGCTCAATGCAGCAACCAGCTTACAGAATTGTACTCTTAATGGATTTGCCAGCCTTCTGAGAGGGAGCTTTGGTGCTTTGTGCAGCTGGTCTCCAACTATTTCCATTGACTGTGAAATTGTGTGCATACTCAGAGGGTGCAGCTACATGTGCACTTTACTGTAGAGCTCTGCAGTAAAGCATCACTGGCTATACATGTGTGCATATTAGGTCCCAGTTAACTAATTAACTATGCTGTAGGATAGTACTATCTGGGAAAGTACTCTCCTACAGTGGAGTAGTTACGTACTCTGAAACGCACATGTAATTGGTGACCGGGGCTGACTGGGGCACAAGGATGCTAAAGTATGGGAGCTGCCTGCTGGCTAGTCTTGCACTGTAGCACCCTCATGCCCTAGCCACACCCTCCATAGCACATTGAGCCAGGATGGAGCAGCCTCGAGCTAGCAGGCAGTTCCCCCAAGCCTCCTGCCAGCCACGGTGGCTCTGCCATGGCTCAACATGCTATGGTCCCAGGTGCACATGTAAATGCTGTGCCTAGGAGCAATAAACTCTAGCACAAACTGCACCAGAGTTTCTTACTATGTGCTAATTGCACATTTAGATGCACACAGATTGTACTAGACTGTACTACTGTAATTGTGTGTAGCAGTGCCTAAGCTGGTACCTGGTAAGCTTGATCCCCCTTAATGGTAAACAAGCTGCAGCTCATATCTCTAGGTCCCCTGCTCAAGTTTGTCTTCATTCTGCAGGCCATCTAGAAGACCTGGAGCAAACTTTGACACTACTTGAGTTGTTCTAAATTTACACTGATGGCACTGAATGCCAAAATTTATAGCTCTACCAACTAGGAAATTTGAGCTGATGCCATCTTACAAACCTATGTAGATAAAGTCACAGCTGTTGTAGATAAACAGATTACATCACCCTTGACAGTGGCAGTGACATCAACTTCTGCAAAGCACTGAAATCAACCTGAGTTTGGCCAGCAAATAGTAGCACTGAGACCTGATTCTGATCTCACTTGTACTGACTGCATCAGAGGTATTATGATTTTAAACCAGGTATATCACACTCATAAACTGTAACTTGGTAATAAAATGAATAGATCTCTCCTGAACTTAGGCCCTTATCCTGTGAACACTTACTCATGTACTTAAGTATATGAGTAGCCCCACTGAAGTGAATTGAGTTACTTGTGCCTAAAGCTACCATGTGAAATAATTTGTAGGATAAGAGGTAATGTAACTGTTCAAAACAGGAATCTTGAGGGGTATTTTAAATAAATATTGTGCCAGGAAGTATGAAGTATTTTGAAATCATCCCAAATCAATGTCAGCTGAAACAATTGGGGTTTTTTTCTTAGAGACATCAATAAAATCAATGATGGCATTGGAGACAAGATTGCTCAGCTGATTCAGAACATGACAACTTTTATAGTAGGCATAGTGATTGGTTTTGTGATTGGATGGAAGCTAACACTTGTGATCCTGTCTACCAGCCCTCTGGTAGTCTTATCAGCAGCATTTTGTTCTAAGGTAGGCTGGATTTTAAAAATCAGTACATTTCTTGGGGAGGGGCAATTTTATGAAAGTTGTTTTTCCATCTGCCAGTCAAACTTACATTAACCAAACAAGCCTATACCTCCAGTGTACAGGAAGGCACTAAGCAGTGCTGGTGGGAGCAGCTGGGGGAGCAGCCAGATGAGCCCCAGCTTGAGCCAGCAGCCCCGGGAGAAGCCACAGCTCATTTGGCTGCTCCCCCGGCTGTCCCCGCTTCCAGAGTGAGGCAGGCAGTGCTGGCAGCCCCGGGAGAAGCCGTGGGGGCTGGGGGGAATGATTGGGGAGCTGGAGAAAATAATCAAGGAGCTGGGGGGAATGATCGGGGAGCTGGGGGAATGTTTGGGAGCTGAGAAATCAAACTGAGAGCTGCGGGGAAGCCTCTGTTCATTCCCCCCCAGCGCCCTGATCATTCCCCCTGGCCCCTGCAGCTTCTCCTGGGGCTGCTGGCTCAAGCTGCAGCTCATCCGCCTGCTCCCCCCAGCTGCCCCTCTCCCCACCAGCCAGAGCAAGACAGGCAGTGCTGGCAGCCCTGGGAGAAGCCACAGGGGCTGGGGAGAATTATTGAGGAGCTGGGGAATCGAACCGGAAGCTGGGGAATCAAACCAGGAGCTGGGGGGAATGGTCAGGGGCTGAAGGAATGAACTGGGGCTACCCCCCAGCTCCCAGTTCAATCCCTCAGCTCCCTGATAAGTCCTCCCCCTAAGGAGGCAGCTGAAGGAGCAGGTGGATGAGCCACAGCTTGAGCCAGCAGCCCTGAGAGAAGACACGGGGCCTGGGGGGAATGATTGGGGAACTGGAGGGAATGATTGGGGCTAGGGAGACAAACAGGGGCTTCCCCACAACTCCTGGTTCAACTGGGGGGGGGGCTTCCCCCCAGCTTCCCCCCCAGCTCCCAGATCATTCCCCCAAGCCCCTGCAGCTTCTCCTGGGGCTGCCAGCACTGCCTGCCTCACCCCAGTGGGAGGGCGGCCAGGGGAGCAGCCAGATAAGCCGTGGCTCCTCCCGGGGCTGCCAGCTCAAGCTGGGGCTCATCCAGCTGCTCCCCCACCTGCTCCCACTAGCACTGTCTGCCTATATAGTCTATGGCTGAAATAAGATTCAGCACCGAATATCTTCAGATTTGGATTTAGTCGAATCGAATCAGGACAGTGATCAAATCGCCAGATTGAATCACTATCCCTCTGAATCACCGAATCCGAATCCAAAATGAATACTTTCTGCTTCATCCAGGCCTAGTTTACAGTAGCATGTAGAGGCCCCAGTGAAGTATAGGACCATTTACTGCTAGTAGCCATACATCTACAAAGTCAGTCCCTATTCAAAACAACTTACAATTTGCACCATATTGCACCTGTACTTTCAGGCGGTGATCTACCCAAACACATGCTTTCATGATTTTATCCTTGTCTTTATACATCTGAAAATCAATCAATAAAGTTAAGAGAAAAAAGCAATAGTGACTAAAAATTGCTCTGGATTCTGCCATATTTCTTAGACCACTTTTTCACTGCACCTTTCTAAAGACCCAGATTTCCAGGTTTTACAATAACAATCCCTTGTCAGACATTATGCTGAAGGTACATTTTATTTTGATCTTAGTAAGCATTACTATTAATTAGAAAGTTTTTTGAGCAGCATCACAGTAATGCTTACCACAATCTAAATAAAACATATCCTCAGCATCAGAGCCATTGAAGATTGGTGTGGTTGGAAAGCTGGGATCAACAGTCAGCTATTTTATTCTCAGCCCCCTCACTGTACCAAAGTCTCCTGATCATATTATCTCTGTGGAGCAGTTGGATATTAGTTTAACACATGTTAGGTAATACAATCTGAAGATACTCCTCAGTGGAAGTGGAACAGTCCTATCTTTGCTATACTACATTGATATTTAGCACATGCTTTACTGCTTACATACTTGGTTGCTAGCATTTTAAGTGCAGTTAAAGGGTCTCAGAACAGCAGAGACTCCCTATGCCTTGGAGTCTCACTTGGAGACTCGGAACAGACCTTGAAATAACACCCCTATGCTTTTCCCATTTCTGGGGCACCATGGTTGATGGTTAAGGCATCCTGCAGGGTGAATCTGAGCTTTATTCTGGACTCTCATTGAAGCACAACCCCAGGCAATCCAGCTTTAAATGTGCTCCTGATTATTCAGGCTGGGGAAATCTCTCTCCTGGAGGCCGTTGGCTGTAAAAACTAGCGTTCCTTAGCCACATTAGCTCCATGAATATCCTAAGCTGGCATAGACCTTACACCAGGCTGGTCCAACATACGGTCCGCAGGCTGCCATGTGGCCTTCCAAGCTGTTTTCTGAGGCCCGAGGTGCTGCGATGGGAAACGAAAGTAAACACTGTACTTTTGTTTCAGGGGGGTGATGTGATACCGCTTCCTGTGAGGTCTTTGAATATGGCTCGCCGGCCCACTGGGTGATAAAAAGTTCATGATCCGGCCCCACGTTCAAAAAGATTGGACACCCCTGCCTTAGACTCATCAAATCTAGGTTGGTTTCAATAGGCTGTTAGCCATGGAGAGACACCCGATCCATATGCTTCCATATCAGCACAAAATTTTAATTGCTCCCTGGAAACCCAGTTCAGATAAATATCACACACATAGTACTTACTACTGTTAGAAGTCCTATGTGGCCGTATTGCAAACCTGAGACTCTGAGGTAGTACTGAACAGTGACCCATAGATCAAAAGATTACTGGTGTAAGGTCTATGCCAGCTTAGGATATTCATGGTAGTTCTGTGCTCACAGAAATATAATGAGGTACGAAGCTACTCTAGATTTGGTTCTGAAGTTTACTTCTTTCTACTTCTGTTGATTGTAGATGATCATCACATTAACCAGTAAGGAGCTAACAGCCTATTCCAAAGCAGGTGCAATAGCAGAAGAAGTCCTATCATCAGTGCGAACCGTTGTAGCCTTCGGAGGACAAGAGAAGGAAATAAAAAGGTGTGACTCAATGAATAAGTAATAGCTTTTTAATGGAGCACTTAAGACCACAGTGTCTTAAATGTCATTATTTCTTTTCTGTAGGTATACAAGTAGGCTGGGAGAAGCAAAAAACATTGGCATAAAAAAGGCTATTGCTTCTAAGTTGTCCCTGGGTTTTGTGTACCTAATTATAAATGGATGTTATGGGCTTGCTTTTTGGTATGGAACTACCCTGATCCTTGAAGACAATTCTGAATATACCATTGGGTCTGTTCTTGCAGTAAGTAATATATTTTGACATAAGCACCTTTCGAAAACTAACTTCATTACAAGGTTGTGTTGTGCGTATAGCATATTGGCTATAGCAGGGAGAATGGTAACCATAGGCATGGAGAACCTATGCATTCTGAGGAGCTGTGTTCTCTCCCTGATTTCCTGTGGAATTGGTTTGGGTTCCCTAAAACCTAAGCTTGAAAAAAATGAAATGCCTTGATCCTGTGACTGTGACATTGTGTGCAAGATATTAAATACTGTTGTTAGAAGAAAACCTTCAATATCTTTTTAATGTAGCAAAAATTCAGTTGTGAAGCTCCACCACTCATCTGAATCAGTGGTGCAGTAAAATACAGATAACCTAAATCCACCTTGTGTTGTGTTTAGGTACAAATAGCTGAAATTATTAATAGTCTTATGGCAGTGTTGGAGTGATGTGGTCAGGGAGCATGGACTTTTGTGGGTGATATCACAAAAATCCTTGTGTCCTTACGTAGTATGCTTATGTAATTCAGCAAAACAAATCATGAGGCAAATTCAAATAGTAATTTGAATTTGTATAGTAATTCATCTCAGTCATATTTGTATTCATGTTTGCTTTCTATGAACATTCATACAGTGCAAGTTTTACTAGCAAAATCTTGCATGAAAATCAAATATTAAATATATATTTAAATATATTTAACATTTTAAATATGATTATATATTAAATATTAAAATCACTTTCTAGAGAGAGTGTAAGAGTTAAATTCACCATTCAGAGAGCTGATAGAGTAGTATATGACTTACATCACTGATTGCATAAATCAACAATAAATGAAATTGGTGGAAAATTTCATCAGATAGTTTTAAATAACTAATATATCAGAGGGAGTCGTAATCTGCTACTGGACATTCCTCAAACAGAAGAAGAGATGGCATTTGTCAAATAGATTATATATCACACTTTATTAGTTTCACAGTTATCCTATTGAATTTATAATTTAGTGTCACTAGATATGTACACATCACATCTTGTTTCCATTAATTTTCACTATAGCCTATAGAATAAAGCTGAAAGTTTTGAATCTCTAGGCCTTTTTATTGCTTGGATAATTGAAGCTCTACTTGTTACTTGCCACAAAACATGAAGTAATAATCTTCACAATGTAGTCAGCTAAAAAAATATATTGTACTTTCACAGAGCACAGGATTTTGTGAGTTTTCTATAAAACAAACACCCCTGACACACATTACACTTAAAATGTGATTAGTTGGTTAATCACATCTTAACTAGTGACCTAGCCACACATTCATTCAATTAATGTTGTGATATAACTAGGAGTAAGTGAAAAAATTATTACACAAAATATGTGTAATAACTTTGTCACTGGTTCCTACCACACCTTTAATTGAATATGCAGCCAGTGCTACCAGTCTCTGAAGCATGCTCCCGTATGCTCCAGAATCTGGGAGCCCCAATCAGCTGACAGAGCTCCTAGCCACTGAAGCATGGGGTGCCCTTGCCCCTCCCCACACCCTGAAGCTGAGAGCTCCAATCACTAACAGACCTCCCATCCCCGGGGTGGGGCACAGTGCACTCCTATGGCTGGGAGCCCCTTTAGTAATTGGAGGTCTCAGCCACCAGGAGCACCATGTGCTTCCACACCTGGGAGCTCCTTCAGCTCATTGGACTTTTTCAGCTGTGGGAGTGCACGGTATTCTATAGCTGAGAGCTCTGATCAGCTGATGGGGCTCCCAGCCACAAGAAAGAAGACTGTCAGTGCAGTAGGATCATGGTCCTGAGCTCCCCCTGCACTGGTAGTATGACATGATGAATCTGATGTTCAATCCCTCAATTGCTATTCCTACCATGCACATGTAGCATGGCAGAAAGTGCAGGTGTTGGGATTGTGCATCAGATCCCATCACACTTCTAATTGCACATCCGCCAGGGGCTTAGCAGCAATAGAGGCTGACTGTAATAAGGAATGAACCTCATGTTATATTTGGTGTTAACAACAGAGCGCAATAGAATGAAAAACAAATGGTCCCTGTTTCCCCTATGTCCCACCTCTAGAAATTATATATAAATTAAATTAAATCTAAGCCTTAGAATACCAGCACAATACCTTACAAGCCACAGCTATAGAAATAGAGAAGGTTATTCTGTGTGTGTGTGTGTGTGTGTGTGTACGTGTATACACACATGTGTGCACATGTATATATACACACGTGTGCGTGTGTGTGTGTGTGTGTGTGTGTGTAATATAAATTGAACAACCCTGTCAATTTCTATAGCTGTGGCTTATAAGGTATTATGCTGGTATTCTAAGGATTAGATTTAATTCTTTTTATGCTTTAGTAATACCCTGCAAGTCATCCACATGTACTTGGCCCAATTCTGCTGTCTTTATTCTGGCAAAGCATCTATGAATATGAACAGGGGAGCAGCCTGAATAGGGACTGTAGGACCTGCCTTTTAAATTTTGGTCTCTTTTACTTTCAGTAATATTTTTATCTTTCTTCTCCTTTAGATTTTCTTCTGTGTAACTTATAGCAGTTATTGCATTGGCATAGCATCACCTCACTTTGAAACCTTTGCTATTGCTAGAGGAGCAGCCTTTAAAATTTTCAAGATCATTGATGAGGTATGAATTCTGTCTTCACAACTGGACTATAATCCTGTGTATTGTCACTAATGATGTCCATAGAAATATAAGGGAGGGATAAGCAAAAAAAAAAAAAAAAAAAAAGTTTATATTAAAACCAAGTTAATTTCTATTAAAATTAAAGGAGAAGAAAAGGAGTGTTTGTCAGATAGAAAACAACACAAATTAGTTTAGAATTAAATATTATATTCAATCTCTTAGAACAGAATTATAAGCAATAGAGATTATAAGAAAGGTAATTATACCAGCCAGCCTCAGAGCACAAATTATAAACATACTTTATATTCCTGTCCATTTTATTATTTTTTGCTTATTTTGTTTTGTTTGTTTCTGAACTGTAGAGTGAATATATTTCCTGCAAAGGATGTCTCCATGTATAGCTCTGCATTTTAACAACTTTGCCTAAACTTTCATTTTTTCCCTTTGTTAGAACCCTTCTATAGACAGTTTTTCTTCAGATGGACACAAACTCAGTCACATAAAAGGAACATTGGAATTTGACAATGTCCGGTTCAGTTATCCTTCAAGACCAGATATCCAGGTAATAGAAACATCTCCTTTGTATTATGCTGCACTCATTGTGACAAACCTGCATGTCATTTGTGTAGTGTGATGAAACTGTTTTCTTAAAGGTGGGGAAGGAAAATGAGATTGGGGCCAGGAACTTAACCCAAGTTCTTTGTGTAAGGAAGAGGTATAAAGGTAAAACTGCTGGGGAATGTACAAAGGGAGCACTCAGAAAACTGCTTAAGGCAGGTTAAGAAAAGAGTGCCTATCCCAAAAGTAACAAGAACAAAGTGATTGGAAGGATCATATTTGTAAAGTCTTGAAAGTGTAGACAAGGATTATGAGGCAAAAATGAGTGGATGGAGGATCTTCAGGAGGGCCAGAATCATAATATTGAAAACTAAATGATTTTTCTTAGAAGAATACTGGAAAAAGTAGAGTGAAAGAGGAGTGCTAAGAAGGATAGGTCTGAGGTCTTCCAGTGTCTGAGGCATGAGACAATAAGGGTCTGAATCTGCAGATGGAATGACTGAGTTTTGAAAAACCGGCAAAGATAAAACTGGTGCAATTAAATGACAGGCTCTCTTATTGGATGCAGTGGTGTTCTGTATTCATTTTATTTTAATCCATTTCCTCAAGATTTTGAAAGGCCTCAATCTGAAAATTGGTGCTGGACAAACAGTGGCATTGGTTGGGAGCAGTGGATGTGGGAAGAGCACAACAGTTCAATTGCTGCAGAGGTTTTATGATCCACAAGGGGGAGTGGTGAGTACACCCATTTAAAAACATTGCACAGGAAACACCAAGTACATTCATTGACAAGTAAATTTTAGCAGAATAGATTAACACAACCTTCCTGGTACTGCACCAGTAAAGACGGTATAGTACACAAGATTTCAAGACTATTGGCTAATGTTCCTTTTAGATCAAAGAATTAAAAGCCTTGTTTTTATACAGTGATTTATCTGAATCTTACAAACTCACAAGCACGGGTTTACTTTGAAGCTGCATAAATCCAGTGGATTGAACTAGATGATCCTTGTGTTCCCTGCCAATTTCCATAATTCTACGGCTATCACAGTTATTTAAAGAGCAGGCTGCTTCATCTCTGAAAAGGACCCTTGTTCTTTACATGAGAATTGGCTGCAGATGTTGGAGTTTACTATAAAAATCCGTGACAATATACCTTTCTTGGGTGTCTTGCACTTGTGCATCCTACTTCTTGTAGGAACCTTTTTCTGGATTTACAATTCAAGGCAACGGGTGAGTCTACACAAGATGTTTACAGCAGAGCTGACTAATTAGCTCCACAGTAAATGTCTCAGCATCTACACATGTGCCCCTATTAGGGCGCAGGAAACTAAACTCCACAGCCAGCAGGGTAGTGTGGGGGTCTCCACTTCAGTGTCAGGGGCTGGCTAGCACCTTCATGCCCTAGCCAGCCCCTCCACAGCACATTGAGCCTGGTTGGAACTGCCCCAGGCTGGCAGGCTGATCTCCAGGGCTTCTTGCCAGCTGCGGCTGCTTCAGCTGGGCTCCACATGCTGCACATGAATAAACGCTGGAGCTGTTTGCTCCAGAGTTCATAGAATCATAGAAAGTTAGGGTTGGAAGGGACTGCAGGAGATCATGTAGTCTAACCCCCTGCTCAAAGCAGGACCATCCCCAACTGGATGTTGAAGCTGGGTCTTGAAAACCTCCAAGAATGAAGATTCTACCACTTCTCTGGGTAACCTGTTCCAGTGTTTTACTACCCTCCTAGTGAGAAAATTCTTCCTAACGTTTAACCTAAACTTCCCTTGCTGCAAATTGAGACCATTGCTCCTTGTTCTGTCATCTGCCACCACTGAGAAGTCTAGCTCCATCCTCTTTTGAACCACCCTTCAGGTAGTTGAAGGCTACTATTAAGTCCCCTCTGCCTCTTTGTCTCTAGGCTAAATAAGCCCAGTTCCCTCAGTCTTTCTTCATAAGTCATGTCCTCTAGCCCCCTCACCATTTTTGTTTCCCTCCACTGGACTCTCTCTCTCTCCAATATCTCCACATCCTTTCTGTAGTGGGGGGGCCAAAACTGAATATAGTACTCCAGATGCAGCCTCACCAATACTAAATAGAGGGCACACTGCTGGCTCATATTCAGCTTATTGTCCACTGTAACCCTCAGGTCCTTTTCTGCAGAGCTGCTGCCCAGCCAGTCAGCCCCCCAAGCTGCACTGGTGCATGGGATTATTCTGCCCTATGTGCAGGACTTTGCACTTGTCCTTGTTCAACCTCATGAGATTTCTTTTGACCCAATCCTCCAGTTTGCTAGGTCACTCTAAATCCTAGCATATCTAGGATATGCTAGGATTTAACCCTCCAGCATATCTACTACTCCCCCCCAGCTTGGTGTCATCTTCAGACTTGCTGGGGATGCACTGTATGCCATCTTCCAGGTTGTTGATGAAGACATAGAATAAAACTAGCCCCAGGACCAACCCCTGAGGCACCACACTTGATACAGCTGCCAACTAGCCATTGAGCCATTGATTACTACCTTCTGAGCTCCAGCCAGTTTTCTATCCACCTTACATACATTCATCCAGCTTGTACTACTTTAGCTTGCCTGTGAGACTGTTGTGGGAGACCGTATTAAAAGCCTTGCTAAAATCAAGGTACACCATATCCACAAGTCTCCCCACATCCACAGAGCCAGAATTTTTGTCATAGAAGGTCATCAGGTTGGTCAGGCATGACTTGCCCTTGTTGAATCCATGCTGACTGTTCCTAATCACCTTTTCCTCCTCCAAGTGCTTAGAAATGGATTCCTTGAGGATCTGCTCCATGATTTTTCCAGGGACTGAGATGAGGCTGACTGGTTTGTAGTTCCCTGGATCCTCCTTTTTCCCTTTCTTAAATCTGTGCACTATGTTTGCCCTTTTCAAATCATCCCAGACCTCTCCTGTTCACCATGAGTTTTCAAAGATTATGGCCAATGGCTTTGCAATCAAATCAGCCAACTCCCTCAACACCCTCAGTTGCATCTCATCCAGCCCCATGGACTTGTTCATGTCTAGCTTTTTTAAGTGGTTCCTAACCTGTTCTTTCAGCACTGAGGGCTGCTCATTTCCTCCACAAACTGCTGCACGGTGCAGTAGTCTGGGAGCTGACCTTGCCTGTGAAGACAGAGGCGAAAAAGGCATTAGGAACTTCAGCCTTTTCTACATCCTCTAGTTATTTGTCCATGTTTCCATTTCTTATAAGCTTCCTTTTGTGATTTAGTTTACTGAAAAGTTCCCTGCTAAGCTAAGCTGGTCTTCTGCCATACTTGGCTTCCCAGTCAATTCTGCCCATGAGTTCCCTGGGAAAATTAAAGTCTGCTTTTCTGAAGTCCAGGGTCCTTACTCTGCTGTTCCCCGTCCTTCCTTTCCTTAGGATCCTGAACTCAATCATCTTGTGGTCACTGGTGCCCAAGTTGCCATCCACTACCAGATTCCCCACCAATTCCTCCTGTTGGCTACAAATGTCCAACTCGGGATCCTTAAAATTCTAGTTTATTAGGCGGATTGAAACACTGTAATGAGTTAAATCATAAACCTTGGGGCTGGTCCCCACACACACACACACACACACACACATGCACACACATATACACACACACACACACACACACACACAGTAGCAAGCTACAGAGTCAGGTATACCTATCCTACAAGCGCTGGAGTCTGTTGTTGAGGCTTCTTTCAGCGTGGTGTTATCCTCCAGAAGGGGGTCGCTGGCTGGTCCTTCTGGCTGGACAGGTCTGGTCAAGTTGGAGATCAAGAGGGCGCCACTGAGGGTCACTTTTCACTGCCTTTTATCTGTCCTTGGCAGACTTTGGTGACTCCCCAGTTTTCAGGTTTGCCCAATCCAGGGGTCATTGACCCTCGTGGGACTTCCCCCCCTCGGTGGCTACTGGACAGCATCTGTCAGCCCCAGGGGTCGTCCGCATGTACGTGCAGGTTTGGGAGCCCTTTGATAAATTTTGAATAGGGCTCTGGGAGTGATCTGGAGATATTCAGCCAAAAAGTTGGTCCCCGGCGTTGATTAACTCAGGCCAGGGCTTCTAGCCCTTGATCAGTGAGTTTTAGAGATTTCCCGGTTGTTACATTGTCTTCTATTGAATTCTTCCGTTGGTTGATCTGCGGTGTCCCAGGTGTTAATCGCTGTCTGCTGCTACAGTGTTACACATTCAATCGCTGATTCATTCACTCTTTCAGGGGCCAGCCTGATACAGGGAAGGGCAGTTTGATTCCTGCCCTTGTTAACGTTGTTACAATGTATAACTTACTTATGAAACTAAACACATTTAGTTGAAAGTTGAAAGGTGAGGAGTATAAAATATAAGCTACAAATGCCATGGCACACAAATAGATAAAAATACCAAACTACAAGGGGAGATACAAAATGCACACATACAAATTTTAAAACACAATTCCTTATCTTAAAGTGAAAGAGAGAGGAAGGAAGAAAAGGTAGAAAAAGAGAAACATATCCAAAGAGGGGAGCGCAAATGCTGGCAAGAGGAAAAGGGGGCTTTCTGCTACACTCCCATTTTGTGACTGCTTCGGCTGCTTCCAACTGTTACAAGTATGAACAATATCTTTCTAGCCAACACCATATATAGTAGAATTTAGACTGAGCACCCATTCCTTCTTCTACTTAGCTTTGGCCCTACTGTGGAAGTAGAGTACAGCTGAGGCAAACCATTATTTAAAATATAGAAACATTTGGCCAAGGAACATTTCTTCACTGAAATCAAAATAAACCATTAGTGTTGTCACTGGACTTGAACCTGCCCTGAATAGATCTGGATTTTGCCTTAAATGTTTGTGTATATATTTCATCCTTGAACCTTTATGAACATTCTCATAGATGGTGGTTGTGGGGGCCGAGGGGGGAATCAAGGATCAGGAGTCTTTGGGAATGCTAGCTGGGGTTGCGGCTGCGATCCCGCGATGGGAAGATGGGTATTCTCTATCACCGGAGTGGAATCAGGCACAAACGAGACACCGTATCAATTGGAAAAACAGAGGTAACTTTACTTACACTGTAGAGTCGTATGCAGCGCAGGCAATCGTAGTTGCAACAATTCTATTCTTTTAATCGGTATTCGAGGAGCTCTTGTAGACCGGGTAGCTCGGGTCTAACTCGGGCATGCAACACAGAGGATACATCGCAAGGCTTCGGCGGCGGGGAGTCGTTGGCAGGTGATCAAGCTGCCGGAGTTCCACTCCAGGGGGAATCGTGGAGTTCTCCAACTAGGGCGGAAACGCCCCTAACCTTTTATACGGCTAGCGAGCCAATTGCCAGCCGCCACGTGGGAATAATTTAACATCGGCCAATTGTGTTATGCAAATCTGCATTTCCTTGGCGGGAACTCTATCCATGCCGGAACTCTTCACCGTGCCGAGACTTCCCCTGCCTTACCGTGCCTTGTGCTAGAAAGTTCCACTGTGTCAAGGCACTGATCCAAATCAGCTCTGACATGCCCCCTTGCCGAAGACACAGTTGGGACTTGAAGCACGTGCACACCATCCAAGTTATCGCTCCTTTTTAAAGATAACTGACTATGCACAAAAGTATACAATGACAGTAGTTCATTCTCTACGGATCGAACCAAATAGTAACCAGCACACACACACACACACACACATCAATATACTGGTCACAAAAAGTTCAATCACGAGGAGTTCAATAGGTGTCATGGCGGAGTCACACGTCAGACGACCTCTGCGTCTCTCTTTCTCTCTCCGGATCCACTTCTGACACGTATCTCGAACCTCGGGTAAACAGAACTGTAGAAAAAAGAATTCTTAGACGCTGTTAATCAACTTATATAACACTATCTATTTGGAGAGGTAATCAGATCTCTTCTCTTGGTTCCCCACTCTCCTTCAAGCACGTTACACAGGTGCTTGAACTCGACTCAACTCCGGATAGCTCTTGCATGCCCCCAAATGCACCAGCACGAATGACGATCCACACACGGACACTGAGTTGTCTTGTCCTAACACGATGAGGACGTTCCGGAGTCGCCGTCTAGATCCTTCGGACACTGGAAACCCAACTCATGGGCCAACTACCATTGACTCTCGTCTCCCAGGATCCGCAGCTGTCGCTTCGTGAGTCTGGAGTGGTGCAATAGGAAACCAAACATAAGCCTCTCCTCTTTCATCCCCTGCGGCAGTTGCCACACTCGCTCTGGGTCATTTGAAGTCCCTGTGTCTGACTTCATGAGCGCTTGGACTCGTGGAAGCTGTCGCAAAAGGCTGCAGGCCAGTTGGCCGGCTATTAGGTTGAGGAGGGCTCGAAGGAGGGTGGACCAACACACATTGTTCCTCCCTCCATACACCTCAACACAAGCCTCTATGCTGTCAAATGTTACAGGAACAGTTCCAGGGTTTCGCAGGTGGCAATGCAGCCACGGTCTCCGCTGCTGGGTCGGCGTCAACCCCAGCACGTGCTCCCTGGGGTTCCAGGAACCGTACGAGCTTCCTATCACCGCCAGTAGGATCTGCTCTGCACTGATCCTCGCCGCAAGCCCCTCGTGCCAGACGTGGGGCTTGTGATCCACTTGACCCGCGACGAGTGCTGGGAGCGGGACAGGCCAGTGAGTGTTATACGCTAGCCACTCTATATCGGTGGCGTGCCCTCCACTCCACGAGGCTTGTCAAGTGAAGAAATTAGCCTCTCTAGATCAAGCAGGTTGGATCCAAACTCCATGACCAGACGTCCTAACCATACAGCCAAGGTCTCATCGGGCTTAGTCTTTGACTCTTTACACAATTCCTGTAGCTCAGTCCAGGTTCTAGTGTGATGAGTGGTGTGGATTGTCTCCCACAGTCGGCCGCTTGCTGCTACAGAACACGTAGCTGCTGTAGAAGCTGCCGCTGCATCTGTGGAGAGGGGCGGATGTTCTCCGCTCACTGCCCCCTCCCCATGGAAAGGAGGCGGGACTGCCGGAAGCGACGTTGCGTCGGTGGGCGGGGTCGTCGGACGGGTTTCCGCCAATTCTCCCGAAGCTCCTCCCTTCTCTTCCGGT
Source organism: Alligator mississippiensis (assembly GCF_030867095.1). Taxonomy (NCBI): domain Eukaryota; kingdom Metazoa; phylum Chordata; order Crocodylia; family Alligatoridae; genus Alligator; species Alligator mississippiensis. The sequence goes on along the minus strand of NC_081828.1, from coordinate 160,730,589 downwards.
TCCAGGCCGCTCACTCCTTCCTCGGCGCCATCTTGGAGTGGCGTCGACTTGGGGCTTCTCTCCTCCACCGCTTCTCGTGCCACCGGAACGGCCACAAGCAGTCGGGCTTCTAGGTCTGCATTCCTCCGCAGCAAAGTTGTCACAGCGCGAAGCAACACATCCAATACTCTCTCATCCCTTGGGGCTACACTCGTATGGCCTCTCAACCCGAGCGCCATTGGAGGGCTAAACCAGTCAGCCGTCGTCGGCTCTTCACCCTCCCGTGTGAGCTGCACGCAGCGAGCGAACTCCTGGGTGAGAGCCGGGTTCACGTCACCCGATTCCCATCTGGTGAGGGGTGTGGTATTCCCTCTCTCCTGGGGCCTGAACTGGACTCTCTCGCTGCCCATCACACACCCAAACGCCTCGGGGTGCAGACATGCCTCCCATACTTCCGATACCTCTTCTCCTTTTTCCTTCAGTGAAAGGTAGCCATCGATAAACCTTTCACCCACTCCACCCACCTGTTGATACGCGATGTGGGCACCTAATTCCTCAGAGCTGGCCATGTGGCGTCTCCCGCTACACCAGGGGCAACTTCTCACTAGCTCCTGCTCCATTAGATCGTCCCCAAATCCTGACTCTGATCCTGTCGATCCTAATCCCGATCCCGCTGATCCTGTTCGTGACGCCATGTGGGGGCCGAGGGGGGAATCGAGGATCAGGAGTCCTTGGGAACACTAGCTGGGGTTGCGGCTGCGATCCCGCGATGGGAAGATGGGTACTCTCTATCACCGGAGTGGAATCAGGCACAAACGAGACACGTATCAATTGGAAAAACAGAGGTAACTTTACTTACACTGTAGAGTCGTATACAGCGCAGGCAATCATAGTTGCAACAATTCTATTCTTTTAATCAGTATTCGAGGAGCTCTTGTAGACTGGGTAGCTCGGGTCTAACTCGGGCATGCAACACAGAGGATACATCGCAAGGCTTCGGCGGCGGGGAGTCGTTGGCAGGTGATCAAGCTGCCGGAGTTCCACTCCAGGGGAAATCATGGAGTTCTCCAACTAGGGCGGAAACGCCCCTAACCTTTTATATGGCTAGTGAGCCAATTGCCAGCCGCCATGTGGGAATAATTTAACATCGGCCAATTGTGTTATGCAAATCTGCATTTCCTTGGCGGGAACTCTATCCATGCCGGAACTCTTCACCGTGCCGAGACTTCCCCTGCCTTACCGTGCCTTGTGCTAGAAAGTTCCACTGTGTCAAGGCACTGATCCAAATCAGCTCTGACAGTGGTGTTTCATTTTTTAGATCAAAATAGATGGACATGATATCAGATCTCTTAATTTGAGACACTTCCGAGAATGCATTGGTGTGGTCAGTCAGGAACCAGTTTTATTTGGGACAACAATTAGAAACAATATAAGGTATGGGCGAGAGGATGTAACTGATGAAGAAATTGAGAAGGCAACAAAGGAAGCAAATGCATATGATTTTATAATGGATCTTCCTGAAGTAAGTACTATTCAAACAACTGAAATATAGTGAGGTGTTGAAATATAGCCATAGATGAAATAATTTTTCTTTTATGTCTGTTGGAGCTGTGTGAGACAGAGAGCACGTACAGAAAACGCAGCACAATGCTAAAGTACCTTAGCTAACACGTCATCTTATCTAACAGATTTACTCTCAAGCAGATATTTAGGGAAGCAGAAATAAATGGGAAGGCTCAAGAAGCAGGGACAGGTTTCTGTTATGGATGGAGTTAACTGAGAAACCAAAAGCTAGAAACATGCATGGTTTGAATACAAATGCATCTTCACAGTAAGAACATCTGTTTTATTTTTTTTTTTTCTTAAACCGCAGTCCCAAATGAGGGACAGGTGTCCATCTGCAAAATGGCAAAATACACCTGATGGAAACTCAGCAACAGCTGATAAATGTAAGCAGGAAAACATTGATTTTTACAGCCACCTTGTGGCTACAAGTGAAAATTGCAGCGTTTTTCAGAATTTGTGTTTTGAATGACTGAAGGGATAGATAGTCCAAGCAGAGCTAAGAGCATAAAAGCCCCAGTTCAATAAGGTATTCAAGCAGTGAGCAACTTCAAGCTCCCGAGTATCCCTACCATTCTGAGCAGAGGTGCTTACAATGATGCAGGAGCTTAAGTATCTTTTGTTGAATCCATGCAGCAAATCTGTCATGTTTTGTGATAGGCCATGTGACTTAGAAAAGGAGATCCATTAAACCACATCAGACCTTCCAAAAATTCCTTCTGCTACATTGGGTCACTGCTCTGGCTTTTATTACTTCATCCAAAAATATTAGAGACCATCTGCTTCTGGGTACAATATTCTTTTTTCTCCAGAAAATAGTTATACAGTGAGTTTGTATAGTTTTTCTTCAAATCATATTTCTAGATTGCTGCTTGTGGATTTAACAATGTAATAATAGCTCGTATTTTGCTAGACATATATTTATTTAGTGTCTTTTGGCACTCTCTATGGGCTTGATCCGTCAACTTTTAGATTGAGTTGATGAGGGTCTTTCTGTCAACTTATAGAATGGACTTCAGATTTGATCGTATTAGCAATTAACTGTTTATACTGGAAAATTAATAGTTTTGCTAATGTTGCTCTAGAAATTTAATACCCTTGTGGGAGAAAGAGGAGCACAAATGAGTGGAGGCCAGAAACAGAGAATAGCTATCGCTCGAGCTTTGGTGCGCAACCCTAAGATTCTCCTTTTAGATGAGGCCACATCTGCCCTGGATACAGAAAGTGAGGCAGTTGTCCAAGCTGCACTGGAAAAGGTGACTCCTGTTTTTGACACAACCTTCTATTTCTGTTTTCTTGTATCATATGTTTACTTCAAATGTGTGAGAGAGATAAATTAACATAATTATTACTCTTTTCTCCTACAGAAGTTGAACAGTGAGGCGTAAACACTTGGCCTATCACAAATGATTTTTAATTCTTAAATTTTTAGAATTGGCATCATCTTGGCCATATCTTTGAAATTAACCTTAAATATGAAATATCTTAATTGGAGGAATAAGCACAAAAATGCAAAATGCAGTAAAACCTTAATATTTCACGTGTGGAAGTATTGATATCTGGTGGTTAATGTTTCATAGAGATGTGCAACAGCAAAGAAGTTTCTATTCTTGTTGAACTCTACTGACAGCTATCCCCTCCAAAAAATAACTTGGCCAAGACCCTAACCTTTGATAAGATTCTGTGATACTCCATCAGTAAAGAAATCTCAGGGAAACAGCAGAAGGCAAGGAAATACCTGGTGAAGAAAGATAGCATTTTTGATTTCATGCCACCTTAACTTCTACCTATTGGGGCTGAGACAAATGCACACATTGCTCTCTGTGTCCTCTGCCACATAGCTAATCCCTCTAAGAACTATGCACCTATGCAACTTAGAGCAGCTCAGGGCTGTAGCCTTTAATTTTAAGCAGAAGAAAAGCAGAGATGTACAAATAAAGCAAAAGCAGAAAAGTGAGCTTTCTGACTGACTTGATGTGGATGACTGCAAGCAAGTTATGACTATAGCCCAGCACAGAAGGACCAGGAAATGCATCTGGGTTTTAGTTGAGTCAGTTGTGAAAAATTCATGGACTGTCAGGATGTTTAGCAAATGAAATCAATAAGATGTAGCAACAGTATCAATACTACAAATTAGAGTAAATTACAATAAATCATGAAGCCCCAGGGGACATGAATTACAATTTGATATTTTGTTTACAGGCCAGCAGAGGTCGAACCACAATTGTTATAGCTCACCGGCTTTCCACCATTCAGACAGCAGATGTAATCATGACCATAGTGGATGGCACTGTGGCTGAAAGAGGAACACATGCAGAGCTGATGGAGAAAAAGGGGCTATATTATTCACTTGCAACAGCACAGGTACACTTAGTATTTATTTGTGTGTGTAACTATAACATGCAGGAATTTCAGTCATGCACCAAGACACCACTGTATGCAATTTTAGACCCTAAAGTTAGAAACAAAAACATAACTGTTTGATTTTAGCCACCCAGGTACTTTATGAATGTGTGAAAGTTTAATTTTAGGATTTTTTTTGTGTGCGGTCTATCAACTTTGTTTATCTGTGAAGATCTAAAATATTTTTTTTAAGATACTACATGCTTTCAGTTCAGGTTACTCTGCCCAAAAGTTGAAAGCACAATGTTAACTAAAACCAAACTACTCCCTATGCAAAAAACAAAAAAGAAAGAAAGAAAGAAAGAAAGAAAGAAAGAAAGAAAGAAAGAAAGAAAGAAAGAAAGAAAGAAAGAAAGAAAAAGAAAGCCTTCGAAGTGGTTCATTGTATAGGAACACGAGGCCTACCCAAAGAAGTTAGGGGACTCTGTCCTCCCACACCCACAGACATCACAGAATTGACTGGAAACCAGATCCCAGACACACCATTCAGCTTCCTTGTGGTACAGCTCCTTGGGGATTGGCTGGCAGCTGCTGTTGGGAATCTCAGCTAAAGCACAGAGGGAGGTTTTCACAACCCAAAGGAAAGGCAGTAGTCTACTTTGTAACTTAATTCCTAAATGTATTGTTAGATCTACTCGACAAACAAAATGCCTGTCAGGACCAGATGCCCATAACTTTGCAGGCAGCCATGTGCTAGAACAGATTAAACATTAAACAAATTTTAAAGAGAAAGGATGACATATCCTAGTTCATCTGAGTCTCTCTGTTTTGTCCGCCTGCACCTGGCCTGACCTAGGTGAAAGCTTAAACTAGGACTGGATACCTCTGAATGAAATGAGGTTAATTTACCACAGATTCATGTCACTCAGTGAGGGATATGATGGAACATATTAAATGGTTACAGCTGACACTTGCTCACAAGCAGCAACCCCCCTTTTAAAACAGCATTATTGTTCATCTGTCTATGCCCTTATAGTCAGAACATAGAAATGTCTAGACACTGGAAATCTTGCATTTCTTGCACTTTTGGTTTAGCACCATTGCAAACCCATCAGTGAAATGGTCAGACTGAGGGTGTGCTATGGACAACGAAATGTGGGGCATAGAATTTTTTCCACCATGTCGTCTAACTGGGTTAGAATACAGGCTGGCCAACACTAATTCCACTACTATTGACAGCCCAACAGTCAAATAAAGGTGCTGGTAGAACACTAGTGAGACTTTCATGAGACCTTTGATCAAACTTAGGCTAAAACTGACAACGGAATAATTTTCATGCAGAGTTTTCATACCATCTGTGGTAATATGATTATTGAACCACTCCCATTAAAGATAGTTTTAAAACAGCCAACAACTATAACTAGGCTATTTGGCTTTTAGCGCTTGTATATTACTCCAGGAAAGATTTACAAAACTTACACTTATCCTCCTGTAACCTGGAAAATTGCGTTTTAAATTATATTAATATTAACCATTACTTATACTGCATGTTTAGGATTGTTGTACTACTTGAAATTCTGTTACCTGTACTGTTCAGAATGAGTGAATGGCAATATTTATTGGGGAGTGACTGTGGATAGAACTAGAAGTAAGCTCAGAGGAAATGGTTTCAAAATACTAGGAGTGAAATCCTGCACCTGTTGAAATCAATGGGGGTCTGCCATAGATTCCAGTAGGGTTCAACATTTCACCATCCATGTGCAGGTGAGGCCAAACATATTTATTTCATGAAGTTCTCTACATCATTTAAAACAGAAGTAAAATATATCTCAAAGTATTCACAGGTGTAGTTTACTTGCAAACTTTGATCCACTTCTGAAAGGAGCTGAGCAAGTTCATCTGTCATGGAAGTCAATGAAAACACCTAGGTTTTATTTAGACTTTCACAGGGTTGGGTTCTTATAAGGAAGACAAGTATAACTTCCTTACCATTTGACACAAAGCCTTAGCTTTTATTATAGTGTAAACATACAGATAAACAGAGAATACGCTTTTAGCTGGAAGAAGTGACAATGCTCTAAAGGAAATATTTTAACTTTATTTGGAAGACACATGAAGATGCAAATGTAGTTAAATGATTAAATTTCATATAGCAAATCAGGGTATCAGGCCACTGGCAGATGCTCAAAAAATCACATGAAGTGATTTTTTGGAATGTGATCAATGGGATTTTTTGGGATGTGATGAAGCTGGAATGTGATCAAAAAATCACTTCCCAACAGTCATTCACCTTACATGGTAGGATGTGCTATTATGGAGATCAGGGACATATCCCTATCATGATTGCCAGTAGCCCAGCTGAGGCATGGAGAGATTGAAGGTTTCCCACAGGTAGAGCTCAGAGGTTGTTCCAGCTAGGAAGTTTAAACCCCTTCACTGACATGCCCCAGCAGGGGTAATGGACTTCGTGAGTTAAACTCTGCAGCAGGGTGAGCCCTTTGGCTCTGCCTGCTCCATCCTGTGGTAGCCCCAGGAATACTGGGGACCTGGGGCTGCCTGAAGGGAATGCTAACAATTGGCTGATTGTCAGCTTGAGGCTGGTTGGAGACCAGGGCCATCAGGGGCTGATTCCAACAATCAGGTAATTATCAGCATCAGGCCTCAGACAGCTCTGGGATATGGAGATGCTACACGTTCAGTTTAAGGCTGCATGAAAATCAGTTACAAAGCTGTCCTACATTATATGTGGACCATCTTTGTGGCTGGTTTGCCATTTTATGGTGCCTTACATTTTGTAAATGTGTGGCACCATTGCCAATTCTGGTGCAATTAACATGTTAATCATGCCATAGATGTAACATGTGCCAGAGGCCTCATAGTACTTGCATGACACTGCAAATAGAAATTAAGTCCTTTTATTACAACTACACTGTTGTACTCAATATATTTGTAACTGAATTTCTGTTGTGTTTAAGTCAATTAAAAAAGCAGAGTACAGTGAAGAATCAGCAGAAACAGTTCCCATAAAAAATCGTGAAGAAACACCACCCAGCAACAGCTTGATCTCTGAAAAAGCAAGTATAAAACATATTCCACAAAAGGTGTCTGAAGAAGAAGTCAAACCTGAAGAGGTAATCATTTACAAAAGCTACATTTGATTTTCTTGGTGGGTCTTGCTCAATCCTAAAAAATGATTAGTTATGGTGTGGTACAATGAAAGGATATGAGTTTCAACAGATCCTGCAGAGTACTTCCAAAGAAATGGCAGCAATTTTGAATAGATCAGTCTATTAAAGATTATCTCAGTGCCAGTTAGAAAGGCTGCTTCTTCCTTCTAAATTCATATATCTGATTCATGTGCCAGTCAGCAAATTGATTAACTTTTCTGTTTCTGGTTGTCCTCAACTCTCATACTTTTATTAGGAAAAACTTTCTCACTAGAAGGGTAGTGGAGCACTGGAACAAGTTACCTAGAGAGGAGGTGGAATCTCCATCCTTGGAGCTTTTTAAGGCCCAGCTTGACAAAGCCCTGGCTGGAATGATCTAGTTGGGGATGGTCCTGCTTTGAGTAGGGGGTTGCATTAGATGTCCTCCTGAGGTCCCTTCCAATCCTAATTTTCTATGATTCTATGACAATACTATCCTCCTTTGTAATACTGCTTTGGCACCCTTGGGTCAAAGTTGCTACCTTGTATGAATGCAAGACACAACTATTAACACAGATGTTGCTGTTAAGGTTATTATGGAGTGAGTATCATAGAATGGATTGGGCCATTTGCAGATTCTTAAATTTCTTTTTCTATAGGCAGTGTACAAGTAGTTCAACTCAGGTCTCTGAAAATGAAAGGAAATAATTGTACTTTACAAAGATACAATAATTGATGTAATGTTTCTGTTTTCTTTTATAGGAACATCTGCCCCAAGTTTCTTTGCTGAAACTTTTTAGATTAAACAAATCTGAGTGGCCTTTGATTGCAATAGGGACGCTGGCTGCCATTATAAATGGAGCATGTTCCCCCGTCTTTGCTGTCATATTTGGTAAAATTGTAACAGTTAAGTGTAAGAATAATTGTTCTTTAATTTAACTTTAGAAGGACTGTAATGAATGTGACATGACTGGAACCTTTGGCCCCATCTACACTACCATGAAACCATGCTAGCCAGAATCATATTACTGTAGCTGTCTGGTCATTGAACATTCAACCTGGGGAGATTAGGAATATGGTGTGCTTGCTCTAGGGAAACAGTGTTTGCATCTGTCTGCATAAAATTTGTTCTGACTAACATAGTTTCTCTATACTATAATAATTCTTAGCACTCATGTTGGACCAACTGAGTTGGAAAAAAGTTCTTTGCAAGCTTTCAGAGACAACCATCCTTCTTCAGCCATAGGGAGTCTCTGCTGTTCTGAGATGTCCAAGCAATGAAAGAAGAGTGCTTGTGCCAGAAAGCTTGCAAAGAAATTTTTTTCCAACTACTCAGTTGGTCTAATAAAAGATACCACATCTACCCAAAGAAGCTTGCCTGCCTATATCCTTAGACCAACATGACAACAATCAGAAAACCCTGTAGCATTCATATAGCACTTTTTTCCATTTACAGAGCCCGCAGCATCCCTATGACATAAGAACATAGGAAGTGCCATACTGGGTCAGACCAGTGATCTATCTAGCCTAGTATCATGTCTCTGACAGTGGCAGGAGCAGATGCAATGCAAGAAGAGCATCGAACTGGGTATCTCTGGAGTGATCAATAGTCAATTCAATAGTCTCCCTAGCATCCACCGTATATTGGGTTAGAGATGTCAGAGAAAACATCTCCAGCCATTCTGTTCACCTATTATTTACTCAGTTTTCCAGGTATAAGAAAGTGGAAATCACAGGAAAGATCACTCTTAGAGCATGGTTTAAAACAGAAGTTTCTGGCCTGTGCATCTGTACTTAAAGCAGTGGGCTACATTTTTTTTCTATCCCTTTCTTATGCAGGTGAGGATCTTTCTGAACTGAGGGCACTGACAGATGTGGAAAAAAGCACTTTACCAGAAGAGGAAGCTCATTAGTTTGACCCGGATCCTAACCATCTGTATAGATCAGACATTTTAGCAGGGCTTTTTTGCGGCTTTTAGCTGAAGGTGATTGAATCGGCTATTAAAAAACAGTGCCAAAAAGCCCCGCTGAGGTGTGTAATCTATATAGACATTGGATGAACTGGGTCAAACTAATGCAATGCCCCTTGTGGGGATGTGCTGCACTTGGTATGGGGATGCACTGAGCTGAAAGTAAAGCTCTGTTTTTGGGAGCTTTTTCACACCTGTAAGCAACCTGAGAGTCGGTGAGGTGGGATCTTTTTTGAGAAAGAACACGTCCCTGAAAGGTTCTATCCATTGAAATAGTGGCAAATAAAAAGGTTTCTTGATCCTATTAGGGAGTTATGCCCCCTCTGTTGTAAAAGTACTTAGCAGCCAAATGCTGACAAGATATTTTTCTATTCCTGCTAAGTTTGAATTCAGTGCTTTTTCAGCATTTAACAGATAGAGAGTAGGTATAATAATTATTACTGTCTAGAAGTTCAAACACAGGTAAGTGGATAGTAACCAGGCAGCTGAGATACACCACTAGCATTCTCAGTATGGTCCCAAACAAAATAGGCTAAGAAAGAATGCATGAAGGTCCCCAGCAAAGGAAACACTTGTGCATGCACCTAAAATTACACAGGTTTAATTTAAGTGTTTTGTAAGAATTTTAAAAAGAATTTTAATAATTCAGTAAAACAGCTGCCTTTCCTCTCCCACCAACATAATATAGACTGATAATAAATAAATAAAAACTATGAACTATTATAAGATTATAATGATGACATACCATCTTCTACTTTTAACTATTTTTGTTGTTCTAAATGTTCATTTAAATTCAACTAAGTTTTACCAAAGAAGAAGAAAAAATTGAATGAGTATTATTTTTCCCAATTTTTGTATTGTTAAAATTAACAAACTTTATTTCTTTGGGTTTCTTTCCAAATATACTTACCAGTATATTTTTTTTAAGTGCCTGAGTTCCTGTGACTTTCAGTGGGTTAAAATTACTAAAGTGTTTTTGAAAACGTTATGCTTCTTCCTTTATCTTAGAAATATTCATATAAATGTTTTTCTAAGTCTGCGCGTTTGTGTCTGTAGGATGAAGGCAGCTAACCAAACATTCATCTTTTCTTCCATTTCTGCAGATTTTTGAAATAAAAAATGTCAGTACCTCATACAAAGAGCAGATCCAACATGAAGCTAACATTTTGTCCATCATATTTGCTGGGATAGGTGTTGTTTCCTTTCTGACTTATTTCTTTCAGGTAAACTCTCATTTAAAAATGACTGACTTTTTAAATTAATTGTGGGTTTAAGACTGGCAACTGAGGGATCGTGGTATAAATATGGAGGGGAAATTGGCAGCTACATTGTTCATCTCATTATATTGTTTTCTTTTTATTATTATAAACATTTTATTATTATTTATAAATTATTTATTAGTATAAATTAAATTCACATCTAGAGATAAGTGCTATGTTTATCAATGTATTTGATGCATAAATATTAGAATTTCTAGGAAGTTAAAAATGATTTGATCAATGTATTTGATGCATAAATATTAGAATTTCTTGGAAGTTAAAATTGATTTTTTTTAAAAGTCAAAGGTATAAAATAATACTCATTTCTTTTTCAGGGATTCCTTTACGGGAGATCAGGAGAAATCCTAACAATGAGATTAAGGCATATGGCATTTAAAGCCATGCTGCGACAGGTTAGTGTTAGAGATTCATCATTTTCTTACTTCCCCTTGTAAAAATAAATTACAAATAGATCAAACATTTGCCTGGCAGTTATGTTAGAAGGCCACCAAGTCATTTTATACCATTAAATTCACCAAGAGACCGTCATTAAATATGGTGGCAAATCAACCCTGTTCTAACAATTGGAATAGGATTTTGAACGGTTATAAAGTGGCTCATCTGTCCACACAGGCTAGGCCAAGACATGTTAGAACACTGCTGAGCTGCAACTGCAACATATAACCTCAGTATTTTTTTTCAGTGTGGAAGGAATTTAGGATTATCACCTACTTTGGTTTATATTGCGTTAATTTTAAACGAGGCTTTTCGCTGCTCAGATCATACTCCCATTCACCATGTGTACCATGCTCCAACTCATCATTGTTTTTATTTAACTCCTCAGAGACAGTGTGTTCTCATGAATTTTGGTCAATGTCACTGGCCTTCAAAAGCCCCATGGCATGAACTTTAATTTTCTGAACAGTATCATTAAGAGAATCTCCAAGGACGAAGAAGGGGATCTCCAAGGATGCAGGAAGAAACACAAACTAAAAAAAATTTCCCTCACTGGCTTCCAGTAAACTTCCTTCTGCCATGCAGGCAAATAGACATTGCTCCACCTTTCTGACTGATTCCTAGACCTCTACCAGACCGGGCAGGTAAAAGCATGGTGGGATCTGATGTGCAATCTTCACAATTGCACTTCCTCTCATGTCACACATGCATGGCAGGATGTTTGATTGTGGGATCAAGCATCAGATTCCATCACACCTTATTGCCAGCACAGGGGGAGCCCAGGAACATAATCCCAGGCTTCCACTGCACTAGGGTTTCCATATTTCCAGTTCCAAGAAAAAGGACATCTGTCAGAGGCACACCTCACTGGTCACCCACAGCCCCTTGGCTCTGCCAGTGGCCCTCACTCCCAACCTGCATCCCCTCCATCTGTGCTGCTGCCCCTCACTAGCAACCCACAGACCCCTGGCCTGGCTGGTGCCCCTCACTCCTCACCCACAGTCCCTCCCCCACCCCCTGGCTATACTGTTGCCCCTTAGTCCCAACCCGCAGCTCCCCAATCCCTGCTGGTGCCCCTCACTCCTGACCCACAGCTCCCTCCTCCCCCCCCCAGCCCTGCCAGAGGGGGCCCCCAGATGCCCCTGTCCTGACCAGGCCAGACCACGGTAGTTCTGATTCATGTAGGTGGTGGTAGAGCAAGTTCAGACATGGCCTGGGTGGGAGGGATGAGAGGATCCTTGTAGCACCCTCTGCCCTGGGCTGGGACTCTAGCGCCATGCCAGGTGGCCTACCCGGGCCTCCCCTACCCTGGGCAGTATTTCCCGGCCAGCCCAGGCCCACAAGCAAGGGCACCAGCCCCAGTGCTGCCAGTCTGGCCATGGAGTTCCCCATTGCCCTCAAAGGGCTCCCCTTCCCCCTCTCCCCTTTCCCTGCTGAAGGGGCAGGTGCCTGCCCCCCACCCTTCCTTCCCTGCCACAGCCCCAGTGCTCGGACAGTTTCCCCCAGTGCCTTGCACACCCATCCCCTTCACACCCACCCACACACAGACAGTCCCAAGCCGTGGCCCTCCAGCCCCCACCCCCCAGAGACTTATCTGCATCCAGCTGCTGAGGCTGCTCCTACAATCCTGCCTGGCTGTATGCCGGCAACGTGTGTGGACACATGCAGACCCCCACATGTATACACCCACTGCCTCTAATCGCCCTGCCCCTTCCTCTGCCAGTGAAGTGGAGCAAAATTCTAGACATTGTTTCACATTTAAAAAAACTGACAGAGATTGGAAGGCCCAAAAACAGGACATGTCTTGGAAAACCCAGATGGGGGAGCACCTACAAAGGCTAAATATCTAAGTCAGCAGGACCAAACGAACTACACCCAAGAGTGCTAAAAGAACTGGTTGATGTCATCGCACAGCCATTGGTCAAGTTATTTGAAGACTTTTGATGCTTAGGAGAGGTCCCAGAAGACTAGAAAAAAGCCAATGTGGTTCCTATCTTCAAGAAAGTGAGAAGGGAGGACCTGGGAAACTACAGGCCAATCACTTTGATCTAAATCCCACGTAAAATCCTGGAGAGAAAAATCAAAGAAACCATCAAACACAGACTAACTGAAGGCAGTATTCTGAAGGGTCACCAACATGGCTTCATCATGGGCCGGTCGTTCTAGACCAACCTCATTTCCTTCTACAATCAGGTTACTTACCACCTGGATAGAGAGAATGAGGTTGATGTCATATACATGGACTTCAAAAAGGCCTTTAACCTGGTCTCACATGATGTCCTCCTGGTCCAATTGGAAAAATGCAGCCTCAACTACTTCATGGTCCAGTGGCTAGGTAACTGGCTCCTTGGCAGGGCCCAAAGTATTGATGCAACTGGGTCATCATGGTAGAGGGTGACCAGTGGCGTCCCTCAGAGGTCAGTACTTGGACCAGTGCTCTTCAACATGTTCATTAACGATTTGGATTCAGGTATTGCAAGCAATCTGGCAAAGATTGCTGATGACACCAAGCTATGGGGGAGCTTTGTCATGCTCAAAGACAGGCTGGCAATACTGGCCAACCTGGACAGGCTCATGAGGTGGGCAGACCTCAGCCTGATATTGTTTAATACAGAGAAATGTAATGTGCTCCATCTGGAGAGAAATAACCCACAACACACTTATAGGCTTAGCAGTGCTCTGCTTGCCAGCACCACAGCTGAACGAGACCTGGGTGTCATGATTGACAACAAAATGAACATGAGCCACCAATGCTATGCCATAGCTGGCAGAGCTAACCAAGCACTGGCATGCATCTACAAGGCATCTCGAGTAAGACAAAGAATATCATCCTCCCACTTAACTCAGCCTTGGTGAGACTGCAGCTGGAGTACTGTGTCCAGTTTTGGGCATCACACTTCAAGAAGGATGTGGAGAAGCTCAAGAGAGTCCAGAAGAGGGCCACAAGCCTGATTAGAGGCCTAGAGACATGTATGAGGAGAGGGACTTGGGATTGTTCAGCCTGGAGAAGAGAAGACTCAGGGGGGACTTGGCTGCAGCCTATAAGTATATCAGGAGCATACATCATGGTTTTGGGTAGCATCTATTCACCAAGGCCCCCCAGGGGAGGACAAGGAATAATGGGCACAAGCTGATTGAAGATCACTTCAGGCTAGACATAAGGAAAAACTTCTTTATGAGCCAAGTGCCAAGGGTTTGGAACAGGCTCCCCGCAGAAGTGGTACAGTCATCCACCCTAGCGAACTTCAAAAAATGTCTTGATGCCCATTTTGCTGGGATCATTTGATCAGTCTTTCCTGCCCACCTGCAGTGGGGCTGGACCCAGTGATCTGTAAGGTCCCTTCCAGCCCCTAACAACTACGAAACAATGTATGGTAACCCTACCCTGCACCAGCAAGTAGCAAACTCCCACAGCTGGGAGCCCCTTCAGCTGATGAGGCCCCCAGTTGTGGGGGCAGACCATGTGCTCTCCTAGCTGGGAGTCCCATCGGCTGTGGGTTCCCAGCCACAGGGGCACACCCCTGGCCACCCATTCAGTTAATCGCATAATAGGAACCAGCCACAAAGTTGTTATACAATTTTTGTAGAATAACTTTGTGGCTTTTTCCTTATTTTATGATGCCATTAATTGCTTTAATTTTTGGCTAGGTTATCACTTAAGATGTGATTAACTAGTTAATCACATCTTACATTTCACACATGGCAGATATCTTGAATACTAAATAGACAAGGTGGGGCAGAAAGCGCAGCAATGTTTTCTTGATCAGAGCACAAAGAAATTATTACCAGGCAGGCAAGAACAAATAACCCTCTCACTATCTAAGCTAGAGTTACCAATGGCCCCTAATGTCAGGGCTGAATCCTGGTGTCTGTGCCCCATGGAGTTTCTAAATGGGACTTCTGTCCTGATTTTGAAAAATTGGTCACAACTCTGAATGTTCACACAGTGCAAGATAATGCCTTGCTATGTCTGTTGAGGGGACTCAATACAATGATGCTTTTGCCAGCTGGATGTATCCATACTACCAGATCAGAAGGACTATCTCCTGAACCAGAAACAATATAGTACTGATTTTGCTGAGCTACACCTGAACTAATCATTTCTTCCTCTGAGCAGAGATACACAATTAGTATGCCCATAGTGCTATGTGGATGCTAATTAGTCTGCTGACGGAGGTGACTATACTAAATGGGATCAGGAGTACGGTTCTAGTTCTGGAGGTCTATGGAACATCTGGGATTGTTTCCTCGATTTTGCTCCCCCATAAGTTGGCTTATTTCATTCTAATTTTGTTGTTTCTGGAAGCCAGTAGCCTGGAGCAGGCACCAGTAAGAGCACAGAATGATCCTGAATGCTTCTACAGACTTTGACTTTTTCAGGTCTCTAATAAGATCCACAGTTAATATGGTTGTACCATTCATGCCCAATTCTATATGTAAAGATATGTAACATTGTCATTGGACATTCATAAATTTAACTGCCTCTATCAGTACAGCATACATGGGACCATACAGAAGCTAGAAAGGAAAATTACTAAGAGAAAAGCATGGTGGCTGGTTATTTTACCTGCACTGTCTGCACCTGTTTCACAAGAGAGCTGAATTTATCTGTTTACCTAGATTTTTTTTATAAAATATGGGAAAGTTTTTTATTACAGTAAATGTTTGTTTTATCAGCAGTCTTGTTTTGTTTCTGTAATGCTGTTCACCTCTGCATATGTAGAGTAAGTTTTATATTTCCAGTATCTCTTATATCTTGGCCAGATTTTACAAGATTTTGTTTCCAGCACTTAGCAGCTATAACTATGCCTGCCAAGAGCAAATGATTAATCACATCTCTGAAGTAACTTAAAGGCTGTTGATCAAGTAATAATTTCAAGAAGCAAAACTTAAGGGCAAAATAGCTGTTGAGTCTTCTAGGTGGCAGGGAAGATGTATTTTGTTACCTTTGGATGCCAGAAATGTCTGAATGTTAGGTCCTCTTGGGTGTCGAACAGAACTTTCTATGGGCCTTGTCGCTTTGCTGCTTCTGCAGATCTCACTGTACTTGTTTAACTGGTTTGGCTGTTCCTGTTCCTTCCTTGATTTCTGTTCAGGGAGCCTCATGTGGTTCTGGTGCTTTCCTGTGTGCAGGTGCTCCAGGCACACAGCCTCTGCTGAGGCACTATAGGAATAGCTGCTTGGAACTTCCCAGGGTGCACTGCAGGCCTCTATTAGACTCAGAATGGTGATCACCACATTTATCCATGTTGTAGAAAAATCCTCCTACGGTGGTTGTAACCAAACCAGATAATAGCATCACAAACTTGTTACAGAAATACATCTGTGCTCATACTGGTGGCTGGGTCTAAGGCTTACTTTCCATTTAAGACTTACCTTCTATCCATATGGTCTGATTCTCATCCTGTTGAAATTAATAGAAACATTCAACTTGCCTTAGGATTAGGCCCATACTTCCTAAAAACAGAAAAGAAAATCAAGATTCTGATCCCTGAGATACTTTTAGCATTATTTAAAAGAAAGTGTTTTAAAATCAAAATTAAAACCATTTCATAAAATTATGTTAGTCTTTCAGACTATATTTAAAGCAGCCATACAATAGTGACAGAATGAAAGTGCCCAAGTCAAGTCCAATATCTGCCTCCAAGTAGTCTTCCCATGGATAGAGAAGTTGACATTGAAATATATTTGAATATTTAACACTTTTATGCCTCAACTTCACTCGTTAGCTAAAATAAATCAAGTTCTACAGCTAGCTTATCTTAGCCCCAGGCCTGAAATCAGAAATTATACTGATGCTGACAACCCACCTAGTGTCTCTTTGTAACCCCTAATTGATCTTCATTTGATCAGTATCTAAAAGTCAATCTGATATATAGGACCACCCAGGGGCCCCCACATTAGCATGACATCCACTCTATAAAGGCTAATTGTTGACCTCCTTTGCCTACACACTGCAGGTTGCTGGGCATAATAAGATTTATAGGGGAGGCCCCTGAGTTTGCAGGGGGAGAGAATAGACTTAGACTATAGAACTGCAAGAAAATAAAAAATCTAGTCTATCTTTGCTGAGAATGCAAAGGGCCAACGTTTAAAGAATCCCTAAAACGCCACGTGGGGATGTTTGTGTACGTCTGAATACACAAAATATCATGGGACAGATATTTAGAAGGTATAAATCAGCATAGCTTTATTGTAGTCAGTGAGGCTACAGTGAATTAGGATCTGTACACGATGTGTAAATCAGGTAATTGTTTGCACAAATTAGTTTTCAAGTGTAAGTGGCCATAATAAGTGGAAATGGCTTTTGTGAACGAATACCTTTGGCCTTTTGTCATGTGGTGTTTTTTCAATCTGTTTTATAGGACATCTCTTGGTTTGATGATAAAAAAAATAGCACTGGAGCTTTGACAACAAGACTGGCCACAGAAGCAGCACAAGTTCAAATGGTATGTATGAGTCTAATTTTGTATCTATGTAACTATAATTAGATGCGTTTCAGTCTGTGTGGTTGCTGGTAACACATGACAGCCTATAAAGTTGGAAGACCAGTACTTCTCTCTAGGTAGTGAAAATGAACAGAAAGAAGGCAGATTTAGGGAGAGGTGGTAAAGTTATTCGAAAGGGTTGAAGAAAGGGGTATTTAAATAAGGAGAGACAATATTAGAGCAAAGAGAAAAAAAAAACAGGAAAATAAACTGAGCTAAATGTAGGAAACACAGGGAAGGTTTAGAGTAAGGGTGAATGAAGAAAGGAAAATCCAATATTTAAAAATGGACCTGAACTAAAGATATTGTCTCTGGATCTGGATTTGAACCTTTCTAAAGTTCAACTGCGTTTAGATCCAAGGTAATGGTTTAATCCACCAAGGGGTGCAGCTTCAAGTTCAGAGCAGAATAGAAGTGTTTACATTTCAGGTTTCAGATTAAACATCTCTAAAAGGAACAAAAGATTAAAGTTAAGCATGGGACAGAATGAATGCAAAGTTAATACTGCTATAGATATCTTGTAGAGATTCTGTGTAGAATGTAGTAAAATCTTTTTCAGAAAATAGCAAAATCACAAAAAATGCTTTTCCAATGAACTAAAACCATTCTCAAGTTCAGAGTTTAGTTTTGGTCAAAAAGGGGGGAAATTATGAGAGAGTCAGAAAATCTTATTTTTAAATGGATCATTTGAATCATTTTAAGTAAATATTTCAATTTTAGTTTCAAAACATCATTTTCATTTCAAAATTGAACTGGGCTTTGAAAGAACTATGTTATTTTGGGTTGAATTACATGTTGGTTTGCTCTGCAATCCCTCTCCCTCAAAATCATTTGTTTATATATTTCAGTGTGTATAGTAGAAAAAACCAAGAATTTCCATTTCAGGTCAGTCCTAACTGATTTTTGGCTGGTTGGCGGTTTGTCCAGCAAAGCCAAAATTTGCTTAGCCCTAACTCTCAATTTCAGTTAACGTTTTAACTCAAATAGTAAAACAGTGTGGTCAGCTATTTTTAAGAGTGGTTTACAGAATGGAAGAAAAAAAATGGAATACTTCAAAGTTCCTTTAAGAGTATAAAAAAAAGAGTATGAATATCATGACCACTGTGAATTCAACAACTTACATCCCATTGGTCCTTTCTTGATCTCCATAGGTATTGATCTACTCAATTCACGATTTTTGCAGAAACCACAAAAAAGGCAGTTTCCATGATCACTATGAAAACTGGTGTTCCCTGCAACTTTGCATGGAATCACTAGAAAAAAAGAAAGCTTACTAAAAATAAAATTTCAGCTCCTCTGTGGGATCTAGTGGCTGCTGCAGCCCAGCCATGCAGCCCACCTAGCGGATGGGAGGAAGCCGCTGACACAAAGGGTAGCAGTCAAGATGATAGCTGCCCTCTTCTCCCTCCACCACTGATTGGCTGAAAAGGCTGCCTTTTGTGCAGGTTCACCCCTCTCCGCCAATCAGCGGCAAGGGCCAGGGCCACATGAAGGGCAGCCCTCTCCACCAGTCAGAGTCAATGGGAGGGGCCATGTGAAAGGCAGCCCTCTCAGCCAATCAGCGCTGACAGGCAGGGCCACTGAGGCCCATCAGCCAGTCAGTGGTGGGGGAAGGTGGGGACTCACCCTGAAAAGACCAAGACAGTAGCCCTGAACACCAAGTGGCTCGCGATTTTTATTTCCCCTCCACACACTTTAAGTAGATACCTACTTATAGGTGAATAAAATTAGCAAGTCATTCTTTGTGGGGCTGCCTACAGTTAGGAAATATAAATGCAAATAGATAATGAGGCTGTTAAAATAGTGCTGTGAAGTTTCTGGATTGCACAATCCATTTCTGCCAGGAGAGTTGCAGCCAGAGTAAGAGACTTCTCTGAAATGTTCTTGGAATTTTACTGTTCCTCCCAGAAGTGCTTGCTATTATGCAGGTAGAATGAGACTATTTAAGACTCATTAGTAGATAATAGTGTTCATATTTTACCTGATTACAGGCAGTAGGCTCAAGACTTGGTGTAATAGCACAAAACATTTCCACCATGGGATTGTCCATCATCATTTCTTTTATATATGGATGGGAGATGACTCTGCTGATCCTAGTGATTGCTCCCGTGCTTACAGTAACTGGAATGCTGGAAGTTTCTGCACTGACTGGATTCGCCAACCGAGACAAAAAAGAAATGCAAAGAGCTGGGAAGGTAAAATGAGTCTTTTCCATAGCCTAACAGAACAAAGAGGGACTGGGAACTTTCACTTCTCTTCTGGCCTGTAGTGTGACCCACTCAGGGGGTATTTTCAACATACAACCAGTCCTCTTCATCTTTACACCAGTGATTCTAGTGCAGGGCTGGCCTGTGACTGGGACTTCTAGCTGCCACCACAATGCAGTAATAATACAATAATAAAAATTACTCCAAACTTTATACTGTAGAATGTTTAGCATCCTACCTAGACTGTATATTTTTCTTAAAGAAAAATATGCTAAGATTCAAAATTCAGATCAACAAGAATTCAGTCATCTATACCAGGGTTTAACAGAGAGCCTGGGGATCCCTGTTCCTTTAAGATAAAAGCAGCCCAGCCAGGGAGCAGTGCAGGCTAGTCAGGGTGCAACACCTGCCAGTTCCTGGGGCAACAGGGCAAATGAGACAATTAAGCACCTGTAGGAAGCCTGCAAACCAGAAATGAGCAGGGCCCTGAGAGCATATAAGCCTGGGGTTTAGGCTGGCAAAACAGTCTAGTCCTGTCAGCAGAAGGGTTAGGAGCTCCTGCCAGGAGAGCTACCCAAGAACGCTAGACTGTCTTCTTTGCTGCCTGCAGGAACAGTGAAGCTCAGGGAGCTCACAAGGAGCCCAGGCTGGGAGGTATGCCAGTGCAAGGGGTAGGGGCTTGAATGACTACTGAGTCCAGAGTGGGCAGAGGCTGAGACCACAGAGCCAGACTTATGTAGATTAAAAGGAAAGAGTCTGAAGAGGCTAAAGCCCCAACAGAGGGAACAACATTATGGTAACACCCATGAGGCTTGGGGTGCGGTGTAGGGAAGGATTGGAGGCACACAATTAGCCTTTAAGGCTGTAGGTGCCCTGAAGGGCACAGTTGACCAGAGAGGCCCAGCAAGGGGCCAGGGTGCAGTAGAGGTCAGCGGGGTCCAGTTGGACAGAGGTCATGTAAAGGCTCGTGGGCAACCTCCCTAATATTATTATTATTTTTCTATCAAGACACAAAGGGTGAGAATGGAAGGCACCTTAGGGGCAGAGTGAGATATGGTTATGAAGCCACAAGGGTGTGTCACAGCTGCCCCTGGAAACCCAATATGCTACACAGAGGTGCTCAACCCGACCTATTGACCCCTGGTGCCATGTCATTTGGCCCATGGGGCTCCTCCTGGATCTATGGGGAGTCCTCAGGCCTTAGCGCTGTGCACTAGGCTGGTGTGCAGGATAGCACAGGACCCTCAAAGCCTGATCATGGTGTACGGGACCAGACAAAGTCAGTATAAGCCCCTGAAGTCCGATCCCAGTGTACAGGACTGGGCAGAGACAGTACAGGGCCCCCAGGGTCCAATTCTAGTGTGTGGGGTCTAATCCAACTTGCAGACTGGCCCCATGACCCTCATCTGGCTGAGGGGCCAAAAGATTGAGCGCTGTTCTTCTATAGAATCCCAGGACTTGGGCCAAATATTACCACAGACAGTCCAGTAAATTTATGCCTAGCTTTGCATTTTTTTATTTTTTTTTTGGTGTATATCTACAATATTGAACATTTGAAATGCATTTTTTTAAAGACTGTGTTTCTTTCTGTGATTAAACCTTTGGTGGGGGGGGGGGGGAGAGAGAGAGAGAGAGAGAGAGAGAGAGAGAGAGAGAACAGGCCATTTGTTTTTCCACTTAAAATATTAGAGTCATGTAATAGCCATAACATTTCTTGTTGAGAAAATATTTACTGACATACAGGCTATGTTGAAAAGGGCCAGTGAGAGTAATAACTTTTTCATCTCATTTTATCAAATTGTTTGTTTTTCCTATTTAAATAAAGGTAGCAATAGAAGCTGTGGAGAACATTCGAACAGTTGCTTCATTAACTAGAGAGCGTGCTTTTGAAAAAATGTATGAAGAAAATATGCAGAAGCCATATAGGTAAGAAGCAATATCAATAGATATTTCATATTCAAGTAGGAAATCCCAGTAATTATCAGGTATATTGAAACCAAATGCAATGTCTCTATCCATTGCAACTGTTCTTCTCATTTCTATTTTAATTTTATTTTAAATGCTAATAAATAAAGTACACAAAGAAATAAAGGCTAATGAAGAGCCATATTAACATGTTAGGACAAACATATTGTTAAGAAGAGAAAGTTCTGGTGAAAAGCGAAAAGCAACAGAAGAATTAGAGAGGGTACAGAGAAAGGGCAACAAGAGTGATTAGCGGTATGGGGGCTTCCATATAAAGAGAAACCTGAAAAGGCTAGGCCTATTCAGTTTAGAAAAGAGACACTTGAGGGGGAACATGATAAGGGTTTACAAAATACTAAGTGGTAAAAAAAAAAAAAAGTGCATAGGGATTTATTATTTACTCTCTCACACAATATAAGAATTGGGGGTCATAAAATAAAACTAATAGGTAGTAAGTTTAAAACTAACAAAAGGAAGTTCTTTTTCATACAACATGTAATTAAAATGTAGGCCTCATTGCCACAAGATGTTGCAGAAACTCACAGTTTAACCAGATTCAAAAAGGGACTGGACAAATTTTTGGAGAAAAGATGCATCAGTAGGTACTGAGCATGCAAGGTAGCGGTACAGCCTCTGAATCAGAATTTATTAGACCAGGGATGCTCAACCTCTGACCCACAGGCCTGATGTGGCCCACAAAGCCATCACATCTGACAAATTCCCAAACTCCAAGCCCCACATTCCTGGATGGAGCTAGGTCTTGATCCCTTCTCGCTGTGAGTCCAGGATGGGCCCAGTCCATGCCCCCTTCCCTCTCTGAAGCTGGGCTACAGCCCCTTTTACCGTATGGGGCCAGATTGGGGCCAGGCCTTTCCCCTTTTTCCCCTGCGGGGCCAAGTTATGCCCCCTTTTTCTTGGGGGCTGAGCCAAGCCCCCTTCCCCTGCAGGGCTGGGTCACGTTCCTTCCTCTGTCGCCCTGTCACAGGGCCAGGTTGCCCCCTATTCCTCCTGCATGGCCAATTGGTGGCCACCATGCCAGCCTGGGTACCGGATCAGAATGGCCCTCGGTCCCACAGTCAGACCAGGCACCACCCATCTGGCCTGCTGAGGAAAAATGTGGAGCACCACTGTCTTAGACCTTGAATGCTGGAGGCTGCAGGTTGTAAAAATCCCTGGTCAGATACAGTTCACTCTCCCTTTCAGCATCCACTCTCTGCCATTAGGTGACAAAGGATACTAGGCAAGATCTACTCCAGTAAATGGTAGTTCTCAGATTCTTATGTTTTTATATGTATATAGATTTTGACTGCCCAAGATAATCTTGGTAATACATAAGACATAAATCATTATATTTTAGTTTCTTATTCTAAACAAATTACAATCTTTTCCATGAACATAATTTTCCATGAACTCTCTGGAAGGATGTCAGGAGACTGAGGTAGATAAAACTAAAAAAAAGGCCTACATAAAAAGTTGAACATCCAATATATTTTTGCAGTTCTAAGCACCAGTCCTGCAAACATTTATGCTCATGACGTCAAGTTCTGCCAGTTGCATTGGACTATCGGGACTGTCTTGGCACACTCCCTTTTGAGTAGAAATGGCATGATAACATCCCACTCCACTATATCTTATTTGTTCCAAAAAAGAGTAGACAAAAACTCAACCATACAAATCAACAAGTTTCCCTCTAATTGTAAAGCTCAGACCAAGCACCTCCTAGCCAACTCAGAAAATCAAAGCCTAACATTGCTTGTATGGGTATATATCTGGAGTCAGGAATATTTAAAATTAATTTATCTTTATGATTTGCACAGACAAAAGGCAGAGGTAGTGCTCCTAGGTAGATATCATATATAGCCCTGCTTTCTGGATCACATTTGGAGGGCCCTTATTTTCACTGATCCAAAATAGCTTTCTCTGTCACAGTTTGTTGCTGCCTGATTTTGTTCCTGTGAATAATAGTTCTGGGTTCATGCATGCAGGAGCAGGCCTGTAGCTATGTGTATATAAGATATTTATTTTTCCCCAGGCTGTTTATCCAGTTTACCTGTAACTGGACCCAGAGTCCTACTACAGTTCCACCAGTGCAGCATTACAGAGATTTTAGTAAAGGCAAGACCCAGGAATTCTTACCAGTTTTACACATGATGGACATTTGCTATATCTACCACCTATCACCTTCAGTCCCTGCAACACACCTGAATTACACATACGAACAAACTGTACTAGCTGCAGCAAATAAGAAAACTGGTCTTTCTGAACAGAAAGAATGTACCCTAATTTTTTTTCCAATTGGTTCATGGTTTCTGTACAAATGTTGTATGTTGCAGAAATGCTCAAAAGAAAGCTCAGATCTACGGTTCCTGTTACGCATTCAGCCAGGCTTTTCTGTATTTCACCTATGCTGCAGGCTTTCGATTTGGGGCATATTTAATTACAGCTGGAAGAATGACCCCTGAGGGCGTTTTCGTGTGAGTACTGCAAATTAATAAACATTAAGTATGTGCAGATTTACACTTCCCCTTAGTTCCCCAAGGATTTCCTCATCTCACAACCTTGTCACAAAGATAAATTATCATCAGATTAAAATGAAGTAGGGTTTATTTTATGTATTTATTCTGTGAGTACAACTAGAGACCCTATTGCAGCACTATAGCATTGCTAGCTGTATAATGGCCTAGAGCTTTGGAGAAAAACTGTGTTATTTTTAGTATATTTGGCAACAGAGAATTGGTCTCAAGTCCACCCCTCCCCCCCCCCCCCTCCCCCCCGGTATTTACTTGCATGACAAACAGAAGCCCTGAGTCGCATTAAAATCAATGAAGGTCTGCACAAAGATCATGATTGTACTGGAGAGTTGAGGCCCTTGGAAGTTAAGACTGCCTATGTCAGCTCAGTGAATAAGTAGAATTTTGATGATGGAAAGGAGGTCTGTTTTCTTTGAGGTTCTGTTCTTGGCCAAAAATTCTGAAGTTGTAGGATATAAAAAAGCACATTATGGGCAGGGATGCCAACTGTCAGTAAAAAAAAATCAGCTAAAATGGTTCTCAGTGAAGTCCATTTAAAAAAAAAAACTTTAGCTCTCAGTAAAAACAGTAAGCAGCTGCGGAGTGATGGAAGCTTTGATAGACAGGACAGAGCAGTGCCACCTGGTGTCTGAGTGGGAGTGCAGCACTCTGTTCTCTCAGCCATGTGCTGCTGTGTCCCAGGCTGCCTATAATGCTGCTGGGTCACAGGTAGGCTTCTTTGGGGTTCTGGGACAGGATAGGATGGAACAGGAGGGAAGTGGGGCCAACAGGAGTAACCTTTTTAACTTCTTTATGACTGATGTTAAACCCCTAAATTTGAACCCAAGCCTTCTAACTGGGGCCTGGCAGCAGGACAGGGCTGGAAGAACAATTGTATTTACATTATGTATAACATATATCAGTAAAAACATGTGTCAGTAATAAAGTTTGGCTATCAGTAAAAAGCTTGCAGATTGTCAATAAAAAAAAAAAAGATCTTAGGTTGGCAACTCTGACTAGGGAACAAATCCTGCTGTGCTATAGAGGGTGAATTCAACATGACTGCATAAGCAAGGGGAAGGAGGAGAGCAGGATATGAGGTTGCATTCTTGTGGCACAGGGTTCATTTGTTAGTAAATCCATGCACACCAGGGCATCTGTGGGGCAGAGCAGCTACGAGGCAGAGAGAAACTGCTACCAGGATCAATTTGTCCCTCCCCATCAACAGAGGGATCACAGAAACTCCTGCAACACCATGACAGAAGGGAATTTCTCCATTCATGCATATCTGGGACAGACTAGTATTCAGGCTGTGCATAGTACACATGATGCAACAAACAAATCATGTTCTTAAGGATTTTGAATTGGGGTCCAGATTTATTAAAGCCATTTTAAAAAAGGTTTCTCAGTTCACATCAGCATTTATTTCACCTGCCTTACACATTCACTGCTAGCTAACAGTTCTCCTTTTGCCACTTCATTTTTTGTGGTGTTGGATAGTAAAATGTAGAAATGTTTATCTGGCCCACAAAAAGCTTGGGCACATTCTTCTTTTGGAGCCAAAGCCTTTCAGCTGATGACACATTTTTGGAGCCTGCCTAAATCTGGTGTCATACTGTTGGCAACAGTTTTTATTTACTCTCACTATGCCTAATCATATATGCTAATAATATATGGGGAGTTATTGGCAATCTAGGTGAGCGAGATCTGCTTGGCAGATGCTCAAGAATTGAAAATAGTCACTTGAGAGAAGGAAGGCAGAAAGAAGTTCCCTATAGTTAAGACAGTTAAGTATTAAGCATGAAGGTTCAAGACAAAGGTGTGGTTTTAGAGAGTCCTCTCAGTTTGGCTACTCAAGAAACCAAGTTATATTGGTGGACAGAGCACAATATGTAGGCACCAGGAAAGTGAGAGCATAGTGAGCAAAGATCCACTGCTGAACACATGACCATTAAAATTAAGGCATACTGAGCTCATGTAGATAGGCAAGAGTTTGCTGAATTTAATGTTAGAAGGTTTTAAAATCAGAATGCAGCTCCAAGGTCTCTTATAAAGAACTTTCTTTTATCTTTGGAAACAATGCAGACAGGTTGAGGCATATGCTGATATTAGCCAGTCTAGCTATTTAGGGCACTGAATTTACTTAAGTTTTGTCCCAACATTTTATTATAGATCCCAATATATATCCAGCTTTAAGATTTCCTTATAAAATTCACTGTGATTTGATTTTAATTAAACTAAGCCATATCACATTTTAGACAGCAAAGATATTCTGTAACGTGTTTGTACATCATCAGCAAATCCTAATAAGCACTCCAATATCACATTAGCAGGTGGAGTGCTCCAATAATTAAAAGCCATCATATCTCTCCAGTAACTGCAGGAGTCATTAATGACACTGACACAGTAAGTGTTTCCAGAAGATAGCTGTCTGCCACAATAGCCATGAGAATTACATGTCAAATCAGTCCCATTAACAGGAGGCTCAGCAGGTGATAGACAAATCTATGAGAGGCATGTCCACAAATTTGTAAGAGAAAAGTGAAGCTTCTTGCCACCATATTTTTAGTGTTTACATTGTAACAGAGTATTTACATAGCATTACCATAGTGTTTACAGAAAAACACTTGATTATGATGAAGGGGAGGTTGTGGTAAAGAAGAAGCATCCTAAAGCTGCAAACATTTAAATTCCATCAACAACAGGATTGTTTTAGGAGCTTTTTGAAACCTTACAAGATATTTAAGCAGTTGAGAAATGAGAGGATGCATATTAAATATAGACTTTTGACAACTTTTTATGCTTGCTCTCACTCGAGGCAAGTAAAGATGTGAAGTCATCTTGAGGAGGCAGGTAAAAGTCAAGGATAAGAAGCAAAACACAATAATAAATTTTTACCTTGAAAGACCCATTACTGGGGTGTCCTAAAATGTAATCTTAGGACTGATGCTGCTCTATAGAATTGTAAGTAATATTGAGAAGTGAAAAAATGACATGACATGAAGAAAAAGAGCAACTCCAGTGGGACTTGACTTCAGAAAGAGAGTTAACTTCAGAGAACATCCATCTTTATGTGCATTCTTTGATGTTTTTGTGCTTTCCTCTGAGGGCCTTGGGTCTGGCCACTTCTGGAGACACAACACTGGACTAGATCAAGCACTAATTTGATCTAGTATAAGTGATAACATCTTATTAAATCTCACAATCACTGAAAATCTTCCTTGCATACTTTAAAGAAAAGATGCTGTACAATAAGTCTCCCCTCCTACAAGCTGATTTTTTTAAAGAGTTTTAAATAATCTGACCAAAGGAATTGCTTAGCTGAGAGCAGCATTGTCAGATGATGTTACCTAGAGAAGGAAATACATGCAATATAAGGAAACATATGTAATATAAGGTGAATTTTAAGTAAGGTACAACCCCTCCTCAACAACCTGCTCCAAGATATAGACATACTCTCTTGTTCCAATCTGCATAACATGTAATAAATTAGGTCTACCTGGATGGTACATACTGTCACAATTGTAGGAGTGGCAAGTTGTCTCTATGTAAAAAGCATAACACTTTATGAAACATTGTCATCTTTCATGGGACTGACTTTTAGCAATGTCACAGTATAGTAGACAATGAGGGGTTGGAGAAAGAATAATAAAAGCAAGAACAAGTATATACAGAAAAGAGCCTGCCAATAGGTGATCAATGATGATTTTTTTCAATATTGGATGAGATGCACTTTGGGGAAGCTGGTAGAAACCCAGATACAACATTTTTGGCAGCTAAAATCTTTCCACCAAAGGCTAGTATCAACACAAAATACTTATAACTCCAGTTCAACAGGGATTCACAACCAGCACAACCCCGGTGCTTGCTGGTACTTTGAAACTGACCTAAAGGAGAGCCTATAAAAGCTGGAAACCTGCTCAAGCTGAACATTTTCTATTGTCCCAATGTGCCATATGGGGAATTATATATATTCAATCTGTATAAACTGGA
Organism: Alligator mississippiensis; assembly: GCF_030867095.1. Classification (NCBI taxonomy): domain Eukaryota; kingdom Metazoa; phylum Chordata; order Crocodylia; family Alligatoridae; genus Alligator; species Alligator mississippiensis. The sequence continues at coordinate 160,702,710 of NC_081828.1, read as the reverse complement.
AACTAACGTAGAAATAGAAAGGTAACTTGGGTCCATTTGTAGAATCACCTTGTATATCAAGGAAAGCAATTATACATGCACACAGTCTGAGCAGGGAGAACAAGGGCTGTGCTGGGATGCTGAGAGAAAAACAGAAGTCATGGAGCAGAGCAACTAGGACACAGCAGAGACCACGAGCAGACAGAACGAGAAGAGGGAGAGAGGAAGCTGCCCCTATAAAACTGAAAACTGTTTCAGATAGAACTTTTCTCTACTCCCAATCATTTTAGATAGGTTTCACTGTAGGTAAGTGAACTCAATATTCTGGTTTAGCGCATCTCTTTGACAGCATTTGTACAGCAGGGTACATAGGGAACAAAGCTGGACTGCCTTCACCCAATTCCTGTGGGAAGACAGGAGGGCACAACACCTCTCTGCTTTCATCATACTGTTCAGATACATTTGTTGCCAACTTCCATCATGCTAAAGTGTAATAGTAAAATAAGTCTAGCTACCCCTCTGGGAGAGGACCTGGCAGTTCTTAACATTGTTTTTATAGTCTACTTTAAAATAAAGTCTGCTCTACTGAACTTTCTTTTAAAATAATGTTGATGGCATTTAAAAAAATATATTTTAACTACCAGGAGATCTGATGGGAACATTTTTGCTGAAATATGCTGTTTGGTCAAATTATATTAGTTTTCATTAAACTTTCATCTGGAAGATTTGGGGTCTAAGAGAAAACATGATGCTTTAGCTATGTAGTTAGGACACTAGCCAGGGGAAATGTGAGAATCAGGCTGAATCACACACATATCATAAAAATGTAGGGTTGGAAGGGACCTCCAGAAGTCATCTACTCCACCTCTGCAGCTAGGGACAGGCATTCAAAAAGCCAGAGCGTGAATTGATTCAATCTTTGCAGCTTAGAATAACCTGCCTAGATTGAACCAATTTGCAAGTAAATAGACATTTCACTTTTAACTCAGGAAATGTAGGCACATGCCTGCAGTGGCCCAGGCCAGAAGCCGGGGGGCACTTGAGCATCCATCAGCTGCAGGGAAGCTGTGCTGGGTGGGGTGGCCAGCCCTGGCGGTAGCCTCAAGTGACCTGGCCAGCGAGGAGATTTAATGCCCCCCTTCCCTGTCCCACTGGCAGGGACCTGTGCTAGAGTCTGCCTAGTGCTCCCCCTCATTGCTGCATTAGTGGGGTGGGGGCATGGCCAGACACTGGCCAGCATGTCCCCCTGAGGCAAAGGGGGCAGGGAGGGGGTTTTTTGCCCTCTCTGCCCCCAAGGGACTGAAGCCAAGGTCTGCCAGCTCTGACTGTCACCTCTGCCAATTGCTCCCTGTGTGGGGCTAGCAGCTGAATTAGCTCCTTCGCTGCCTCCTCTGTCAGACACTGGAGGGAGGAGGGAAGTAACCCCCCTCCCTGTCTCCTTTGCCTAAGAGGACTATGCCCGTCAGCCTGTGGCCATGCCCCCACCCCTGCCACTGGAGCAGCAAGGGGAGAGTGACCTTCACAGGGCAGAAGCCCCAGTTATGGTTTTCCAGGAGCACAAACCTCTTCCTGGTGGGGGGCAGCACTGCAGGCAGGAGCGTGGTGGGCAGAGCTGCTGCAGACTGCACAGGGAGGGTGATGGCAGTGCTAAGGAGGGCTTGGGGGGCTATGGCCACCCCTCTAAGTCCCAGTTCTGCTGCTCGCTCTGTGCAGTCTGCGGCAGCTCTGCCCACCCTGCTTCTGCCTGCAGCACAGTCCCCTTGCCAGGAAGAGTCTTGCACTCCTGGGAAGCCATGACAGGGGTTGCTGCCCCATGAGAGCTGCTCCTCCCTCACCACTCCAGCAGCGGGGGCAGGGGTGTGGCCAGAGGCAGGCTGACATAGGACCCTTAGACAAAGGAGGCAGGAAGGGGAGGTTATGACCCCCCTCCCTCCAGCATCTGGCATAGGGTGGCCATTCGTCTGGTTTTATAGAGGACAGTCTGGTTTTCTGGTCCTCTCTCCTGTATGGGATGCCTTTATGTCCTCTATTTTTCAGCACTCGGCAGCCTCCTCCCTCCCCCTCCGCTGCCAACACCGCTGTGGCTGCCTGTGGGAGCTCCCCACTCACAACCGCCACTGCCGCCTGCGGGAGCTTGTCGTGCCTGCCCCCACCTCCTGCCTCGAGAGACTGGGGGGGCACTGTTCTCTATTCTTGAGGTACCTCGATGGTCACCCTAGTCTGGCAGAGGGTGCAGGGAAAGAGCTTATTCTGCCTCTTGCCCCACGCAGGGAGTGATTGGCAGAGGTGACGGGCAGGGCTAGCAGACCCCAGCTGCATTCCCACAGGAGTGGAGGGGGGAGTAAACCCCCTCCCTGCCCCCTTTGCCTCAGGGAGCCATGCTGATCGGCATCTGGCCACGCTCCTGTCCCTGCTGCTGCAGCAGCCAGGGGAGAGCACCAGGCAGACCTTGGCTTGGGTCCGTCCCAGTGGGACATGGAGGGTGGAATTAAACCTCCTCCCTGGCCAGCTCACTTGAAGTTACTGCCGGGGCTGGTCCCATCCCCGTCACTGGGGCAGCAAGCAGAGAAATGCCTGGCAAGGGCTTCTGCACCCCTCTCATACCCCACTGGGGTCCGTGATGGTGTGACAGGAGAAGGAGGGGGAATTAAACCTCGTCCCTGCCCCCTTCACCTTAAGGGGGTGGGCATCTACCCATGCCCCCACCCCTGCTCTAGCTAAGAAGCAGAGGGGTGAGGCCTGCCCTGCTCCTCAAAAGCAGAGAGTACAGCCCAGCCCAGCCCAGGGCTGCAGAACATGCCAGGATGATGGGGGACTCTGGTTTAACTTAAACCAGGAAGGGGTCTAGGACAGAAGTTTCATAAACTGGTTTGAGCTCAATCAATTAAGTCCAATGCTACTTTCAACCAGGTTTATATCAAACTGGTTTTGGCCATTTTGAAATGGGTTTATGTGCACTGAATTTATGTTCTGTTACAGGTTTAAACCAGTTTTTGATCACTTAAACAGATTTGTGTGTAACTTCTGTCCTTAGCCTAGAGGTCATCTGAGGCAGGATCATCCCTATCCAAATATCCTATATAAATCCATTGTTTGACCTATTAGCAAAACTAAAGTCACTTTGACACATCCATAAGACATAACACCCTAATTTGCCACAGGTAAAACAGAGGGACCTAGTTCTGTCTTATCTGGAGTGATCTGGGATGAAGAACTCTGCTCTGAATCAGGAATTTGTTTTCCAAGCCCATGTCCTAGCCACCCCTCTATAGACAGACTAGCACAGACGCTTCTAAGAAAGATTTAGATTTTAGACCCAGATAGTGGGGGGAAAAAACACATTTGGAAACAAGAATTAAGGTGTAAAAAAATGGAATTGTCATCCTCCAGAAAGATCTAGAAGCCAGTTCCTCAGAGGTTGTACTTGGCTCATTCAGCGTGTCCTCTTCCTTATTTTTATTTACTAATTTTACATTAATACAGGAAAAGTTGTGTGTTAAATACTTGTACGCTGACAGGTGGCAGACTTCACAGATAAGCTCCTTTGAAAGAGATAAAGTATTGGTACACAGTCAAAAACCATGCTTGAGAGATCAAGTACTGGTGAACTGCTCTGTTTGTCTCTGTGCCTGTCTTTGTACTGCTTGCACTCCCCCATACCTACATGTAACCTGACCTAGATTGCGCGTGATAATCCTTATGAAGCAAGACTGTGTTTGTCTGCTTTATGTAAGAGTTGTATTATGCAGGTCTGTTCTTTAACTTACAGGAAAATCAAAGTGCCACATCATGAAAATCAGAGCTGACAAAGGTTTTTGTTAGGGTTAAACATAATCTTTGCTATCAGATTAAGATTCTAATGGCTCTGAGTGAACATAAAAAAAATGCAAGAGGAATAGTCCACACATTTTAAACAGTAGGAGGCCTGAGGTTTTTTTATATGCAACTTGAGGAAGTTCAACAAGTCTTGATTTTCAGATAGTACATGCTTAGCTGCTATACTTAGTTTCCAAGTACTGATTTCTATTATAAACTGAGCATTATGACCAAATTATAACTAATAAAATCAAAGGCTCAAGGTCCTTCTTCATAAGTCTATTACATGATACTTTTCACTTAAAGAAAGTGTGTTAAGGTGATATTAAATGACTAATCATTATTTATTCTGTACAACATAAGGTGCAGCAATCACCTTTAAAATAAGTGCTTAAACCTGATCATATATAAAAAACAATCAAACATATATTCAAATACTCTTTAAAAATGTGCATTATTACATATAATTCAGAATCTTTTCAGTTCTGTTATGTGGTTTACTTCTACAAATTAAAATGTCCTCTTGCAAATGCTACCAGCAGAGTCAATTCTGTATATGTGGATGCATAAAATAATATTTTTACTGACGAGATACTTTGTACTCCTGCTTTACCTGTGGCAGATTAGGGTGTTGTGTTTTGTGTTGAGTCTGGGTTGATTGTGTAGTTTTGCTAGGAGGTTGGACAATGAATTTGTATAGGATGATTTGGATAGAGATGATCCTGCCTCTGGGAGGGGGTTGGACTAGATGACCTCTAGAAGTGACTTCCTACCTTATTTCTCTATGATTTTTATAAAAAATCAGAAATATTATCCATAATTCTTCAGTTGATAGTGTTCAAAAGTATACTAGATGCTTCAGAACGAGATGCTAAACACTGCTAAATAATCAAGTCCTGTCTCTATCTCAAACATAATAGAACTCCTTTCACTAACTGATTTTGCTTCATCTTCAAATTTAATTATGATTTAATTTTTATCCTATTACTTGAGTTGGAAGGCTGTTGCAGAATCTTACTGCTCAGATAGAAACCTTCTTTAAATTTCCAGTTTAAATGTATCCATTTATACCCTTTGTTCTTGTGGCAGCTGCTGCACAATCATATTGGTAATACCTCCAGCCTAATAGATTTATTAAAATTCTTAATATCTAATGTATGCTCTTCTGTGCCAGTTCTGTCATAATTCTGGGACAGAGCCAATCCAGCCTTGAGTACATTCAGTTCTTTGAGTTTTGTTTCTGCATCAAGTGTGAACATTTCCATTTCTATACTCTCATTCCAACTTTCGCTCCTCCCTTTGCCCCAATGTTCAACATCACTGTCTTTATTGAAAACCTAGGTCAAGTTTTTGTGCCATTTCTAAATTATCTTTGATCACCCTATCCTCCCTGGGCAGCAGCCTAACTTCTTCCATGTAATCTCTCTATATGGCTGAAGAACCTCTCACTATTTCTCAGGCCAGAAGTCAGGTGGCACTCAAGCACAGCTCTCTGGCATGGAGCCAGCATGGGCTCTGTGTTCACTTCTTCTTCCTGCTGCCCCCAAGTTCTCTGTGATTTGCAGTCCAGATTCACAGTAGCTGGATTCTGCAGGGTTGCTTATCACTTCCTTTTCCTGCTTCTAGGTGACTCTGGGATTTGTAGTCCACAGTCACAGCCAGTAGTAAGTTTTTAGCAGGACAGGGCAGTTCTGTATTTGGGGAAAGGGAAGTTTAACCACCCCTCCCTGGCCCCAGGACCCAGCTGGGGTTTGCCTGGGGTGGCAGTCCCTGCCTCTTCCCCCACAACCTTTCTCTGCTGAAGCAGACCGCACAGCACAGCCCAGAGCTGGAAAGCAGACAGATGCTGGGGGGCTAATTTAACTTGAACCAGGAAGGGATCTGGGACAGAAGTTTCATAAACCAGTTTGACCAAAATCAGTTAAGTCTGATACCACATTCAACCAGGTTTATCTTAAACCAGTTTCAGCCATTTTGAAAGTGGTTTATGTGCACTGAACTTCTGTTCTATTAGAGGTTTAAACCAGTTTCTTATTACTTAAACCAGTTTATGTGCAACTTCTGTCCCTAGTGTTAGTGCTTCATTTAGGGATTTTTCAACATGGTCAAAGCCAGTGTTTTGGGCTGATATTTACAGGTCACTGCATAGATTAAACATTTTGTTTCCAAATCAATTGTTTGGTCATTCTTATAGATGTTATTTAGCAGTGATGCAAGTATGCTTCCTTGCATTGCTGGTTCAGCTCCATCTGTTGCTTCCATCTGTTGCCTTATAGTCCTGTTGCCTTCATCTGCTTTTCTTCCCATCCAGTTTGACAAATAAAAAAGTATATTTTTGAGCAGGGTTCATTATCAGCTCTGTAAGGTGTAGATCTTTTGTCATTTCTAGAGTCTTTTGGAGGAATCATTGGTAGGTAACCATATCATAGACAGCTGTTAGGTTGACAAACACAACTCGTGATTTGGCCTCCTTCAAAACCATCCTCAATATGTTGACTTAGATTAAGCAGCTGGTTTATTGTTGATTTTCCAGGGTGAAAGCTGCCCTGTTCAGGGATTAGGTGTTTACCCGCATCTGGGGCAAGTCACTTCAGTATCAGTCGTTTGTAGAATTTGTACACGTGGCATAACAGAGATAAGTCTGAAGCTCTTTCAAACAGATGGATCTTTCCCTGGCTTTAGAAGTGCCACTACCTGAGCATGTTGCCATATCTTTGGAATGTTTTGACTGACTGTGCATGAGTTGTATAGGCAGAGGAGCCATTCTCAAGTCTGGGGTCCAAATTGCTTGATTTGTTTGATAAGTATGTTGTCAAGGTCAGCTGCTTTCCCAGTCTTCAGTGTGTTACTACCAGTATTCAGCTCCATCATTAAAGGGCATTTAAACCCAGGTCTCTGGAGTACTTGTACCTTTCCAGTCATAGGGTTTTTGTGTTTGCTTGTTTGCTTTTGCTTTGGGGGCCTTTTCCATTGAGAAGCATCTGGTGAGCAATTTGGTTAGTAGTCACATTATGATGTTGATCTACCTTTCATGGCTTGTTGCCTAGTTTATATATTGTCAGCCAGGCCTTTTTACTATTTCACATCATATCAGTTGACTCAATCAGGGTCTCCTAGGATTTCCTGCACTCTTTTGTGATGACCAGGGATCTGGGTTTTCAGTTTCCCATAGAAAAACAGAAAAAATGACAGATTTCCCATTTTGATCAGAGAAAATATGGATTTTCCCTTTTAAAAGAGAGATCCATGGATTTCCCCATTTTGCAAAGAGCTCTGCAGGTGGGCAGAGTTCCAGCCTACAAGAGCTGTTTGCCAAAGGCACGGGAAACCCCCAACACTGCCCGGAGGGGGAGAGAGAGGGAGAAGGGTGGGGCCTGACATTCACACTTACTGGAGGCTGCTTCAGGCTCACTCTTCTTGCTGGAGGTAAGTGGGGCTTGGGGTTTGCAGGGCTGGGCTGGGGGGAGGGGTGGGAATCTGGCTAGGGGCTGAAGGAGCAGGGAGGTTTGCAGCCAGCTGGACACTCAGGCAGGGAGGGGGTTCGCAGCCTTCCCACTCCCAGCCGGAGTTCTCGGCCAGCTGCAAACACCCGCTGCTCCTGGCTGGTTGCAAGTCTCCCCACTCCCTCAGCCCCCAGCCATCTTGGGCATTCCTGGCTGTGCACTCTGGCCAGGAGGGGAGGGTTTGCAGCTGACCGGGAGCAGTGGGGATTTGCAGCTGGCCGAGCACTCTGGTTGGGAGTGGGCACACTGCAAACCCCCTCCCAGCCGGAGTGCCTGGCTGGGTGCAAACCTCCCCATTCCCACAGCCCCCAACCAGCTTGGGAACTCCAGTGGAGTGGCATTCCAGGGAGGTTTGCAGTCTCCCCACTTCCTCAGCCCTGAGCTAGCTTGGGCACTCCCAAGCCGGGCATTACATCTGGGAGAGGGGTTGCAGCCTGCCCGCTCCCAGCTGGAGTGCTCAGCTGGCTGCAAATCCACACTGCTCCCAGCCAGCTGCAAACCCCCTGCCCCCCTCCTGGCCAGAGGGCCTGGCTGGGGAGTGCCCAAGCTCACTGGGGACTGAGGGAACGGGGAGCTGCGCAGCTGGCTGGGCACTCCAACCAGGTGGAGCTGCAGGGAGGGGGGGTTATAGCCTCCCCCACTCCCTCAGCCCCTAGCCAGCTTGGGAACTCTGGTCAGGAGGGGGAGTTTGCAGCCGGCCAGGCACTTCTGCCAGGAGCAGGGAGACTGCAGCCCCCCTTCCCACTCCCCTGGCTGGAGTGCCTGGCCAGATGCAAACCCTGGGTCACAAACACTGTGCTTCCCACCCTGCTGCCCTCCCCCAGGCCTTATGGAGTACAGTGTGTGTGCCTGGCACAGCAGGACACAGTGGTGCCACACATGAAAGCTGCCTGCCACTGCAAGCTCTGCGCTACCCTGGCCACACTTCCTCTGTGTGCACAGGGATAGTGAACACCTGCCCTGCCCTCACCCCCCACACAGATCTGGGGGGCGTAAGTCTCCCCTGACCCCCAGGAGTGCACGCTGTCACTGGGAGATGGCCCGGCCCCACCCAAGCCTGCAACAGGCAGCAGTGTGGGGCGATGCAGCTCATGCTCCTACTATAGCAACTGCTGCCTTCCACTGGGGGCAGAGGGATGCTGACCTGGATCCCTGGCCCTGTAGCCCTGGCAGCTGGGGGATCCCTCCAGCAGGGCTGGGAGGCAAGGGCTGGGGGGGGGGAAGGGGCACAAGCAGGGCTGGGGGGCTGTGGGGTGGGAGTAAGGGACACCAGCAGGGCTGTAGGGGGGGCTGTGCGGGGGCTGTGAGAGGCATTTAATTTTAACCATGGACCATGGATCTGGGGATTTTTATCAGAGAATTTGCAATTTTTTATCAGAGAATTTATGATTTTTTATCATAGAAAACAAGGATCCCTGGTGATGACTAACATGGGGTCCTCACCTGCAGTGATATTGCAGAAAAAAGGTCTAGATCCTACTGTTGCCTGTAGTCTTTGTATAGGCCAGTAGTTTGCAGAGTGAAGCTTGGAGTGTAATTCATGCGACAGCACCAAGGGATGTTCTTCCTTGCAGATTTTTGTACAGCTTTAATGAATTGGTCATAGGTCTCAAGCAATGCTTTGATGGTTTTGACTGTGGCATTAAGGTATTCTGAAAAGCCTTTTCAGTGTGTCGTATTAAGGTTGAAACATTGGCAAAATAGCATTGTTATAGGTGTTGCTGTAGCTTTGAATCTAAATCCTAATTGGTTGATGTTGAGAATGTGGGATAGAGTCTAATATCATTTTATGATTTAGCCAGTGATGGTGAATATAAAGTCTGGGTTGTATCCTTTTTTCCAGTGGCTACTATTGAATGATTTAGGTAGTTTTGGATCATGAATCGAACTTAACTGATATGCATCTGACTAGACTTCTATTGCTTCACTGTCTTCATTGGCCTCATTGTAGCCCCATTGCTTGCTGACCCTTGGTGTATCTGTAAACGCAAAACTTGTATTAGGTGGTTTGTAGAGTGATTGTGATTCCGCTGGGTTCAACAGTCAGGATTTCAATGTCGTTTTCTTCAGTCTTTGCTGTAGAAATTATGACTGTCCCAGTTTTAACAAATATGGCACTTCCAAATTGCTTGTGTGGTCTTTCAGTTGCCATAGTCATTCCAGGTATCGAAGGATCATTATGAGGCCCTCACTGTGTCTCTTGTAAGCACAAGATTTTACACTGGACTTTCTTACATATATTTACAATCACTTTTTTCACTGCTGAAGACCCTTCAAGGTTTGTGGACAATACTTTCAATATTGGCCCTAGGGAGGTCTTGTGTCTACTTTGGTCACAAGGCATTATGATTGGTTATAGTTGGTCAATTTGTAGAGTCAAAATTGTGGTTTGGAGCATTAGCTGAATTTTCAGGTATTACCAGGTGTTACTTGATAGGGGTCACAACAAAAGTATTTCTACCATGTCCCCCCATCCTCCTCCCACCCCATTCCTGGTGGGACTGAAGCAGCAGGGCAAAACCCCTTGCCTGCTTCTCATAAAAGAGACTCCTGTATGAGAAACAGGCAGAGGGCTCTCAGTATTGCTCCTTCTCAGGTTCGAGTGCCTGGGAGTCAAGTGGACTGAGCAACACCCCTGCCTGCTCCACACACCCCAGATTCCAGTTTGAGGAGCTGGTGGGGGCTTTTCCCCACTATCCCAGGGAGAGCCTCCCTAATCTCAGTTCCCTGCTGGCTTCCCCTTGCCCCAAACCCCAGCCAGTGCAGCCCTGAGCTGGGCTCAAATTGGCTTTCCTCAGCCAGTTTTGCTGCTGGCCACACCACCCAACCTGAAGGGGAGTGGGGAGAGGAGGGAGAGGCAAGGGGAAGCAGGCAGGGGACAGCAGCATTCCTGCACTTGGTTCCTGGTTTACAGGAGATGAGAAGAGGGAGCAGCAAGGCAAAGCTGCTTCCTGCTTCTCATGCCAAGAACTCAGAAAGGGGGCTGCACTGCTCTCTGCTGCTTGGCTCCTGGTACCAAGCAGCCAAGTGAAGGGAGTGGTGCCGCAAAGCTTCTGTCTGCTTCTGATACTGGGAACTGGTGTAAGAAGCATCAGGGGAGCAGCTGGTAGCCGATCCTTCCCTCCCTTCATGATCTATGGGGTAGGTGAGAACAGCTGCCCCCTGTGCCTTCTCTAGATTAGTGACCCTGGTCTCAAGAAGGCACTGGAACCTTTCCTTTGGCTCCTGATCCCAAGAGAAGTTAATCCAGGAGAAAGTGTGTAGACATTTAATCTCACAGGAGAAACTCCCTCAGGAGTGATTTTATCTTGGCATCTCCAGGAAAAAGAGCTTGAATGTCTGCATACTTGTGGTGTCTACTAGGAAAACAGTGATTCTCCTGGTAAAAACTGAACATTTGTACATAGCCTCTGATAAATCCTTGTTATACTTGAAGAATATACAACACATGGTTTACATTAATGTTGATTATTAGATGTCTTGGATTGATTTAATTTACTTTAAACATCTGTCACAGGTGATATCCTTTCAAAGAGGATCAGCACTCTCATTTCCATTAGTACATCTAACTAAAGTTGTGTTTGAAATATGTTCCTTCTTATAGGGTTTTTACAGCAATTGCATACGGTGCAGTGGCAGTAGGTGAGACATTGACCTTTGTACCTGACTATGCCAAAGCCAAATCTGGGGCTGCGCACCTGTTTGCTCTGTTTGAAAGGACTCCAGCCATTGATAGCTACAGTGAAGAAGGAGATAAACCAGTGAGTGGAACATCAATTTTAAATAAAAACCTACACCTCCTTGTTGCAAGAAATTACCTCACCTTATTGATGCCTTTGCTTAAAATAAAGAAAGTGAAAGCCTGGAAGCATGGGCATTTGAGCTTATGGCCATTTGACAGGCCTCTTACCATGCATTGTCTCAGTGCTATTGTTATGATTAATTATTTCTATTGCAGCATGGCTCAGAATGTGCTGTCATCTAATAATGGTGCCTGGCCAAGTAGCCTGTTAGTGACTGATTAGACCTCTTCCAAACTGTATACTTAGCAAGTATATAAAGCTTTGTGTTCCTCTTACTATCACTGGGTGCATCTACACATGCAATTATGGTGCCTGAATGACTGCAAAGCTTAATGCACTACAGTTAATTGCTCCCGGGCACACTCTTGGAATGTGCGCCCAGGATCAATTAATTCTGGAGCAGTAAGCTCCTCAGTTTATTCAGGTGCAGCATGTGGAGTCCAGGCAGAGCAGCCCCAGCTGGCAAAGAGCCCTGGGGGTCAGCCTGTCAGCCTGGGGCTGCTCCCCCCAGCTCAGTGTGCTGCGGAGGGGCTGGCTGGGGAATAAGGGAGCTTCATTGTGTAGCTAGCCAGCAGACAGCCCTCACACTGAAGCACCCTTGTGCCCCAGTCAGCCAGGCAGTCTCACACATGTGCTTCTGCAGGGTTTTTCAATCTGCAGCAGGATAGTACTTGTATTTATTAATCAGTTTACTCCAGCCCAATGGGGGCACACATGTAGACTAGACACCAAGACTTTTAGTGCACAGCTGATTAGTGCAGTAAATGTCTTGTGTAGATGTGCACACTGTTGTTTTTCTCACCTCCCTTTCTTATGTTCTCCTCCCATCTATCCTGCAGCATCTTCTATTTAGGCTAGGACACTGCACCTTGTTTCATATTTATGCTGCTGCTTCCTACCTCCAGCATGCACAGAACAAGTTGTAGTATTTTAAGTCCTTAGGGGAAAGGAATATCTAGTGATTATGCCATACCCAACAAAAAAAACCCCTTGATCCTAATGGTGGCTGCCTGGTTGATGCTGTAATACAAATGAGCTGCACTCATTGACACAATAAATTTACAATCTGTAAAGACAAAAATCAGAGAAAGGCAACATGGTCAAAGTGCGATTTTCACTGTACATTAAGACCCCTTTCTCACCCTTTGGTTTTGTTAGTAATCACAGGGCAAGTGGAACAGAGCTAAATAAAACTTTTGACTAGAGATGGATAGAATCATAGAAAATTAGGGTTGGAAGGGACCTCAGGAGATCATCTAGTCCAACCCCCTGCTCAAAGCAGGACCATCCCCAACTAGATCATCCCACGCAGTGCTTTGTCTAACCAGGTCCTAAAAACCTCCAAGGATAGAGATTCCACAACCTCTCTGGGTAAACTGTTCCAGTCTTTTTCGACCCTCCTAGTGAGAAAATTCTTCCTAATATCTAACCTAAACTTCCCTTGCTGCAACTTGAGACCATTGCTTCTTGTTGTCATCTACCACCACAGGGAACAGTCTAACTCCATCTTCTTTTGAACCCCCCTTCAGATAGTTGAAGGCTGGTATTAAATCCCCTCTGTCTTCTCTTCTCATAAGACATGTGCCCCAGCCCCCACACAATTTTTTTTTGCTCTCCGCTACACTCTTCAATTCGTCCACATCCTTTCTGTAGTGTGGGGCCCAAAATGGAACACTGTACTCCAGATGTGGCCTCAACAATACTGAATAGAGGGAAATAATCACTTCCCTTGACCTGCTAGCAACACACCTACCAATGCAGCCCAGTATGCTGTTAGCTTTCTTTGCAACAAGGGCACACTGCTGGCTCATATTCAGCTTATTATCCACTATAACCTCCAAGTCTTTTTCTGCAGAGCTGCTGTCCAGCCAGTCAGCTTCCAGCCTGTACTGGTACATGGGATTGTTTCATCTTAAGTGCAGAACTTTGCACTCGTCCTTGTTGAACCTCATGAGATTCCTTTTGGCCCAATCCTCCAATTTGTCTAGGTCACTCTGAACCGTAGCCCTACCCTCCAGTGTATCTATTACTCCCTTCAGCTTGGTGTCATCCGCAAACTTGCTGATGGTGCACTCTATGCCATCTTCCAGGTTGTTGATGAAGATATTGAACAAAACCAGCCCCAGGACCAACCCTTGGGGCACTCCACTTGATACTGGCTACCAACTAAGTATTGAGTCATTGATTACTACCCCCTGAGCTCAATTATCCAGCCAGTTTTCTATCTACTTTACACTCCATTCATCGATCCCATACTTTCTTAGCTTGGCTGTGAGAATATTATGGGAAACTATCAAAAAACTTGGCAAAATCAAAGTGCCCTGTGACACCTGTTCTTTCACCATGTTGCTGCTCAAGTCCTCCCCAAACTGTGCTGCCCAGTGCAGTAGTCTGGGAGCTGACCTTGCCTTCGAAGACAGAGGCGAACAAGGCATTGAGCACTTCAGCCTTTTCTGCATCCTCTATCACAAGGTTGCCTCCCCCATTCAGTAAGGAACCCACACTTTTCCTGATCTTCCTCTTGCTACTGACATACTTGTAGAAACCCTTCTTATTACTTGTAAAAACCCTTCACATCCCTTCCTAGCTGCAACTCAAGTTGAGCTTTGGCCTTCCTGACTTCATCCCTGCATGCTCAAGCAATGCTCTAATACTCCTTCCTAGTTATTTGTCCTAGTTTCCACTTATTAAGCTTCCTTTTTGTGATTTAGTTTACTGAAGAATTCCTGTTAAACCAACCTGGTCTTCTGCCATACTTGTTAGTCCTTTTGTGCATTGGGATAGTGTTAATGCACTCTCAGTAAGGCTTCTTTAAAGCTTTATTGAGTATCACTGTGTTTTAATATGATTTCAGTGAAAGTATTGTTAATAATTACAGCTATGCATTTGGACCATAAAGGAGTCACAGGGATGTTTGGGGTCTTTTTTTTTTAAATCACAAGTCTTTCAGAACTCTTAAGAAGTTAGTCTATCAATATGTTGTATTTGCATGTTTTAAAAATGTTTAGTTCTGCACAGACATAAGACATTACTGCGCAGGGAGATGGAAATCAGCTGGTACCATTGTTTTCCATACCAAGTCTGAACAACTTCTTTTCCTGGAAGTCTTAAGCATATAGTCCAAAACCTAAAATTAAAGATTGAGTGTAGTAGAATAAAATTGAAGAAGTTAATAAGTATTATTCGGAACCGTTAGTCACAATTACACCCACACCGGTATTTCAAGGACATTTTAGAAATCTTTTGGTGAACATAATACAGCATGGCATCTGAATACAAGAAGGACATTTTAGAGTATGTATCTATAATATATGTTTAAATTAACTTACTATTTCAAAGGCTTAGATGGATTTACTCATTCAGATTTATAATGCATGTGATGTGACGTTACCAATCTGTTCTCACAGGACACATTCAGTGGAAGGTTAGAATTCCATGAAGTCACTTTCATTTATCCAACTCGCCCAGATGTTCCCATCCTGCAGGATTTGTCTCTTACAATTGAACGGGGACAGACTGTGGCATTTGTTGGAAGCAGTGGATGTGGGAAAAGCACTTCTGTTCAGCTCCTACAGAGGTTTTATGACCCTCTGAAAGGGCAAGTGGTAAGATTAGATTTTGATAATGCCTATGCTAGTGATTTTATTACTGTTTTCTAATGACATGCTCCTACTTAAGTTTTATTGCTATTTTAAAAGGCCCAGTGACAGAACTGCTAGGATGCCAAGAGGGAGGCCTGATCTTATATTGATTCTGTATCTACAGAACATAGCATGTCATTCAGGTTTAGTGACTATGGGTATTTGTACATGACACAGGGGTTTAATTCTCCTTAAATTGAAGCGGTGGTTTTTAAAAACACTGCTTCAATTTAGGGTGAAGTAAACCCCTGTGTCATGTACACCCGTGTCCTTATCTGCCTCTCTGGCAGCAGGGAGCAGAAAGTGAGCTGCCAGCAGGCCAAGTGGTCCCTGAGCTGCAGCCAGGGGGCTGGTGCTTCCCTTCGTGGCAGCGGCGGCCTCCCCCCCAGACAGAACCCACCCACAGGAACCTGGCTCAGGCAGTCCCGTGAGGCATCGCAGCTGTGGAGGGAAGCACCAGGCAGGCAGGAGGGAAGCAGCTCAGGCAGACAGGCAGGCAGGCTCCAGGGAAGGAAAAGAAAAAAAAAACAGGTTCACGGCAGGTTTTTTTTTCTCCTTCAGTGCAGCCTGCCTTCCTGGGCTTTTGGCGGGCTGCCTGCAGAGCCCCTGAGCCTCACAGGGCCAGGTGATTCCCTCCATGGCTGGAAGCTAGCAAACTAAAACTCCTCAGAGGTGTTATAGTTTGCACCCCAAAGTCATTTGCTGTGCCCCAAAGTCATTTAAGGCGCATTACGCCGCTGAATTTGCTATGGCGGCTAAAATTAACATGCAGTATACTGCCGAATTTGCAAACTTGTGCAAACAGCAAAGCCATTAAAACAGTGCAAAAGGGAATTTAGCCCACTTTAAAGTGTTGCCTACACATGCCCTATAATGCTTATTTACCCCAGTTACAGCCAGAGCAAAGGAGCAAGTTTTAAGTTAGTCTATTGCTTCTTCTTTGGGGATTTCTCACTGTTAGAATCAGTATCATGCACAACAACTCTCTTTTGTAAGAAGGTATTTCCAGCTACTGGTCCAGAAATACCAATAGTATTTTTTTTAAACTTTGTTTAGTCATAGCCACTGCTGTGGTTGTATATTACTGACTTTGTGAAATTTCATTTTGCTGGTCTCAGAAAAATGGGTGTGATTTTTTTCCTTTCCCAGATTTATTTTTTTTTCCAAGAAATGCTGTGCAAATAGAAATAAGAAAGCCTCTTTGGTCTAGACCCTCAGCTAGTAAATCAATATAGTTCCACAGAGGTCAGTAGAGCTTTGTCATTTTATATAAGATGAGGGTCTGGACCATGAGATTTAATCAGTTTACTGGGGTTAATCAAGTTCTAAGGGGGGGAAAAAATCTACAAAATTTAAATGGGAACCTCTCAGTAGGTTACTTTAAGCATATACTCATTTTCCAAACCTATGGAGAATGACTACAGGCTACGGTATAGGTCTCAAAAAAAACAAAAAAACAAAAAAAAACAAACAAACAAAAAAAACAGTGCCTTGATCTTAATTTGAGTAGAATTGTAAGAGAAAAAAGAGTAAAACACCTGATTCTATCACAGGAACCCTGAACTCTGGCTCCACCCTTTTGGAAATGCACAAATGGAAAATGTTTTATTATTCTACCCCACAAATGTATAGAAGCAGTTTGGGTTTGTCACATTTCTTGATTAAGCTTTCTGGCATTTAACTAAATCCCTTGCCTATAGAAGAAATCTATGCTTGTTTGGGAGGGAGAGAGGAAGGAAGGAACTGATATAATTAAACAGGTACAGATTCCTATGAAATACCCTTATTTGGTTTAAGAATGGCTTACTGTGGTTAAATTTTAACCCATCCACAATTGGTTCAAACTAACAGCCATGGTCTGCTGTCTAACCCTGCTGAACGATGAGGGAAAAAATGCACTTTACCAGAAGGAACAACATATTAGTTCGACCTGGCCCGCCGACAAAACAAACCAGCACTTTACTTTAAACTCCGAGTGCCCCCGCACTGAACCCAGTGCATGTCCAGAAGAGGCATCACATTAGTTGGACCTGGCTCACCCAACTTCTATACAGTTTGGGTGCTTCAGTGGGGCTTCTCAGTGCTTTTATCTAAAGCTGATTCAATCAGTTACTAAATAAAAATTCCAAAAAAGCCCTGCTAAAGCACCCAATCTATACAAAAGTTGGGTGAGCTGGGTCCAGATAACGCAATGCCTCTTCTGGTCATGCTCTGGTTTCAGTGTGGGGGCACTCAGATTTTAAAATAAAGCACCAGTTTATTTTGTTTTTCTGATGCTTGTAAGCAGCTAGAGTGTATCATGAGAGAGGTAGTCCAACCTTGGAGTCTGTCCCATAGAGGTCAAATCATCCCTATGTTAAAACTCCCATGAGGCAGTGCAGCATCGTAGGCAGATGCAGTGTCTCAAAGCTTACGTGAAAGAAAACATTTCTGATTCAGAGCTTTTCATTCAATGAAAAAGTGTTGATATTTAACTTTTCTTATGGATATAGGTTGAAAACAGATGTTGAAATAATGTAATTTCCTGGAGGGTAGAAATTCCAGTTTTTGCTTAGCTCTCATCAGAACCAATGCTGTAAAAACCAATATGATAATCAGCATATTCAGTAGAGTCAAGATCTGAGAAGTTCATTGCTGCCAGATCAAGGTAATATGAGTAGGTGAAGATGACACAACAAAAACTATGAAAATGGTTAATAGCAATGAATAGTTCCTCCCTCTAGAAATCTTTCTTGGAGACAGGGAAGAATGCTTCCACTGCTTCAACAGTTTTTGTAGTTCTTGTGGTGATGATTTTTGTATTTGTGAATAAAGTCTGACTGAAAAAGATGATAGAAGCCCAATCTTGACATTTGTTGTTGGCAGCTATTTGATAGCACTGATGTGAAGCATTTGAATGTACAGTGGCTACGCTCTCAAATAGGAATAGTATCCCAAGAGCCAGTGCTCTTTGATTGCAGCATTGCTGAAAATATTGCCTATGGAGATAACAATCGGACTGTGCCAATGGATGAGATAATAGCAGCAGCAAAAGCAGCAAATATCCATACTTTTATAGAAGAACTCCCCAAGGTAATCAAGTGACTGAACACATTAAAGTAAAGAAAAGTTTGATGGTTTTGTTTTGTGATATTGTGACCTTCGGTAATTTACAGCATCACAAAATCGGGAGTGTTTGATTTTATGTTCAAATGCTACTTATTTTATTAAGTGGTGTGAATTACTCCATGAGATTTTCTCCATCAATGGTACACCAATAGCTAAGACCTGGTGAGAACAAGAGGATTCAGTATTGTAGTTTCACCTGGGGCTATATTCTCCAAAGGAAAAGGTGGAGCAAATGCACTTCTGCTGTATTCCCCACTCAATCTTGTGTTTGCCTGTGGCAGTGCACCCTGGAGTTGTTACAGAGATGATAAGCTTCTGCATTCCTTTCCTACTAAGACCATGCTCTGAGTCACAATGGGCAATACAACAGTAACCAAAAATAGACTTTCTACTCTTCTTCCAACACAAAATTTACACAGGAGAAAAATAGAAATAGATTTTTAAGTGCATCTCTACCCGCATGTAATTTAAACATTAACCTCTTGCTTTTAATAACTGTATTCGCTATTATAACAGAAATACAACACACGAGTTGGAGATAAAGGAACGCAGCTCTCTGGTGGCCAGAAACAACGAATAGCCATTGCAAGGGCTCTTATCCGACAACCAAAAATGTTGTTGTTAGATGAAGCCACTTCAGCACTTGACAATGAAAGTGAAAAGGTAACAATCTATATGTAATAAAAATGTATAGGAATATATGTCAGCTCTTTAGAAATGAATCCAAATACTAAGAAAGGGGCAAAGGTCTTCCAATTTATGCTCATGCAGTCTTTAGTCTGAAATATGACAGGGGCTGCTTCATCCTGTATCAGAGACCTAAGTAGGCAGTTTTCAGAGGGCCAAGCAGGGATCATAGTATCCACTGCCCCCTCTGGAATATTTTCCTTTTTCTTCATGATGCAGTGGTAGTTGCAGTGATGTTGGCATATAGTTAAAAGGGACACATGCATATAAGGCAGCACATGCAAACTTTTCAGTATGTTTCAGTTTGTAAAGAGGCATTATGAAAAACTCAAATCTTTTGCATTTATCTAGGCTCATCTTCTGCTTTGTGAACATTTGAGTTTTACAATTCTTCTTCCTCTCTTTTCACCTTCACACTGTCTTATATTTTGTAAGGTCTCTCCAGTCTGATGCAATCATACAATGCCTTTTAACTTGCTAAATTCAGACACTTTCATAGTGGTGTCCACTATTTTTATAGTTCTTTTTCCTTGAAAAAAGAGAATTGCGGCTGTACTTGCACAAGCTGTCAGGGCATAAGATTTTATTATGAACCAAAGAAATTTCTGAGCAGTATTTTTTTAATACCACTCTAGGACTTGCTGATGACTGCTTGTATTTAAGTGGAAGTGAGCAACCATTTCACTGCTTAATGTCCTTAGTTGCATTGAGTAACACCTTGTTCCACCGGTAGCTTTGCTGAAATCACTGGTGATGTATGTAGCCCTACGGGTCTATGAAAGATCAGTCCTATGTTTTACACAAGAGCAGCTAGGGTGAAATGCTGTTCTGATTTAACTCAATGGCAAAACTCTCATTGATTTTAAATAGGCAAGGTTTTTACTGATCATATTAAGTTATAAAGCACAGGACCAAGGATGAAAAAAAATCTATTACATTTGCCCATGTTAAAGCAGACTCAAAAATAACCCCATTAAATCACTGATTTAGAACCTGCATGCAGAGAGGAAAAACAAATGCTACCAGTGCCACTGAGGGAACATACAATCAATACAACTGTAGACTCCCTCTGCCTAAAGAAGGGTCTTTATACCCAAAAGCTTAGAAAGAACAAATTTTCCAACTATTTAGTTGGCCTAATAAAAGATATTGCATTTACCCAAAGAACCTTGTATGTCACTGAGGGAACTGAATTTTATTCTATCCATTTAACAATTTTAAACTATGGTCCTCAATACATTTTAGGTGTTTTTGTTTGGTTTATTCCAGAACCACACTCTGTTCTAATTTAAAATTGTTCTGACCAACTATAACATTGTCACAACACAAACTTTTTGACACATTTTAAATGTGGTTTTGTGTGTGAAGTTAGAACTAATTTTTTTTTATTTTAACAGCATTTCGTGAAATGTCTGTACTCAATGATGATACACATGCACCCCCTGAGAGCACTGGTGCACCCCCTGACAGCAGCGTTCCTGGGCAGGGGGTGGGCAGGTGAGAGTGCTGGTGCCCCTCCTGAGAGCACCGGCTGGGGAGTGTGCCAGGAGAAGCGGTCCCTCTGTGGCTGATCCCGCTGACTCAGAAGTGCCAGCGGCACACCCGGCCTGCGGGATCAGCTGCAGGGGGACACCCCCACCCCAGTCTCTGACTGTTTGCTGGGGGGGGGGGGGGGAGGGGGCAAGTGTCCCCCTCGACTCAGGAGGTACCAGTCGCCCATGTCTGTACTTACTAATCCACTTGGGAAATTGCAGTAGTAAATTGCCTTGTGTAAACAGTCTTATTCTGCTCTTCCAGAATAATAGTGTCTACACAGGGAATTATAATTCTGCTAATAAATTCCCCCAGGTGGAAAAGCTATTAAGGCTTTGGCAATAAGAAAATTCAGACTTTGAATTCAGAGTTGACAACAGGTGGTAGAAATTGTTAAATTTTTGTGTAGAAAGGATGCAGCCCACCACGCAATTTCACCTTTTTTCAGGTTAGACATGGATAACATGGACTAAGAAAGCTTATGATCTGCAGATTTCACTCATAAAGTGCATTGTTAGTGCACTTGTTGGTAATTTATTTAATGTTGCCAGTATAGGGTTAAACATTTTGAAATTGATATTAAAGTAGGGTCCATAATGTTTTCTGTATTTTTCTGTAGGTGGTACAACAAGCCCTTGATCAGGCACGGAAAGGAAGGACCTGCATTGTGATTGCTCACCGACTGTCAACCATACAGAATGCAGATATCATTGTTGTAATTAACAATGGAAAAATAATAGAATCAGGAACTCATCACCAGCTAATGGCAAAGCAGAAAGCATATTTTAATTTAGTAAATGCACAAACGCTTCTCTAAAACAAGGATGGCCTGAAGCCATCTTTAGAAATGAGATGTCAGGGGAAAAAAAAAGTACTGTCATGTGTGGTCTGACCTTGTGGTTTTACAGGTAACTTTCTTCACACGCTGTTCTGCTGGGGACTTGGAGCTGGCAGCCTACTTGCAGTGCTTAGCTCAGAATGCCAAGATACACCTACAATACTGAACTGAATAGGAACATGTAAAACATCTATTTCTCACATCAATTTATGATCAGTTTTTAACTCAAGTGTTTTTTTTCTGATCCCTTTCCCTCTTCCATAGGCCATGTAACTGAATGCTTACTACTGTGTTAGCACTGACAGATACAATGGTCTTGATGTATTATCTTGAACTGATGTTAAATTTTTCCCTTTATTTTTA
This sequence comes from Alligator mississippiensis, assembly GCF_030867095.1. Lineage (NCBI taxonomy): Eukaryota > Metazoa > Chordata > Crocodylia > Alligatoridae > Alligator > Alligator mississippiensis. Next base: position 160,681,439 of record NC_081828.1, on the reverse strand, counting down.
TAGTAGATGGTTTGAATAATAAATTTAAATTGACCTGTTTGCTACAATTGAAAATAATGTTGGGCATTCCCTTAAAACTCAGACAGCCCTCCCCTTGAACAATGTTTAGATCCAGATTAAAGTTTTATTACTCAACCCACCCCATATTTCAGTTATTTACTTAATCCCTTCACCTTTTTAAGTCCAGTTTAATTTTTTTACAGAAGGCCCCCTAATATCAATTTAAGATTTAGAATTCTAACATCAGTTCAAGATGATATATGAAGACCATTGTATCTGTCAGTGCTAACACAGCAGTAACTGCCCTAACACAAAAGTAACTGTCCTGTTGTATGCCTTATGGAAGAGGGGAAGGGATCAGAATAAGCATTTGAGTACAATACTGATCATGAAGTGATTACAGAATCCCCTTCAGGGAGTTTCCTACATCTATGAATAACTCACTGAATGTTGATGTCTGAGTCCCAGTGTTCCTATATGAAAAACTGAGTTAATGCTACTTTTTCAAATTTGCATATTGCTCTAAGACCCACAAAGGAAAAGTGCTAGCAGCCAGCAAATGGGCTGTCCAGTAGTTATCATTAAAAGTTAGGCTGTGAAGAGAAGCCCAAGGGTTGTGAAAACATTTTCCTGAATTTTGTGGAAAATCTGCAATTGCCTGTTTTGTTAATAAAACCATGCATTCAAATAGCTAGGAATCTAATGTGTGCACATACGCACACACTGTGGTAACTTCAAGAATGCTTATAAGTATGTAACTGTGTATGCAGACTCAGGTGTTTAAAGACAACTTATAAAGAGGTCTTTTTTCCTTCCGGGCAACTTTTTTTACCAGTGATGGTTACCTTTTTATAATCAGTTGAAACTTCTGTGTTTAAGTTTTCTTTCATTCGCATCATGACTATAGTGGTTCTGATGAAGGGCTCTGTCAGTGTTCACTAGAGAACACTACTGGAAACTTTCTCAGCTCCTACCTGTAGATAAAAGGGCATTGCATCTTGCAACTAAGAGATTTTTTTCCCAATTTTTTGATGAGAATGTACATTTTTTAAAGTGTAATTTTTTTTTCTTCCCAGTTGCTTAGATTTGTCTCCTGTAATGCTATAAATTCTGCTGTCTCCTGTCCTCAAAGGAATTTTCCAATAGTAAAAAAATGTTTATAATTTTGAATTTTTCCCCCCTTTTAGCAGGTCCCTTTAAGTTTGTGATGCTGTTAAAATGCCACTTCCAAGAGTCACTTTGTAATTAATCAAGTTACTTACAGCTCTGTTGGAAAGTAAACTTGGAATCAGAAACTCATTTTCAAAGTTGGCAAAGGGCTAAAAGTTGTCTTTAAAACTCTTAAGGCTAAATCCTCTCATAATCTGTGCATCCTTTCTAAATGTAGTGCAAGATTGGCTACAGTACTTGGGTAATGATACGTGGGACGCTTCCAACCTGTGTGTGCCAAATGCACCACTCAGAATTGGCAAAGTTGCTATCTCAAAGGTCTTAGCCTGAACTATAATTAATTCAGATCTACTGTAAAGCTCAGCCTAAATTAGGCCGATCCCACTGGAAGATTTCTGTCTACCTGTAGATGGAGTGACTAAAGAAGCAGCTACACCTTCCACTAGTGTAATTAGTATAGCATATTAGTATATTAACATGTCCTTAAATTATATTATTTTAGAATGCAAAACAATACAGATATTTTAGTTACGTTTAAAATGCAGATATTGGCTTTCAAAAACAATATGGATTAAAGGAACTTCATTGTGAGTGATGTGACTTGGGTCACCGCTTTTTGGGGACTTGTCTGTTCTCCACCCCACCTTCTTGCTTACCTGCCGAGACTCATTATTCATATTTTTCATGGGCAGGTTTGCTGGTTCTACAGAGTGAAGGTCTGTTTTGCTAGACAGTGTATTCTTTTGAAGGGCTCCACCTACCCTACACAATGCCCTTTTTCTCTCAAGTCCATGGTGTGACTCACACTGGTCCCACATTCGTGATTCTACTTCCATGGGCGGCCATGGCCACCATCTGGGGAAGGCTGCTGGATTCCTCCACAAGTAGAATGCAGAGTCCCAGGGCTAATAACTCTCAACTTTTAATATTTAACTCCTGAGAAGGAGGAAGTATAGTCCTAGCTTTGACTCAGGATGCACCAGTATATTCTCCAGCTCCTTCATGAGTGAACATCTATGAATTCTCCCTGATCCTTGTTCCTCAATTACCTTTATAAATCCATTCATTTATTTCCCCAAAATAAGCATCTATGAGTTCATTCACTTATTTCTCAATTCATTATATAAATTCATTCATTCTACATTTCTAAATTAACCCCCAATGAATTCAGTCCCTTCCTAAGCAGTAGTAAATTTATCACTATATATCTATAATTGCAGTTCATTCACCAGATGCCTTGAGACCTGGCACTCATTTCCACCCATCCCTAGCACTGCTAACTCGTCTCTTATTATCCCAGTAGCCCACTTTACTTATCTTTTCATTCAGCACTCAGCCTACTCAGGCTCTGGTCTTCCTTCCCTGGATCTTCCCAACTCAGCTGTCTGAACATCTGGGTCGCATGTCCCCACATGTGTTGTACAGCTCATTGGCTCTGCTGTACTTTTCCCACTCCAGGGGAAACCCAACAGGCTCTCCCATTTCTGCCATGCCAGCATTCCAGGGCCAATGAGGGCTTGCACCCCCTGGCACATGACTACATGCCACCAAAAGTCTGTCCCCTTCCTGGGGTTTTCTCCCAAACCCTTTTGCCTGACTCCATTAGGTTCCACTGGGTAAGTTTGTTTCTGGCTTGGCCAGTTCCTACTGTCTGTAACAGAGGCTGAAGGCAAGCCCCTGCTACATTCATGAAAACCATAAACCAACAATTATTTGGGCATTTTGACAGATGTGCCATATTGTCATACATATTACACCTTACATTAACAGACTTCAGTGTGTGACACTTCCCTGTACACTGCAAAAAATATACAGTGGTATTATATATTATGTATTTATATTACTCAAAACCACTGTTTAGAAGATAAGATGCCTCTTGGAAATATAGCTCTGTGAATAAACGAGTATTTTTTTTTAAACTTTTTTGTTTTCTATTATGTATGAGACTGCAGACTTCTGAAAGTCTGTTCCGTGGTTTGTTCTGTAGTTTGTACAGCTCCTAGCAGAATGAAATCATGGTCTTGTGGCTGTGGTGCCCAGGCATCACTGCAGTACAAAAAATATTAGAGGGTGGTATTCCTTCATTTTTTTCAATTAAATTAACTAGTTTGATTAGAAATGTAACCAAATTAGGTAAGGTTATGTAAGTTTGCACATACACAATTTTATTTTAGATTCTGAGTGTTTGGTGTAGTTCTAGCTGAAATGGATTCTTTTAGATTAGCTACTTAATATAAACCAAAAGAATAAATACACCTAGCATGAAATGAGTTTGGTTTATACAGGAGTTAAACTAAACCTGTAGACCACTGGTGCCCAACCTTTTGCCTTTTGGGCTGGATTGGCAGTGCTGCTTCATCTATGCATGGGCACCTGGTGCCTCCTGAGTTGTGGGGGAATGTGCCCCCCCAGTGACCAGTCAGCGACTGGGGGGGAGGGTCCCCACACGGCCAATCTTGCTGACCAGGGGGGATCCCCCCCACAGCCGATTGCGCTGACAGGGGGGCATACCCTCACGGCCAAGCACACTGACTGGGAAGCACAAGCAGGGCACCTGGAAGTGCCAGCAGTGCTTCTCCTGGCACTCCCACTCCCCAGCCAGTGCTCCCACCTGCCCATCACCTACAAGAGGAGTGCTGGCTGTCAGGGGGTGCACCAGCACTCTCAGGGGGTGTATATGCACCCCCATGCACCTGCTACATGGTGCCACTGCATCCATGGGCCAAATTCAGTGTGCAGGGCGAACATAGCAGGTCCCAATCTGTCCACACAGGGCTTGGAAATTTGGCAGTGGTAGGAGGGGTTCAGTATTAATTGCCACTTCCCCCTCCCCCACTTTCCCTTCTGCCAAATTTCTCAGCCCATGGGGAGCTCCATGAGCTGGATGCTATAGGTCCATGGGCCAGGGGTTGAGCACTCCTGCTGTAGAGAAGCACAAATCTAATCTGTTTCATAAGTAAAGATTCAGTGTTTTCTTCCTGCATTTGGTAAACAGATAGCCTGCAACAATAACTCTGAGAAGTTTGAACTGTCTTGGACAGCATGACAATAAAAACACTGGGAATCCATACACCACATTCCTAACTTGACTGTAGCAGTAGTGCAGCACTGATAGAAAAGCTTACTAGGGGAAAAGCCTATGCTGACTTTCCATGTAATAAGAGCTGTTTGACCATCCCAAGGAAAATGGAAGTCTCTTCATTCTATGGTTACCAATTTTTATTGCATATAATTGCCCAGAATAAAATACACATCTTGTTCTTGAAAGGCAGAATGGAGAAAAAAGAACTCCCTCTGTAGTAACTAGGTGCATCTACACTTGTGTTTTAATGCCAAGTTGACTAATTAGCTCCACAGTAAAGCATCACCATCTACATGTGCACCCATATTATGGTGCAATAAATTAACTCTGCTGTAGGATTGTGCTGTCCAGGACAAGTACTATCCTATGGCAGAGTAATTTACACTGCTGCAATGCATGTGTAGACAGTGACCAGGGCTGGCTGGGTCACAAGGGTGCTACAGTGTGGAGGCTGCCTGATGCCACCACCTGGAGCCCGAGCCAGACCCCACACCAGCCTGGGGCTGCTCCACCCCAGCTTGAATTGCTGTGATCCCAGTCACACATGAAAATGCTGTGCCTGGGAACAGCTTACTCCAGCCCAAATCATACCAGAGTTTGTGTTGGGGTAATTGCACATGTAGATGCACCCACTAAGCAGCAGCAGCTACGGAACTGAACCCACTGCTCCCTGTGGATTGTGTGCAGACTTTAAGCTGTTCTTAAATTTCCTTTCATATAATACACATTCCAATTTCCAGCAGTTGGTTCTTTTTGAAAAAAGTTGTATGGTGCTTGTGGAATAAAAAGAACAGTATATTGGACAAAATGTTACTATTCATTAGCTTCCAGAGGAGGGTGATGTGACCATTTCTGACCTCTTTAGCAGCCCATTACCCTGAATAAACACACTTGCAAAAGGTTTATGATAAAGTGATCAGCTGAGATGTGGGTTTTCAGTTTGCTACAGAAAAAAAATGTGGATTTTTCCTTTTAACAGAGGAAAATGTGGATTTTTCATTTTAATGGAGGAATATGCAGATTTTCCACTTTTGCAAAGAGCTGTCTGCAGACTGGCAGGGGGATGAGTGCAGCAGGAGGAGGGTGGTCAGGCCAGGGGGCACCATGTGCATGCACATACTCACACATGCACCTGGCCACCAGGCAGCCTGGAGAACAGTTTCTGCAGGTAAGTCTGGTGGGGAGGTAGAGAGGATTGAGGCCCCCATAGGGAGGGGAGGGAAGGAGTTGGGCAGGGCTGGGGCTGGGGCTGTGACCGCTGCCCAACCAGAGCACTACATGGGGCTTGGGGCCCAGGACCTGGGGCCAGAATGCACAGCTGCAGGGCCCTGGGCAGAGACATGGGCAGCTTAGGAGGAGGCTGGCTCCCCATAGCTACACGCACTCCCAGAATCACAGGAGTGGGGACATGTGCCCCCCCACCAAATCTGCATGTGGGGAAGGGGGAGGCAGGCTGCTTGCTATATGCTTAGGCTCCCCACCCTGCTGCCCTCCCCCTGGGTCCTCCATGGCCCAACCAGCAGGACCCAGCATAGCAATACAGAATGGGACCAAGTGGAAAAGTTCTTTGCCGCTGCAAATCCCATACCATCCTGGCAAAGCAACCCCTGCCTGCCCATGTTCCTCAGGGACCTATGCAAGATGTTCCCTTTGTGATCCTATGGTGACTTTCATGTAATTCCATTCATTTTCTTGATCACTATCAGTTTAGCAAGAAGGGTTAGTGAGATCCAAGGTCTGATGGCAGATTTTCCTGACCTGGTCATAAGGTCTCATTACCCACTCACCCCAAGTTCCAACCAAAGATTGTCATCAAATTTTACCTTGTTCAAGAGATACATTTGTCCATCTTTTTATCCAAGATTTCAATCCTTGAAAGCTGAAGATTCACTCATATAACTGGGAAATTAAAAACAGTGTTCTATAACAAAAGATAGGCTTGCTGCACTGGAGCCAGGTCACAGTGACCAGCTGCAAAGTCCTTAGGATTTCAGGTTTTGGTGGACACACCAAATTAGGAGGCCTGGTGTGCCCAAATTAAGACACTGGTAAATGACCAAATTAAGATGTATGCATGTGATGGGTTTGTTGGAACAAAGGAATATGCTGACAGAACAGAATGTGGACAGTATGACGACCACAGGGAAACCAATCAACAGTATCCAGAAATGAAGAGTCATCAGAGGAAAAAAGAACACAAAAGGAGGGATTTCAGATCAGCAAAAGGATCCCCCAAAGACGGAACCTAAGACCACCGTAGACTAAGGGTGCATTACCAGCCCATCTCACCCACCTCACTGAGGGGGTGGGCCTTGGCCCTGGACCTCCAAGACTGTTGACATTCAGGAAAGAACCACAGGGTGAAGCTTGCATACTGGTCAGGTGTAGCTTTCCCCTGTGGAGCCTTGGACTGGTAGATCAATACAATTGGGAGGGTTATTTTGTTTTCCTTACCTGCATTATTCTTATCTACTGTTGCTGTGTATCAATAAAATGTGTCTATTATCAAATGGAAGAAGTCATGGCTGGTCTGAGGGCTTGGGTCCACCCAGAATAAGGTATCTGGGTCATAAATCCAGCGCTAGCAATAGCAATAAACTCTGGTCCATATAGGCTTGCCAGATTGCTCACGGGTGCACCATTGCTCCTGTGCTGCCCAGGACCGCAGCATGTTGAGCTGGGGTGGACCAGCCCCAGCTGGCAAAGGGCCTGTAGGGACCAGGCTGCCAGCGCAAGGCTGCTGCCCCCCCCAGATTAGCATGCTTCAGAGGGGCTGGCTGGGGCATGAGGGTGTTCCAGTGTGGAGCTAGCCAGCAGGCAGCCCCCGCACTGAAGCACCCTCATGCTCCATCCAGATGCATCAGGATCTACACATGTGCTGCTGTGGAGTAAAAAAACTCCACAGCAGGATAGTCATTCCACAGCAGGATAGTACTTGTATTTGCAAGTACTAGCTGCTGCAGAGTTAGTTTATTCCAGCCTAGTAGGGGTGCACATGTAGATGTGAGATATTTACTGCAGAGCTAATTAGTCTACTCCACAGCAAATGTCTCATGTAGATGCACCCACGGAGAGCTAAACTTATTCAAATGTCCCTTTGGCTCTTTGTATCTATAGCCAAAAGATCCAAAGAGACAAAGATTTTGGCTCAGAGACTTTCCAGCTGGAACCCAGACTGCATCACATTTTATTATGAAATTACAAAGGTGAACCTGACAGTAGTGATCAGAGTTCTTTCATCAGAAACCAGCAACATCAAGGGACTGTCTGTGGAACTCCATTCACACCCTCACTGAACACTACTGTATCCCTCAGGTCTGTATCCCTCAGGTCTCTAGAGTAGATGCTGCATTTGGCAAAGCAATCCTGTAGATGCTATACACCTAGGACTCCAGGACCCACCTCTGAGTGATTTGAGTCCTGATTCAAAGTTGCCCACCTTGGAATGTGCATGTGGGCAAGCACTCAGTGGAGAAATAGAAGTTCCTTATCCATAACCTGGAATTTTTGGAGATGGATTCCCCCTATGGATATTCTTCATTCCTTCCCCCACCCCTTCTCCCATCCTTTCTAAGACTCCCTGGAATTCTGGGATTCTGCAGTTGAGGGGAAGCTGAAGAGAAGGAAGCATGCACCACTCTTTATGCCCTCAGTGCAGGGCTGGAGGTTTCCAGCTAAAAATCTCAACCTTTTTAATTCCCAATTTCTAGGTGGGGAAACAAAGGCAAGGATGCTGAGTAACTTTACTTACCTAAGGTCACGCAGGTAGTTTATGGTAGAGGTAAAAGCAGAATACAAATATCCTGAGTCCTCCTTGTACTCTGGTGAAAGAAGCATCCCATATCAATAATAACCTGACTAGCTTTGCCCATTATTAGAAATGTGGTTGTGTGCACTCAACTTTGAGGGATCATTGTACTAAGTATGCATGGCAGTACTTATTCAATGTACTCTAGGAAAAAGGTGCATTTTTACAACAATGACAGCTAGGTTTTTCTTGACTGGCTAAACTGAGGTAAAACTGCAACTTGCCCTATTTACAAAATGCGCCTTTTTCTTCTATAGTAGATCTACCCACAGTCCTGGAGAGTTCGAAACAATACAGAACAAGGGAGAATGATGTGAGAATGGAGGACCAAAGATAATGCCAATATATCTACATTCAGGTTAACTGTTGCACAATTTGAGGGGTCCAAATCAATGATAATCTTCATTGTCCACACCAAAAAAAAACAGTGCTGGCTCCAGGAATGGTTCCAGAGGGAGAGTCTTCATCCACATTTCCTCACAAAGCCTTTCTTTCCTTCATGTTACACTCTATGTTCTGAGACACTGCCATCCTCCATAGATCTTGATGACGCTACGTCTTAAAATATTTAATGTTGTCATTCAGGTGAGTGGGCTTTTGAAGGTGTATTGTCCTATCTTTCTTTTGAAACAAGCACATCCACATCCTAACTCTTCTCCCTTTTTTCTAGTTTCTTTTAAAAGTACTTTTACTTTCTATGATATTGTATGTTGAGGAATTGTGCCAAGGATTTTAGTTTATTTTTTAAGTTAGTGTTGAATATTCTTTTCTTATGAAGAGCTGTTTTGTAAGTTCCAGGGATACTCCTCACACTCAGGGGGTTTTGCAGACATTTCTACTCAAATGTTTATAGGGTTGTATAAACCCTATTTGTGTCATTGTTACAGTTAACTTGTGAACATCGCTTACTAATACAGGAAGAAGGATAATTGCAAATTAAAACACCTGTACCAAGTTGGTAGGAAGAAGCAGGGTTTTTATTATTATTATTATTATTATTAGTCTGGATATTTTCAGAATCCAAATGTAATCAGATGGAAACATCTGGAAACTTTTATATGGGTAGGTACATATTTAATTGTATATGTAATATACAACATTAAGGGAGTGCCAGCCAAGCAATGTATTTTCACAACTTCATAAAACTTAAAGTTCCTATATGTTTAGTTCATTAAAGCCTGGCTACTGATGAGCCATGTGCAGAATCAAATTTATGTCTATTATTGTGTGCTTTTCTTTGATTTATGTACTTAAGAAAAATCATCTGTGATCATGTGAAGTTTTTGCATATGCTTATCTTCAACAGGTTATTAATGACTGGGCCAGTTCTGTGATTTCAAATACTGTATTGTTTAACATTTTAATTTTATAAAACAAGTGTTAAAATTTGGTAGCTATTTTTAGTTAATCATATACAAATGTATCTGAATGTATTTTGAGTGTTCTCCATCTTATAAGCAGGGATTTAACTGTGTAAATCATACATCAGTGTTACGTATATAGCTATAACTCAGGACCACAATTTTTAAGAGTCACTAAAGATTTTGTTTGTCTCCATTTTCACATGCCCAATTTGAGAGAGACCTAAAAAAGGCCTTACTTTTTCAGAAAGTGGCTTCTTAGCACTTTATCATACAAAAATAGGGTTGGAGGGACCTCAGGAAGTCCTCTAACTCAAACCTCTGCTCAAGGCAGGATCTTGGCCTTTATAGAGGAAGACTGATTAAAAGATCCAAAATTAGATAACTAAAACTATCATTTTTAAACCTAGTACAGAACTTAAGCAGTCACAGCTGATCAAAGGATGCTTCAGAGGTTTGGGGTAGAGGGTTGCAGACTACAGTTCACAAGCGTGTTATATATATATATATATATATATATATATATATATATATATATATATATATACACACAGTTTGTATGTGTGTGTGTATATATATATATATATATATATATATATATATATATATATATATACAGCTTCTCATTTTCAAGAGTACTAATTTGTCATAGTCACACTCATAAAAGGACCAAAAGGCTAAAACTAATAAAGTTTTAGTTGCCTAAAGTTTAGGTGCTATAACACTTAACTTTCTAGGCAGCTGGCTGCTAGAGTGCAAAGCTGGCTGCTAGAGTGCTAGTTTTTGAGGTACCTAGGCTACATATATAGAATGAGCAGTCAGCACATAGACAAGGAGTTGCCTAAAGTCCACCTGCTGAAGAGGGAACTGCCTAGAGCTAGCTAATAGGAAAAGGTGGAGGACACAGCTATGTTTAAAATCCTGACTGGCTCTGGGCATTAGGAACCATTCTCAGGACTTCAAGGAGTTTCTCTCTCCTTGGGGTCCACAGCTCTGAACTTTCTGCTGACAGTAGATGCCATGTGGGAAAGAATAAAAGATTCATTGGACCTGATTTGCTGGCAGAGAGAAAGAGAAAATGCAAGTGCTCAAGACAGAACATTCCTCTAGTGCAGTGGTGCCCAACCTTCTGGCCCTGCTAGTTAAATGAGTGCCATGGAGGTTGTTCATGGGCTGGACACCACATGGGGTCGCTGCATGGGGTTGGTCCACAGATACAACCCGCATGCTGAAGCAACCCTGTATGCAGGATCCATCCATACACCAGACCAACCCACATGCCAGTCCCAGCCACATAACAGTCCAACCCCACACTGCAGATCCAGCTGCATGCCAATCCTGGCCACCTAGGGGCACAACCCTAGATCTATCAGTGCATCAGCCTAACCCTATGTGCCAAACCCAGCTGTGTGCTGGCCTGACCTAGTGCACAAGATCATGTTATCCAGCCTGAAAGAGCCTGGAAATTTGGCAGCAGGAAAGCAGCAATTAATGCTGCCACTGCTCCTGTGCTGCCAAATTTCCAGGCCCTTGGGAAACTCTATGGGCTGGATGCCATGGCTCTATGTGCCTGAGATTGAGTACCACTGCTTTAGTGATTAGGGCACTGGGAAAGAAGAGTCCTAGGTTCTAGTTCCTGCTACCAGAGCTGTCTTGCATTTTATTTAATTACTTCTTTCATGTAATAGAGACAATCTGCCCCACCATTACCACTTCCTCCTCTTCCAGATACATTTTAAAGAAAGGGTGGCTGCCACTGCATTGTGTAGTGATCCTGTTGGTGTCTGCCAGGGATATTCTTAGAATTTCTACTAGTTCAAGCCTCAGTTCCAAACTAGACTGCCTAGTTTCTGAATCCCAGTAAATTTAGGCAGGAGGTAGGGTAGGCAGCATGTTGCTCAGCCTTGTTGAGACTGGGGCAGCCTGGACATATGCAAAAGCACAAGTCTAAGTGAACAGAGGATTTTAAACTTGTAAGGTGTGTATGGAGTTTCGCTGCTTCTAGGGGTAGGTAGAACTGGAAGCTGAGCTGGTTTGCTCAGCTGTTCTGGTTTGCAGTTTTAGATTTGGGTGCCTAAATTCTGGCTAATCCCACTTTAGGAACCTATGTTCTTTACTGAAGCCAGACTTCTGGGAAAGCATCTTGGTCATTTTGCAAACTAGTATTTCCTACATAATTCCTGCAGAACTTGGCCAAATTGTGAGACTGCACTCAGTTTTCAACTCAGCTCGAATTCCTTAGTGAGATCAGGCAATGCCTAGGGATCTCAAAATACAGTAGATATTAAATTAAATTTAATGTGTTTAATTTACATTTAAATCATTTGAATTATCAGTACTGTATTATCTGAAAGTTGTAACTAGGAAGAATCTTCAGGAGCCAGCTACTAGAACAAGGATTTAACATATCTTGATTCCTATCAGCAGAAGATCTGACTAAACTACATGTGAAAAATGTGTCTGTTACAAATATTTACTAATCCCTCATCTACCTGCACATACATGGTAAACTAATGTGCAAGGAATTGCACTATTCTCTTGTTTCATGCATATTTTCCTGTACAGAGGTCATACTGAAAAATATATATCCATTGTAAATGTACTGCAAAGTAAAGCACAGCCTTAAGGCAGTCAAAGCAAATCACAGTGTTACACAAAACTGAGTCATTCTCTTTCAGGAAAAAAACACTCTCTCTCTCCTCCCACGTGTCTCCCCACAAATGATAAGTACATACTTTAATATTTTTGTAGGTACTCTTTTTAAAGCCAATATTAATTCATCCTTTTAGTGAAAAAGATAGTAGCTACAATATTAAATAAACCCATCTTTGTAACCAAATAATGAAATGCACCAGTAAGGAAATAAAGATTAATATAAGAAAATGAAAGGAAATATGACAGCTATGATATAAACCTACATTTCATACTTTAGCTTTCACATTTTATTAAAACTTTATTGAACGACACAGTAGAAAAATAGTTCTGTAAGTGTACTGTTTGCCTTTTTCTTAGAGTGCTATGCTTAACATAGGACTAATCTCTAACATGATCCAGGATATTTAATTAAAATTGCTAATGACAAGGATACTTTTGGCTACCTCTTTGTTTAATGTTCAGAGAATATTGAAGCAAAGATTAAATAGCAGAAATCTTTTGTTTTGTTTGTCTATCATTTAGTTTGGTGGTATTTATAATAGGGTGTTATTTTGATATGCTGTGATAGAAACAAAATGGATCCTTGAAATATTTAACTACACTGAAGCAAAAGACAAACTGAATTAACACCTAAATAGTACTTATAAATGCAAAATCTTACTTGCCTTACTTATGTTGTCACAATAAAGTAAGATTCTACCAGCAAGCAAAACCAGTGGGATTTTGCATTAACTAAATCCTATACAGATTGTGAGAAATGTTCAACACCTTTAATGTTTAGATACAAACAGTTTTAAAGGTGCCTTTGAATTGTGCCCATCATGGTTAATTCCTGGCCTAGGGAAAAAGAGTTCGAAAATGTAGTAAGTTTCTTTTAAACAATGGTAAAATATATGGCACCCCTATGGAACACAAAGGCAAGACCACAGATCTTTGACATCTATACAGATGCATGTTTCTACTCAGTTTAGAGGCAAATTCAGCCTTCTTTTTTCCCTGGCAAAGGGGAGGAGCAAACAATTTGACTCACCTTCCTCTTGCAGCCAGACCTCAGGATGCAGCAAAATATCAGTTAAAGCTAGCCCAGGATCTCTTTCTGCATGCAGTATAACTGATTCCTGCCCAATGGGTCTGAGGAAAGACAACCATGAGGATTCTTGGGATTCAGCCAAATTAGCTGATTAAACTACTTGCCTGGAAGACAGGTAGAAGATGAGATCTGTTTGTGCAGGAATCCATGTAAAGTCTGAAAAAGTTTTGTATGGTCCAATTGTGTTAGTGGAATCAGGGCTTCTCTATGTCTGATAAGGGTGGGCACTTTACAACTGCTGGGTGACTCTGGGCCACCTGTGATATCCACTTTCCTATGGAGGCCACCAATAGTGAGACTCACTCTGATTAGGTATAAGTCTCAAGTCATTTGCCAATGGGAAACAGACCACATCTAGAGGTGCATTTGTAAATCACCAAACTTTTTCATTTAATAAAGGTTTATGTTGGGCCACTGGGACATCCTTGGTGGGCTGCATACACAGTGTATGCTGTGCAGCCCTGAACAAATTAAATCAGTGCAGTGTGAACAAGGAGCTAAATTACTACCCTCATTTTGTAGATGCAAAAACTGTGGCAAACCACTTGTTGAGCTTCCTGGAAAAACAACAGCAGAGATGAGATCAGAACACAGGAATCTCTAGCTTTCAATTCTGGATTTGCACATTGGACTCATCAGACTACTGTGTTGCTCCTGCTTATAACCAGAGCACGTATTGGCTACTGAGCAAAGAATTCAGGTAAGGAGGGGCTTGCAGAAACCCTAGAGCAGTGATTCTTAAGCAAGGTTCTGTGGTATCCTGGGGTGCCATGAGATCCTTTGAAAAGTGCCAGAGATGTGAGGAGATAAGTGAGGTGTGACGACATAAGCAGAAAAGTAAAGGCTCAGGCTCCTCCTCCTAACAAATGGCTAGTTTTTAAAACAGATTTGTCAACTGCTTTCATGCTGAAGCTTCCTTCCTTCAGACTACATCAATATAGTAATACATTAAAACTCTTAAGAGTTGCCTGTAGGCATTCAGATTAGTAAAGCTATATTAAACAAAGTCAGCACACCTAGCAAACTGTTACATAAACATTTTTATTGGTGCCTTTTGTACTGCCACTCTTCTCCACATGGCAAATTGTCCCTTGTGAAATCCCACTGTCATTGTCCATCTAAATATGTAGCAGCAATACAATCCCCGGGGCTCTGTTCCAGCTGCTTTGAGGTATATGTATTTTTAAGAAGAAGGGGAAGGAGCTGACCCTGCTAACAAGCTCCATCTTTCTATGATTGTGTCAAGTTAGACCAGCATTTGTCCAGGATGGCTTAGACAAATGATCTGACCTAGAGCAGGATGTTAGACTAAATAACTTTTGAAGTCTATTCCTGCCCCGTTTTTCTCTGACTCTGTACAAGCCAAGGGCTTGGCTGGTTTATATTTCTGTGTGTGTGTTATGGTGATCTAAAATTTCTGGCAAAGATCTGTTGAAAATAATAAAAAAAAATTCACTTACCCCTAGAAATTGAAGGCTGAGGTGGGGGGAAAGAGCCATTAAAAGCATGAGAGAGTCCAACTGGAGGAGACAGGTATGGTACCAAGCAGTCATTTGTGAGCAGTAAAACTTCCCTGAAGTAGCTGAACACAGGTTACATGGACTTAGAGCATTCAATTAGGCTATGTGATTTTTTTTTTTTTTGGTTCAGATTCATTACGCAGTTCATTTGCATGCTTGAAGGTAGTTTCTTTGTCAGTCATTGCCACTACGTGCTGTATCCTGTAGTCTTTCTTCCATCAAAATTCCATAGTAGTCTCTGGAAAATTTGGACCTCACTACTTGTCTATGGGAGACTTCATTTTTCCCTAGGGAATGTGAAGGACCAGCCTCACAAGCAGAAACATGTATCAGCATTTTATAGAGCCCTGGATAGAATTGGTGTAACGTTGATAATCTCCTTGTTCAGACCCTTTCAAATCAGTTGCCAATAGAACTGTAAGAACTTAATAGTATACTCTGCCCTTTGATTAAAATAAGAGAGCTCTCTATGACCATGGGGCTAGTGAGCTGATACATGGAGTAACTTAAAAGAGGAAGAATAGTCCCCTACACATAAACAGAAACACACCACTAGATCAAGAAAATATTCAACCTGACCTAGTGGCAGAAGAATTCAAGTTTCAAACACTGCTAAGTACTGTCAAGTGCTCTTTTGGGAGCCAAGTCTCCCAAGTACAATTTTGAACATCTCGCTGATGCAAAGTTAAAAAAATACATAAGCTGTTAATATCCAAATCTAACCCCACACTATCAATTTTCTTCTACCTGCTTTGAAATACAGCAGAGGGAAGGAAAAAAAACCTAAATAAAAGCCATTTTCAAAACACTGCTTGGCTGCCGCCAACGTCTCACGAGTCTCAGCTTTTGACTGTGCTTTGATTTGTGACAAAATAATGTTTTGCTTTCCTAGGAGCTGAGAGAAAACACACACACCCGCTCTTTTGGCTTCACCCCTTCGGAGAGAATGAGATGTGGGGCCTGGAAATCCCTAACTGCTATTTGTTACCTGATCGCTTCCCGCCCTCACAGCAACCCCAGAGCTCAGTGCCCATCTTTGCAGCCCCCTGGTTGGATTGACACTTGAACAGCTTCTTAAGGGAGGAGACCTTCTGGATCCAGATGCTTAAGGTAAAGCTATGGGGACTTGTTTGTTGAATGTCTCTGGCAAAAGCAGTGGGGGTAGCTGGTCTCCTCCCTGGGGAAGGAAGTTTTACACCCCAGAGCAGAGGCTATTTCTCTCTCACACTTTAAAGGGGAGGGGGGAGGATTAAACTCTAAGGGGGAAAGCTGCCAATAAACCCTTATGGGAAAAGAAGACATCCTAAGGGGGAGGGAGGGACCTGGCTATGATCTCCTGCAAAAGGGAGAGCTGAAAGCCACTTGCGGCTGCTACTTGTGAAGCCTCATTTAGCCTGGAGAGCACCAGGGGGATTCTGCTCCGTGGTGACAGCTCAGTGGGAATTCCCACTCCAACAAGCCATGAAATGGTAGCGCATAATTATCCACCTTCTGAGGCCCATTAGGACGTGTCAACCAGGGGAGATGTTGCACTGAAACGTGCAGCTGCTGGCACGGCGCCGGGCGGGACCCCCGAGACCCGTTGCGACAGGGCGAGCTCAGGGAGCGGGAAACGCCGCTTAGAGTCCGTGTCTCAGGCCCGTGCGGGTGACTTGGAGAGGAGAGAGAGGACAGGAGGCTGCGGGGCAGAGCCGGGCGGGGGGGCTGCGCCGGCCTGAAGCGAGCGAGCGGGGCAGGCGCGTGCGGCCGGGCTGCCCGGGGCCCTCCCGCGGCGGCGTGCCCGACCCAGCAGCCCGGCGCGGCGCGGCGCCGCAGCTGAGAGCGGGCCGAGCCTGCTCGCTGCCCCGGGCCCGGGAAGGGCCGCCCTGCCCCGGGGCGGTTCCGCGGGTCAGGCCGTCGAGGAGGCAGCCGTGGCCGGGAACCGCCTCGCCAAGGGGGTGCCTGCGGGGGCAGCCGGCTCCGGGGGGCAGCGGGAGTAGAGCAGGCCTGGTGCCACCCCCGCGGGATGCCCCCGCACGGCCCCGGCCCGGCCCGAGGTGCCCGGAGCGGGCGGCGCGGCGGCGCGGGGTGGCGCTGTTGGCACGCACCAGGGGACTCCGGGCAGCCCGTGCGGCCAGGCCCGGCCTTGGCGGCCGCGGGAGACCCGGGTTCCCCCCGCCCCCCCCGGTCGGAGCTGCAGCTGGAGGCGCTCCAGCGTTCCCCGAGTGCCCGGGGCAAGGCCGGAGCAGGCGGCAGGACTGGAGCCCAGTGGCCCGGGCCCCCGCCCCGGTCCCCGCCCGGAGCTGGGACAAGGCTCCGGCTGCCGCTGTGGGCCGGGTGAGGCCGCCGGGCCCTGCCCGACACAGGCCGCTATGTTCAGAGATCCCGTCGGATGAGCACAAGAGGCGAAGAGCAAGCCCGCCCCGCCGGCTCCCCCAGCAGCAGCGCCCACGGGCAGGGGCTCATGCGGGGCAAGTCCGGCTGGCAGGAGAGTCTGGCGCCTTGCGACGTGGGACCCACGAGGCGCTGCTCCGCAGCCACGGGCGGACTGGCGCCGGGCCCTGCTCCTGCTGCCGGGGCCTCACTTAGAAGAAGGCAGAAAACAAAAAGTGGCGACCTGCAACCGGAGTGAACCCAGCCGCTCCGTGGGGCTGGGCGCCGCAGCTCGGCTCTCCTGGTGTCACGCCTGCTCGGCCGGGCTCCGAGCGAATTAGCCAGGTCGCCTGGAGAAAGACAAAAGACAGAAAACGCAGACGACAGTAGCAAAGTGAAGTGGGTAATTCACAAACACCTTTCGGAGGGAGAGAAGGAGGAAGCCAGCTTGGATTTTGAAAGAGGCTCTCGACTATAGTAAAAAGTGGGATGAAACTAGCTGATGAAGCAGCTCGACCGTGGTGTGTGCGGGAAGAGGAGGCTACTTTGAAACAGTGGAAGTGTTTCCTCGTTTTAGCAGAGCTGCTTAATCTCTGGAGGGCAACAGTTTATACGCCCCCCAACACACACACACACTTAATATGTTCGCACTTTTTTTCATATTGTTTCTTTTCAAGGCCAAATCAGAGATGCTTCACGAAGCTTTACGGAAAATGAGGGCACACTCCTGTCCAGTGACACATTTCGTATATTCCCATCGCCTGTTCTTGCAGGGCGGAGTTGCTGGTGGCTGCACTGTCCATCTACATAGCACGAGCGTTGGCATTTGGCTTCCTTTCCACCTTCTCTGCCCAGAATTGGGGGGAGAGGGAGGGGGGGGTCTAGACTTAATGCAAGCAAGAAACTGCTTGTTATCATCAGATGCGGGCGAAGGAAGGTGGGAAGGCATGAAAGGAGAGTGAGAAATCGGAAATGTTTTCAGCCAACTCAACTGCAGGCACCTCCCAGCACTATCCTCTAGGGGGGAAAAAAAGTTAAGCTGAGAAAAATGACAATAAAACCGGGGGTGAGAGGAAAAGTAGCACATGAAATTTGATAGACATCACTACAAGCTCGGAGAGCAGGGACTTAAAAGGTCAGAGAGCAACCGGGAAGGGCCACAATCACTTCAAGGCACTTGGAAGGTGAGTTGATGGACACCGGTTTGACCCGAGGGTCAGCAACTAGTTTAGCTCTACCTTGATCTGCACGCCGCCAGACAAGTTCCCGCATCCCCTCAAAACAACTCAATGCCCTTATCTGGAAAGATTTAGTAAAAGTAAATCAAGTTACAGAAAAGGACTAGGCAGTTTCAACTGCTGGGTTTGCTCCCGAAGGAACCGCGAACTAACGGGGCAGAGAAGGAAGGGGAGCCCGGTGCACACACCTTGGGAAAGCAGGATGATGCCAATCCCCCTGAAAGCCTACCCCAGTGCCAGCTCGGGGCACAAGCTTTCCACTTCAGCTTCCTTTTCCTTGCTTTTTCAGCCTGCCATTTGCTAGTAATCTCGTACCTGCAGCTACGTTTAAATCTGCTTTCACAGTCATGGCCCTCAGCATGTACTTAAAACAACAGCGCTCGCTGTTACCCAGAGTATGTCACCAGCGCTTTATTCCAGTGATCCCATTTAGCGCCCACCAGAAGATGCACAGCAAACTGTTGCTTTGATGCCAGAGAAAACTTCGCAGGGCTTGAATCACTGCATTTGTTCTAAGGTGGCTTGGAAATTTAATTTAGAAAAAAAGTTTAACCAGAATAACGCTTGCAGCATGTTTTAGATGCCAATTATAATCCTAAACGTGTGGAATCGAGTTCCTGAGTGCCCAGCGAAGAGGCTATTCTGCTTTGCTCCGTCGCAATTGCTAAGAGGTGCCAGTTACACGGATGCATAAAGAGCACTCAGAAAGTCTCTTCCAAGTACATATTTATGGAGTTAGTGAATGTCGCAGGGGTGCAAGGATCTGGACAGACTGCATGTCCTCTACAGAATAAAGGGGGGAAAAAAAAGATTCCATGGGCTTCAAAGAGAGAAGAAAAAAAGAGCGACATAACTTTTCGCCAAGATTTAAGGTGCACACTGTGCCAAAACTATTTTTTCAACGTTAGCGAGGGGCATTAGGCTCTAGGAAACCCTCGTAATGATATTTTCAAAAGTCGCTCGGTGACACCTAAGGATAATACTTGAGCAATAGATCAACAGTTTTAGTCTTCCCGGGCTTTTTAAGTCCCTGGAATTAACCGAAGGAAAATACTCCCTGTCGAGATAGGTACTTATTCCTGAACCACCGCATACTGAATCCTCCGCCCGCCACTCCCGGCGCCTAAATCAAGCTGGAGTCGAGTTCATCATGTTGATTAGCATAATGCCATAACCCCCGGCCGCACGGAAGGTCCATCATATACACCCCAAACACTTTTTACATTAGGTTTTAAAAGAAACAATTGTCTTCGGGATTACACGCTACCATGAACGGACCGGACCGGTTGCTATCTACAGGGGGGAAGGGCGGGGGGAAGAAAAAGCAACTCAGATAATACAGAGATGGTATTTTCAAGAAGTCAGTACATTACATTACTACTTTTAATTAATGGGGGGGGGGGGGGGGAGAGAGAGACTGGGTAAACAACAAATGTTTTGTCTATGCAGTCATTTTCCCCTTTTGGTACCAAACAGAGTTTTTACACAGCCTAACTATTAACTAACCATCAATTTTAGTGCCACACGTGTAGATCGCGGGATAGGTGTGTGAGCGTTTAAAATTAGGCTTTAACATCGACTCCAGAGAATGATTCAGACTGTGCGAGCTTAAGTTAAATCGTCACCTGCTGGCACTGCGTTCAAAGAAAACTGACTGACCTAAGAGCCAATGTTTCATCTGGAGTTTATTAATACCATTTAAAATATTACAGATAAAAATCAAATACATTTCATGCATTTAAAATGCAAATCTAAAATGTTCCAGCGAAGGGCTTTCCATTTCAATGTGAAATATCCAAATTATTTCAACATTACAATGAGACAATTAGTTTGCAGCATTTGCAAACCGCTAATGTAGTGTTTCAGGAGTGTTCATTAACATTTATCAATATTATTTTCAGGAAATACACATAAGCCAACGTTAGTTCAGGTTCACTTGGACAGTTTATTTAATACATGGGTTTGGACGGACCCACTTTATGAAATATAGGAGAACTCTCACTTTAACTATATCTGAACTGCCAGCAAATGCAAATAAGTACATGCTCCATTAAATTAAATGTCATTCAACATTTATCAAATAGTGTTGCTTAATTACAGTTTTATGCCTATCTAAATTAATATTCAAGCCAAAAAACTAGATCCCGAAGTGCCATTTGCTATGCACTTGGAGGAAAGAGTCCAGGAAAAAAAAATGCAGTTAACTAGGACTGCAACAATAACGCTTAAGATTTTCTCGTGACAAAAGGAGGAAAAAAAATTTTAAAAAGCTCCAATGTACTTCAATATATTTTCAAATATTTACTGGAATTAATGTACAAGAAAAATACTATACAAAATCGTCTCCTGGACAACTGCACCTCACAGAGAGGCTGGTGGAGTTGTATTGGCTGGGTAGGATTCCCCCGCTGTATAAACCAGCAAGTTGAGCGGAATTGTACAAATATTTTCAATTTTCCTATCCCCCTCCCCCTTTTATTTATGTATTTATTTTTGGCATTCGCTTGAACCCATCGATGCTTCTCCACTTCCTTTAAACTTTAAAACACAAGTCGGGGTTGGTGGGGGCCGGGGGGGGGGTGATGTTTGACCCTAATGCTCTCTTCTGGCTGGAGAGCGGCAGGCACTCTCCGGGCGGCCTGGCCAACACAAGCCGGTTTGGAAAGGGCCGAGAACAAAAGGGCAGAGGCCGGCGGAGGGCAGCCCCCCGGGGGCTGGCTGGGAAGCGGGGCTTCCTGCGCCACCGGCCTCGGCGAGCGACATGAGCACGGCGAGAGATGCCGCGCGTCCGGCCCCAGCCCCGCACAGGCACCCCCGGAAGCGTCCCGCGCCAGAGGCTTTGGGGAGGGTACAGGTTGTCGGGGTCAGGATCCGGCCCGGGCGCGGCGCTGCCTCGGTGCCAGGGCCGGGCCGGGCCGGGCGCGGGCTCCCTGCAGAAAGCGGGGCGGTGCAGCAGCTCGGGTTACTTACATGTCCGCGTCCCCCGGCGCGGCGCGGCGCGGCGCGGCGCGGCGGGCGGGCTGGCGGGCGGGGGCGCGGGGTTCATCACTCGAGGCCGTTCCTGTGGCCGGGCTCGGGGGGCGGCAGCAGGTCCGGCGAGTGGCAGGGCGGGCTGCCCGCGGCGCTGGGCTCGCTCTCCGTGTCGCTGCCCTTCTTGTTGCCCGCCGGGCCGCCCGCGCCTCCGCCCGCCGGGCCGCCCGCGCCGCCGCCGCCTCCGCCGCCGCCGCCGCCGCTGTGGGTCTTGACGTGCTTGCTGAGGTGGTCGCTGCGCATGAAGCGCTTGTTGCAGACGGGGCAAGCGAAGCGCTTCTCGCCCGTGTGGGTGCGCAGGTGCCGCTGCAGCTCGTCCGAGCGCGTGAAGCGCTTGCCGCAGAAGAGCCAGTTGCAGACGAAGGGCCGCTCGCCCGTGTGCCAGCGCAGGTGCGCCTTCAGGTGCGACGTCTTGCCGTACACCTTGCCGCAGCCCGGGATGTGGCAGCTGTGCAGCCCCTTGCGCCGCAGGCTGGCGCCGGCCGGCCCGAGCCGCTCGGCCTCCTGGCAATTGGGGCAGTCACACGTGGCGCGGCCCGCGTAGCGTCGCGCCGAGGAGCGCGGAGAGCCGCTGGGGCCGGCGCTGAGCATGGGGCCGCCCGCGGCGCCGCCCAACGGCGACGGCGCCGAGTCCGGGTAGGAGCCCGGCAGCACGGGCTTAAATCCGTCCATGAGGTGCTGCCCGGCGGGGCTGAGCAGGTGCGAGGAGGCGCCGCTGCTGAAGGCCGAGTGGCCCAGGCCCGAGTAATCCGAGTTGTAGCCGCCCAGCGGCGAGTGCAGCGAGGTCTGGAGCCCGCCGGCGGCCGGGTGCAGGGAGCCGGGCACGCCGCCGGGGCTCTGCACGTCGATCCAGCCCGCGCCCACGTCCCACCAGCCTGAGGCGCCGGCCGAGCCCACGTCGCCCGCGCCCAGCCCCGGGTGCGACGGCTTGAACCAGGACTCGTAGGGGTGCGCCATGCCCACGCGCGGGTAGATGCCCTGCAGCCCGTCCACCGACGCGTGCACCTTGGACAGGAAGACGGGCTGCGGCGCCGCCTCCTGCGCCGAGCCTGTCCCGCCGCCGGGGCCGCCGCCGGGGCCGCCGCCGCCCGGGCCGCCGCCCGCGCCGCCCGGCGCCTGGAACACGGCGTAGTCGTTGGCGAAGGGCGAGCCGGCCGCGGCGCCGCTCGACGTGAGCGAGAAGGCGCTGGAGCCCGGCGCCCCGCCGCAGCTGAACGAGTCCGACACCAGCGCGGCCGCCGCCGCCGCCGCCGCCGCGGCCGCCGCCGCCGCCGACGACGAGCCGCCGCGGCCCGAGCCCGAGACGCCGAAGCCGGGCAGGCCGGAGCCCGCCGCGCCGCAGCTGCCTGAGGACGACGAGGAGGACGAGGAGCGCTTCCAGGGGTGGAAGCCCTTGCCGAAGGACGACGCGCTGTCCGACAGGGCAGAGGGCGACGGGCTGGGGCTGCCGATCTTGTTGCAGGTGGCGGCGAGCATGGCCAGGGGAGTGGAGCCCAACCTCGGTTCCTCCTGCGGACACGGGGGACACGGCCGCGACACGGGCGTCAGCTCCGGCTGGACCCCGCTCTCCTCCCCTCCCCTCCTCTCCTCTCCCTCCCCGCCCCGCCCCGCCCGCCCCGCGGCCCCGCCGGGGTCACTCCTCCGGCCCGGCCCGGCCCGGCCCGGGCTGCCCCTGCCCTTGCCCCGCCCGGGAGCGGACAAGCAAGCCTAGAAAAACTAAGTGAGAGCTCCTTTGCCCCATTCCCCCCCCAGCCTCCTCCAGCCCCGGCTCCGCACGCTGCTTCCCTCGGGCCGCAAGGGCCGAGCTGCGGAAGCCAAAAAGCAGCAGCAGCAGCAGCAGCTCGCAGAGTCTCGGCTACGTACCCGCACACACAGACACCGGCTCCAAGTTCAGCGGACCTGCCGGACGCGCCGGGCGCAGGGACTTTAAAGGGGAATCATAAAAAAGGAAAAGAAAAAAAAACACCCCCCCCCCACCCCCAAGCACAGTGTGTTGCAGACGGGGACTGGCCCGGGGCAGCAAAGCGGCGCTGCCTCCCACACCCCCACCTCCGAAGCGGTCACATGGAGAGGAGAGAGGCCAGTTCTCCGGGGAGGCAGCCGGGGCGCTGGAGGTGGCTGCTACAAATGCCCTTCGAGCCCTTTGGTGCACGCTGAAGAGTGACTCTGCCCCCTCTTCCCCCCTCGCTCTTTCTTTTCTCCTAAACTCCCTTGTACTAGGAGGGCGGGAGGGGGGAGGGGGGAGAGAAAAAAAAAAAAAGCCCTCAAGAGAGGAGACTGATCGCCCCGGCCGAGGCAGGGCTGCTTCACCGCGCTGCAATCGCCAGTGAAAAAGAAACTAATGAAACCAGCAAGAGAGGAAGGAAAAAAAAATCAACCCCTTCGACTCACCCCTAGAAGTGAAGTTGCCATCACACAAAAGTGCCCTCCTCTCAGAGGATCTTTTTTATATTGATAAATCAGAGGCAGCGTTTTTTAGAGGTGTGCAATACAATGATCAGTTCCGCCCATTCCACCACAATTGTAGCTCCCTCTCCGGCTTTGAAGTGCCGCTGAGTCCCCGCCAGCCAATCTGCGGCCTCGCCGGCCCGCTCCCATACGCTGCTGCGTGAGGTCATCAGCCCCGCTCCGCGCGCTCGGCAGCCGCGGCGGCTCCCCGGGAGGGCGCGCGGCGGCGGGAGTGCGGCCGGGAGCAGCGCTGCCGCTGGAAGGGAGGGTGGGCAAATGCACAGGCGTCGCCTCCAACGCAGCTGTGCCTTCTCCCTTCCCAGTGCCCCCTTTTTTTACTTATAAACTCTCCACAGCATTTTCCTTTTTAGTGACTGTCACGCAGTCCATTCCTTGGTAAAGCTGGCTAATCCCCTGCCTCTCCCTCTCCCCCCGCTCGCTCTCTCTCTCTCCGTTTCCTGCTGGAGACATGTATACATAATCCGACAACAGGTTTTTGTGTCTGCAAATTGTGGATTGTGTCTTCTGATGGACTGGTTAGGGGGGTTTCTTTTTCCTTTGGGTGGATGCGAAAGCCTCATATTTTTTAATGGGGGACCCCCCCCCCAGAACCCTGCCCCCTCAAATCTAGGTACATTTCTGTCCGGATCTGTCTCTGCAGCTGGATGTTTGTGGATTTTTTGACACACCAAAATGAATCTTACCAAGCATAGGTGAGCTAGGGTAGGGACAGTTTGTGTGGTGTGGGCTCTGTACACTTTTCCAGAGTTTTGCCAATGCTACAACGGGTAATATATATATATATATATATATATATATATATATATATATATATATATATATACTATACTATATTTTATATAATATATTTACCTGAAATACTGGCAATATGAAATACTGGCTATTATATATTATATATAACCAACATATAGATTGGGTAATATATATATATATATATATATATATAGCTTGTACAATGTATATGTATGTGCATGTATATATATTTTATATATATGTACATTACAATATATGTACAATGTATGTGTACAATGTATATGCATATACATATATACATACACACACACCCCTTCGACTCACCCCTAGAAGTGAAGTTGTCATCACACAAAAGCTATATATATAATAGCCAGTATTTCATACCGAGAAACGAAGAACAGCTCTTCCACCCTACGTATGGAAAACACGCAGTTTTATTTCCTCGCCTGCCCTTCTCCAACTGGTGATCTCAGCTAAATGAAAAGGTAGAAGTGATTAGCACCGTAAACAAAGGAGACTGCTGTTTTGACTGGCATAGTTGGGGTTTGTTTGTTTTTTTTTTCTTTTTAAAGAAACTCCTTAAATGCATCTGAGCTTCCCAAGACTCAGAGAAATCCAGCTGTCTCTGACCGACATTCTGTCACTTGTGTAAGTTCCATGCAGCAAAGCCGGCTTGGATCTCTGCTTGTTGCGTGTGTGTGCGTGTGTTTAACCCGTGTTGGCGTCGTGGGGATATTGACTGTACATCATATCTATTGATTCAAGGGGTAACGTGCATTATCATACTTTGAAGTAAGAGTGAAGTAAATTAATGAACTGCTTGCTTTCTCTGAAGGCTGACGGTTACCATAAATGTCGTGTTTCTCTCTGCGAGCTGCTCTGAATGATTTTAGCCTGTTGAGAAGGCGTGACAGGCCAGCCCAGAAGGAGGAAGGGGTGGGGGAAGGAGGGAACTCCGTTTAACAAATAAAAAAGAATTAACTTCATTGCTTTGGTCTCCTTCTATAATGATATTCATTTTACAGACCTAATGCACACTTGTTTAAATTTCGGGTTTAATTCTAATCAATACTATCACCCGCAAAGGGGGAAAAGCCTTCTTCGAGAGACTCCTCTGTATGAATGCTTATTAACTTTTATCTCTACTTCCTTTATCTCTTGGATTTGGAGGGTAACTATTAAGACATAGATCAGAAAGCTTAAGAGCAAAACAGGCATTTTAAGCTATATGCTTTATAAGCGGCTCAAAAAAGTCGCCTTCCCTAGCATACCACTTCGCGCATAAAGTTGGGTTTGCATTACCTCCAGTGTGAGATCGTCCATCTATTTTACAGCGGATGAATGAAGTGCTTCAGTTCTGTGTCTTTTAAAAATAGCCTCTCGACTCAAGTCTTTAGTTCGCATCCCAGTTTGTCTGCACGTGGCATGAACTGAGCTCCTGCAGGAAGTTTTTTCTTTTTTTGTCCCTGAGGCTCTTCCTAGCTCTTTTAATTTTATTCGGAAAGTTTTGCGTTTTTCAGTCCAGTTTTCCGCTTTTTAAAAAAGCAGCGAGACGGTCGAATTGGAAATCCTGAAAACCTCGATGACCAAATAGCGTGCGGGCAGTCGTTAGAGGGGAATTGGACAGAAAGCTTCAAGGAAAAAATCCAGGCAAACACCACCTAACCAAACAGAAAGGACAAGAACACGGTGCGTGGCATCGTCCCGTTGTCCTGATAGTTTCAGTGAAACTAAAACAGCAGCGGCTCTGAACTTTGGGAGAAGTTTGCTGATCATTGCTGAATTCACCCCAGAAACATCTGTAACCTTCCCCCTTTGTAGATGTTGCCTGCTGGGCAGAGGAGTGGAGAAACCGTACAGTTTGGTTTGCATTTGCTTTATTGACCACTGCACTTAAGGGTATATTACATCAAGGGAGTATACAGGTTGGTGGGGGACGGAGCAAAAGCTAGCAAGGAAAGGTTTTTCCGAAATTAATTAAAACTTTTTTTCCCCCATTTGAAGTTTAATGTACTGAGGTAGATAAATGTCCGTGCTATTTCTTGAAAACCTGTGGGATCCACTCTCAATAAAGCTAAAATCTATTAGCATTCTGTATGCATCTGCAGCATAAATTTCATTTGAATTTCAAATTTAATAAACCAGGAGGTTTTTAATCATCCCTGGTTTTATTTGTTTGATATTAACATGCTTATTGACCGGGTCTGTTGACCAGTTTGATCATTACAGGACAGCAAAAAGTTAATTAAAACGACCACAGCTCCTTAATCATATCATCTGTCTCATCCATGTCGCTCCCTTTATTACAGGCTATGATGGATAGTCTCCCAGATTAATTTCTCTGTTTCTTCGATTTGGACAACAGCTTTTGGGACCTAATTTACATCCTGGGAAGAACTTGCTCAAGTATACCTTACACCTTGTGCCTGCAATATACAGCAGCCTGCTCAGAAGCCGAGCTGCAATGAGAAGCTTTCGGGAACCTTTCTTTTCCTTGGAGCAAAACAATGGCCCTGTGCGGTGACCGGTGTCCTGAGAAATAAACGTGGGCTTTAACGGGGGGTGGCTCTTTCTGATAAAATGGAAAGATCATTCCTCTCCGGCTCTTTTAAATGGAAAGAGTTGGGAAGGACTGAAGAGCTAGATAATGAACCAGCACTACGTTTGCAAGTAAATAGTAATGTTGAGCCCAGGACTTTTTTTTTGTGCTAGGGTGATGTGTATTGCGTATCTGAGCTCCGTGTCGGTGCTAACGCGTGGACGGTGAAGTAAGGCAGAGTCCCAGAAAGGGCTCTCACTGCTTCATCTGCCCGGAGTGAACGCGCTGAAGCTGGGAGCTAAGTCCGGTTGTTTAAACGGAACTGGGTTCAGTTCTTCTTGATGCGGACGCCTGCCCTCCTCCCGGGCACGGGACACTCCTGGCGCTTTGCTGGGAGGCTGGTAAATACCCCTGGCGGGTGGGAGCCTGGTGGGAGCGGGGCATCCCGGGCTCTGGGCTCACGCGTCTCTGAGCCTCTCGGGTTCCTGGGCAAAGTCCCTTCAGGTGTTGCCCTCCGAGTGCCCACGAAGGCAGCGGGGCACCCCCTTTCCCGATCCTGCCGGCAGCCATTTTCACCTGGAGGTTGTCTGATGATTTACTCAGCGCTGACATCAAACTCTCCCCCAGTCTGCCTGGGCTCAACTCAGGAAGGAGGGCGGGGGGACCCACTGGATCCACCGTCCCAAAAGGCCTGGGTTGTTATTAACGGCGACCATTGAACAAGAATACTGATGAATGTTATTACTTCATTGTCTTGCACACCTTATCATCGCCCTGGCTGCTCCTGGCCGCTTGTCTCATTGCTCCTTAAGTAAATTCGTTGGCTGCAGCTGTGCCATGAGCTCCTGCGCTCTGCTGGGGACTGTTGCAAAGCCGAAACTGTATCCCCCCTCCCCCCAACCTTGCTTATTTTTTGCACTGAAACGTCCTTATTTTTTTGCCTCAGGTGGTACCTGCAAACACTGGGTCATCCCCCACCCCCTCCTGTTCTGGGAACGCAAGAGGCAGCACAACTTTTATAACTCCAGAGGCTTTAAACTCAGAGGCTTTCTCGTCTCGAAAGGGGCTTCACTCCAGACAAACACTGGGTTCATCATTGACTCAGGTTATTAAGGCACAGGCTGACCTCTTTACATACCTTGAGTCGAGGAAATTTAAAAGAATATATAATCACTCCGGGCATAAGCACAAGCAGATGTTCAGGGTGCACGCACGGACTGAGTGCGCATACACATCCATAAATATACACCATACACGTGTGTGTGTGTGTGTGTATACACATATATTATGTATATTTGTGTGTGTAATATGTATGCATATATATGTGTGTATGTGCATATATATATATACCTATATGTATATATGTGTGTGTGCACATATACACACATGCATATAAATATACATATATTTGTACGCATACATATATGCATATACGTATATACATATATATGTATACATACATACACACACACACACATATATATATATAATTATACACACACACACACACACATGCATGTGTGTAGTGTATATCTATGGATGTGTATATGCACACAGTCCGTGCGTGCACCCTGTACATTTGCTTGTGCTCCTGCCTGGAGTGAGATGTCCACTCGCACCCTCAGTGCTCGCCTCGCGGCGTGTGTTGGAGGCGCCGGCTCGGAGCAGCGCGCTCGCACATGGCAGGTCGCGGGGCGCCCGGGGCTCGAGCCGGCCGGTTCGCGGCGGCAGCAGCGCTGGGGGCACAGCCGGCTCCGGTGCTGCTCGCTGGTGGGAACTTGTCACGCGGAGGGGGAGAGAGAGACAGAAAGGGACAGCGAGATCGCGTGAGATAGACCTTGCTCCCTGCAATACAGTAGGTCGCTTCGGTTTTACTTCGCCTCGATTTGCTTAGCGCCGTTTTTTTTTTCTGTGCTTCTGCTGTAGCTCACGTCCTCCCAGCTACCACTTAAGAGTTAAAAACTCCTAAATTCTTCTCCTCAGCACTATCGATTTCTTCTCATTCTGCTCCGCTGGTGAAGGAGGGAAAGCTTCCCATCACCCCGCGCCTCCTCCAGGGGCTTGACAATTGCAATCGCAGTTTCGGGAAGATAAATGTTACTTTGAGAACTGTGTTTAATTACAAATAATCTAGGAGCTGCTCTGGGTCCGAGGGTTTAACCACACGTGTTCACCTCATTGTACAAGCTTCACAAATGTGTGACAAGGTACAGTAAACGATTGGAAAAAATCGGTGGGCAAGAGGTGACGTTCCCATTGATGGTGATTGTTTAAAGCTGGGTCATGCCCTGAAAATATTGGGGGGGGGGGGGGCGGGGGTTCTGAAAAAATGATAATAATAATAATAATATTTTTTAAAGCCTCCCGCATGAGGCTTTGCATCAGCCTCCCGCATCACAGCACCAGTCAGGCTGTGCAGAATACTTACAATGGAAATAAAAAAGCAATTGAAACGTTTCCACGGTTTTTATTTTCTGCCAACTACAGAGCTGGAGCTAGAACAACCTGAAAATAACCGTCCCCTTCCCCAGCCTTGTTGTCTAATAAGTGCAAGAATCCCTTGATCCTCAAATAAAGCTGCCTCCCCTGAGCAGTAAAATGGATCTCTCAGATTGTCTGCCTATGGATTACGAGATCACCTAAATAGGCAGAAGCCACTCGACTAGCCTCGAGAGAAAGCCCAATATTGATACACCGAGCTTTCCCCTTACAATATAGCTGCCATCGTCTCTGTCCTTATTTGCCAAGATGGCACAGCAATTAGCTTTTCCTCTCTCCAGCAGCCTTATTAACCAGAGAGGGGGGAGGGGGGAAAAAAGGTGGCGAACAGGTTACTCCCTTAACCTGACCTGGCTGCAGGAGTGAGATGAGCAACACTGAACAGATGTCCCCATTTAAGCCATTCTTTTCCCACATGCCTGCTGGAGATTGCCATCGCGCAGGAAGCTCGCTTCAAACCTGGCCCATTCCCGGCCATAATGGCCAAGTTATTCTGGACCAGTGAGCACGAACAAAATGGGCTTCAGATCGCGTGCTTTAGAATAATTCGACTCTGAGTCCAGGAAATGCTCCCCCCCGCCCCCCCATATCCACCCCTCTTTCCATTTTTAAAGTATTGGATCTGTGATCGCAGGAGAACTTCTTTTAAAAAGAAAAGGGGGGGAAAAAGATCGTTATTCTCCCCTCCCTTCAGCAAATATGGTATAATTTACAGAGCAACTTCATAATCCGAGGGGCACTGCAAAATCCCTCTTCGTTGTAAACCGCTTCTAATTACCTGCCAGAGCAATTAGCTGACTATCACGAAGAAATTAGATCGCTCAATGTAGCATAAATAATGCGAATAATTTTGTAAGGAGAATGGAAAGCGAGACCTGGTGTTTCTTTATAAGGAAATAACACCTCGTACTGTACGAACCCTACATGAACACATATTAATGTCTAGGCATGCATGGAAATGAATCCGAACATGAACCCTCTGGCTTCGATTCAGCACTTTCTTCATTTACATATGCGGGGTGAAAGTCGGCTTCCAGGCGTTTAGATACAGAGCTCTTCCAGATCACAGTAATTAACACATAGCGACTTCAATAGGAAAACCTGTTTTCCAGATGATTTTTACAATGCGGCTTTATGTCTCATTTGGCAGTTTAAATAGCTGGAGTTGTTTTCTGGCTGCATCTCTACTATCATCTGTTGAGCATATTTTGCCTAGAATACTGACCAAAATTTAGGATTTATTTAATTATTTACTTATTTATTTATTTATTTTAGATGGGTATTGTACTGTGTACGACTCAAGATTTGGGACCATTTCAGTTTATTGTCGTGCCGGATGGATTTCAAGAGGATTACTTATTGTTTGGTTATGCGAGTGTCCTTTAAAAAAAAAAAGTTTTTGACTTTCCTATCTACTTTCTTTGCTGTATTTCACACAGGACAATAGAAAGAAACATCCTTGCGCGGTTCTCAGTAGTAAGACTGATTTATGGCAAGGTGAAACTGGTCTTTCCAAAATTAATTCTAGTTCAGGGGAGATTTTTTTTTTCAGAGGGGAAAATATTTAGGCAGGAATCAAAGTAGCAGGCTATTTAATAACACCATTTAAACGCCTGGTGAAAGTTCAGTTCTGGAATTTAGCAAGGACATATAGAGATGGGCATGCAAAGGGGCTGTACACGGTTCCCTTGTGATGTAACCAGGGTTGATTTACAGTGTAATTTTGTCATGGCGTGTCCTGCTAACACTTATATTGTTCTGTACTTTCCTTTTGCTTCCTTCAGTAGTCAGAAAGTTGTTAGGAAAAGAGCTACGTAGAAAGGTGGCGATCCAGTGTGAACAAATCGTGATCAGAATTAACAGAACCCTTTTGGAGTCATCTGGATTGCGTGCAAACAGAAGCGACTGGGTGTGTGTTTTATATGTATAAAGCCATGCTATGTTATTATTGCTTTAAAGCTGGGGGGGGAGGAGGAGATCAGTTTATGTTGAAACTTTCCATAATTTTCCAGTAATTTATGATTCCTTTCTGTAACAGTAACATTTCAGTTCTGAAACTAGAAATCCTTTATGAAGAGTTTTGTCTATAAGTAACGTTTTGAAGGATTATAGGCACGGGGTAGAGTTCTGTAATAACGCAAGATTGAAATGAGGAGCGTTTAACTGTTTCACAGCTCCCGTACACTTAAACTGTACCCGGGCTTAACGATCTTACTTGTCTGCTAATTAGAGCTAGCTTTGAAGCTCCATTACCGGTAGCAGAATTATTGCGGTCACTTTAGGCCAAATTCTGCAGTCTTTAATGGAGCGAAACTCTCATTGAAGTCAATGGAATAGAAGTCAATGGGCGTTTTGCTCTACTAAGGAACACCCAATGTGTCCCTCTGTGATGTAGAGATTAAACACTGATATCAATAAAGTAGCACAAACCGGACCGGATTCTCCTCTGTATTTGAACCGTGTAAATCCTCAGTAACTCAATTGACCTATGTGGACTTCCTCCAGATTCCCAGGGCTGAATTTGGTCCTTCACTTATTTTTTGGCTATTACATGCAGAGCATCAACTCCTGCCTGCTTTGCTCACGCGAGGTGGGCCTCTACCTTCAGTCCTGCTAGGTGTTAATAATTCATCCCTATGTCACCCAGGGACATGTTCTGCGGTGCTCAGAATGAGGCAGAACTCCCTTTGCCCTCAGCCCTGTGTCTTCAATGGGAATATGTCCTCAGGAAGGAGAGCAGGATTTGGCCTGTGCTGGGTTATATGACCAATCCCAAACTAATTCCCCCACCGGGGGATGTGTTGTCCACATCCTCCGGCTCAGGCAGGACTGTGTCATCTCTTTCTCGCAGTCTGTGATGCGCTCCCCCGTGGCCCCCGGTAACCTAATCACTAAGCAAAAAGGTTTGTTTTCGAGATGACTTTGGATACTGAGAATCTTGCATGAGGACACAATAAGTAACCCCCTACGGATTCCCATGTACGGTGCATCACTTAGATACTAATGTGAGACTTAGGAAGTCAATTTCCAACCATGACCACCCACTGCTATTAACGTGATTTGACAGCCAAAGATGTAAAGATACAGCGCGCTGGGTTTAAGTCACTGGATTTAGCTAACTGCGGAACTCTGTAGAGGCTTGTTGTATTTTAAAAAATATATATATTAATTTCTATCTGCAGGTGCAGGATATCACTGAAAAAGTCATTCTGCGACTCTGTGCTGTAGAGTTGGAGAAAAATAAAAGTCTGCTGAGTTATTTAAGGAGTTCTTTAGTTTCCTTCGATTGTTTTTTTTCCGTTGGAAAAAAAATACAACGATCTTCCTTTTTTCCCAGTGGACAGTCAGAAAGCTCAGTGAGAACTTCACAGCCTTATTCAAAGGACTTGCAGGGGGAGATGGAGCTGATCTTCCAGGAAGCTGCACACAATTAAGACTCATTTTCTTTTCTAGCTGGAATAATTAATTGTACAAATCAAAGGTCAGACATTTGCTTTTCCTATGTTTATCAAGCACAATAATGAACTCCCCCTATTCCTTTCCCGTACTGTATTATATTGCAATAAAACGCTGCAATAGTAACGTCACTTTGGGTAAACAGCTTCAAAGGGGATTCTAGGGAGTCAAGCTCTGTATTTATTTTAACAGTGTTAAATGGCAAATGGCGGACCTAAATAACAGGGTGGGGGAGAAGAAGTAAAGGCTCCTCGAGCCTTCCTGTACACAAAGATTGGAAATCAAGAGCTAGAGCTCTGCGCCAAGCGCTTCCTGGGACCCCCTCCCCTCTAATGCCACCCCCCCCCCCGGGCCCGATCCTGAAACCTTACTTGGGCGAAACTCTCGTGTTGAGCGGGGTTTCAGGGACAGAACTGCTGTCTTTGCTAAAAGTTCACAGGTATTTTTATACGCCGCCCCGTGCCTTGTACAGACATGTCACATCTAGCTCACACGGGGACCCTGGGGTATCCGATGTGCGCCCGTCCCCACAAACTTTCGGTTCTGACTTATCTGTCGTATTTTCAGAGACGCTTGAAATGTGTTTGGAGGTTTGGTGCTGGAGTGTGGCATCTAGGATTTCCAGCTTTCTTGTTTTCCCTGCTGCCGGAGAACTAGTCGCATCCTTAAGAATCAACTGGGTTTTCATTTCATCCCTACTTCCAAAAGTATTATAAGCGGGATAGGATTGGTGGTACAGAGCAGATGAATTGGACTGGCTTTAAAATATGTATTCTGTAATAATCATAGTAAAATGGGTCTAGCCAACACGTCCCCCCCCCTCAGTTTACGGAACAGAGAGATGCTCCCTAGGATTGCATTTGTGAGAAAACCTTTGTAATGGACCCATTACAGGCGTATGATGGAAAGGGGACCTTTCTTCCTCTCTTCTTTCCTCCTTTTCTGCATCTTGGATATGTTACCAAATGTTAGGTTCCTGTTTGCCTGCGGTCCACCAACAATTTATTGGTTAATCTGTATTGTGTGAATTTGTTACTGATTTACCCGTCGGTGAACAGACGCCGATGAGGGTGCCTCACAAGCGGGAACCCCAGGTCGACCCGAGCATCCCAGGAAAACACAGCAGAGAACTGGAGCATTCCCTTCTCTCCATTGAAACGGAGAGGGGGAAAACGTCGATTTTTTTTTAGGTGTGAATCAGCAAAGTTGCTAAATATATAAAAACATAGAAAATGAGGTTTGGAAGGGACCTCATGAGGTCATCTAGTCCAACCCCCTACGCAGAGCTGGGCCAGCTTTTCACAGCCAAGTGTCTATCCTGCTCTTAAAAAACTCTAAGGGTGGAAAGTCCGCAACCTGTTCCAGTGCTTTACTACCCTCCTAGTGAGAAAGTTTTTCTTTCCTCAATACCCAACCTAAACTTCCCTTGCTGCAACCTGAGACCATATGCAGAGATCTCTGGTGATGGATGGGGTAGTGAGACATCGTTTGAAGCGGGCTGAAGTCCTGTTGACCCGAGGTGGACAGAGCAGTGACTACGGAGAGGGCCCCTCTCAAGAGAGCTCATTGTTGCAGGGTTTGTTGTGCAAAGCGGAGGCTCTCCTCCCTCCAGGCACGCTTGAGCGCTGCTTCTCCCTCTGGCTATGGCAGCTTCAAGAGGGACTTATATTTGACGCAGTGATTTTTTTTAAGTTCAAGAGTGTGTGGCACTGGCTTTCCCCGCCATGCTTAACGCGGGTGGAAGTCAGAAGCGCCAGAGTTCAATTGCAAACGGCCTGCCACCGCCAGTCTCCGCAGCGTTTAGGCCTGTGCAAGGAGAGGCCAATGCCGGGGCTAATTGTCTAACAACCGTCCTGCACGAGAGCTGCGAGATAAAAGGGCGGAATGACCCTCCGTGAGGCGGGCGCAGGGGGAGTGAAGCACGGAGCTTTCTCCCCTCGTGCGCCCCCTCCCCCCTTGACAGCCCCCCGCCCATTGTGCAGCAGGGACGTGGCTTCCCCGCACGCAGCGCGCCGCCGGTTCGCCAAGGAAACTCCTCGCGGGGTCGCACCTCTGCCAGCAGGACAGACACCCCGGCAACCGCGGGGAGGGCGGCTCCTTGTCACACGCTTCCGAGCTCGGCTGGGACCCTGCCTTGACTTTTCAGGGGGCTTTCGTAGTCATCACCCCCTTCAGAGCGCCCCCAGGTCTAATGCCCTCACCCACGCGCAGTCCCTCTCTCACATGCGCACACGCGGTTCCCGTGCATCTAACACTTTAGCCCTGACACGCACGGAGATGCACCCCCAGTTCCCGTCCGCTAAGATTCCCCAAAATGAATGCGTCCCGCTCCGCTGTGCCGGGTGTGCACCACCGACCTCCCCACAGGATTACCCGGAGCTAACACACTCCCCACCACACCCGCACGCATGCACACACAGGATTACCCAGAGCTAACCCACTTCCCCACCCCACCCCACCCCACCCGACCCCAGTACACACACACACACACACACACACACACACACACACACACACACACACAGGATTATCCAGAGCTAACCCACTCCCACATCCCAGCACCCCCCCACACACACACACACGATTACCCAGAGCTAACTCATCCCCCCATCGCAGCACACATAGACACACGCGCGCGCGTGCACACACACATACGATTAGCCCTAGCTAACCCACTA
This sequence comes from Alligator mississippiensis, assembly GCF_030867095.1. Taxonomy (NCBI): domain Eukaryota; kingdom Metazoa; phylum Chordata; order Crocodylia; family Alligatoridae; genus Alligator; species Alligator mississippiensis. Next base: position 160,645,739 of record NC_081828.1, on the reverse strand, counting down.
CCCCACCCCACCCCAGCACGCACGCACGCACACACACGCACACACACACACACACACACACACACACACACAGGATTACCCAGAGCTAACTCACTCCCCCCCATCCCAGCGCACACACCACACACACACGCACATAAGAGCGCGCGCGCGCACACACACACACACACACACGATTACCCGGAGCTAACCCACTCCCCCACCCCAGCCCACCCCAGCCCACTCCACCCGAGCCCACCACACACACACACACACACACACACACACACACACACACACGATTACCCAGAGCTAACCCACTCCCCCATCCCAGCACACACGCATACACATAGACATACACACACTCCCAAGAGGATTCCCAGGAGCCAGCCCCCACCCCCGCACACTCCCCCAAATCCTAACACACCCTCCCTCTCAATCACTGCGGCCCTGAGCACTGACAGGCTGGGAGGGTAAAGTACAAAAGGCAGCGGCGAGCTCGGCACGGAGGATCCCACCCTGGCCGGCCCCCCTCCGCCCCCTCGATCCCACCCTCCGCCGGCGCCCGCCCCGCTCCGCCCCCTCGGTGTGAGCAGCGCCCTCGCATTGAGCGCGAGCCGGGACTGCTGCCTCGGTGTGTGCGCGCGCGCTGATCCCTCGCTCCGCTCTGAATGCTGCTTTCACACTCGGGGTATTAGGCCCCGAGCCCATGTGTTTGCCACTTGTTCTGCTGGCAGGTGCAACAGGGATGTTATGAATGGGGGGAAAGCCGCGGGGGAGGCGCGCTGGCCTCTTGTGAGAGGAGCGGACGGGGGGCGGGGGGAGGGAACGCCTCACCTCCCCAGCCACACACTTCATGTCTCCCTCCTTCCTCAGGGCTCAGGCTGCATGGAGCAGCTCCTCTCCCGCCGCCTCGAATGCCTTTGGCAACTAGCGGGCAATTGCTTTCGAGGAAAGTTCCTGCAAACTGCTAGGGGTGGCTGCAACTTGCCATCCATTTGCCTCAGGCTGGCAGGGAGGAGGGGAGGCGGCTGCCCACCTTTGCTACAGCACTGCTCAGTGCACCCTTTCCTGCCCGGAGCTTCATCCCATTCCCCTGGCACTGGGCTGATTGCAGCTGATGAGCCTCTCAGACTGGAAAAGACACTCAGTCCGTCCTGTTTCATGTCTTTAATACTGAGTTCTGCATCATTATGAGCCACAGAACTCAAACTGGACTTTAAATATAACCCAGGACACTTCAACGTACCCGTTAGATTCAGACACCCCATTCTGCTAAATGGGGGTGTAGGTTGTAGCCGTGTTATGCTAAATAACACTTTATCCCGGGAATGTCCCACTGAGACAAGTGGGTCTATGTGTGGAGTAAAGTGAGTAGTAACTGAGACTCTGGTCTTTTTGGTGTTGTTTAAGACATGACATGGCAACCTCCCGCTCTCCCCATCTGTCCTGCATTTAATGTTTTAATAGTTCACAGTTGCCAACATATTATTATGCATGTATCACAGTTTAAATGACTTACAAAAGTATTTATGAATTACATATAGTAAACCTTATTAAGAATTATGAATTATTAAGAATTATGAGGCAAAGATTTCTTAGGGTGATATATTTTATTGGACCATTGCATAGTTGCAATAGTTGGTTCAATAAAAGCTGTCACCCTAAGAAATCCTTGCCTTGCATAATTTCTGGACCATGAGGCTACAGTATCACACTCACACTAGTGGATAATTACAATAAAAAACAGTGTGGGTTTTATACAATATTCTTTTAGAATGCAGAATTACTTAATATACAGATAGTTCTTGTGTCTGATCCCTGACATTCAGCATCATTTTAATTATTATTTTTGTTATGCACAGTCCTACAAGCTTTTACTTTAACAGTATGGAGAACTCAACAGATTCTTAAATGCAAAAGGCCACTGGCAATTTGTTAGTTCCAAAGTTGCTGTTGCTTTATAGGCTATCTCTAGAGCCCAGTAAAGTCAATTGAAAGGCTCCCATCTACTTCAGTGGTCTTTGAATCAGGCCCAAGGTAAAATATAAATTTCATAAATGCATTTACCTTCTGAGCTCAGAGTGTCTGGTGGTTTAATTAAATTAATGCAATATACAATTGCACTTTCACATTTTTTAATTTAAAACTAAAAAAAACAGTCTCCCCTAAATTTTATTTTTAAAACACAAAGTAAGGAGAGGAATTCCTACAAGTTAAACAATAAATCAGCAAGACATTAAGCAATCTACCCCAACCCAGCTCCAGTTATGCTGTTTTCAGTCCAAAGATTTTAAAGTAAAACAAGACTGCAGTCTTAATAATTACTTATTAAATACATGTTTCTGATTAAAAAAAACAGCATAATTTGCCTGTATTTTGGTGTCTGTATTTTTTCATGTACTGCCCTTTAAAATCTACTTTTCATCCAATACATTTTGCAGGATGTGTTCTATTTCTTCCCAGACATCCTTGGCTGATCAAAAATTGAAATGTACCATAAAGAAGTACTCTTTAAATATAGGTTTGTATCATGCTATATTAAAAGTAAATAAAATAGATATTGAATATGTTAGCAAAATTGTTTCAAAAGCATTGTTTACATATACCAATCTGTCTTTTAGTCGGAAAATGTAAAATTATTTTTTTGTACCAGATACAGTCACTTATATAAAGAGAGGCTCTATTTTGTGTGTTAGTGGTGGTTGCTAATTAGGTACACAGTATTTGAAGGCAATTCAAATTTAGGATTCTGATTTGTTCAGTAGCTATAAAGACATTTTTATTATTCTGTGGGGGAAACTGGCATTAACCTACTATAGATTCTTGTGGGATTACTGCTTGTCCTTAAAGTCATTCAACAGATAACATCATGTTCGTAGTTATTAATTTATTCATCTACTTTCTGCTACACTAGGAATACTGCCTACAACTGTTAAGAAGCAGCTGGCTTTTTATACAAATAAATTGGACCCTGAGACTGTCAATCTTCTTTGTTTGACAGAGAGGAGTTCCTGCCTTCTTTGAAAGAGTAGCTCTACATCTGTCATCCCATTCACTAGTGTGGCCCAAAATCAGTGAGACTACAGCTGTCCTGTTTCTTTCAGATACTTCTGGGATAGAGAGGTAGGAGAATTGAGTATTTGGTCAGCATGTTCATCATGCATTAAGCAAGCCTCTACAAGCCCTTGCATGTAATTGCATTGTTTTCCCACTGCTTGAATAGTAGAATTTGCAGTTTAAAGGGTCTTTGGAATGCTGATTCTACTATGTGTTTCTCTCTATCTAATTAGTTTAGCCTGAACTTGCATTTGTTAATAAAACACATTTTAATTGAATTTAAAATTGTCAGCAATAATTTATATTTAGGCACGTGCACATGTGCACATAAATTACAGATTTATACAATGTGTATAAAGCAGAAAATATTACTTATTCTTACAGGTTTGGAATTAGACCTCAACACCTGAGTGCTGATGAGAAAGTTGTCACTAACATTATCTCATTCCACGTAAGTAAAAACTAAATAACAACTTTTAAATTTACATGTACTGGGGGAAAATAAATAGGTTGTCACACAAAAGAAATATGTAAACATTTTGCTCAGCCCAGAAATATGAAAGTCCGTAAATTAAAATACCTTTCTCAGTACTCAAAAGCTATGAAATGAAATGAAGTTAAATGAAAAATAAAATTGTTTAATATAATTGCTAGCATCACAACATATATAGGTAAACAAAGAGTTCATTCAAGTTATGGGCTGCAGTTGTTAAGATAATGAAAGTTACTATGATAAACCTCAGACTATTACCTGTTAGTACGTGTTTAAGCATTAGCCAGCTCGCTAACTCAGTGTTGCCAACTCTCATGACTTTTGGTGTTGTTCTTAAAGTCTACACTTCAGGAATATGAAAAACTCATCTCTTTCTTTTATCTATATTTATATTTTCATATATAGATAAAAGAGAGAGCTAAGTTTTTCACATTCCAGAAATGCAGACTTTAAGAACAATGCCAAAAATCATGAAAGTTGGCAATACTGCTAACTCTTAAGTCATGGCCTTCACAATCCAAGAATGTTGCAAGTGTCACCAAGGGCTGAATCCACAAAGGGACGGATATTGTAGTGCCAAGCTCTTAATTGCCCTGCTGCAATGAGGAATTCAACCTTGAGTTTGGTGCCCAGATTATCTGTATAATGCATGGGGAGAGTTCCCTCAGGAAGAGATTTGCAGAAGCCACCAAAGTTACTCTCTCCCCTCAAAATTTGGTGTTTACCCAGATCAGCCCTTTCTCACAACAAATTAGGCAGAGATCCTGATGCCATCATACACAATTGTTAGGGCACTCAACTTGGACATGAAAAATTTGTTTTCAAATCCTTGCCCTGCCTAATGAGGACCTAGGTCTCTTTTATCTTAAGAGAGTCCTAACCACAAGATTGCTCAATATTCAAGGATGAGAATCTGTTAGTTTCTACTGTCAAAGTGTCTCCATTTTACATAAATAAATACATATTTATTCCAGCAGGGATTTGAGACATCTTTCCCACCTTCTGGGTGATTGCCATAACCAGTAGGCTTTAGAGTCAGTCTCTCAATTATTTTTTATCTCTTCTAACAAATATGTATTAGTTAAATAGTAAAACAGGACCCACAAGGGGTTTGGGAACACTCCACTCTAGAATACTCAATAGCTTGGTGATTCTGGGTTCCAATCACATAGCAGGGATATGAAAATATGTCTGCTTCCAAACTAAGCATCTTTGGTATAACTGGGTGGAGGAGGGATGCACACTTCATTTTATCTATGCTATTTTATGCTGGGTCTAAGTTTGAAGGTGCACTCTAAGAACACTTATTGGATTGGACCCCATATGTAGCATAGATGGGAAAATAGGTAGCTTGAAAATTCCTTTGGGGTTTAAATGTGAGGAAGGATTCAGTGCTGTCAGCACTTAGGTAGTTTTATACATGGAGAAACATATGCAGCAGCTGAGCAGCAATTTTAACATAATTTACCAGCACAGAGCACAGAAAAAAAATCTTTTGTCAAGAATCTTGCTTCTACTTATGTAATGATCACTGAGAGCATTGTAAATTTGAAACAGGAAAAACTTATTTTCCAACAGTAAATATTCTGTCCTCCCCCTGCCCCCCCCTTTTTTTTAAAGAACAGACTGAAAGCTAATTTACAACTTTTTATACAAGCATTTCCCTTATTACAAGTTCTCAACTAGATGGCAAATGCTTGGAGCAATCTCTTAAAATCACTGTGGGGATAGGTGCTTTTGAAAATCTTGTTAGATAGCTATCTGCATTTTTAGGCACCCAAATACCTTTAAAAATATGGCTCCAGATCTTTCACTTCAGTGGAGTTACTCATCACTGGGTGCATCTACATGAGATGTTTACTATGGTGCTGATTAATTAGCTCTGCAGTAAAGTGTCAGCATCTGTAAGTAGGGCGCTATTAGGCCGCAGAAAACTAATAAACATCACTATAGGGTAGTACTGCCCAACACTAGTACTATCCTATGGCAGCATTATTTACTTTGCCACATCACACATAGAGACACTGAGCTGGAGCATGAGGGTGCTTCAGTGTGGGGATTGCCTGCGAGCTAGCCCTGCGCTGTACCCAGGGCTGTCCTTGGGGAGGCGAATGGGGGCAACCACCGCAGGCCTTGCACTTTGGGAGGCCCTGTGGAGTGGCCATGGTGCCTCTGTGCTGCTGCCGCCAGCTTCGTGTCCAGTCGCTTGCTCCCCACTCCCACCACACACAGTCCCGCTGCCACCATCACTACCGATGGCAGCGGCAGCTTCTTCGGGTCCAGGACTCATGGGGTCAGAACAGGGGTGGGGCCCCATATGGGCTTATTTACCCCAGGCCCCGCACCCTGCTCTGGTTGGCTCTAACTGTACCACTCCAGCCAGCCCCTCTGCAGCACATTGAGCTGGGTTGGAGTAGCCACAGGCTGGCAGGCTGATCCCTGGGGCCTCCTGCCAGTTAGGGCTGCTCTGCCCCAGCGCAATGTGCTTTGGTCTCATGGCACACCTGGGAGCAATAAACTCCAGAGCAAACCATGCTGGTATTCAGTCACCCTAATTGTACATGTAGGTGCGCCCGCTAACACTAATGTAAATGAGAAGAACATTTCATTTGATTTAACCTAATCTCCTGCTCATTTATATTTTGTTCAGCCATTACAATAGCTGATGGTGAAATTCAAAGCAAAATAGAAGGCTACACAAAATAAAGTTAAATGGACTTTAATTTGGACAGTGGGCTTGTTTTGGGTCCATTGCCCAAATCCTCATTTCATGTACAGAACCTTAATGAAAAATAGTTTCATGTACCTCATGTGCTGTATTTTTTCCTCCTCTCTTTGAGGCACATGAAGAATTTAAAAAAAAATAATGTACATATAAATGGGTAGTCAAATAACAAGATACTAAATGCCATCCAAAATGTTCTGGACATCTATTCACATGCTGATTATTTAAGGATCTAGCAAACCAAACACAATATTATGGAGACTCCTCAATTTAAGGCCAAAACTATGGAACATGTATCCTAAAGGGACAGGAAGGGAAAAAGTAGATCTGCGAAGGAATCTTCTAAAATTAAGCATGGGATCTATCAAGTGACTAGGCTGAAAAAAAAGAAGTGTCTGCTGCTTGTTGTAAAAAAAGTTTGGATGGGACTGCTGTCTGCAGAGGAAGTCCTAGAAGATATGACAGCTGTGGCAGATGGAAAAATAAATACTGAAAGGCTGGAGGTGGAGCATGGAGGGGTGACTGAATCAAACCACAGGGGGAAGACTTACACACAACCCCTATTTTGACAATGTGGTCTCAAGAAAACTCAGCTTGATATATAATTATTGCAATCTATAGAAATTTCCATGGACCATGATAAATGAACTCTGCAGAAGAATTCTGATTATTCTCCCCATGTTAATATTTTATCAGATTGTTTATCTAGGCAGAAGTTCAAGACTTCAGAGAGCACAGACATTTCAGAGTGGGACAGGAAATGTTGTGATAAGTTAATGATGTTAGTGTTCTGGGTGCTGCTGTTTTGATTCTGTCTCCTGTTGCTGTGAGATGACTCTTGTTGAGATAGCTGGTTCCAGTTTTATTTTTACATTGAATGGCTATCATCATGCCATGGTCCATAAGGCAGCATGCAGTACTAGCAATCCATTCATAAAATTATGAATTGCACCTAAAATAATGAGATTTTAAATAGTAATAGTAATAATAGTAGTAGTAATAGTAATAATAGTAATAGTAATAGTAGTGAGGGTTCTTTCTATTGCCTTTTGGTTTTTGAGTGAGTAGCAGCTGCACTGTAAGGAAGTGTTGTAGACATTTTTTCAAGTATTAATCTAAAATCAGGATGTGTAGAATTTTTCTTAAAGGAAAACTAAGATTCTTAAAGGTAAACTAAGCATATATTCATCTAACTCTGGGAGTTATGACTTTATGAGAAACACCAAAAAATTATGAAGGTCAGTAAAATCATAAAAGTTGGTAGCACTGCAGTTGGCTCCTGGTAAAGATGACTTAGGACATCTGCAAAGTCCTAACAGGAAACCAGACTCTGAAAGTCAGTAAGCCAAATAAGATCATTAGAGAGTGTTTGCATTTATCTCATGAAAAGCAATCACATTTAGACTCCCTATAATTTCTGACTTGCAGGTTGTGCTGACTGGACACATTTGAAGACTCATTTTCAGGATTCATCAAGTTATGAGACACAAGAGGTAATGCCATAATTCTTGAAGATTTGACCAACATCACAGCTTTGATAGACAGCCTCTTTAGGAACTTATCCTATCACTACAGGAGTAAGTAGCAAAAATTCTATTGGTTTCAATGAGAGAACTGTCCTTAAAATGTTATTAAATATTTTGCATATATTGGAATCAACTTTCTGAGCTATATCTTTTTTAAACTGCACTAAGATTGTAGTAATTAGTAAATCTTTTACAATAAAGACAAACATATTCTCAATTGTATGATCATAGAAAAATATATGGTAAGAAAAGCATCACATTTAATCATACCTCATGTTATGTTACTAAGTAGCTAGATGCTTAAATGTTTATAAATATAAGTGTATCAAAACAAACAACCCCATTAGCATGATTACAGTAATCTATATACTAGCAAAATAAGAACACCCAGTAATCAGAGGGCCAACTGAGACTAATGTCCAAGGTGGGTAGCAGAATATGCACTGGTTATCTGAACACAGGGGCAAAAAAAATAAAAAAATAAATCCTTGCTCCTGGGTCATACAGCAACTGTAGAGCCAATCCCCTACAGTCTGAATTAGCCCTCTGCAGCCTCAGCGTATTCCTGCCATGGGGAAAGAATGAGGGCTGAGGGATTCATACACTAAATTGTCTAGGTCCTTCTGTATACTATGAAGGCCAACCTGCTATATCTCCCTGTCAACTGATACACAGGGCAGGATTACATTCATGATATGAATGCACACCCTTAAATCCATCCCTGCCACAGCAGTTCTGCTGTCCATGAGAAACCTCAGCCATGGTTTAGGTGCAAAGGATAGATATTTATCCTTTACATTCTATAATGCATTCAAGATTTTAACATAATATAAATTAGATAATGGATCGGAAAGTACAAAAATAGGGTAATTAAAAAAGGTGACGATATGAGCATGAAGAATTCTGTGAGCCTTTTAAGAAACAGGAACATTTAAGTGAATGGCAGAATAACAACCAGTTTTCCAACTGTATTTTGAATCCTGATGTTTAGTAAAGCCATTTATTTATGAAATAGTCAATGGGCAGGGGCCAGCTTTAGAGGTATGTGACATGGGTGGCTGCACAGGTCACCAGAAAGCAAGGGACACCATTCATGCAATGTGAGAATTTTGCAGTATCATGATTGTGCTGCTGATTCTGCTTCTTATCAGCTACTCACTTGGAGCTTTGATGGCTGATCCGACAAACCATAAATAATGGAAGGTCAAACTGAGCAATGTTGTTCACTCTGACCTTCTAATACTTCTGGCTTATTAGATCAGTCATTAGAGCTTCAACAGGCTGCTAAGGAGCCATGTACAGTCACTGCAGCTGCCAAAATTTATCTGACCGAAGACTGGCTCTCTGAATAGAAGTAAAATGCATAATATTTAATCCATGTTGAGGGGGTTTATTGCAAGGCTTGTAAGTACCATATAATAAAACCCAATACAAAACAAAATAACAGTGGCCAATCAGCCAAACAAGCATGGCCAGTCATAAAGAGAATCTATCACAAAAACAAAGGTGATAGATCAAAATAGCTCAATCCTGGTCTAACCAGGGGATCTAACCAGAGGATAAGAATAACAGGGTAAAAAAATAAGGTATAACAACAAATTGAAAGGCCATCAGAACAACCACAGAATAAGGCCAAGAATATAGATCTTGTCATTAAAAAAAATACAAGTTGAGCTCATAGTGTCACCTGCAGGTAAGGCTGCCTAATACTTTCCATTGTAAGACTTTTAGTTGTTTATAACCACGTGAAACTTTAATTTTCAGGCTGAAATTTTCCATGCTGGCTGTTCACCCAAAGGCTGAGCATTTTTTGCAAAGTTACAGCAAAAATGATTCCACCAGTTCTGAGAATGAAATTAGGCACAAACACATACCTGATCTAAACCCCCCCCCCCCCCCCCCCCAAAACCCAACCCTTACATTTCTTTTGCTGAGAAAATCTAGCTTTGAAACAGGGACTCAACATTTAATGGGTACTTTCCCTACGAGCAGTTTCTGCAGAAATCTATCTGAAATTTTGCAAGTTATAGGTCACTGAAAATAGTTGCTTGTACATGGTCAGTAACAGCTGTGCAGAGCTTCCAAGTTAAGTTCTCTGAAGAATCCATCTGCATTAAGTAGGAGTTTTTCTATAGTTGCTTATCCCATCTATTGGACCACAGTGGCTTGCAGCATCTTGACAAAGGGCAGGAAGATTACTCTCTTGTATCCTCAATGCTCTCTCTGTTGGTTGCTTGACAGTAAGGTAGGCAGCAGCTAAATTCAAATACAGAGGTAAGAAAGGGCAGGCTGAGAAGTGAAGAAAGCAATGGAAGACTGAGAGGGAAAAGGGAGCGGAGATGACATCCTACAGGGCAGGGAGGGAAAGGGTGTGGAAAGTGTCCCTTCAGAATCTAGAATAGTATTTAACATTCTTGTCTCAACATTATTCTCCTGTTTAGTAAATAGTTGTGAAACCTGCTGGTAAAATGTCTCATCCTCCTGTGGATGATCCCCTTAGAGATTAATATCCTACCACTCCTGCTGTTGATCCGTTAGCTTGACTGATGAAATTCTGGGCTGTAACCCAACTTTGTGCTGTGGAACCATCTGAGGAATTGGTGTGGTCCACATGAATCAGTATGGTTCTGGTTTTATTTTTTTAAACAAACTTAGGAAATTAAAACATGCATTACAACCTAAAAGAATGTTAATGTTGCAACTTCAAGCACTAGCAGTTAGAAAATAACAGAATCAGACTTGCTGGTGAATTTTAATATGCCCTTCTGGTGCATTTGTATTAAGAGAATATTTATAATTACACAGCCACATGCTAACTTTTCAGCTTTTCCTGCTTTGCTCAGTTCACAGGAAAGGTTGTGATCAAGGAACAAATCAAGGTTGTAAAGCATCAGAGACATCCTAGCAACTGACATGGTAGGACCTAAGTGTCAGGTGCTGAGGGAGCTGGAAGGAATAGAGAGTTAAACAGGGATATGAAGAAGTAAGCATGAATAAGACAGTTGGAAGAGCTGAATTCTATCTTTGCCTCTGCCCCAGTCTTTATGTGAGTATGGAGAAGTCACTTAAAGCAAATGTTTCACAGGTAACCACTCACAATGTGTTCTCCATTTCTGAGTGCAAAACTTAAGACACTTGGACCTGGTTTCCAGAAGGGCTGATTGCTCACAGCTGCAATGGCAGGCAGTGGGAGCTGGGCTCTGAACATATTATAAAGTATTCTCTAAAATGTGCTATACAAGTACTAACTATCCTGAAAAATCAGGCTTCAGGCAAATCAACTTGGGCACCTACACTTATCAGGCTTAGCCATAATATCTCTAAGGTTTGGTTCTTCATTTGTATAGTGGGTGTAATGGTTCTTCATTTGTATGGTGGGTGTAATAATACTATCTTATTTCACAAGTGTAAATATTAACTAGCTAATTGGCAGTACTCAGTCTACAGCCTATGGCCAGATCCAACTGGCCAACCCATATCATCAAGCCTGTAGGGTTGGCCATGGGTCCAGAAATTTGACAGCAGGAGAGCAGCAGCAGCATTAACCTCTGCTGTTCATGAGCAGCAGCAATTAATACTGCTACTGCTCCCCTGCTGCCAAATTTTTAGAGCTATGTAGAGCCCTGAGGACCAGATGACATGACCCCATACACCATATTTGCACCAGCACATAGGGTCAGGCTGCAGCTGGATTTGGCATGTAGGGTTGGGCCGGTACATGGGGTTGATCCACAGCTGAATCCAGTGCCCAAGGCCAGACTGGAGTGCTGGAACACATCTGAACATGTGTGCTGACTCACTGCATCAGGTCTTGTATTGCATGCCCAACCTGTAAGGCTGGATAGGTTGAGCACCACAGAGCTACTTAATGTATTAGTGTTTGTGAAGTACTCAGAAACAATAGTGTGAGCACCATAGGAAGAACCACAAAGATATTAATAATTGAATATTCAGAGCAGGGTTTGAATGATGTGCAGTAAATAAAGCATAGAATTATACACTGAATGATGCAGATAAGAAATATTGAACAGCTGCTCACTCAATGAGTAATGCCTATCATATGTACTGAATTATGCAGGGGTCCTGTGAAAACAATAGCACATGACCATGTTGTTAAAGACTTCCTCATAATGCATGGTAAAAGGGGGCTAAATAAAGGTTGCACAGGCAAGTTTCATTCTGCTATTTCCTAACTAAAATGTTTGACTTTTCAGCATTAATTTTTTTTTATGTAGAAATGGATATACCTTAATATTTCCTTTGTGGTAAGAAAGAAGTTTTATGTCTTTGCGAACCCAGTGACCTGTCATTTAATGCAGCCAAATTAATTCTGGGTACTACTCCATTGGTTTTCACTGGAATTACACCAGGAATGAATTTAGCTTTCACCATCTTAGCCTCATTACATAGTTTTATACTGGCTGTTGGGTAGAAGTCAAACCTAAATCATGTTCCAGGGACAGAGTAACAGACCTGTTTTTTTGGCTTTACTTTGTGTCAGGATTTTTGGTGGTTAATGTAGCATTTGGAGAATCGTATCAACTTCAGTCCCAGGAATGAAGTTATTGCCAAAGCAGAAATTCCTGTATTTACATATAAATATCCCCATTCAGCATGACTGAATACCTTTCTCATTTACAATGAAATGGCAAGAACCACAACAATCAAATTCTAAGACACAGATGTTAGATTAAACTGACTGAGCATATCTTTGGATCCAAAATTAATCTTTCAGAAATTCTACCTGATCCAAATGGATAGTCCTGACTAAATAATCTGCTTTGAATTACTGCCAGATTCCTAGATATGATTGCAGGATTCTAGTCAAATAATTTATAAGACCTCTATGAGAGAAAATAAGATCACTGCCTCATTGGATGTCACATGGGGAATATAGGTCTATTTTTAGGATGTCATCTGTGTTTAGATTAGAGACCAATAGCTTGGATTTTAATAATGACCTAGAGCAATCAGTGAACATTGTAGTCCTCTATTAACCACAATGTGGTCATTTCAAATGAGACATAAAATGTTATCTCCTTTAACTGTGTAAATGCCACAGAAGATAAGAATGCATATTTAATTTCTTTTTTTAACTGGAAAAAAAATACAATTAAAATATCTGCCTTTCCCTATTCCACAATTTTTTCTTTTCCAATTTATAATAAGTTAAATGGATTTAATAACATATTCAGTTGTTCCATATCAGCACAGTCCTAGTTCTGCCATGAGGTTGTCCATATGCTATTTTAGGCTCTAGTTCAGAGAAGACCATGCTTAAGTCCATACTTAGTCAAGAAAGAATTTACATCTTAAATTTAATTCATTTAAGCATGTACTTAATTACTTTCCTGCATATGAATGCTTTCCAGAACATAGTGTTCATTTTTTTTTACATAATTTCCCTTTTTGTCTTTTTTTTCTTTTTCAGATGCATAACTTATTATCTGCTACAAGATTAAAAGTATTCTAAACCACATAAGCTGCAAGAAATAGCTATCTTTTTGATTTTTAAAAGTCTACAATACTCCATCTAATGTATTCAATGAATTATTTATCCCTTAAAGAGATACAATAAATCTTTACCTACTGTATTTGATGATTTTCATAGCAGGAATAATAAGTAACATGATTTGGGTGTGATTGGAACTCGGTATCTTAGGGTTCAATTTAGGACATTTACTAAAGATCTGAGAAGTTAATACAATCTGGAAAATAAACTGGGCATTCCAGTTAACTTACAATTATTTTCAGTGAGGTAACAGGCCATGTGCATCTCTTCAGGTTAAAGAGATGAAATACCTTAGATATTTATATATATAAAGTGTATCCTAGGTGCAGAAGCATGATAATTTCCAATGTTACTGTTCTTTGTTATACTGGAGGGAATGCAAATATTTTCACTGGTTTCACTGGGGTGACTGAGAGTGAATTTTAGCTCAATTTTAGGTTTAGAGGAAAAAAGTAATAAGACTATATAATAACCCCAAAGGAGTATTTGAAATATAAACCTTCCATAAGATGTCTTTCAAATACTGTTCTAGTACTGTTGCAGAAAGGATCATATTTCAAGAATGCACCCTGTAATATTTTAGTTTTTACAGTTTTAACAATGGAATCAAAATATTATATTTCATTTTGTTGCACTTTGTTAATGATGCTTTGCTCTATGTTACCTAAGGATTAAAAAGCATTTATAGATTCATAGATTCATAGATGCTAGGGTCAGAAGGGACCTCAACAGATCATAGAGTCCAACCCCCTGCCTAGGCAGGAAAGAGCGCTGGGGTCAGATGACCCCAGCTTCATAAGTATTAATTCAAACTCACAACACGTCTATTAAAAAGGTGAGGCTCTTACTTGTGATCAGTTTATTCTTATGCTTAGAGAAGAGAATTGGAAAACTAAACTATTTTGTCCACTCTGACTTCTGATTGTCTGGTGACCATCTGTGATAAATTAAAGAGTTAGAATCACAGAATCATAGAAAAGTAGTGCTGAAAAAGACCTCTGAAGGTCATCTAATCTAACCCCCTGTCTGAGGTAGGATCATCCCTATCCAGACCATCCATACAAATCCATGTCTAACCTATTTCTAAAATGACATAGACAACCCTGCTACAGAACCAAAAAGTATACTACCCTAATCTGCCACAGGTAAAAGAGGGGGATAACAGTGGCCAATGTGTTGCTGCTGCAAGGGTTGCTAAGATATGCTTCAGAGATCCAAGGAAGAGGGCCACAACCTCCGCTACAGAAGAAGGCATAAACCCGCAGGGTCTGTACCAATCTAACTATGGAATAAAATTCCTTTCTGACACCAAACATGGCAATTGGTCTGACCCTGAACAGAACAGCAAGACCCTCTACCCAGGAACCTTTGGGGTTTAGTCTCAGCCAGAGAATCGGAACCCCCCCCCCAGTCAAAATCCCTAGCCTTGCCTGCAGCCAACACCCATTACTTCTGAGGAAGGTGAAAAAAAAACCATGTAGGAACTGGAAGGGGAAAAAACTCCTTCTTGGCCCACACAGCAATCAGCAAAGCCCAGAAACATTCTAAAAACCCACAGAAAAGCATAGCTACTACTAGATCATCCCTGACCAATGCTTGTCCAACCTCTAATAATGAAGATTCTACAAATTCTCTTGTCAGTCTATTTCTCTGCCTCATTGTGGAAATGTTTTTTCCAGATATCCAATATAAATACTGGATATCAGGGAAAACTTCAAGCAGTTGGTCTACATCCTGCTTTCTGCAGCTAGAGAAAAGGCATTCTCCCTCATTTTTATGGCAGCCCTTCAGATACTTGAAGACTGCTATTATGTCTCCTCTTAAGCACCTTTTCTGTAAGATGAATATGCCTATTTCCTTCAATCTCTCCTCATATAGCTTACCTTCCAAGCCCTTGATCTTTTTTGTCAGCCACCTCTGGACCCTCTCTAATTTCTCAACATCCTTTTTAAAATGAGACCCAAACTGTTCATAGTACTCTAAAATATGCCTAACCAGTGCCAAGTAAAAAGGCACTATCACATCTCATGGCTTGCACCTAATGGGCATTTATACATTTCATAGATTTCATAGATTTCATAGACATTAGGGCTGGAAGGGACCTCGGAAGATCATCGAGTCCAGCCCCCCGCCCAAAGGGCAGGACGTCAGCTGGGGTCATAGGATCCCAGCAAGATAAGCATCCAGTTTCATCTTGAAGGTGTTCAATGAAGGCGCTTGAACAACCTCCGGCGGCAGGCTGTTCCAGACCTTGGGGGCTCGGACAGTAAAGAAATTCTTCCTTATGTCCAGCCTGAAACGATCTTGTAGTAGTTTGTGACCATTCGTCCTCGTCATCCCTTGGGGCGCTCTGGTGAACAAACGTTCCCCCAGATACTGGTGATCACCCCTGATAAACTTGTAGGTGGCCATCAGATCACCCCTGAGCCTGCGCTTTTCCAGGCTAAAGAGCCCCAGGGCTCTCAGCCTGTCATCGTAGGGACTGCTTCCCTGACCCCTGATCATGCGCGTGGCTCTTCTCTGGACTCTCTCAAGCTTCTCCACATCCTTTTTGAATTGTGGAGCCCAAAACTGGACGCAGTACTCCAGCTGCGGCCTCACTAAGGCTGAGTACAGGGGGAGAATGACGTCCCGGGATTTGCTTGAGAAGCATCTATGGATGCAAGCCAGCGTTTTGGTCGCTTTACTAGCCGCAGCATTGCATTGCAGGCTCATGTTCATCTTGTGGTCAATGATGACCCCCAAGTCTCTTTCTTCCATAGTGCTAACCAACATAGCACTGCCGAGCCTATAAGGATGCTGCGCGTTTTTTTTCCCAAGGTGGAGAACCTTGCATTTATCAGCATTGAACACCATCAGATTCTCATCCGCCCACTTGCTGAGCCTGTCCAGGTCAGCCTGGATCACCCGCCTGTCTTCTGGCGTGGATGCTTTGCCCCAAAGTTTGGTGTCATCGGCAAACTTGGCCAGTCCGCTTCTGACTCCAGTGTCCACATCGTTAATGAAGATGTTGAACAGTATGGGTCCAAGGACAGAGCCCTGGGGGACCCCACTGGTCACAGGACACCACGATGAGTGACTTCCATCAATTACTACCCTCTGGGTCCGACCCCGGAGCCAATTTTCCAGCCAGTGGATCGTGGGGGACCCAAGGCGACAATTGGCCAGTTTCTCCAAGAGATGATCATGGGACACCAGATCGAAGGCTTTTTTGAAGTCAAGATATATGACAGCAATCTCATCTCCCTTGTCCAGGTGATAGGTCACCTGGTCGTAGAAGGAAATGAGATTGGTCAAGCAAGACCTACCCGCAACAAACCCGTGCTGGCTATCCCTTAAGATATTGGCGTCGGCCAGTCCATTAAGGATGGCCTCCTTAATAAACTTTTCTAAGATCTTCCCCGGGATAGAAGTCAGGCTGATGGGCCTATAGTTAGCCGGATCCACTTTCCTCCCTTTCTTGAAGATAGGCACCACGTTGGCCTTCTTCCAGTCTTCGGGCACTACACCAGAGCGCCAAGAGTTTTCAAAGATCCGCGCTAGAGGCTGGGCTATGATGCTCGCCAGCTCCTTGAGTACCCTGGGGTGAAGATTGTCAGGGCCGGCTGACTTGAAGGTATCCAGCTTCTCAAGATGTTCCTTCACAAAGTCAGCATTAATGGAGGGCAGGGGATCACCCTCACCCGGACTTCCCGGCCCTGTAGCGGGCACAGGCGTCCCATGGGGCTGATGAAAGACCGACGCAAAGTACCTATTTAATAGGTTGGCTTTTTCCTGGGCGTCAGTTGTCAGTTGCCCCATCTGGTTCAGCAGGGGTCCAACGTTGCCCCTGCTTTTCCTCCGGCTCCCCACATATCTGAAAAAGGACTTTTTATTGTCCTTGATGCTCAAAGCTAGCTGGAGTTCAGTTGCAGCCTTGGCTTTCCTGGTCTGCTCCCTACAGGACCGGACCAGTGCAGAATAATCCTCCTTGGAGGTGACTCCCATCCTCCATCCTTTGTAGGCCTTTCTTTTTAGCCTCAGGAGGTCTGCTAGGTCCCTGGAGAGCCAGGGGGGCTGCTGTGCCCTCTTACTGCCTTTCCTCCGAGATGGAATAGACTTAGTTTGTGCATTGAGGATCGCTCCCTTGAGGAGCAACCACTCTTCTTGAACTCCCCTCTCCCTGCGTTCACAGTCCCTTAGGGCCTCACTGACAAGCCTCCTGAGCTTGTCAAAGTCGGCTTTCCTGAAGTCAAGGACTTGCGTGTTGCTGACCGACTTGCCAGCTTTTCGGCAGATGGTGAAGGTGATCAGCTCGTGGTCGCTGTCACCCAGCTTCCCATCGATCACTAGGTCGCCGACTAGGTCCTCCCCAGTAGCCAGCACCAGGTCGAGCAGCGCTTTGCCTCTCGTTGGCCCATAGACTTCTTGAGTCAGGTAGAGGTCATCCACGCACGAGAGGAAGCTCTGCGACCGCTCAGATTTTGCTGAGCGATCCTCCCATGAGATGTCTGGGTAATTGAAGTCACCCATGACAGCCATGGTCCTGGAGCAAGCTGCCTCAGCCAGTTCCTGGGCAAACTCCTGGTCTAGCTCAGGACTTTGGGTGGGAGGTCTGTAATAGACTCCCACCATTGTGTCCCCTGTGCCGTGTTCCCCACAGATTTTAACCCAGAGGGTCTCCAGCCGTCCACCCTGGTTGCCAATATCGGCTTGCAGGGACACGTAGCTTTCCTTAACATAGAGAGCTACACCCCCGCCCCTTTTCTCTACACGATCCCTCCTGTACAGGGTATAGCCATCTATCCCCGTGGTCCAGTCATGGGTGGAGTCCCACCAGGTCTCCGTGATCCCTATGACATCGTAATTGTTTGCACTGAGCAGGAGGATGAGCTCCTCCTGCTTATTCCCCAAGCTCCTGGCATTTGTGTACAGGCAGGCAAGCGCCCCCTGGGGGGCTCCTTCCTTGCCCACAGATTTTACCAGGGCTGGGGCTGGGGCGGGCTCCCTTGAGTGCCATGATCCGCTGGCTTTGCAAGATTTGCTCAGCGGGCCAGCAGTGGTGGTCGTGCCCCCGTCCCCCAGCGGGCTTAGTTTAAAGCCCGGTGGAGCAGGTCAGCCAGTCTGGCTGAGAAGAGCCTCCTCCCTAGGGGAGAGAGGTGGAGACCATCTCTTCCCAGCAGCTCGCTGCCTCTCTCGCCAAAGAGCGGGCTGTGGTCATGAAAGCCAAAGCATGTGTTCTGGGAGTATGCGCGTGTGTGTTTGTGGTTGGGTGGGTGGTTGGGGAGTGCGCTTTAATTAGAGCAGCTCTGAGAGCCACTTGAATTAAAGCGCATGGAGCATCACATATATCACCATCCCCGTGCTGAAAAATGGTGGCAGGAGCACTTTAACTAAAGCTTGCCAAAAGAGCTTTAATTAAAGTGCCACTGCCACCATTTTTTCAGCACAGGGACACTGATATACATGATGCTGGCATCTGCAGAAGTTCATTAATTACCATGCTCCAGCAGACTCGATTAATCATAATTACAGCACGCTGTATGTGTATAGGTACCCAGGTTCCTATTGATGCAGCCCAAACCACATTTGTCCTTTTGTGTGACTGCATCACACTTCAGACTCATATTAAGCCTGTGATCCACCAAGACACTTGGATCCATTTTTTGTGATGTTTCCAGTCTGACAGTTTTCACCCATTTCATATTTGTGCTTTCAATTATTCTTCCCGAGGTGCAACACTTTGCATTTATCAGCACGGAATTGTATCCAGTTAGGTCCAGCCCAAATTTCCAATTTATCAAGAGCCTTCTATGTTGTACTCCTGTCCTCCTGTGTGTTCACAATCCTCTCCAATTTTGTCATTTGCAGATTTGCTCAAGAACCTCTCTATTCTAGTATCCAAATTGTTAATAAGCATGTTGAATAGCATCAGGCTCAGATGGACTCTTCTGGGACTCCACTTGAAAACCTTCTGCCATTCCAACATAGATCCAATTATACTTACCCTTTACTTGCAGCTACTGAGCCAGTAGAGCCTATCCACCTAACACTAGCTTTGTCCAGCCCACATTTTTCAAATTTGTTTATGAGACTGTCATGTGAAACTTTGTTAAAAGTTTAGCTGAAATCCAGACAGACTATATCCACAGCATTCCCTTCATGCAACCAACTAGTTATCTTATTGAAAAAGGAGAGCAAGTTTGTTTGACACAATTTGTTCATAGTAAATCCATGCTGGCTGCTCAGGATTAAGCTTTTCTCTTCCAGATGCTTGCAAATGGACAACCTTACAATATGCTCCAGGAACTTCCCAGTTATCAAGGTGAGGCTATGTAATCTATAGTTTTGCCATTTTTGTTGCGTTATGTTGGGCCTTTTCCAACCAAGGCATCTTGTACCTTGCCCATCTCCCATGATGCTGTGAATAGTATTGTCAAAAGCTCTGAGATCTCCTCTGCCAGTTCCTTCCATACCTTAGGATAAAGTCCACCAGGCCCTGCTGACCTGGATTCATTCAGACCCAACCAAAGCTCTCTGACTGTTTTTTTTTTGTTATTTCATTCCTCAGATTGTTCCCTTCCTGATTCAAATACTCCTTGTTAGTTGTCTGGTTGCAGTCTAGTTTTTGTGTGTGTGTGTGTGTGTGTGTGTGTGTGTGTGTGAAGACTCAGGCAAAGTTATTGTTGAACAGATCTGCATTCTTTGCATCTTCTGTTAAGAGTTTGCCCTGGCTATTTAATAGTGGCCTCACAGCTTCCTTAGTCATTCTTTTCTGGCCAGTGTATTTATGGAACCTCTCCTTGTTGTCACTAACTTCCCTTGGCAGGTGAAGTTCATTTTTTACCTTTGCCTTCCTGATTTTGTCCCTGCAAATTCTTGCTATTTCCTGATATGCCTCCTTGGTGAGTTGTCCATGTTTCCATGCCTATAGATATATTGTTTGTTAGGCCTGACCAATTTATAATATTATATGGCCCATATTTTAAAAGGAAGATTCTAGAATATTTACACTTCATATATTGAACTCAGGCTAGTTACAATTGTATTGCTTTCCATACCTCTGCCCACTCCTAAATAAACACTACCAATTTGTGAATTAACTTTTACTGTGGAAATATAAACTATAGTTCAACCTGAGCACCAGCTTTCATCATAACCTCTTCCTGTCCATCTACCCCCTTAGTAATAATAAATATTATTTATGTGTTATATTAATATTTACATAGAATAGGATCTTGTTCTACCTGAAGTCAGCAGTGAAACATCAACCGGCATCCAACTACCTGTTCAGTTATGTGTATGGGTGTTGTCAGAGTTTCTGGGAGCAGGAGCAGGCCCATAATTTTTAAATCACCTTGTGCTCTGAATCTTCTGGATTACTAGGGCTATATAAATGTATTTTACCAATATTTTACTCATCAAAATACTTAATCTTTAAAGTACATTGTTAAATAGGAACCAGATTGACTTAAGTAATTTCAGTTTAGACACTTTCATACCTAAACATGTCTCCTGTAAAAAGCTATTCCAAACATCTGTTTGTATAAATGACTTAGTAATTTGCATCTGACGACTGGATTGCTGATTCTGTTTACATTTTCAGGAATAGTTTGCCTTAATATCCCTGTTACTCAATGACATTTGACTGGTAATAAGACACAGTGCTAGCATACCTAAATAGATGAATTCTTGTTTCACTATTTTTTTTCTTTTAGGCAATCATATGTTTCTACTCTCTGCTGCAGTAGAGCTTTACATAACCATCTAGTTAATGCATGTACAGCTGCAGTTTCAAAATGTTACTTTACTACTAAAAATAAACTCAGCATAAATGTAATTTCAAAGCCTAGTTTATACAGGTCAGTCTGTTTCCTTTGCATTAAAATCTTTATCTACCAATAATATAATGCTTTATATCATTGTTATGTACATATGAACAAAACTAATAATAGTGTTAATATGATGAAGTAAATAGTCTGTCCACCTATTGGTAATTCTGTGCTGCAATAAGTGGGTGCGAAAAAATTAAAGTCAGGGGTGGAATGAAACCAGCATACTTCTGGGCTAAATTCATACTCCATGGACTAAAATCATACTCTGGTCATAGGAAGCTTATACATCTATTTGCCAGCCAGGGACCTAATGCTTGGAGGAGACTGAGATCATGTGAGGGAAACCTCATGATCAAATCCGTACCTCATCCCCCATCCCTCTCCAGGTTCTAACCAGGAGCACTCAGTGTTCTGGTCACAAAGGCTCTGGGTTCATGCAGTCTGGAGAAGAAGAGGTAATGGCCACTTGTTGCTACCTCTGGGACACTGTAGACCTCTCTGGATGTGGACTCTGAGGGTACTTGTACATGTAATGCTTATCACAATGTATACATGATGACAATGTCATTTGTGTGGCTTAATGTCATCACACATTACATGTGCTCCAGTTTTGGGGGGGGGGGGTAGATGAGTTTGCATTGCTGCATGCTAAATTACATCCAGATGTAGTTTAGTTTGCAACACTGCAAATTGCAATGATTCAGCTTGGTCTCACCCCTGGCAGTAGGAGAGGTGGGCAGGCTCTGCAGAAAAAAAAGGATTGGGCCCTTCATTGCTTCTGCCTTCAGCAGGCACCTGCTGAAGGTGGAATTAGTGAGGGGCCCAGTCCTTTTTTTTCCTTTTGACGGAGCCTGCCTGCCTCTCCCGTGGCTGGGGGAGGTGCGGGGGGGGAGGGGGGGGCTGCTGCTGGGCCAAGTGGTCCCTGAGCTGCAGGGGACCCCAGTCCTTCCCTTCATGGCATCAGTGCCCCCCCAGGGTCACCTGGGTGAGCTGCTAGCAGGCTGGGTGCCACCCCAGCCCAAAGGCAGCATCTGGCCTGATCCAAATGTTCCTTGAGCCCGCCCACTGGAAGCCCATTAGGCACTGCTCCCCAGGCGGGCATGGGGAACAGTTGGATTGGACTGGGTGCTGCCTTCAAGCTAGGGCAGCACCTAGCCCACTAGCAGCTTACCCCCTGCTGTGGGTAGAGGGGTGCTGCTACCATAGAAGGAAGGACCGGGCCCCTCTGCAGGTCAGGGACTGCTCGGCCTGCTGGCAGCTCACCCCCAGCCACAAGCAGGCTCCAGCTCTGACAAAAAACAAAACAAAATAGATCGGACCCATCTCCATAATGTGACAGAAAAGTTGAAATGGTGAGTTTCAATTAAAAACCCAGCATTTCAATTTAGGGGGCATAGAATAAAACCCTGAGGACTAAACCCCTGTCATGTGTACAAGCACCCTAAGACACTTCTGGATGTAGACAAGTGAAACCCAGCATAACTTTGTGATAAATCTTTCCTTATATTTCTTATACTTGTCTCTTTCAACAGTATGGGAATCTGTAGCCTAGCTGAATGCAGTTCATGTCCTTTTACATTTTAGGAGCCTAGCTAATTAGATTTGGGGGTATTATACAGCTTCTTCATCTTACCCCACTAAACTCCGTCCCTTCAGCAATCACTCTCAGTAAAATGAGACTCAGTGGGGAGTTGTAGCCTATAACTTTCCTTTTACTAAACTTAGTAATATAACTCCTCTCCCACAGAAAAAAAGCCTTTTTGGATACCAAACATTTGGAATTAAAGAAAATATAAAATTATTTTAGCAAAATATTTTTGACAGCTATCCTTTCACTTGCTAATAAAAATGCTTTATTTAATGAACATTCACAGCCTCGTAGAAGAAAGCACTATTATTTATTTGGTGACACTGAAAGAATTATGTTCTCTGTTGCATCAATGTGACTCTATTGACTCCCTCAAAAGAACAAAAATAAGTGAATGTGGCCACATTCATTTATTGTTCTTGACAAATATATGATAGTATGGTAACACTTAAAGGCTCCAATCTGGGTCCGGCCCACACTAGGATGGTGTTGAACATAGATATAGGTAATCCCTGCTCCCAAGTATTTACAATATAAGGCTACAATCCTGTAACCAAGGGGCGTCAAATTCATTCAGCCCCGTAGACCAGACTGGATCTACATTCTGGATCTAACGCATGACCTAGAGAGGCTGCAGTGGGCCCAGTACTGCCTGGTCCTGCTCTGGCTGCTCCAGAGCTGTGCTGCATGTGATGGCCACTCCAGGGCTGTGCTGCATGCCCTAGAACTGCTGCCATGAGGCTGTGCTGCACGGCTCCAAAGCCACAAAGCCATCACTGCAGGGCTGTGTGGCATAGCTCTGAAGCCTTGGAGTGGCCGTTGCATGCAGGACAGCCCTGGAGCAGCACACAGCAACTCTGGGGCTTTCCCATACACAGCAGCTGCTCCACTTTTTGGGGACCTGAGCTGGACCTGAGCTGGAGCATTTGCTGTGGGCGCTATGCAGAGCCATCTAGTGTATTCTGCACACTGCCTGAAGGCTGCTCGGAGTTCCAAGGGCAGAACTGGGAGCTGAATGATATGGCTCTGCAGGTCTTATCTGGCCCACAGACCATATCTTTGACAGCTCTGCTGTAACCTGTTGCACACAAGCATGCTCTTGTTCATGTGTAAGTCCATAATTGGACTCTCCAGGTATGCCTCTACTGTTCTCATGCAGACCTGTGTTTGAGAGTGGGCTAGAGGCTCAGAAGCCTGACTTGAGGTACCCTCGACTGGTCAATGCTGGGGCCAGGACCAGAAGGGTCAAAAGGGCCAGGGGCCCACCATGAGGGATGCCCAGAGCTGGGGGCCTGGGGTTCCGACTGGCCTTGGAGGTGAGGCCAGGGCCTGTGTGGCCAAAGGTTCAGGGAAAGGGGCATGCCTGAGAGGGGGAAGAGTTCAGGGAGCTAGGCAGTCCAGGATGAGGGCGGAGTAGGCCGCCTGATTGGAAGGATCCAGTTGGGGTCCAGATTGGAGGATTATGGGGCACAGTGTGGGGTCAGAAATGGTAAGAACTGTGATACCATCTGTGAGGCATGGGCTGTAGTCTAGGAGAGGTCGGAGCTGCAGATAGTGCCCCCTGGCATCAGGGCATGTAATGGGCAGTCTCCCACATTTACCACCAGTTTATCAAACAACAAAGTCGTTGCAGGTGAGACTGGGCAAATTGCCTGTAGAGACAGGTGGACAAGCCGGCATGCGATCTGGCCCTGAAAGTTGTCCCCTGTCACAGGGGAACAGAAAAGAAGTGGGTGCACAAAACTTGCTCCTTGGCAGTGTACTTCAGAGTGCCATGGAAGCAGAATAGACTTATTTTCTGTGGATGCCACAGCTCATTTGTATGCTTCATGTTGCAAGACTGAAGCCTATTGGCTTACAGTCCCGATGCCTGTGCTTAAAATGTAGTACATGAGTACTTTCACTGACTTGTTATCTTACAGGGCAGTGTGTTTTCAGGATCAGGACCTAAGGCCCCGGCACACGTTTCACTTAAGATGTGATTAACCAGTTAATCACATCTTAAGTTATTACTTATTATTATTAATGACATGATGAAACAAGGAATAAGCCACAAAGTAATTCCACAAAAAATGTGTCAACTTGGTGGCTGGTTTTTATCATGCTATTAATTGAACATGTGGCCAGGCTGGGAGCCCTGTCAGCTGATTTGAGCTCCTAGCTGGGAGCCCAGATCAGATGGGGGCTCTCAGTGGCAGGATCACATGATGCATCTGCACAACTACAAGCCCCACCAACTGACAGGGCTCCCAGCTGTAGGAGCTTGCTACTTGCCAGTGGAGGAGAAGCCTGGGATTGTGATCCCAGACTCTCCCTGAGCTGGCTATAAGGTATAATGGGATCTGATGCTGGATCCCACAGTCATGCCTCCTGCCATGAATGTGTGGCATGGCAGGAAGTGCAATTATGGGGATCCGGCATCAGATCCCATCCTGTCTTCACTTACAGTCTGCCAGGGGCCTAAAAGTCATAACTTTAGGAAAAGAATATAATTATAAGCAGTCAACATGACAATGGACTAGAAGTTTTTAGTTCTGTGTATTTTTTCTGGAGTGTTTTTGTTTTACTTTTTAATCAAGATTAGAGTTCAGGATGGGGCAATTGTGAGAGTAACATAGCACTGCAATGTGGTGTAGATATACTGAACTAGACTTAAAATGGCTAGTATTGATAGCAGAGAATAGCAGTTCCAGCAGAGAACTCAACACAGGCTGTAAAACCTGCAATGAGCTCCTTACTGACATAACTACATTGCTACAGCTACTGGTAGCCAGTTAAAAGCTGTCAGCTGTATTTAAAAAATCATGAGACTACAGTGTAGGTATACACAAATAGAAAAGGAAATGGAAGTGGGAAAGGGGAAACCAGTCTGCCACTTGCCTACCTGTAGAAGGGATCTCTAGGCATCATGGCAGAAAAGAGTTTTAAGGAGAAATTTTAAAAAGCTAGCTTTCCAAATTAACGGGAAGAGCCTTATAGGTGAGGTCAAAGATCAAAAAATATATTCTTTTATAATACCTTCAATGCCTTGAGGAGGATTCCAGGCACTGGATTTTTCTTGGCCAATTTTTTTTGATAGGCACCTGACTTCCTTGTAGGCTACAGGAATGTCCAGAATATAGTTTGACTTAATAGTAAAACAAATAAACATGTCATTTTTAAAGATAGATTGTTAAGAATGCAGCACAAGAGTGAGTGTATTTCTTTTATTAATCTAATTTACAAAATTCAGATTGCTCAGTGATTGTTCTTTTTGTTTAGCTCTTTTCATTAAGGCTTGTCAAATAAGGTTGACGTTAGGGAGCTTAGCTTTCTCAGTGTATAGTTTATCTAGCATCACTCATTCTGCTTTAGTTTTCTAGCCAACTGTATGTTTGTGTAGCACCAAGGAGATCTTTTCCAACTTAGCATCAGGTGATTGAACTTGGCAGTAACTGTTAAATCAGCGTTCAAGTCTCATGCTGCTCTTTTGAAATGAAAACTTCTACATATTTATTCCTAGTTTTACTGGACTTGGAACTAGCTATTAAATCACTAGAGAAATAGGATAAATTAGTCTGTGCGGAACTATGAGCTTCCATGATTATATTGTGTCCAGCACCTAAGCCAGCTGCAGGGTTGGTGTAGCTACAGATGGGGCTGGTAGCTCCCCCTATTATTAAAGATTTCATAGATTTCATAGACATTAGGGCTGGAAGGGACCTCGGAAGATCATCGAGTCTATCCCCCTGCCCAAAGGGCAGGAAGTCAGCTGGGGTCATAGGATCCCAGCAAGATAAGCATCCAGTTTGCTCTTGAAGGTGTTCAATGTAGGCGCTTGAACCACCTCCGGTGGCAGGCTGTTCCAGACCTTGGGGGCTCGGATAGTAAATAAATTCTTCCTTATGTCCAGCCTGAAACGATCTTGTAGTAGTTTATGACTGTTCAACCTAGTCGTCATCCCTTGGGGCGCTCTGGTGAACAAACGTTCCCCCAGATACTGGTGGTCACCCCTGATAAACTTATAGGTGGCCATCAGATCACCCCTGAGCCTGCGCTTTTCCAGGCTAAAGAGCCCCAGGGCTCTCAGCCTATCATCGTAGGGTCTGCTTCCCTGACCTCTGATCATGCGCGTGGCTCTTCTCTGGACTCTCTCAAGCTTCTCCACATCCTTTTTGAATTGTGGAGCCCAAAACTGGACGCAGTACTCCAGCTGTGGCCTCACTAAGGCCAAGTACAAGGGGAGAATGACGTCCTAGGATTTGCTTGAGAAGCATCCATGGATGCAAGCCAGCGTTTTGATCGCTTTACTAGCCGCAGCATCGCACTGCAGGCTCATGTTCATCTTGTGGTCAATGATGACCCCCAAGTCTCTTTCTTCCATAGTGTTAGCCAGCATAGCACTGCCGAGCCTATAAGAATGCTGCGGGTTTTTCTTCCCAAGGTGGAGAACCTTGCATTTATCAGCGTTGAACACCATCAGATTCTCGTCCACCCACTTGCTGAGCCTGTCCAGGTCAGCCTGGATCACCCGCCTGTTCTGGTGTGGATGCTTTGCCCCAAAGATTGGTGTCATCGGTGAACTTGGCCAGTCTGCTTCTGACTCCAGTGTCCACATCATTAATGAAGATGTTGAACAATATGGGTCCAAGGACAGAGCCTTGGGGGACCCCACTGGTCACAGGACACCATGATGAGTGACTTCCATCAATTACTACCCTCTGGGTCCGACCACGGAGCCAATTTTCCAGCCAGTGGATCGTGGAGGACCCAAGGCAACAATTGGCCAGTTTCACTAAGAGGCGATCATGCTTGACAGTTCCCACAAAACCCCATTTTCAGGTACAACTTTGCCGAACTAACTTAGGCTTAAATTTTCCATATGGGGTATCTCCCTTGTGAACAAGCTCGTTTTATTTATTTATTTTTTTACTTCCATAAAAATGGTTCAGCTTTTTTCAGGAAAGGGGCTAGGACAAATACAGTGGTTTTGCCCATGTTAAAAGTATTTGTGACCTTTTCTATGACTGCTCATTGTGTATATCCCATGCTCTTGGGCAAATAACTGAAAATTGGTTTTTGCTTTTTACCCAGAATGTGCCTTTGTTATCCTTATAAGAATCTGGCCAAGTTCTAACACAAAGGACCTAGGATCTATTAAGGTCAAGATCTCAGAAGATGGTAAATGGCTACGCTCCTACATTGTGAAATTAATTACAAGGTTATACATTTCTTTATGCAGAACCCCTGCTTCATTCAGTGTATGAAACAACTGTCCTCACTGTGAAGTAAAGGAGACTTATCTGTAGGACTCTTGTTTGTTTGTGAGAAAAGGAGCCATGTAGTATATAAGGTAAGTAGTTTTAGGAAGGCTGTTGAACACTGCCATGGAAAATTGAATTCTGTCTCTGCCTTTGCCACAGAGTTCAGAGTAAGATGTCAGAAAAGTACTTAAACCAAACAGCTCACAAGTGGTTGCTAAATGTTTCTCATTTTGTGAGTGTCTAGCTTGATACCATGGTGTTTGAACAGTAGAAGTGTTCAGCCCCCATGCTTACAGATGAAGTTAATGAGGGCTATTCTTTGAACATGTATATTATAAGAACTCTGAAAGTCAGGTCCTCATTTTTCTCAAAATTAGCAGGTATTTTAACCTTAATATCTCTGAACCCAAGTTGCCTGTCACAAGGATGTTGTGAAGGTGCATTAAACAACAATTGTGAAGTACTGAGATAGTCTTGTGATTAGAATAATAGAAAAACCCTAAGGAAAATAATAAATCTGGATTTTGAGCAAGGTTTGGATATTGTCAAATAACTAAATTATGACATAACACACTGACTGTGGAGCAAAGGGAATATTGGGAAGCTATTCCTGAAGCAAGCATTGTCCTTTATTTGCAATAAATGAATCCTAAGGATAAAAATACTATGACATTAAGTAACAAAACAATGTATATGTATAGGAGGGCTGCATTAGGGTTGTAAAGGCTGGATTCATTCTGACATTTTCAACTTTTTACATGCTTGATTTTTTTGAAAGCTTAATGTTCTTTTACTAAAGGATTTCTCTAGACATAACTTGCACATAGAACTTGAAAATTCAAAGTCAGATCTCAAACCCACTTAACTGATTTGAAACAATGAATTGATTAATTTAATGAAACAGTTTAACCATCTCATGAAATAGTTTAAGATTTTAAAGATCCTTTTATAGATAAAGTACAGGGGGGAAATTGAATAATGGTAGAGATCCTTCAGTCAACTTGGAGGGGTTGGTGTGCTGCTGGCCCTCAAACCCCCCCCCCCCCCGCCCCAAAACATTACACAATCTCATGGGTGAATGTAGGATTGCAGCGAGGAGGGTGTTGCCATCCCCTTCAGCTCTGTAGCACATGTGCAGTGATGGGGACTCACTGCACAAAGTGTTCATGCACTACACACACACACACACACACACACACACACACCCCTGAAGGGTTGTGGCCAGTGAGCTCTCTGAATGCACTGGCAATATCGGCATAGCCCCAGCCCAAGCCCTGAAGGTGCCATAAGCTATGAGCTCACCATTTGGACAGTGTGGGGTCTGCCTGGAGCCCTTGCTTTCACATGGCTCTGGAGCCCAGTGCTCTTCATCTGCTCATCCCCTCTTTCCCTGCCACTGAATTCAGTGGGTGAGGGGGGCAGGGAGGGAAAGGGCAAAGAATAGAAGCACTCATCTCCTGGGCTCTGGAACTGCATGAAAGCTAGGGCTCGAGCCACATCCTGCACCAATCAGCTGGTTAACGTAAAGCTTATGGCATATACAGAGCTCCAGTAGGAGCTTTTGCTGACATGCCAGTGAGATCAGAAAGCTCACTGTGCATGTGGTGCACAGACAAAGCAGGGTGCAATTGCAGTGCTGCACCCTCCCTAGATCTGCCCCTGCAAGATCTCATTCATGTAGCGTACTAAATTGTCATCCCTTTCTTCTACTACGTAAATTCCTTTTTATCCTACTTCAGTTTCTCTTAATCCCCTGATATTTGATATCTGATACTTGACTTCAAATATCTGAAGGATGGTTATCGAGTAGATGGTAATATAGACTATTCTCTGTGCAGGGGATAAGACCATGAGAAATGGTCTTAAATTGCAGCAGGGGTTGGATATAAGGAAGAACTTCCAGAAAGGTTCCATAGATGTTTTTTGGTCAGCTGCAGAATTACACTGTTCAAGGATCAAGTAATGGGGAACCAGCCAAAGGGGCTGGCACAATGATTTCTCTCTCACTATGCTGGAAGGCAGAATGATAAAATTAATTACACTTTTTATTTCATAACTAACTTTTCCTCAAACATCTGCTTTCATTTGGATAAAGGTATTGGTACATCTTATAGTTTATTATTTATGTTTAGCCCTAGCCGTGGACTAGGACCCATCATGCTCACCACTGATCAAGCAGAAAACAAAGAGACAATCCTTGCCTTGAAGAATTCATAATGTACAACAAGAAACAACATATAGATACAGAAAGACAGAGGAGAACAAGGAAACAATGGTCAGTGTTGGCACAAGGACAAGCCATTGACTCAGCCCAACAACATATTATCAAATATTTTTGTAGAAATCACAGCATCAGAGTTTTAAGGAGAGCTTGGAAAAAAGAACAATTAAGTGATTTGTAGATACTTATCAAGAATTCCTCCTAAGCACAGGAGGCAGCATAATGCTACACTAAAATGTGTACAGAGAATAAATGAGATGGCAGACACTGCACCAAATTTGCTACCAAGGTGATAATAGTCCTGTAAGTACCAAACTGGAGCAATGTATAGCAGTTAACCAGAAAGAGCAGGATAAAGCTTGCTCCCCAGCTTTCCTTGCTATTTTCCATTGTTCCACCCACTGTTGTGTTAATAACACTTGCCTGCCACTGAGTAATTTACACCACTGTTTATGGCACAAATGAACTTGGTTTTCAATCCCAGACTCCCACCATGATCTCTCAAATATAGAACCACTTCTGAAACATTATTCTGTTCTTCTGTATCTTTGGCTGTGATCTGAGCTCTGTGTGGTGAGTAGGGCACTGGGCTGTAAGCTGGAAGACCTGGTTTTTATTTCTAGCTTTGCCAGTGACTGTCACAGAGGGCTGTGAACAGCAAGGTCTAGGGGTCAACCCGAGTCAGGAGAAGCAGCCAAGATCTAACAAGAGCACAGAGTACATGCATAGGGAAGCCAAAAGTCAGAAGACCTGCCCGTGGAAAGAAGTTAGAGATCCAGAGGGATGGGTTGAGCGTAGAGTCAGGAGGCTAGCCAGGTCGCATATCCAGGAGATCAAACCAGTCAAGTCAGGGAGCCAAAGGGTTAGGCCAAATTCAGGGGTCTTTGGGCAAGCCAGGTCAGGTATCCAGAGAATCCAAGGGTGCAGCAACTTAAGCACAAGGTTAAGACCTGTTGCCAACACACTTCCTCTTTTGGGTCAGGGTTTTATATTGTAAGGGGCAAAGGATCAGCTGACCTTGGCTGGCTACTTCAGTGACAGAGAGTGGCATGTGATTAGACCCAGCCGGAGAGTTCTGGCCACTTGTGTCTACCCTAGCGCTTTTTAGTGGCTGACTGCTGAGTGGTTGTGCCAGGTAGGCTGAGGCCCCAGGTTTGAGGCCACAGCCTGCCTAACACCAGCTGTCTGATCGTGAGTGAATTACTCTGTGTCTCTGTTTCTGCTTTCACTCATTTTTTCTGTCTTGCCTACTTGAATTGCAAGCATTTGGAAATATTTCTCATATTTCTCTTGGCAATAGTTCTCATTTGTTTAAAAAATGGGGGGCAGGAAAGTCCTACTACCAGGACGTACCAGGACCCCAAATTTCTTTCATGGGGCCTGGATGTAACTAGTGACTTTAACATTGTCATGCAGCCCTATTAGAAAGTCTAGCAGTGCTTAAGAACTAAGTGCCAGGCTCTCTGTGCTAGTGTTTTGACCTTTGCTAACACTGGTAGAATTGAACTTGTATTTGCAATGGTAGGGAGGGTAGTTTTTTATTTGTTTGTTTATTTCAAATGTCCTAAGTGTGTAGACAGACTCACAGCTCATTGTTTTCCACTAGGGTAGTTATGATAACCCTGGGAAAAGTTAGGTTTCTTTTCCTTTTTAAAGATTGGTTAATTTTTTGTGAAAGAAAATACAGGAAAAAAGGGATTCAAGAATGAATGACCCCTCAAATCATGCCCTCTGCATTTTTTTTTAGGTCTACTATCTCTCCAGTTGCAATTCATGAGAAATATTTCCATTCCTCAGAGGTGACCTATTTCGTAAACCATCTGTGGCTCTACTAATCTGCTAGGACAGTGGCGATACCAGGTGAGGGAAGGTCTAAAATTACAGATATGGGAGTGGAAACATAGAAACTTCTCTTATGCAGATTGCTGAGGAAAGGCATTGAACTCATGTCTTCAGTTTGTCTTGGGCAAGATTCACATGTGCCAAGAACTGTCAAACAACCATAATGGGCAAAACGAATAGGCAAGAAGATTACTACAAGGCAGAAAGCAAGCTTAAAAAAGAAAGGAACCCAAAGACCTATGTAAAAAACACAGAAGGTGAGACCTACAGTGTTTACCCATTCTTGACAATCCCTTGACCTCTAAGTATTGCAGAGAGGTTGGAGAAGCAGGCACCATTGTCAAACATCTGATGCATAATGGACTAACATATGGACATATTGTCAGCCTTTGCTTTTATTGTCTGGTTTCACACCAAAAGGATACTTAGCACTGTCAATATATTAATTACTATGTTATTAATTAATATTTTTTAAAGTCTGTTTTAGTGTACTTCTGCCTAAAGTATGCGTAAATCTTTATATATTTCCATATTTTCAGCATATTTTATGCAAATAGTTGTTAAAAATGAAAATTCTAATTTCAAATGAAGAAAATTCATGACATGCATCTTGTGTTGCAGTTTAATCACTGTATACCCAGGAAAGTATTGACAGTTGTCCCGTGGAAGCTATTAAAGTTCCTGTCCAAGGTTAAATGAAATTGCAGTTTATCAGAGCAGCATTGAGAAAATAAGGGAATCTGTTCATGGCTCTTGATTAATGCCAAGCGTGATCAACACAAGGGGGTTCATTAAGCTATACATCATGTGGGTAATTTAACATGTCATTGTGCCTGCTGTCTGCTTTAACTCTCTACACAACACAGTGTTCTAAAGTTGTCTCAGTTTACCACTTGGAGTTTTGCTTCCCAGAGTTCATCATAGTTGGGTTGACCTTTTAATTTTTTGTCACTTCTTTTTCAAGTGTGCGTTTTGTTTGTTTTTAAAGAACACTAGTAATCCCCATAATTTGTTAATTTTGTGTGTCATTTAAATGGACACTAAGAATTACATTAGACACACATAGGATACATGCTCTGTTGTCAAGATCCTTCATGTTCACACTGATTTTTTTTAGGAGTTTCTGCAATTTGAAAAGTCAAATATAGGGACTGAAAAATTTTCTCCAAGGTATCCAGATCTTAGGGAGTTAGGTTGTGATTCTGTGAGATGATCAATTGTCTCCACTGCCACTGAAAATAATTGAGAAGTATGAATCAAGTCCTTATTACTTGCCAAATAATAAATGGGATTTGCTGAATTTGATATAGCTGAACAAATTCTTCTTTGGTGTAACTTAACTCCACTTCCATTCGTGAAATTACCTTCGTGGATGATTCTTGGCCTGTGTATGGGAAGAATATAAAAGGAAGTATGAAGAAGGTAATAGGAACAGTAGAATTACCAAATTGGTTCAGGCTAATTGTCCGTTTAGATCAGCATCCTGCACAACAGTGACCAAGATCCTCCAGATGCTTCAGATTAGAAGAACTGAAAGAAACCTCATATTGGACAGTTTTATGAAAAAAATTACCTTAGGTGGGAAGTTCCTTCCTAAAGCTTGATTCCTACCCCAAACATAAAGTTTTATATCCCTTATGCATTCTGTTTTAAGTAACTGAGAATAAGCATTCATATAACTGTATATGCCTTTTCTTTTACCTCTACTAAACTCTTCACTGTCATGAGACAAAGTTCCATGTGTTAAATATGCATTGTATTTTAACATTCATATTGTAAATTACCTGCAAAAGGAAGTGAAGGAAACATATTTAGCAGGTGTTTTAAATTGATGGGAGTTATTTTTTTCCATTCCTTTTTTCTCTACTGTGCCATAAAATCTGAATTTATAATATTGTTGGTTTGTGCCTTGTGCCAGAATATTCTTGATGATGTCCTATGGTATGGATAGTGCTGAAAGAAACCTCTGCATTAGGTTTATTAAGGAGCCTGCCATCTCAGGCAGAAGTGAATTATGAAAAGGAAGATTTTCTGTGATCTTCAGAAGCCACTGCACTAGCATTATTTCATTACTTAACATAGATGGGTAGGAAAGATTGACTTCAAGCACAATCTGTTGTAAATCTACATTCCCAAAAGTTTATGGGTAGACAAGGTGTAAAGTTATTTTACACCCATCGGTAGTAAGACAAACCTGTCGTGTGACCTTCATTAAGGGTGCAGACAGAAGTGACAATTTTCACCTGATCTGGCCACAGAAAGTGGCTTGTAGCCATGCCCAAACACACATGAATGGCTACAGACCATTTAACGGCTGATTGGGTGAAAATCTGAACCTTCACTGCAAGAGGGGAGAAATGAAGGTGTTTCAAAACGGAGCATCTTCTGTAAGGCCTCCCAGCCTGTCACTGTTTTCATAACGGAAGGGGAGAAAGGGAATGGAGAGAGCTCGGTCAGCTTTGTTCAGCCCTCACTGGAGGGTGGGGCTGGCATATTGGAGCCATCCAATACACCACTTCGGGGGGGGCTCCAATATGCCCACCCCACCCTCCAGTGCTGGCTGTGGAACCCCTAGAACAAGCCCGCTTTCTTCCCTTTCCCCCTTCCATTCTGAAATAGAAACAGGTTGGGAGAGAGGAGCAGCTTTTGCTAAGAGAAACCAGCTGTAGGCTGCAGCCAGCAACTAGATTTCCCTCCCCTCTGGAACCAACCATGAACTTCTGTTTGGTCTGTGGGATCATTGTAACTCAGAACACTCCCTGCAAAGAGTTCTCAGTTAGAGCTGCACTTCTGTCAGAGCTATTAAAGATTCAGCTCTACATTTTAAAATCAGGCTGAGGTAAAAGAGCCTTACCTCTGAGGTTAAAGTAATCTCCAGAGAAGTGAGTTCAAAGCTTGCTCTGGACTCCAGTGGAAGGCTGTGCTAGTCAATCCACTGTAAATGGGTAGCTATTCATTCAGGTGAGAGGTAGTGATCTATTACCTTTGTATGCCATTGGATACAGGAAACAATAGCCTGATACTAGTACCTTCTGAAATGTGACTAGATAACAAGATTATGTAATGAAATGGCAATTTATTATTTCCAGGTTAATTCTTCTTATTTACAAGTAAAACCTCTTTTTTTCTGATGTCAATCCTGTGAACTCAGCTATGAGTCTAAAAATCAGGATCAGTTCTTCGTTTCTCCACCATCATTTGTAGTCTAGGTCTGTGGGATAAATTTCAACCTATTCTGAAGTCTCTCAGCAACTAAGGGCTGAATCCAGTAAAAGACACAGGTGCCCAAGGCAGGAAATGGGTACATTTAAAATATCTACATCCAAAATTACTATCCAAGAAATTTTGCTTAGCTGCTGCCTAAGCCTAGAAGTTTTGAATGAGTTTAGGCACCTGTCTTTTGGACTGTGAAGTTTCTTAAGTGCTTAGTATTCTGCTTCTATGAACTCTGTTAATTGTCCCAATCTGATCTGCTTAACTCCTGTCTCCTGCTTAAGCTCCAGAAAGGGACATTTACTTTCTGAACTTCTCGGCTGAAATCTCCTATGGGGCCTGATTAGTAAGGGCTGTTTTATACATGGTAGCTTACTGTAAAATTGTCTTGCCAGCAGGGACCAAAATAAAGGACTGTGCCAAAAGCACCCTCCTCACAGAGCCATGTTTGCTCTTGCTTGTTCTGTCTTTGGCCCTACAAGTCTTGTACTTTCTGCACAGTGACATAGCCTCAAGAGGATGGGTGGGAATGCCTATAGCTTGGTGACTAAAGGAAGTGGGAGAATCCCTTTAGGTTGATGAAGAAATAAAAACCTGGTCTCCCACTTTTCTGGCTGTGAGCTCGAGGCAGTTAGGCTATTGTGTGAAGCAGGGGTGGACAAAATGGCAGATCCAGCTGGCAGCTGGATTCCATTTCCCAGCAGCCCCTGCTCATGTCACAGTGGCCGGTTTCCATGGAGACCCCAGTAGCGGTGGCACCGTGACATTGCAGGGCCAGGGTTTCCACTGCCAGGGCATGCGGCTGGGTGGAGAGCTTGCTTCGCAGCCAGGGCTGGGACCTTGCAGCCCTGTCACTGTCACTGCTGCAAGATCCCAGACCCGGGCCTGGAGCAGCTCTCCACCCATCCATGTGCCCTGCCAGCGCTGCTGGGGCCAGTCTCCATAGAAACCCTGGCCCTGCGCTGTCATGGTGCTGCCGCTACTGGGGTCTCCATGGAAACCAGCTGCAGCCACGTGGGCAGGAGCTTCTGGGAAATGGAGTCTGTCAGGGACCCAATCTGGCTTGCGGGGCCAGGCTTTGCCCACCTCTGGTATATAGGTTACCATTGTCACTACCATTTTAAAGAAAAGTATGAGTCCAGCTCACCTCTTGTAAAGAATGGATGTAGACATCTGCATGCAGGAGAAGGATTCCAAGTGGACAGATGTGCCTGTAGGTAGGAGCCTACAATTCAGGTGATCTAATACCTTAACTCCTTTATTGGATTGAATGCTAAGAGCACAGCAAAGAGTTTATGGGTCCCATCAAGGATGGGATTGAACATGCCCCACCCACCTCTCCCCACTGACGTACTCCAGACCAAGAAGCTCACCAGTGCTCTGGGCTCTCAGGCCCATTAGAAACAGGGGGCTCAAGAGCAGAGAGTGAGGACACTGTCAGACACAGGTAGGTGGGACATATTCAGTCCTCAGTCCTTACTAGGACCTGCCATTGCATCAGTATAAACAAACCCAGAGCATCTATTAAGGGTAAAAAATAACTGAAAGGAATGATGGTCCAGTGGATTTGGAAGCCTGAATCTGATACCTTGTTTTGGTATGGACTTGTTGCCCACCCTGAGGTGAGTCACTCAAGGCCAGATTTTCATGTAGGCACCTAAAGGTGTCCATATAGCACTTGGGTCCAAGTCCACAAAAGGATTTAGTTGCAGCATTTAGTTTTGAATCATTTTGCCACAGTAGAGGAATCAGGAGCCCTGACTTCGATGTCTAGTTCCCTGTGCAACACATAGGAAGAACTGAGTGCCTTAGGATGCAATTCACAAAAGTAAATAGCTGAACAAAGAGCCACTAGAGTTAGCCAACAGGGGATCCAAACCCTCATTCCTTTGGAGGGGGCCCTAACCACCAGGCCACAAACTATTCTCAGTGGAGTAGTAGTTTCAGTCCTTCCTGGTGAAGCTGTTCCATTTTGCATTTAATACCTGAATATTCATTGGGCAAGAGAAAGAAAGAGAACAAGAAGCTGGAATTAGTGTGGTTAGTGACTTCCACCAAGAATTGCGCGAGTCTTACATTCAACAGTCATTATGCAGGGTGGGGGGGGACAGTGTTGTAAGGCTAAATGCTGTAAAGATTTTGAGAATATTTCAAAGACATTTAAATACCTTTGTGTATCAGACTTATGTACTTGTTGATGGAGAAGGCAGGGCAGGAAATACTTAAATACAGGACACCTTAAATACTAACTGCTTCGGAAAAGCCTAAACTACCATAGGTAACAATCTACATCATCAGTTGCTGACACAATAGCTTTTGTGTCTCTCATTTTTAAGGTGTTACCCTGCCTTGCCCTACCTGACTTCAGACTAATGTGACTACTTACCTCTCTATATACTTGTTGATGAGGGCAATATAATGACCTAGGAACAAGGCATCTAGGTTTAGTCCAATACTCAGTGGCAAGTTTAAAATTTTAAACACACTGAGGTTTGAGTCCATGCCGATTTAACAAAAGCATACACACAAAACTTATTGGAATGTCAGTACAGACAAAATACTGCTAGTTCCTGTCTTATCGACCACTGTCTTGCCCACATCTGCTAAAAAAGTGTGTGTTTCTTTGTTCTTTCAACTCAGGGTAATTTTCAGGCACATGTACTACCTTCGGATAAAGTTTTACACATTAGTTTTACCATGTGGTAAATCCCAGGAGTGTGTACAGTGCTTACTATGAGGCTCCAGTGTTTAAAGGTTAGGTTCAAATCCTCTAGAATACACAGAAATATCTAGCTCCCACTGGTTGCAGTGAGATTGAAGTGACTACGTAATTTAGAGGATCTAGGCTGGGGGTGCAGAATGTGTAGTCCCAGTCTGCATGCAGCCTGCCAGAGTAATATCAATGACTTTGGAATTTGGCGAGTGGGCAACACTGTGCATGCGTTCAGGTGGACCTCAATATCTCTGTGTAACAGACTGCCAATGTGGCCTCACCAGATTGGCTTGAGATTCTTACCCTGGGCTAGAAACAGTGCTAGTGAACCCTGAGTGACCCCAAGGGTGGAGCAGGGGAGCCCTGCCCTGTGGAAAAGGAGAAGCCAGTCAAAAGAAGGAGTTTTCAATCTCCTCATTCGCATGGAAGGGGGATGGCCAGAGTAGCGGGCCAGCCACCCTGGGCCCTGGTTGTCTGGTTTGTAAGCCAGGGAGGGACTGCCGGAGGGAATAAAAGCAGCAGCTGAACTGGCGTGTGGGGGGCTGCTGACAGTGACTCCAGGAAATGATGCAGGAGGCCTAAGAAGAGCTGGGGTGAGCTGACCCAGCAGAGGGAGCAGAGAGACCCCTCTGAAGAGCCTCGAAGGCCCTGGGAGAAGAAGGCAGTGGCAGTTGGCCATGCCTCCAGCCCTGCAGCAGAGAGGGAGCAGTGGCCAGGGCTTAGGACAGATAGCTGGTGCCCCAAGGCCCCATCGCAGTGTGCTGGATGTGCTGGGCATCCCAGAGGCTAGGGGTGGCAGTCGGCCCCCCACTCAACTGCAGAGAAGAAGCAGCGGCCAGGAGCATAGGTGGCATCCTTATCCACAGCAGGGAGCTGGTCTGGTGAGTTGAGGAAAACCCTTCCCTTCCCTGGGGAAGCAGGACAGCAGCAGGCAAGGCATTGAGATCCTGAGGAGCAGCAGGGCACCAGGACGAGGGTTCCTGGGACCTAGGTGCACAGGCCGGCACTCGGAGTGGGATTGGCGAGCTGCGAGGTGTGTGGGGTGCCCAGCCAGTCATCTGGAGCAGGAGTTTAGAGCAATGACCCCTGGGAGCTGCCTGTGCTGCTGACCCTCTGCCACTGACTGCCTCAGAGGGGACTCAGTCCTGTCCCTTATTCTGCAGCTGAATGTCATCGGATGGAGTCCCTTAGCTTTGTGCTTGGGTCATGCTGATTGCTGCAGGAGCCTACTCTGTTGCTTGTTGCTTGCCTTTTTCATTGCCACGGAGGGTCACCCTTCACCCTCTTCGGGGGGTTGGGGTTTGATACAGTTTGATTGCTGCAGACCAGAAGAGCTTAACCTGTTGCAGTCTGTCGTTTATTGGGAAGCCTGTTGGAGTTGCTGGGAGTGACCACCTTGCTTCCTTGTGGTAGCATCTCAGCAGTGGCTGAATGCTGCCAGTTCCCCTACCTGTGGTTCTTGAGTCAAGGATTGACTAATGCATTCTGGTTTGTTTTGTGATTCTGGTTATGCCATTTACGTTCACTTGTAAATAACCTTTCCTATTATTCTTGTTTTGTAAATAAAGTGTAAATAGTTAAATCAGGTAAGTGTTAGACCTTCTTTGGACCATGGGCTGTTCTGTGGGGAACAGGGGCTGGCTGGAAAGTAAATTTGTGCTGGCTGGAAGCCCTGCCCCACTTTCACTACACCATCCCTGATATTGGGCAGGGGTGGCAACTATTGGGCCACTACCCGGGTTGCATTTGGGGGCTCATCCGGGATTGGTGTGAGGGTTAACCCCAAGTTTTGGGGGTATGTGGTCCCCAACAGAGCAGACCATACCCAAGAAAATTGATTGGTCCACTCCAGAGGGAAGTGACCCCAGGGTGTTCCCACCATGTCTAATGAGGAACAACCTGGGTCTTCCTGAGGAGGGGGTGAGGTTGCCCCAGGGGAAAGCGGTCAGGCAGAGGGAGGACCTGGTACCTCTCAAACAACCTCTGAGTGGGTCTGCATTTTGGAGAAAGTACTGCAAGAGATGACTCAGGCCTGCTTTGAGAAGGCAGTTTGCAAAGGACTGAGGGTTTTTTCAGGGAGCATTCCCAGGCCCACCGGTGAGGATGACTTTGAAACTTGGCTATCGCATATGCAGGAAACCCTTATGACCTGGAAGTCCCGAGATGAGGAGAAGCAATGCTTTGCAGGCTTTGGAGGCTTTGCAGGATGCCTTTGGGCAGCCCTCACGCAGCAGCTCTCTAGTTTATGAGTTGTACAGCACCTTTCAGCAAAAGGGGGAAGCCCTGTCAACTTATGTGGTATGGTTGGAAGGGATAATACAGCAGGTGGTAGAATTAGAGGGGTTTGGCTCTGAAGAAGCAAATCATGTCTGCTTGAGGCAAACACAGATCAGGGCACAATATAGTTCTACTTTGATCCAGGAACTAAATCTGGTTGGGTATAAAGATAACCCGCCAGACTTTTGATTTCTGATTTGAAAGATTAGAGAAGAGGAGGAGGTGCACCAAGTCAAGGAGGCTCTATGGAACTCCAGTGGGACCATGCCCAAAACGAGTGGGGTGGCTCAGGCTTTGGCTGCCTCCACTTAGGAGAAGGAAGGCCCTAGGGATACCAAGGGTGACAAGGAAACCCCTCCTTTAGTAGCAGCTGTGAGGACAGTCCCTGCCCGACAAGGGCCCTGGACAGGGACTGGGACCCCCATGGGTCACAAGAGGAAGGGTAGGCCCCAAGTAACAGGGTTTTGCTACCCATGTGGGAAAAAGGGGCATCTGGCCCAAGACTGTTCTAACCTTGAGAACCCTAATCTTGTGTTCTAGCAGCTAAAGGAAACAGGGGGTTCAGCGGGAAACAGGGAAGCAGTGTGGCAAGGGGGGTGGTTACACTCTGGATTCAGCCAGGCCCCCAGGAGGAATGCCCCAGCGCCCCATTGCCCAGAGGATTAGTTGGGCCTTGGGCTGAGGTACCTGCCGTGGTGCCATGATATTCTGGACAGTGGGTCACAGGTGGCCATCTTGTTTAAATCCTTCTATGAAGAGCATTTGAGGCACTTGCTTCTGCGTCCACTCAAGGGATTGGGATTGTATGGGCCAAGTCAAAATCCCTACCCGTATCAGGGGTATGTGCGGATACAAATAAATTTCCCAGCTCAGGTTGTGGGCATTGACCATGAGATAACCACTGTGGCATTAGTGTGTCCCGATACTGTTGGGGCAAAGGGGACTGCCCTCATTGTGGGGATGAATTCCAGTCTGTTCCAGGTGCTGGGACAGTACTGCCAGTGGCTGGCAGGGCCCTAATATTGGAACACCTTGAAAATGCATGCGCTGTGTGCATGGGCTTATGAAAGGTGGGAGCAGGACTGTAGCGATCCCTGCCCTGAAATTCGTGGTGTCTTGCAGTACTCTGGGGTTAAGCCTCAAGCCTCTAACCATTCCTGCAGGGCAGTACTGGGCCCTGCCTACTCGGTGTCAGTGGGAAAAAGATTCCCAAGTTCTTCAGTGGGGTATTATCAAATGGCATGCCTGGAAAAAGGGTGCCCCAAAGCTACATATTCTGGATGGCGTAGTGAACCTCCATGGAGGGAACCAGGAGGCTTTATCCATATTAGTTGTGAATCCTTTGGCCTACGTACAAGTGGTCTACCCTGGACAGGCAGTGGCCATGACTGGGGAGATTGAGGGTGAGATTAGGCCTCCCTTCTTGGCGGGGGTTGGTTGTATCAATCCGGAGGATTCCCCTGTGCCACACTCATAGAATCATAGAATCATAGAAGTAGGGTTGGAAGGGACCTTGTAGATCTTCAAGTCCAACCCTGCCAGAACTGGACACAGTACTCCAGCTGTGGCCTGACCAGTGTCGCGTAGAGGGGGAGGATCACCTCCTTGGCTCTACTTGAGATGCACCTGTGGATGCACGATAGGGTCCAGTTAGCCCTGCCGACCATGACCTCGCATTGTCAGCCCATGTTCATCTTGGGATCAATGATGACTCCAAGATCCCTTTCTGCCTCCGTGCTCTCATGAAGGGAATTTCCCATTTTATAAGTGAGCTGCCGGTTACTACTGCCCAAGTGCAGCACCCTGCACTTGTCAGTATTGAAACGCATGGAAGGTTCAGTTACAGAATCAGCTAAAGACGCGGGCCAATGTATTCTTCCTGAGTGACTGGAATGCCGGTAAAGCCAAAGGGGTGGAACATCATATTCACCTCAGTGACACCCAGCCTTTTAGAGAAAGGTCTTGATGAATCCCTCTAGCGGAGATGGAGGGGGAGGTAAGGAAACACTTACAGGAATTAATGGACCACCAGATTATCACGGAGTCGTGCAGCCTGTATGCATCTCCTATCATGTTTTGTATATCATGTTTAATAGTTAAATCAGGTAAGTGTTAGACCTTCTTTGGACCATGGGCTGCTCTAAATTGGTGCTGGCTGGAAACCCTGCCCCACTTTCACCACACCATCCCTGATATTGGGCAGGGATGGCAACTATTGGGCTGCCACCTGGATTACATCTGTAAATGGCCCTCAGCAGGGTTTGAGCTGTCATTTTGCTGATCTGTAACCCAGTTCCTTGTTCTAATTCTCCAAAGCTAGAACACCAAAGCTGTGTTGGTAGTGAGACATTTTTCAGAAAAAATGTAATGACAAAATAGTGCATTTACACTAAGTTAAAATACAACACTTCCCTGCATTAGTTTACCAATATTTTACTACCATTGCCTTTCAGAAAAAATTGGCACATGCATTTTCAACAGCTGCAATTTTTCATCCCTTTCTAACTGCCATTGCTGGTACTAATTAACTTACTGACAGTGCTGGTAGTAACTGTAACACGAATACTAATTTTTCTAACATAGACCAGGCAAAAGATATTGTCCTCATTTTTCTGTGTGTGAACAAGCTCTAAAATAAAAGCAGTTCAGACACAAATGATTTACAAGGAGCAAATTTACAAGTGCAAGTAACATTGTTAATTTTATGTGCAAAATATCCTCTTTGTTCTATTGGGATCACTTTCTATTTCCCTCCTATTCTCTTGTTTGCTTTTTTTTCACTAGGATTATATAAGTTGCTGTCCTATTTAATTAAGAAGTACAGAGCACATTCCAGAACTTTCAAAGCATGCATTAATTTTATTTTAACTTCAGTTATATATTTCTTCTGTAAAAAGTGAATTTGTTTGTAACTAAAAAAAACCCCCCAACTTATTTTATTGTTTTAAACATGAGATTTGAACATCTATTTTAATTAAAGCAAAGACTAAATTATAATGGTATCAATGGAATACAAATGTTATAGTAAGGAACATGAACTGCTAAATTTAATGACAGCTAAGGCTGTGCTGCTTTTATTAAGCTGGCCTTTAGTTACTGTTACCTTCCCTTCATATTGACAAAGGAAGCACTTTGCCTTAAAATGTAGAAAAAGGTCATTCACATATTTATAGCCCTATACTTGACTACTTTTTTAAGATACTGCATTGTCTTCTGCTGCCATTAATTACCAAGGGTTTATTTACAAGACAATAATTAATTATACCTCTGGGATGCTCAAGAGTCTAACATAAATCAAAGCAGACTTGATAAGAAGCGATGGAAGTCTCACATAATTAAGCAGGGCACTAGAGACCAATTGTTTATAGAATGATTTTGCTGGGGCTAATTGACACTAATTATTTAATCTGATTTTCTTCTTCCCCATGATTCTTCTACCAATTCACACAGTTCTTGGCTAATAGCACAGACACAGTTGACTTTATCAAGGTATCCTCAGTGTATTGATACAAGTATTTTCAACTCTTGTCTTCACTAGCTTTTATTGTATGAATGTAGCGTGGGGGATGGTAAGTTTTGGGTAATATAATATCTCATT
Organism: Alligator mississippiensis; assembly: GCF_030867095.1. Lineage (NCBI taxonomy): Eukaryota > Metazoa > Chordata > Crocodylia > Alligatoridae > Alligator > Alligator mississippiensis. The sequence goes on along the minus strand of NC_081828.1, from coordinate 160,601,938 downwards.
GTCTTCATAATAAACTAAAAAAGGTTTTTAAAAAAATGCATGTTAAATTTTTAAAGACATTCCAAGGTAAATATCACATATATGGATCAACTTATAGTTCACTTTGTGATCCACATCTGACCAGATGTGGAAACGTTTGGTGTAAAAGTTGCCTCTACCTAAGGTTAGTTACATTTTAACTGATAACTTAAGTTCTGTTTATTAACATTTTTTAATACTTTATTCTGTGAGCTCTCATAATTTGCATTTTTTACATAAATTCTTTTGTTTCCAGAAAGGAATCAAGGCTTGATCCAGTTCTTCAGATGTCAGATGTATGCTTGCATGAATGCTATGTATGCTTGTATGAATTCAGCATAAGATTTAAGGATTATGATTAATACTTTGGTTATTTGGATGAGGCATGGAATGCCCTTCCTGTAGGTCCCAATGTTTTTCCCCTTCAAGTACTTCAAGTCCTGCTTCTGTGAGAAGACTCTCAAATTATGCCAGGTTGCCAAAACAGCATGCACAAATACTTCAAAACATTGCTGAGTCTTTGGAGATAACTATGATACAAACCTTGAGACCATTACTTAGCAGCAGTGGTAGAAGGAACAAAAATGGCAGTATAAGGAGGGCACAAGGTGCCAGTACCAATATATCATCTAACTACACTGGTAAGATTTTTTTTTAACACAATGTCTATTATAAATTATTTCAAAATGCATTTTGGATTCACATCCTAATGCCCCAGTTATGATCAGGGCCCCATTGTCCTGGGAATTGTATGTAGGTTTATAACACAGTCCTTACAATCTATGTTACTACCAGAGTAGGATTTTTTATTAAACTTTATAATTACCTTAAGAACCTTTGACAAAAAATGTTTATAGTGCATGTACATGCTGCATATCATTAATCTATGCTTTTTTGCTGCAAGGATGGTTGCTGGACATTTTTATTCTAGATGTGATAACTCCTTAGCAATCAAAGCGCTAAGTGTTGAACTGTAGTCTGTGAAGCCAAAAAGCCCAAATACATGACTAATACCCTATATCAAATAGATTCCTATATAAAAGGTCCACATGCAGAAGCAGAAATGAACAGAAATCTGTTATTTCTCTGAGAAAAAACCTCTCATAGATCAACATTTTAGTAACTACTTTTCTTACCAGGAGCTATGAGATGAAATACAAATCATTATTTTCTATCTCCTTGTTTTATCTAGATGTTGGTTTTAAACTAAACTTAAATCAATTTCAATTGAGTTTATTTGTATGCACCTTGTAGGGGGAGATTTAATCAGTCTGTTATAAATTTACTTTTAACAGGCAAGGTAAAAGATGGTTTGGTGTTGGAATCTAATTATCTGTGTGTAACTGGATCTTATATAGAGAGGCAATAGAATAGTATGGTTTTGAGGATATTTTGGAAGCATGCTTCAAGACTGAGAGAAGGATATTATTTTAAATGATGACTTTCTAACTGGAGAAACAGAAGCTGCAAGGATATGTGTGTAGAAATGCGAACTGTAATATAAAAATGTAAGCAGTTTAATATAGAAATAAATGAGCAGTGTATGGCCATTTTTTAAAATGTTGGTACTGAAGTAAAGTGCTCTGAATCCACAATTATTCTCTTTAATAAGACCCCGATTTACTATGAAATTCCATGTGCAAAATGTTAAGCATATGTATCATCCTCCTCCTCCTATACAGCATGAGAACACGTCTCCTTTAAAGCTACACTTGTTCAAGTGTCTTGCTTCATTGATCATCTGTGGATGATGTTTAAAGGTGCTGGGCACTCTTCAGGTTACAATAATTTTGCCTGAGCTGGACATCAATGTTTTAATGCTACAGTATAATTGATATAAATCTTTTTCCATGAATAAAGTATAAATCTCTACATTTGCAATTGGTTCTTTCCAGATCTTGTACCATCCTTCCCAGTGGAGCCTACTATAGAATTAAAGCCTAACTTGGTCACTCCTTGTTTGCCATTTAAACTCCATGAAGTAGTTCAGCAGGTAAACATTAGTTTTGTAGAACTGTATCACTGTGTTTTTAAGTTAAGATTTTGAAAAGTGTTTGAATAAACACTGACTCAAAAGACTGTATTTAGATGCTGAGCATTCTGAAATTCCCTCCAAAGCCCAATTTGGTCTATATTTGTACTAGCTTCCAATAAACTCCTGCATGAAATCCAAGGTGGGGGTTCCCTGCACCATCCCCACTTGGTGACTGTGCCTCCTGGGTCTGGGGGAGGAGCACCTAGGGTCTCCCTGCAGGCAATCGCCAAGCCAAGGAGGTGTGGGGGGAGAGGGAGGGTTCCCCAGCGGGCTCCCTGGCAGACCCAGAAATGGACCAGAAGTAGTTCTGGTCCACTTCCAGGTTTGCCACCAAGCATGTGGAGAGCCCCTTCCCTGCACTCCTGTGAGACGCTCCATTTGCCCCAGAATTGCAGGCATCACGAGCCGCACCTGCTACCTCAAGGTATGTAGAAAAAACTTTTTTAAAGCTGTGTCTATGTCCAAATCGCTGATTCTCTGAATCGGCATTGAATCTTCAGATTCGAACAAATCGAATTGGGGATGGTGATCCGAAATCAACGAATAGGGCCTGCTTTGCACACCCCTAATGAGACATGAGAGGCTACTGGAGCATGGGAATTGCCATACTTCAGCAGACTTGATTAATTGAGTCTGCTCTGATGTGCTAGAACTACAACACATTGGAGCAGCCTCCCTGCTTATGTAGAGGCACATAATGTTTTTATTGGGCAGTGTGTATATCTGCAAGTTCTATTCAGATTCCTTCAGCTTTCATGAAAAGCCTTCCCAGGCCAGAAACTTAACCATTTTTATTATGGCAGCCTTTTTTCGTGCCATTGAAGTACCCGTATTAGTGCTCACCTCTAGTTGTAATGATCATTCTAAGATATCTCCAATAAATAGCTGGACTTCTTATGAAACATTATGTGCTCGTATTTTGAGGGTTTATCCTTTTAAGTCACAAATAAATGAAATATTTCCTAACAACTATAGTAACACTGTTTACATCTGTTGGTTGTTTTTGTTTTGTTTTTTAAAAGAATTGGGCTGCATTCTCTTCCCAAAGCAGTAGATTTTCTTTAGTCCTCAAAATTCAGCTCAAACTCGTTACCAAAAAATAAAAAAATACCCCAAACTGACTATGAAACAAGTGACTCACTGACTCAAAGAATCTGAACCAGTCAATTGAGAAATATTTGTGAGCTTGGTTTATATTCCAAACAGCAAATGAATTGCTGTACTCAGAATTCTAATATGCTATCTGTGGTTCATACTTAATGAAATACACCAGGAGAGGAGATCACCAGCACAATCAAATGTGGGGTTGAAGAGATGTTTCACTTTTTGCTCATCTTTCTGCAGAAAGAAATTTGCATATTATTTGCCATTTAAGAAGAGCATCCTGCAGCTGTATGCTGGAGTATCACAAGGAGAGTTCTACCTAAGAATAACAGATGCAGGGCAGGAGCCTTGTTATAGTCAGTATAGTAATCAATGGGGAGCAAAGTAGAATCAATGTTAATTGATCAGTAGGGTTTTAAAATAATTGGCATTCACTTCAATTGCTTGACAAAATAACAGCTAGTAGCTGAAGTCTAGCATTTTCCAACTCTTCTCCAAAGTGCACATAAGTGCTGCTGTGATATAGGAAGTGCTATGCCTAGCAGGATATAGCCAGTAGCTTCTCAATATGCTGGAGCTACACATGAAATTAAATGTAGGGAAGAAGTAGGCCATAGGATCTGGCAGCACTTCTGCTCAGTACAAACCAGTAAATACTCACACCCATGGCTGATTAATGCATGTTCCTCTGCTGCCTTAAACTATAAAGGCAGAATTTGTGGTTGTCTAACTGGCCTTGCACAATCCTAAATTAAGCTTAGATATACAAAGGCAGTATTCTGATTTTTGACTGAAGAAGGAAGGGCTGCAGAATCAGGCCACAAAATAAAACAGATAAAAAGACACATCTGTCTGCCTTCACTGTTTACATTTTAAGAGTAGAAATGTCCTCACATGCTGGAGAGCTAGCTAACTGCTGTAGCAGTAGTAAGAGTGAATTTCACTTATAGAAAGTATACTTATAATTTATTTAAAAATTATGGTGGTACACACCCACATATATGTCAGAAATGGGGTAAGAAAACAACAAGCTTACAGAATTGACAATGGACACTGTACAAACAGTCAGATAATCATCTTCACAGGATTCTTGAAAGGCTATATATAAAAAAGCAATGGATTATATTGCCTGTCTCATACCTGGAACTTGAAAGACAGCATCTTCTATAGACCACATTCACATCTCAACACAAGGATTTTCATATTGAGTCAGAGTGAATCATCCATATCTTCTCCTTTAACACCATCCAGTTCTGACCAAGACAGATTGTGATCTGACAAAACTGAATTCCACATCCTCTGATATGGAGACACTGAAGAACAACAGAACATGGTTAGAAAAATGACTGGTCTGGTTGTTTGGTCATTAACTTAGGAGATGGGAGACTTAGCAGTGTTCTGTCTGATTCTGAGGCTAGTAAGATTGCTAGGGTCTATATATAATAGATGCAAACACTTGGTGGCCTCCCAGTGGTGTGGAAGGTACAGACTTGGCTCTTTCCCATGTCTGAAAGAGTTCAAACTCACATATTTCACCTTCCCAGAAGGGTCCTGGGTTCCAGGCTGGAGACTGTTTTATAGTAAGGACATTTTATACTCTTGCCATTGGAGCTGGTCTACTATGCAGAATTAAAAACAAGATTAATGGGGCCAGAATGACAGCACAAGAGGGAGAATAACTCTGTAATCTAGCAATTAGGGTACTTATCTGGCAGGGGAGAATCCTAGTTTCCAGTTTGTGCTCCAAAGACTATTTCAGCCTTTCATTCTCTCTGAACAGTAACGCAGTTCCAAAATGAAGAGCAGAAAGTGTATTTACTCCAGCGCAAGAACTATTCTGGTGGCTAGGGCACCCTGGAGAGAGATGAGGTATGTAGGTTTGAGTTCCCTGCTGCAGTGATGAAAATTGATCTTTGTGGCATTAGCTGCTTTGTGCTTGTAAAAGAAAGTGTCCACTTTCACTGAATGTTACCGGGACCCCAATTATGTAAGTATGTTTTGAAATCATCTACCAGACCAACCGCTTGCAAGTCGATAGAAGAAGGACTAATTTTTAGATTCAGATTAGGCTGAGGCATGAGTTAGGCACTGATATGCTCAGCTCTTTCAAGAGTGAGGGACTTCCAGGCATTTGCTTCAGGCACTTAGGGTTAGGGGGGCAACCAATGAGGAAAGAGATCACAATCAAGATCACAATTTTAACTTGCATATCTAAATTCCACTAAGCCCCTCTTTACGTGCCTTTGTCGTGTTTTGAGTCTAGCCATAGCCACTCTGGTTCCTGAGTTCCTTTATGTTAAAATAGGAATAACATTGCTTTCTATCTCTGAGGGGAGTTGTATGGACAATGTCATGACTGTGAGGTAACCATCCTTCAATAATGGAAGCTAGGTAAGTACCACAGATACATTTGCCTTCCTGATAAGCTGCCTACAGTTTGCCTTCGTGGAACTCCTGCAGCTGTAACATGACCCCTATATGGCTACTCTTGGTGAAACAAAAAGAAGAAATACTGGCTGCATTTACATGAGATGCTGACTGTGCAGTACTGCTGGTTACTGCACAGTCATTTAGTAATTGCATACACAAGCTGTGCAGTAACCAGCATTACTGCATAGCAGTGTCCCTGAATGGCTTTTTTTACTGACTGTGCAGTAGGGGTATGCGAAACAGGCCATATTCAATTCGAATTCAGCCTGAATCAGGGACAGTGATTCAATTAGTTGATTCAGATCACTGTCCCCGATTCGATTAGGCTGATTCCGAATTTGAAGATTCAATGCTGATTCGGAGAATCAGCAATTCGGTCATAAACACAGCTTTAAATGTTTTTTCTACATACCTTGAGGTACTAGGCACGGCTCATGAATTCTGCTATGCTGGGGCACATGGAGCTTCCCACAGGAAGGCGGGGGGGGAGGGGGCCTGCATGCTCTGTGGTGAACCTGGAAATGGACTGGAAGTACTTCCAGTCCACTTCCGGGTCTACCGGGGAGCATGCTGGGGACCCCCCATACACCCTCCAGCTTGGCGCTCAGCTGCAGGGGGACCCCAGGTGCCTCCCAAGACCCAGGAGGCACCAGCTGCTGAGCCGGGGAGTGTACGGGGGGGTCCCCTGCGCATTCCCTGGTGGACCCGGAAGTGGATTGGAAGTACTTCTGGTCCACTTCCGGGTCTGCTGCTGAGTATGCTGGGGAGCCCCCCACGCTTCTGTGGGACACTCCATCCTCCCCACCATTTCAGCATTCATGAGCCACCTGGTACCTTGAAGTATGTAGAAAAAACATTTAAAGCTATGTCTATGGCCAAATCATCAAATCTCTCCAAATCGATTCAGAGGGTTCCAATTTGATTCAGAGAGATTAAAGGGTCTCCTGATTTAATTTGATTTGGATTTGGAGATTTGGCCACTGAATCGGGCTGAATCTCCGCCAAATCTAATAAGGGACCGAAGCTTCGCATAGCCCTACTGCACAGTAGCATCACATCACGCTTCATGCCACATGACACTACTTCACAGTAGTAATGAGCTACTGCTCAGTCAGATTCTCATGTAGACACAGCCTCTGAGATAAAAATGAAGAACTAAATTTAATTGCTGTTTTTTAAAAGAACATCAATAAGTGAAATATATTAGAGGTTTGCTGTTCATAGACTGTAAGCAGAAGGCTAGAAGGACATTTCTAAGACATTTAATATTAGTAAGAAAGCTTTCCATTATCTTAGTTGTGGGAAATGTTACTCAATTAATTCTTTCTGAATCATATAGTGTCTAAATTTATGTTGTTTTGCACTTACTGTACATGCCAATTTTTAATTGTGTAAATATGACAGAAATGCATTGATCACCTGTCCTGAGTGTTTAATCAAACTCTATTATATGGCTAACCATAAACTACCTAACTGATAGTTATTGCTCTTAAATGTGAGTAACTATGGATCAGACCTGAATAAAAGACTTAATCATTTATGCTGTTTCTCTTGAGTCTAATGTAAGTTTCTACTTCCTGGAACAGAAATGTTTTCATACTTTTCTATTAACTTTCATCTTGGCTTTGTCTACTTTTATGTAAAGTATACTGATTTATTAGAAAGCTCACTCTACAGTAAACTGATAATTGGATGCTGTTGAAAGAATGAGTTTCATTGATCTAGTCAATGACCACAGACATTACTGAAGTAAACCTCTTAACAGTGCTTGGGCGTATTTTGGCCATGATCAATGTTCGTGATCTTGTAGTTTTTTTGTTTTATTTAGCACTATCTGCATTGATTTAAACCTGCAGCAGATTTAATGTGTTAAATTTATCTTGACACAAAATTTCATTACTTTTCAGTCGATGAAAACTTCTCTTTGTTTATTATGGATTAAAAATCATCTTTGACAGTCTGTGTAAATAATCTATGTGTACCTGTTGCATCAATATTCATGTGCTATAGATAAGTAAATGGAAATATTTGAGGGTTTGGGTTTAAATAAATTAGACAAATTTATATTGCACACAATGCCTAACTAAAGGCCATGTAAAGGACTTTGTAATACCAAGTGTGTGGAAGATGTAAAGGCAAACTATCTTTTTTTATTTTCCTTTAACTCTTCTGTTCTTTGAGAGAGAGAGAACTTCAGGTGCTGTGTTAAAGTGAATATATAGTATCCACATCCTACTACAGCTCAGTGAGTTCCCATCCTAGAAATACACATATGTATTTATACGCCTGTGAGTATTCCCACTGAAATCCAAGGTCTCCATCCCTCTCTATTTCAGTGGGAATACTCAGTAATTTCAAGTTAAGCATGGATGTAGGTGGTTTCAGGAAAAGGGCTCAAAGCTCCCAGTACTAAAACTAACTCAATGCAGGTGCATCCAGGTCAGTGATTTCCACTGATTTCCTTTGAGAATTAAATAAGTGTGACCCTTAAATCCACAAGTATAGCAGAAAAAAACCTTATGGTATATGCTACTTCGAGTGTGCTTTATAAAAAAGAAGAGCTTCTTAAAGTAGTTAACCAATGTTTAAACATAAAAATATGTTGGCAACTTGAATGTTTAATCTAAAAGAAGATTCTAGGCCACCTTTTCTTCTCCTAGATGGTTAGAATGTAAGCAGTCTTTTGTTTTAAGAAAAGTCTAGTCTATACCTTTAAGGGTAGATGATTCAGCTGACAACGCTTCCAGGAAGGTCTGCAGACAGTTTGTTCATACACTGGAATCTTTTTGGCTTGTAGGTAAGTTTCCAGGAGTTTACATTAGTGTAATTTACTAAATATTGTTAATGCTAAAATATTTTTCTTGTGTTCCTAGCTCTCCTATATGTTGCTGAACCTGTTCCTTGGAAGAAACTGTTGTAAAGAGTAAAGAGAGTTAAGTAATATAGAACTGTGGTTTAGTGGTGGTGTATTAGAGGTGAACTTCTAATTTTTTTACACAAAATTACTGGAGTTGTGATTAGGTTTTACTTTCATTTTGAGTCAGTTCCACTTTCAGGAATGCAGTATTCTGGGTGGGGACTATCTGTTTGTTTACTAACTATTGTTCCTTGGATTGCATTTTTTTATAGAAACAGTTCTATTATTTTCAAGAATTATAAAATCCTATTCTTATAAAATCTGTGTTTAGGGAAAAACTTTGAGCAAAATATCAGAGGGCTTTTTTCTGTTTTTCTGTAACTATTAACCAGTAGGTGAAAGGAATTATTTATACAATCAAATGTTATGCATATTTTGCTAAATTTATTGCTAACTACAAGCAGTGGTTCAATAATCTGAAAAAATTTTAATTTAGTTTTTTTGTAGAAACATTTTTTTTCATTTGTAGTGTAAAATGCAAATAATCTGGGAAAAATCTGCACTTTGTTTTCATCTGAATTTTGATTTGTGAGTTGATGTTGAAAGGAATTAAAAGTGAGATACCTGTTATTGCAAAAAAGGGGGAGAGGGGTGAGAAAGGACAAAAACAAACCCTCCCACAAGCTCAGAAAAAAACAAATATTTGGGGTACTCAGCTTTAGAGTGCAGATGGTGACATTAATACTTCATCAGGTGCTTAATCTCTAGATCCTTGTGCCCTAAGCAAATCCAACCTCTAGGTAGGGAGATGAGGCAGAGTTCAGATAGTCCCATCCAGAAGTCAGGGAGTAATAGTGGCACTGTTCCACAGAAACCACTTTAATCCTGGAGTAGTGTATGTTGGATCTTCACATAGCTGTTCTAGGTAAAGGGAGTTGGGTCCAGGTGGACATATATAGAACTGGATCCCACTGCCCCCAGGCCCTATCCATGATGCCATAAGAATATATGCATTTGTCTATCCAGGTGCGATTATAGTAAATTTGAACTTGTAAACTGTAAAATATGTATATGCGTTCTTGTTTGCATTTTGTAAAGGACAACTGAAAGTTAGGAAGATGACTTTTTTCTGTTTTGTTTTTTTCTTTATCCTATGTGGCCTACATTTCTAAAGCAGAAGTAATAGAAAGGTCATAGCATTGTTTTGCTGGGCAGCTATAGAAAGGAAATAATCAAATCTACAAGTACTCATTCTGTGGGGGTGGATTTTGCAACAGATTTGATAGCAGAGCAGTTAATTTCCCTGGTGACCCAAGTGAGATAGTATAGTTTTATCTTTTTCAGAAAATTAAGAGTAAATTGTCTGGTTCAATAACTTACCAACTACATTTAGATAAGCATTTTGTGTGTTTATTAAGTTGTTTATTTCGTGTAATAATACTAGTGATTTAATAAAGATAAGAATTCAGATGAAAGTCAACAAACTTCCCATTATGCAGCTGGTCCATTTCAGGCAGTAAGAATAAATTAAAAGATAAAATGTGCTCTCTTGTTTGATTAAGAGACCAAAATTAGTCATTGTGAAAGAGAAATGTTTCAAATTGAAAGAAGAAGCTTTCATTCTCAGTGCTCAGAGATAGAAGTACATGTGTAGTGAAAGGTCTATAATCTGAACATTTAACTGCCTTATTGTATTATTTTTAAAGAAATGGGACTGGAACGTGCTTATGCTTCATAGAGGAGATCATCAGTTACAAATAATGGAAAAATATGATATATTTAGAAATAGGATAATAGCTATAATTGCTGCAGCATTCTATATAGTAATAATACAGTTTATTTTATGGCAGAATCATTGAGTTCACAATGTAGAATAGAAACAAGAGAATTTCCCATATTGCTTTTGAATTCCATATAGAATAAATATCTGTTTATTGCCCATCTATATGCACATATGGTAAACCCCAAAGCCTGATTGTCAGAGAGAAAAGATTAGTGTGTGTCTATTAAACACCAAAGACCTCTAAGTGCTTTTATTTTCTGGTTTCTTAAAAGCTTGATCATGCCCTTCTATATGCAATCTGCATTACTGTGTATCATCGGAAAATAGCTACTTAGCTTGTGCATGCATGTGTAAGCAATTGATTTTTTTCCAGGGTATTTCACTGGGTGAGACTGCATTATTTTCAGGGCAAATCTGATCATAAGATACTGTTAAAGAACATTTCACTAGCCATCTGCTAGTGATACCAACAAAAATAGGGACAACTGAACCCTATGTCTCTAAGCAGTTTCAATCTTGTGGTCCTTCAAAGACAAACAAACAAAAAACCCTTTAATGGGAAACAGAGTTACAGAGCAAATATACTAAAGACAGTGAAAGCATTCCTATAACAACTAAAAAAAGCGAATGTAAACTGTGACAGTGATTAAAAAATAGGAATAATAAAAAATGGATCATGGTACCATTAGTGTCTTGCAGTAAATTTACCACGATGCCAGGATTTTCCTCAGTTAACAAAGATGCTGATTCACTGAGAACCCATTTGCATATGTTGTTAAAATATCCAAAGTCTATGTGGCATTTTTCTTTATTGGGGAACAGCAAATGCTTGGATCATCTTGCACTGTTGGTCAGCCCTGCCCCCCACTTAGATTGTGAGCTTTTGGGGGCAAAAACACCACTTTGTTCCATGTCTGTGCAGCACCTAGCACACTGGGGTCCTGGCTTATGACTAGAGTGTTGGCCTTGCCATAGTACAACTAATAAAATAATTGTCAGACTGCCAGCAAATAAGTTAAGAGTGGGTTTCTAAGGAAATTATAGAATCATGAAAATTAGGATTAGAAGGGACCTCAGGAGGTCATCTGGTCAACCCCCTGCTCATAGCAGGACCATCCCTAGCTATATCCTCCCATCAAATATCTAAACAAAAGAATCCCCAGCAAGAACTAAAAATTTGCAGGGGTAACTCATACTGTACCTGTTAGGTGCCTACTAGGGCTGTGTGAAGTTTCGGGTGCTGATTCAATTTGGGGGAAATTCAACCCAATTCGGTGGCTGAATCTCCAAATCAGAACTGAATCAGGAGACCAATAAAAAGGTCCAAATTGATTTGAAACTCTCCAAATTGATTCAGAGAGCTCCAGAGATTCAGGCAGTCCCTGCTCGCTGCCACAGGGAGTTGGACCCAGACTCCATGCTGGTAAGTAGGGGGCAGAGGACAGGTGGGGGTTGGAGGAGGGGAACATGGGAGGAACCCCACCAGGCCCCATCCCCTGATGCCTGCCCCACCCAGCCCCAGCTCCTGGCTCTTTAAAAAAAACCCAAAAAGGCCCCACTCACCGGCTGGAGCTGATGATCCCTGCTGCCCCCCCCACTGCTCCACGCTGTGTGGGGGGCTCTGCCATGAGCCCCCTGATGCCCGTCTGCTTTCCAAGCCCCCTCCCCCCATGGCTGCCCCACCTGCCCCAGCTCCTGGCTCTTAAAAAAAAAAAAAGCCCCCACTCACAGGCTGCTGCAGTGGCCATTGGGGATTCTGGGGGCTCATGGCAGAGCCCTCCATACAGCATGGGGCAGTGGGAGTCAGCGGGGATCACTGCTGAAAATACAAGGTGGAAAAGAAGCAGTCTGTGAAAAAGGGAATAGGTGGAGATCAGGAAAGCAAGAAGGGGAGAAGCTAAAAGTGTGACGGGATGCCAGTGAAAATATGAAAGGGTAGAAGTAAGAAAACAAAAGGTAAAGCAGGGGAGGGAGGGGAAAGAAAACAGGGGACAAAAAAGGCCAAAGGGAAAACACTACAATGGAAATAATAATACAGTTGGTCTAGTAAAAGATACCACATCTACCCAAAGAACCTTGCCTGCCTATGTCCTTAGAGCAATACGGCTACAGCCAAAAACCCAGCTTACAAAAATAAGAGGCATGAATGGTCTTACAGGGACTCAAATAGGGAGGAATAGGATCACACTTAAGCATGTAAATGTATGTAGGCACTAGGCCTGTGCGAAGCAGCTAGTATTCACTTCGGATTCGGATTTGGTTGATTTGGGGAACAGTGATTCGATTCAGTGATTCGAATTACTGTCCTGAATTGATTCAGCTGAATCTGATTTGGAGATTTGGCCGCTGCCGAATCGGACAGGCCCCATACCCTGCCCACATTCCCAGCCCCAGTTTCCAGCTCTTTAAAAAAAATTTAAAAATCCCTTCCCCCCGGCAACAGCCCTTTTATACTTTCACTGACATCCTGTCACACTTTTAGCTTTTCCCCTTCTTGCTTTCCTGATCTCCACCATTCCTTTTTTCACAGACTGCTTCTTTTCCACCTTGTATTTTATCTCTGTCTCCCTCTGACTTTTGCTTCTTGCTCTCTTCTGCCTTCCTTCCCTGCTTTTCCTTTTGTCTTGCTTATTTCTACCTATTTACATTTTCACTGACATCCTACCACACATTTAGCTTCTCTCATTCCTTGGACTCTCAGAACAGCAGAGACTCCCTATGCCTGAAGAAGGGTGACTACACTCAAAAGCTTGCTAAGAACTTTTTTCCAACTACTCAGTTGGTCTAATAAAAGATATCACATCTACTCAAAGAACCTTACCTATTTTTGTAACACTCCATCATCTTGGCCTTAGAACCAAGTCACAAAATACAGTAAGTGGGAGGAGGATCCTCCCACCTTTTGCATTAACTGTTTTTAGAGATTTGAGCAGCGTAGATCACAGGTGCCTAATAGGTGGAGTAATAGGCCCCCAGTATGGTTTCAGAGTGAATAGCAAAGTACTATTTTATGGTACTATCAAAACAATATTTCTGCCTGAGGCAAAATTTCCAGTATGAGATGGAAATAGCCACAGTAACAGCCATTATATCATAACTTTGATTATTGTAGTTTGAAACATGGACAACGTCATTTGAATACATCATGTTTATCTTAATTCTCCTTGAGAAAGAGTGAAAACCCAAAACATGCATCTAACATGGAGACAAACTTGACTACTTGAATGATGTAGATCACAGAGCCCCTCTACGATAACTTTATCTCAGCCACTTAGTCGATATTTGCCACACAAAGTGGTGTGCTGTCAGAGAAAGCTAGTGCATGGGATAGTGATATTGTCAGAGCCAGCATAATTGGCCAGATAGTACAGGCAGCCACATAGGGTGGCAAATTAAAGGGGGAGGCAAAAATGGTTTGTACACCCCTCACGGATCTTTATTGAGGGTCACCTCTGGAGTCTGGGCATGTACAGAAGGGAGCAGGGCAGCTCCAGCACTGCAGAGCCACTGCTCTGGGGCTCTGTTTGGTGCCCACCCTTGCCAGAGTCTAGGTGTGTTACAAGGGAGGGTGGCAAAATTCCTTGTGCCACTCCTAGATACAGCTCACATCAAGTCAAAATCAAAATGTATGGTTGGGGTGGGTGATATGGTTCACATAAAATCAAAGCCATCCTGTTCAAACATTAAGCTGAAGCTTATCTGAAGTTGAAAAATGCTTGGTGAATTTTTGATGTCTGTCATTGCTAACACAGTGAGAATCAGAGGTAGTGAAGGCACGCCATAAGAGAGAGCATTCTTGTGGTACTTCTGGCCTGGCGGAAAACTGGAAACACCAGAAAGCTCCAAAGGAAGACTGTTTATGAAAACTTCTCTCCTTGTGTGAAAGACTCAAGTTAATGAAAGGTTCAGATAAAACAGTATTTATCCAAATCAAACTTCTGAACTTACATATGCCCAATTTGCCTCCCAAGTTCTTTCATTCATCATTAGTGATGTCAAAGCAATGCTCTTAGAACACTCTAAGGCTAGGGACAGAAATTACACACAATTTGGCATAAGACAGTGGAAATCAATTCAAATCTGTAACGGATACGCACAGAAGTTCAGTGCCAAAAACACTTTCAAAATGGCCAAAATCGGTTTAAGATAAACCTAGTTGGATGTAGTATCAGACTTAACTGATTTAGGTCAAACTGGTTTACGGAACTTCTGTCCCAGATTCTTTCATTCAAGTTAATTCACAGTCCCCCAGCATCCCAGAATGCTTTGCAGCCCAGAGCTATGCTGTCTACTCCAGTAGAGCAGGGACTACCTCACTCCTCTGCTCCTTAGCCTACTTCCTGCCTGCGTCCGTCAGCCCATGGGGAGCAGGGAGGGGAATAGAGTCCCAGGGTCCCTTAGCCAGAGTCCACATAGCACATGGAGGGTGGGAAAGCCCCTGTGGTGGGGGCTTTTCAACCCTCAATAGCCCTCCCCCCTCTCCTTTCCCAGCTGCTGCTTATTTCAGCTGCCACAGGAGGGAGGGAGGGAGAAGAGACCTCCCAGCCAAGTGCCTGCCTGTGCAGTCCAGCATGGGGGCACCAGGAAGCCCCTGCCTTGGGAGGCTTCCCCTCATCCCAGCCCAGGATCCGGCAGCCCCAGGGGCCTGAGGGGAATTCTTCCCCTCCTGAACCTCAGAGCTGCTTGCCTTAGCACCTGCTAATCTCAGGCAGCCTCAGGGAGCGGAGGGAAATTCTCCTGCTCCTCTGCAGCTGGTTTTGCCTCAGCTTCTGTGAGTCTGAGGCAAAACTAGTTGCAGGGGAGTGGAAGAATTTCCCTTGCTCCCTGAGGTTGCCCTGGGCTATCCCTGACACTCTCAGCAGGTAAGGCAAGCAGCTGTGGGGTTCAGGAGGAGAAGTCCCCTCAGCACCCTGGGGGGACCCTGGGCTGGGGTGGGGGGGAGCCCCCAAAGGTAAGGACTGTGCTGAGCTGCATGGGCAGGCACATGGTCTGGAGGTCTTCTTTTCCCTCCCTCCTGTGTCAGTGGCTGAAGCGATCAGTGGCAGAGGGAAGGGGGGAACTCTGCCAGCCTGCAAGGGAAAAGCAGTGGTTTCCCACATTTTTCTCTTTTAAAGGATAATCCATTTTTTAAAGTTTGATCCATTTTTAAAGTTTATTCATGACCCTTTCATATATTTTTGTGACCCACTTCTGGGCTGTAACCGATAGGTTAAGAAATGCTGAATTAACTTAAATCAGTTATTGAACTTCTGTCCCAGATCCCCTTCAGATTCAAGTTAACTCACAGTCCCCTAGCATCCCAGGATGCTTTGCATCTCCCTTGCAAACCCCCCTCCCCCCCCGGCCACTTGCAGGTTGAGTGGCCTAGACGTGGCCCAAGCTGTCTGCTCCAGTCAAGCCGGAATGCGTACTCTAGCACTCTCCGGCTCCTGGTCTGGGTCACTGCAGGCATGCAGATGCATTTCCAGAAGAAAAAAAAAAGAACGTCTGTCCAAGTGCTTACCTACACATCTTAGATTAACCTGTGAAGACTGAATCTATTCAGCCTTGTGCTTCTGTCTCTACTTATCCTAAATTAGAATATTCCACCTGATAGGAATATTTCATACTGTCTTGACCTACTGGTAATGATTTACTTAAATGTCATTGCAGCATTTTTGAATAAGTTCTGGCACTGGCTCAGGATTTTTTTCCACTCAATTTAGGAAATGGGTATAAGTTTTTAAAATTCCCAGGAAACTCTGCAAGGGAGGGGAAAAAAAAATCATTTCCGTGGCTGTCTGCCATTGGCATGCTGTAAGGACAAGTATTATTGCAAAAGGCCACGTGTCTCACACAGTGGCTCAGACTGTAAAATAGGCTCAGGAGAAAGTGCTGTTCTGCTTCTACTTTCTGCTTCCTTTGTGCCACACACTGGGCAAAGAACCTTAGTCTTTTGAAAGCCCAAAAGTGACCTGATTGTTTTTCTCTTCTCTCTTAATTCCCTGACAGAGCAATAGAAAGTGATTGTCTATAGCAGCCAGACTAAAGGATTTCTTCAGTTTCATTTAAATTTTAAATGTAAAATTTTGTGGGGACAAGGGGGAGGTGGGGGTAGTCTATGAAAGCTATAATTGAGGGTATTGAAATTCCAGAAAATGTTTAGGATACAATTTTGAGAAACAGTGAAAAAATTACTTCAAGTTTTGCTTTGAACACATTCTGATATTGGCACAAGCATTTGCAGTGTTTTAGCAAGCTTCAAAATAAAGTGTCAGACTAATATTTTACTGATGCTAATCTATATACAATAAAACATGCTATGGGAACTAGGCAAAGCCAGTTTCTTTCCTCTTTTCTCCCCTTTGTGCACTATAGTTTTGCCAACTCAAAAATACATGGCACTTTTTTCCCTTTTGCAGGCTATGTGAAGACCTCTGTGGGTTGAATTTTAATTATGATTTAAATCAGAAGTAAAAAACACGAATATATATAGCACTTGTACCTCTAGTTATTTTTTCTAAAAGACAGTCTATTTATATTGGTAGGTAGTCATTAAAACCTGTTTATTAACTACACATCACCTTTTCATTGAATTCTATATTACATTTGGCTAAGCAGGGGAATAAATGATATACATATTTAAACAGTTATACAGCTTAACGTATACAGAATCTATATAAATATATTTATGTTTTGTTATTGAGAAAATGTTGAATGAAATTTTCTTTTTTTACTAAATTAATTTCTTAATATTGTTTGAAACTCCTTTTAGAATTCAATTAAAAACATAAAATCATCATTTATAATGTTCTCGGTATTTAAATAAGACTATGTTAAATGTGCTGGACACATTAGGAAAAATATTAAACGTGTTTTGCATTTAAAGCTAACTCATTTATTAAATGCAGGAAGTATTTTCTGTAGTTAGTATATTGGACTGTGTTTCTGATTGGCTGGTCCTTCCAGATACTAGAACTAGTAGATCTCAACTTTTCTAGTCTAGTTTTTGTTCATTGATTGAAAGGAGAAAACACAATATTCCTATCTTTTCAACTCCCAAATAGTTTCTTGATTTTGAGTTACCAAGTTTTTTAACTAAACTGATATGAAAAATCAGCTCTTTGCAGCTGCAGAACAGGCAATAGCTGCCAAAAGGTGGTTTATTACTTTAACAATTTGGGTGCGGAGTATTTGGCCAAAAACTTCCTCCTGTTCAGTGGTCAGACTTCCTTTAAAATGTCAATTGTGAATGAACTACATGAATATTATTTTTATTTAAATTTTAAAGGATTATAGTAATTTTAGAGTTTGAATGGGTTCTCATAATTTCAAATTCAAACTTATAAGGGCTTGTTTTTAAAATAAATTTATTTAATTTTAATTAAAAATCCAGTTTGATTTTTATTCATCCTGCTCTGGATGAGGCAAGAAGCTCATTTTATTGTATACAGATGAGAGAAATTCCTCTCATTTTCACTACTGATGGAGGTTTCTCATATTAAGAGCCAAAAAGTTAACTTTTATCATGCTGGACTGACTTAATTGAAGCTAGCACTTTCACTGAGGTCAGAAACTTGCCCCAATTTTTGCTTTGCCTACCCCTGATATTTCCTTTCCCCCTATCCCCTGCAGCAACTGCCTTATTAAGTAACAGTGTTCTAACTAAGATTACAGGTCTGGAAAGTTGTTCTTAGTTTCAGAATGAGTTAAGAGGTTTTTCAAAGCTATGAACATTTTTAGAGCACCATTGTTAACAACCAGTGTATTTTCATCCATTAAATAAGCCAAATGAACTGTCATTTTCCTAAGTGTTTAGAGAATTATATTTGAAGACTCTTATTTCAACCTCACTGAAGGTCTTGGCTAGATGGAACACCTCTGAAGATGATAAAAGGTATAACTAACATTCAGAACTCTAAGAGGGAAAGAAAATTATATTAATTGAACTGCACTACCTTATTATCTCCAGACATATTATACTTTTTAATTTAAATATGTTGACTGTTCTTGCTTGTCTAGATGCATGTCTAAGCAATGGAACACATTTTTCTGCAACAGTGGTCGCATATTTTTAACTTATTTGGATGTAAATTGGGGCATGTCTTTACTGCACAGCTAGCCCAAGTGATTAGCATGTGAATCTGACAATCTGGGTTAGTCTAGTGTAGACATGAGTAGCTGTGGTGCATCATCCTACCCAGTCCTCTATCATCAGATGGGAAATGGTAGCTTTGTGGGTTGCAGAGAGCATTTAAAAAGTAGTCTCCACTGTAAAGCAAAAACATAGTCTGTCTGAAAACAATGTGAATGAAGTTTGAGATAATACAGAATGAGGCATTACATTCCCAATTCTCATGTCCAGAAAAGTGACATCTTTATTATTTTTAGTGTCATACTTCCCAATCAGCCATTGGTACCATAATATCAAAGAAAGCAATGAACATATTGCAGTCCATTTATATCATTTGACACAGAAGTAGCAGTCAAGTAAAGGAGATGAACAATGTGGGTTGTTCATGCTGAAATTCCCTTTGAGGGATACTTCTGACTCCTGCTTCCAAATGCCACAAAATAGCATCAGTTTGATCAAGAGGCTGTGGCTTTCAGAGAGGAGGAGCTGATGCCGTCAGTAAAATTTCAGAATCTATTTGTGTGAGATTTCTAAGGTATCATAAAAACATGCAGTAGCATGTATTAAAGGTTTTAAAGAGTGCTGCACTACCAACAAAATATTTCCTGGAATTGTAAAGAATCAGGAGTTTTCAATCTCAACTTGGAGAATGATGGACTGGCAGTGCTACGGCTTAAGGTATTTCCAGTTGTTCATCAAAAATCATTACCCAGTATTTTTTTAAAAAGTGGGTGAATGTTTTTAGATTTGTTTTTGTATTGTCCAGTGTGGAAACACATGTACCAATATTTGCCTCTTCCAAACCTGGTCCAGTAATGCACTTTCCTGTCACATGTATATTTGCTACTTTGTGCTTTTGAACTTGACTGATGGAAACTGGACCTGTGTCATCATTGGGTATGGCTGAAATGAGGTCCCACATCTTTTTGTGAGCATTTTACCTCATGGTGCAATGTTGGTCTCAGTTTCTTGTCTGTTGTAACTAACTTCTAGTTAGACAGCCTTTTTAGTCAGCTGAGCTTTTCTATTAAAGCTGTTTTCCATTTTCTATGAAAATAGTACAACTTCCTATATATCTTACTGATATTAATACTTTTAAAAAAGGATGCAAAAGAGGTCTCCAGAGCCAATGCATGACAGGGTAAAGTTGCCATTTTTATTTTTAAAAAATAGAGGAAGAAGCAAACTGTGTTCAGCTGTGCTTTTTAATAACTGTATACAAGCTGAATTATCACACAGTTTGTTGAGATTGACTCCTTACCAGGGACTGTTTATTGAAATATACTACATAAAAATAATTCTCCTCTTTGAGTGGCAGGAGGGATTCATCTCCAGAAATGTTTGCCAGGACTGTGAATATGTTGAAATTTGTCACAGAGGAGATCAATAAGTGGGCACTGCTTGAGAAGTAAATCACCTGGGGAGAGCCAGAGAGTTGTCATTGTAGTGGAGGCATCTCAGTAAAAAGAGGTGTCTGTCCCTGTTCATTAGAAAGGAAAATGAAGAGGGTAGGGAGGGAATGAGGCGGGTGGATTGACTAATATAAAGAATAACCATGGGGGGTTAACTCTTCGTGTTTGCGCTGTCAGAACCCATGTTTTTAGTTAATTGATGTCGTGAGGGACCCCAGAAGGAGGCAACAAATTGTCTCCCAGCTGTATCAAATTCACTGAATATACAAATTTGTCTGTTCAAACAAAGAAAGGAGCAAATGAAAATATTTAACAGGCATAAAATACGTAATCACATCTGTACCAAATATACCACATTATGATGTTAGACATAGTCTAAACAGGTGGTATTCAACTCTCTGGCCCCATGGTCCAGATGAGTGACGTGGCTGGTCCTTGGGCTAGATTTAATGTAGGGTATTGGTCCACAGGCTGGATCCAGCATGGTGTCATCAGACAGGGTAAGTCCAGGGGGTTTGGCACTACAGCCTAGCCCCACACACTGGCTCTGGTTGTGGAGAGATCCCAGGTGCCAATGAGTTCTGCCAGGAGCTATCACCCCCAACCAGTGGGACTTCCCTAGGGTATGGAAATTTGGTGGTATGGGAGCAGTGGCAGAATTAATTGCCACAGCCCTGAGAGCCCCGTGGGTTGGATGACGCAACCTCATAGGTCATAAATTGAGCACCACTGGTTTAGGGAAATGGTGGATGTGCATTGGTGATAACCAGTTTTCCCATTTCTCCTGCATTGGGAGAAATGTTGAATTGGGAGAAAATATCCTGAAGATATTTAGGGACATAGTAAAGCAGTTGGGGCCTGAGTCAAAACCCAGTGAAACAAAAAGAAGTTGTTTTATTAACTGCAGTGGGCTCTGGATCAAGCTCTAAATTAGAACAACTGAAAACATGCAGTATTCCTTATATGAACAACATGGGATTCTGGGTTAAGCATTAAGCGTGCGTGTGTGTATTGCAATTAACATAAATGTATATATGTGGCAGATATATTCATAATTTCTTTTAAAATACCTTCTCTCTAACCTACTGTAAATCAGCCACGCATTTTAGAAGGGAAAAGCAGCATTGATCAGAAACCAACCACAGTGTAGTACAACAATGATTTATTAGGGTTGGCAGGTTATCTATTAAGGAAATTAGGTCACACTTAATGGAATTTAATTTATTGGTGGTAACAGAGAACCAGAAATATATCTGGAACGTAAGAGTTTTAAAATTATGTATAACTTAATGGGTGTGTCTGGGTGCATGTGTAAGAGCTGTTTGTGTAGTAAAACTCCATTGGCGCAGCGTGATGTGAAGGTAGTGTTCAGTGGTCTACTCTGTTAAAAAGAAGAAACATAATCCTGGAACATGCTGAATGAGCACAGACCAGAGATATTTTTAGGCCCTTTACTATCGTGAAGCCTCTTTAAGACACTGTGAGCAGTACCAGCTGTCTTACCAGTTTCTGGCAAACATAAGGAAGTAGCTATACAGCAAGGTTTAAGAGGAACTCAGAGCTGTGGCATCTGTTTTCCCCCCCTCTCCCCAGCTTTCCCACATCTTCACACATCTATGGTCTTTTTCAGAGTGGCTTAGTACTGATGCCAGTGGGGTCTGCATGGGCTAAGTGCTTCTGAGTGTCAAGCCACTAGACTTTCAAACTGTTCCTGAGTGTCTTAATCATGAGCACCTGATGGTAGAGTCTAATCCTGACTTTGAACTGGGGAATTATCATGATTCTTGTGAGTTTGCTTCTGTAGTAGTCAGCTCTCTTCTGCCTATGGCGTGCTGTGGAGAAAGGGAGGCAGAGCAGGGGGGCTGGACCTGATGATCTCACAGGGTCCCTTCCAGCCCCAAACTTCTGTGAATCTGTAAATGCCTGAGCATACTCACAATAAAAAAATAAATAAAATGTCCCATTACCCCCCTTCCCTACCAGCTATTACTACTCTCAACGGTTCTGTCAGTTTTAACTATGACTGAGACAATCTATAAGCTTCATCTGTGTGAGAAATTCACAATGGTGTAAACCTAAGGAGTAAATTTAAACTGAAGTTAAACCTATCTAAAACCCTGTACGCATGTTCTTGTTTCAGTGTAGCACTCAGGGGCGATGCGTAGTGGGTGCACATGCATCTCCTGATCATGGTGGTGCACCCGCTACAAAAAGGGGTGCTGGCCGATGGCATCTGTAGGTGGTCGCCGACCCCAGTCAACGCTTGCCACTGCCCCACACGCCAACAGCACTGGTGGTGTCTGCAGGAGCTCCTGCTTACCACCGCCACACTTACGCCACCACCATGCCCCCCCTCCCTCCAGCCACCATTGCCATGCGTCGTTCATGGTAGCAGTGGCTTATTGTGGCTCATCCACTGGTAACTTACTGAGTTTAAATTAAATTCAGCAAGTCGGTCTACTTTTACAGTAGCATAACTAGAGGTGGACAATAGGAGCACCAGCCCTGGATGCCAAGTTAGGAGGGGCACCAGAATCATCCCCACCCCTGCGGAGTCAGTGTCCTGGCAGCATTCTTGTGGTAGGAGCTCCAAAGCCGCTGCAGCAGCTGGGGAGGGCAGGGCATGGGCACTGGGAGCAGCAGCTCAAGTGGGACTGTGGAATTCCCAGTGTGAGTAAAGAGTTCTGTCCCCACCCTCCTTAGCACCCACGTGTGCCCCCTCTTCTGCTCTTTCCCCCACATCTGGGAACCCATGCCTGAATCCCCAGCTCTTAGAACTCTCCTGGAGGGTTTGCCCCAGTTGGCAACTCTGCTTGTTATGCCACTGCTACTTAAACTTTTTCTCACAGGATCCCTGCTTCTTAGATAATGGAGGAGGAGCAGTAAACAGTTATTTTGTGGCTATTCAGTGGTTCATATTCTCCTTGTTCAACATATGACCCAATGCCTTATTTATGGCTCACTATTCAAACCTGCTTTGAATGCAAATTATTCTGTGCCTTTCTCTGGCACTTGTATAGTATCAGAGTGCTTCACAAATATTCATGTATTTTTAGTTTTTTTTAATATTTAGGGTTTTTTTAATATTTTTAGTTAGTATTTTTAGAAGTCAGGGGGTGCTAGAGTGACCCCTCAGCTGGAGGGAAGCTGAGTTGAGGGGGGGAGAAGGAGGGTGGCCAGGCTGAGTATGATTGGGGAGGGGTTTAAATACCCACCCTGGCCTGCATGGTCCCTAGCTGGGGTGTGCCTGGAGAGGGAAGGGGGAAGCAGCCCCTGCCAGGCATTTCTCTCCCCCCCCACCCCCCCCAAAACTACCACTCAAGCAGCAGGCTGCTGCCAGGGCTGGCCATTCCCTGTGCTGGTTGAGTGGTGGGTATGCTGGTGGGATGGGGCGGGGGGAGAATTAACCCCCTGCCCCCTATCTCCCTGTTTGCTTCAGGCTGCTGCCAGGACTGGCCATGCCCCCTGTCCTTTGAGCAGCGAGTGGGCAGAATGCCTGACAGGAGCTGTTATGCCCCTGCAACACAGACCCTGGATGGGGTCCCTTGGGGAAGAAGGGGGGAAATAAACTCCCTCCCTGCCCCCTTTACCTTAGGGGGCCATGCTGGGCTGGCATCTGATCATGCCCCCCACCCCTGCTCCGGCTAGAGCTCTGCTCTCCGAAGCAGACAGCACAGCCCAGCTCAGGGCTGCAAAGCATGCGGGGGACTCTGATTTAACTTAAACCAGGAAGGTGTCTGGGACAGAAGTTCCATAAACCGGTTTAACCTCAGTCAGTTAAGTCTGATACTACATTCAACCAAGTTTATCTTAAACTAGTTTCAGCCATTTTGAAACTGGTTTATGTGTACTGAACTTCTGTACTGTTACAGGTTTAAACCAGTTTCTGATCACTTAAACCAGCTTATGTGTGATTTCTGTCCCTAGCCCTGGACTCATCTCCCAAATTAAGGAGTGCATCATAATGGATATGCATTATGCAACTTGAATTTTGGCATTTCCTGACTTTTAAGTTTTCTTGTTTTGTAACAAAGTCTTATAAGGGAAGTGTTGGACAATGTTAATAATAGGCTGGTCTGCCACTCCAGCATACAGTACAAATCCTATACATCTGCTCTTATCCTGATTGTTATACTACCAAGTACCTAATAAAAAACCGTCTATGACTGCTTAATGCTTTTGGTCCTTAATTATGCACATGCTAATATAGAGAGTTGGATGTAAATTGCTAGGAGTGCTTTTATCATTGCATATTTGACCATTTGAAGAAATTTGGTGCACCAGATACAAGAAACCTATTCAAAGAACTGAAAGAGTTAAGTCATTTTCTTTTTCTCAAACCCTGAGAGACACCTATTCTGTATGGCTAGTGTATTACTGATGCAGCTTGAGAATAAACTCCTACACTAATTCTTCTTGCAAAAGTCAGTACGAGAGAGCTTAGTCCACCAGCTACAAAGACTTTATCTAAGCACTGATGATATCCCTTCTGATAAACTGAGATAGCATTTTTCGTTACTGCTTTCTTTGAAGAACCGTAATAGTTCTTCACCACCTAGCAGGGGAATAAAAACATCAGACAAATAGTTCTTAGAATCTATTTTAAAGCTCTCCTTAATTGACCAAATACACATAGATAGATGTTTAATTAGATGTCTGGCCGAAAGAGGTTTTGAATGAGTGAGATTCTCTTTGGTGGTTATAATAAATCTACAGTTTGACAGCCTAGAATGTTACAGGTTCAGGAAAAGTGGTGTTGAGAGGTCCTGCCTGGCCTGCATTTGCTATGTCCACAGCTTGGGCTCCTGCAGCATGGTAACCACTATATCAGTCCCCGTTGTCTCAACCTGCACTGGTGCAATGCCACTGTATACAATGAGGACATGTACATTAGAACTGAGTTTGCAAATAGTCCTTTCACTACCATACTACACTGGGCATTAGCTACTGTTAGTGGGGCTAAAGCAGTCTATTTTCTGAATGTTACACTCAGAAACCAAAAGTCCCTGACTCATTTAAGCAGGACAAAAAAAAAATTGATATTTGACCTGATGGAGAAACAAAGCTGAGGCAGAGGCTGAGACTGTGGAAATTCCACAGGGAAACCTTGAGGATTTGAACATGAGAAAGGACTCCACACTGTTTTCTCAGCAAAATGCCCCTGCTCATGTTATCATATCACTTAGAATAATATAACGGCTGTGAGTGATACAGAAATAGCTTACATCTCTGGCTCTGGGAAGTCCAACATTTTTTTTTTAATTTACATGCTTTGCCTAGCAGCCCTCAGGTTTTCTCTTGGTACATCTCTGGTCTTGACACAAATCATCCCATGGGTAGGAGGACCTTTATATCTCTCAAGAATGTGGGCAACATTGCCAGTAAGTGGTAGCAAATTTGTAATGATATGAATACCTCCAGTGATACCATTGCCACATGTACATAAAATTAGTTCCAATGTCTCTGTCTCTGCTGAGAATCATTAGCTGGGAACCTCGCACTGTATTTTTAATTTGAAGATTATGTTAATATTCTATTAAAATAATTAAATCATGCATTCATAATTCTCTTCGGAGCTGTAGATAAACACTAAAGCTGGTTTGGAAGGACAGTACTTAATAAAATTTAATGTAATTACAGTAATTAAAAAATAATCATAAAATAAGAGAGGGGGAAAAAAAAACCTTTGTGCTGGAATTTTCTGTCCTCTGCATACACTCTAATGCCACAGCTGCAATGCAGTTTCAGTAGACCTTCTGTGCTGGTGTTCCATGGGCAAATTAACAAGGCAGGATGCTAGTCTTCAAGGTGTCCCAAATCTTTTGTTAAAGTTTAATTCACTTCTACCAGATTGGCAGATGATTTTCCTCACTGTCTTGGCCGGGGCTGCTGCTCCTCCATTAAAAAGAAATTGTAGACACTCGAAGCAAGAATGCCGCTGTGATGTGCCATAGAGGACAGGGAATATTGGCTGCTCAGCAGAGATGCCACAGTACTCCCTCCTGTGCTGGGACAAGCTACATTTCAAGTCTTGATTGCTTCCTGCTAGTATTACTTAGAACATAAGCTATCCAAAAAAAAATGTGAATGTTTGCACCCTCGATAGAGCTATGTAGCTCCACAAGAGGGCAAGTGCATCTGGTGTACATTGCAGGTTCAGAGCATTTTTGCTCATCAGAGCATTGCAGCTCTACCCTATCCCCAAGGCAGGCCTGAATTACAAAGCACAAGCTAGCTCTCTGTTGATACAGTGTCTCTGCCTTGCAGTAGATCTAACAGACAGGGGATGTCCACTGAAAGTTTAGCATCATATAGAAATTAGTTTGTAAATTTTCTTTCTGGGCAAGAGATGCATCTTACTCTGTCAGTCTGATACACCTGACATTAACATCAACAGCCCAATAAGAATTATGTCTAATGGAAGTAATGCTCTAAATTTTCCAAGGAGATGATTTTTGGATGCATGAATTTCTGGGTGCCCAGTTTGAGACCTCTTAAAGTGTCCAGGTTTCCAGTGGGTGAAAATTAGGCCCTTGAAAAATGGGCATTCAGAATTGTTCATCCGTTTTGAAAATGTGGGTCCATGTTTCTGAACAGCTATGTAAATCTACAGCATTGTAGAAATATTTATAAATGGAAACAATATATTTTTATATCCTCATTTGAACACAAGAAAAAGGAAAATGAGTCAATTGAG
Source organism: Alligator mississippiensis (assembly GCF_030867095.1). Lineage (NCBI taxonomy): Eukaryota > Metazoa > Chordata > Crocodylia > Alligatoridae > Alligator > Alligator mississippiensis. The sequence goes on along the minus strand of NC_081828.1, from coordinate 160,575,489 downwards.
GTTCAGAAAACTTTTGGAAACTCTATATATTTAATTTCTGAAGTGCTTTGACTATGGCAAGATCAGACAAAAATCATGCAGAAGTCTTTTAAGACCAGCTTATGAGACCAGTGATTTTTAGTGGGTTCCCTCCTATTATTTAGGACTTGAACCCAAACTCTGCACCATGGCACAAAAATAACCTGGAGTCACCCTGCTCATGTCCATCAATCCCTGTACATTTGTTGTTATAGGTAATATGCTTTGATGCCCAAGTGTGAGAATTGGAAGGCCCTAGGTTCATCTTGCATCTACCACAGATTTGTAGTGCAGTCTTGGGCTAGTTACATCATCACTTGCCATCCGTCTTCTCCATTGGTTAAATGGAAATAATACTTAACTACCGTTGTGGGGTATTTTTAAAGGTCTATATGGTTAAATGACTAAAAGTTGATTGAAATGTATAAAGTGCTAAGTATATATTATTACTTTCATCATACTAGTTTTTATTACTCTTGTTTGTTTATTTGCCAAGGAAACATGGAAGGATCTCTTAACCTCAGGAATAGTCTTCCTGAGTAACCCCATTCCTCTGGCAATGTTTCTTACTCATATTCTCACAGAAGGGGTATCTTTCCACTTCTCAGCTCCTCTTCTAATTCCAGTGTCCTAACAATTTCCTTTATTTTGCAAGCCAAGTTTGCTTTTTCTTGAAATTATAAATGTAATGCATGTAAAACTCTAGAATTCTTGGTTCAAAGATGATACCTTTTATTAGATCAACTAAGATATCACAACAAAATGATCTTTGCAAGCTTTTGAGCACACATGCCCTTTTTCAGGCTGAGGGAAAATTAAAGATGGTAAAAGTCCCCATAGGTAGAGAATAAACTTCATTTTGCAAATGTAGTATATAATATTCTTAATTCTTATCAGAAATCAGTCATACTTGGTTTGAGTAAATATCAAAGTGACCCTAATATGGACTGGCAAAAAACTGCAGAAAAAAAGTAAAAATAAATTAACAGGATAGCTAAATGGGTCCGTGTAAATGATTAAGCTTTAAAACCTAATAAATAGCTAGCTGCACATTATTATAAAATATAAATTATTGTTAAATAACACACACATAATAGATCATTTTAAAATAAAGAAAGTATTCTATATGTAATAGTTTTGGGGAAAAATACCAATAATAGAAAAAAGTTTCTGGATGTAAATGCTAAGTGCTTACAACTCTCATTGAGCTTGCTGGGAGCAGATAGTGAGATTCTGGCTTATTAGAAACAATGAATTTAATAATTAATTTAATATCTTTTAACAGAACACATGCTGCGGAGAATGTTTTACCCAATGGCACAATGTCACGTACATAAGATAGCACCGGATCCTGTCTACGAGGAAAAGAGTTGAACTGTGTGAAGGGGAGGCAGTGCACTTAGGGGCTAGAAAGCAAATCCATTATATATGCAAAGAAACCTCATTTTAATTACACTAATAGGAAGATAAATTATTTCTAAAACACCATCTATGGTTTCAAGTGACTCAGTAATGACAAGTGTTATAGAAACAGCACATTAGCAGTTAATAGAACTATAACACAATACTTTGGTTGCTAGTTCTTTGTATTAGATCTGTATCATTCTCATAGGAGTTATGCCAGTTTAAATGTTCCTGAAATATTATTTTTGAAACTTTCATGAGACCACTGGAGCCTGTCCTGGGCCCACTGCTGTTCAATATGTTTGTTAATTATTTGGATGATAGAATAGTGAGTTTAAGCAAATTTGCTGATGGGTGAGATTGTGAACACACTGGAGGACAAGAGTGCAAATCAGAAGGATCCTGCCATATTGGAAAGCTGGGCTGGAGCTAGCAGAATGGAATTCAGTGCTGACACATGCAAGGTACTACATCTTGGGAAGACTAAAACCACAAATACAAAATGAGTGACAACTGGCTGGATGGCATCACTGTGGAGAATGATCTAGGAGTTTTGGCACATCACAGACTTGATATGAGTCTGCAGTGATACAGCCGCACAAAAGATAAATGTGATTTTAGACTGCATCAATGACAGTAGTAGGTGCAAGACATGGGAGCTGATAGTGTCTCTTTACACAGCACTGGTTAGACTTTAGCTAGAGTATTGTGTGCAATTTTGAGCTTCACATTTTAAAAAGGACTTGGAGAATTTGGAGTGAGTCCAGAGGTGGCCAACAAAAATAAAGGGCTTGGAAAGCAAGCCGTATGAGGAAAGGTTGAGGGAAATAAGTGACTTTTCTGCAAGCTGAACATGTCTAGGAGGGGACATGATAGCAGTTTTCAAATATGTGAAGGGCTGCCAGGAAGGTAAGGGAGAATGTCTTTTTTCTAACTGCAAAGAGAAGAATGAGGACCAATGACTTGAAGTTGCAACAAAATAATTTTAGATTGGGTAACAGGAAAAACCTCTTCACTGTTAGAACATGGAGGTAGTGGAATAGGTTGCCCAGGGAAGTTATAGGATGTTCATCATTGGAGGTGTTCTAAAAGAGCTTGAATAAGCATTGGTCAGGGATGATCTAGGAGTAGCTATGACTGTTCTGCTCTGGGTATTCCCCATGCTTCATGGCTGGTTGTAACATGGGGCTGGAGAGGAATTTTCTTCCCCTCCTGTTGCTTTCTGTCAGGCTTTTTTCCCCCTGCCTTCCTCAGAGGCACAGAGTGTTCACTGCAGTAAAGGCTGGGAATTTTGACTGGGGTGTACCAGTACTCCAGCTGGGACTAAACCCTGGAGGTTCCTGCATAGAGAGTCTTGCCTCTCTGTTTAGGTTCAGAATGATCACCACATTTGGGGTAAGGAAGGAATTTTATCCCATGGTCAGATTAGTACAGACAGGGTGCATGTACACATAAGATTAATGCACCTGAATAAACTTTGGTGCAGTTTGCACTGGAGTCAGCTACTCCTAGGTGCAGCATCTTTACATGCACCCAGAACTACAGCAGTTCAAGCCAGGCCTGGGGGTGGAGCAGGGGGCCCAGGGGCCAGCCCCAGGCTCAAGTGGCAGTGGAGGAGCTGGCTGAGCCAGCAGGGTGCTACAGTGCAGGCCTAGCCAGCAGATAGCCCCCACCTGTAGCACCCTTGTGCCCCAGCCAGCCCTGGTCTCAGTCTACACATGTGTTTGCGTGAACATACTGATTTAAACTCCTGCTCCGTCGTAGGATAGTATTTGTGTCAGGCAGTACTATCCTATGGAGGAGGTAATTATTTTACTGTGCCCTAATACAGGTGCATGCGTAGACCGTGACACTGTACTGTGGAGCTAATTAGTCAACTCTGTAGTAAAGCATGCATGTAGATGCACCCACAGTGGGAGTTTTTGCCTTCCTCTGTCATGGGGGATGTGGCCCTCCTCTTTGGATCTCTCAAGTGTATTTTAACAACCTGTGTAGCAGCAGGACATTGACTGCTATTATCCCCTTGTTTTATCTGTGTCAGGTTAGGGTACTATGCCTTGTAGTTGTGTAACAGGGTTGATTTGTGTAGTTTTAACAATAGGTTAAAAAAGGATTTGTATGGGGTGATCTGGATAGGGATGATCCTGCCTCTGGCAAGGGTTTAGACTATATGACCCCAGAGGGCCTTCTAGCCCTACTGTTCTGTTGTTCTATAACATCACCTACTGATCAGTAGCCATCTGGGGGACAGTGATCACCTAATAATAGAATTCACCATAAGACGTCGAGTGGGTAAGGTGACTAGTAGGGTGAAAGTACTAGACTTTAGGAAAGCTGATTTAAATGAACTCAGGCGATTAGTCAAGGACGCACTGCAGAGTAGGAGTTTTGAAATGATGGGAGCCCAAGAAGGGTGGCTGTGCTTTAAGGAAACAATCCTTCGGGCACAAAGCGAGACGATCCCCATGCGGGGTAAAAGAGGGAAAGGGGCCAGGAGGCTTCCCTGGCTGACCGCAGAAATCCAGGGCAGCCTAAGGGCCAAAAGGGGAGCACATAAAAAGTGGAAACAGGGAGAGATCACCAAAGACGAATATACCTCCTCCGCTCGTGCTTGTAGGGAGGCAGTTAGACGGGCCAAAGCTACCATGGAGCTGAGGATGGCATCCCAAGTAAAGGACAACAAGAAATTGTTTTTTAGATATATAGGGAGTAAAAGGAAGGCCCAGGGAGGAATAGGACCCCTGCTAAATGGGCAAAAACAATTAGTGATGGACAGGGGGGACAAGGCTGAACTCCTCAACGAGTTCCTTGCCTCCGTGTTCCTAAGCGAGGGGCACGACAAGTCTCTCACTGGGATTGTAGAGAGGCAGCAGCAAGGCGCCAGACTTCCATGTGTAGACCCTGAGATGGTGCAGAGTCACTTGGAAGAACTGGATGCCTTTAAGTCGGCAGGCCCGGATGAGCTCCATCCGAGGGTGCTGAAGGCACTGGCCGACATCATTGCACAGCCACTGGCGGGAATATTTGAACGCTCGTGGCGCACGGGCCAAGTCTCGGAGGACTGGAAAAGGGCCAATGTGGTCCCCATTTTCAAGAAGGGGAGGAAGGAGGACCCGGGCAAATATAGGCCAGTCAGTCTCACCTCCATCCTTGGCAAAATCTTTGAAAAAATTATCAAGGTTCACATATGCGAGAGCCCAGCAGGACAAATTATGCTGAGGGGAAACCAGCACGGGTTCGTGGCAGGCAGATCGTGCCTGACCAATCTAGTCTCTTTTTATGACCAGGTTACGAAACGCCTGGACACAGAAGGAGGGGTGGATGTCGTATACTTAGACTTCAGGAAGGCCTTCGATACGGTATCCCACCCCATACTGGTGAACAAGTTAAGAGGCTGTGACTTGGATGACTACACAGTCCGGTGGGTGGCGAATTGGCTGGAGGGTCGCACCCAGAGAGTCGTGGTGGATGGGTCGGCTTCGACCTGGAAGGGTGTGGGCAGTGGGGTCTCGCTGGGCTCGGTCCTTGGACCGATACTCTTTAATGTCTTCATCAGCGACTTGGACAAGGGAGTGAAATGTACTCTGTCCAAGTTTGCAGATGACACAAAGCTATGGGGAGAAGTGGACACACCGGAGGGCAGGGAACAGCTGCAAGCAGACCTGGATAGGTTAGATAAGTGGGCAGAAAACAACAGAACGCAGTTCAACAAGGAGAAATGCAAAGTGCTGCACCTAGGGAGGAAAAATGTCCAGCACACCTACTGCCTAGGGAATGACCTGCTGGGTGGCACGGAGGTGGAAAGGGATCTTGGAGTCCTAGTGGACTCCAAGATGAAAATGAGTCGGCAGTGTGACGAAGCCATTAGAAAAGCCAATGGCACTTTATCATGCATCAGCAGATGCATGACGAATAGGTCCAAGGAGGTGATACTTCCCCTCTATCGGGTGCTGGTCAGACCGCAGTTGGAGTACTGCGTGCAATTCTGGGCGCCGCACTTCAAGAGGGATGCGGATAACCTGGAGAGGGTCCAGAGAAGAGCCACTCGTATGGTTAAGGGCCTGCAGACCAAGCCCTACGAGGAGAGACTAGAGAAACTGGACCTTTTCAGCCTCCGCAAGAGAAGGTTGAGAGGCGACCTTGTGGCTGCCTATAAGTTCATCACAGGGGCACAGAAGGGAATTGGTGAGTATTTATTCACCAAGGCGCCCCCGGGGGTTACAAGAAATAATGGCCACAAGCTAGCAGAGAGCAGATTTAGATTGGACATTAGGAAGAACTTCACAGTTCGAGTGGCCAAGGTCTGGAATGGGCTCCCAAGGGAGGTGGTGCTCTTCCCTACCCTGGGGGTCTTCAAGAGGAGGTTAGATAACCATCTAGCTGGGGTCATCTAGACCCAGCACTCTTTCCTGCCTATGCAGGGGGTCAGACTCGATGATCTATTGAGGTCCCTTCCTGCCCTAACATCTATGAATCTATGAATCATGTGAAAGGAAGCATGCAATTATTAAAGCAAAATAAATGTCTTCTAATTTTAGAACTGGATTTGGCCTAGCCAGTATAACTTTTGGTCTTTGTGCAGAGGTCTGGCACCTGAGCCAGGTATGAAATGTATAAATTGCACACAGCTCCTGTCACAGTCTTTTGTCTATAGGAATCATTTTTTATTACTTTATATTTGTATAGAGCATCTTAGAGAAAAAAAAGAGAGTATCTACCTGCTCCTTAAGAGCAGCAGGCCATCATCAGCATATAGAACTCCCCCAGTTAAGAATCGGTTTAAGGGTCTGCGCAGATATTATATTTAGATTGAGCTAACTATATTCATAGATTCATAGATGCTAGGGTTGGAAGGGACCTCAACAGATAATTGAGTCCGACCCCTTGCCTAGGCAGGAAAGAGTGCTGGGGTCAGATGACCCCAGCCAGATGCCTATCCAGCCTTCTCTTAAAGACCTCCAAGGTAAGGGAGAGTACCACCTCCCTTGGAAGCCCATTCCAGATTTTGGCCACCCTTACCATGAAGAAAACTAAGAATTTCTCCCCCTGTCACTTCACTCACCCTTAGAGTTAGGTCAATCTAAATGACCAACCGTGCAGATGTTCAGGCAAAAAATTGGGCAAAAAATAGCAGGCCCAATATAAATTCGTTTGTTTGAGGTGGTGAACTAAGTTTGACTGGTAATGGGCTACCCCAATCTAGTGAACATCTGTATACATTTGGCGTGCAGCTCTGGGACTAAGAAAGCCCTGCCACTCACCTCTGTCCCAGGGCTGCACTCTGCCTACTCCCTGAGCCTGACTGGGCTATTTTTACCCCTGTGGATCCCTCCCCCCGCCCCCCCCGCCATCCCCAGATAAAACGTCCCCTCTATGAACCTGCTAACACCCCAACCAAGAACTGGTAGCCCCTCCTGTTCCCTCCAGTTCCTCCACTCATCCCGAGTTACTAAGATTAGATTCCCAGCATGGTTCCTGCCACTGGCAAATGTGTGCACAAATTTACTCCTGATCTATGATCACATGGCTTATAGTGAGCCACATAATAGTAGACTGGGTGCAGCAAATGTCTGCATGTACCCTAAGTATGGGAGAGACTCTTAAATAAAGGAATAAATGTATTAAATAATGCTATGAGACTCTGTGCCTTCTAAATGTAAACATTGTACTGGTGTCTTTTTAGAAAAAATAGATAAAGATTCTCGTGGGGACCGATGTTGGAGATCCTCAATGTTTTGGATACTCAAATTATGATGCTTTAAAAGGGCCTGATTTCCAAATGTATAAAATATAACTAACTAACTAACTAACTATATATAGTTATATAGCTGTACACTGTATGCTAATAAATTTACTCCATGCCACACCATTCCTTATTTACAGAAACATAATTTAGAAAAGATTTAGTGGGTTTTAAAAAATAATATATTAGACTTATTTTTTCAAATTCTTTTCCTAGTAAAGTCAGGTTGTCTAAGTATCATGACCCCAAGTACAAAGGCCTTGGAGGTAGAGGAATGTTTTAGATATTTCTAAAATAACATTTTTATAGTTCTTGTCCGGATTTTATGGGCCAGTCTTTTAGGACTTTACCAATGGAAGTGGGATATTTTCCACTGCCCACTGCTGTAAAAAATCATTAATCCTTAAACCTGGCAGCTCAGAAGATATTGTGTCTTAAACTTGCCATTGGTCACAGAATGAATATTGCTTTTTTTTTTGCACTCAGGCCAGTCTAATTTCAGGTGAAAATTCTGCATGTAATTGGAAATAAATCATTTGGTGGCTGGCTGCCTTTTATTTTTCTTTGAAAATGGCTGTTATCTGATAATGACTTAAAGGTTTGGTGTATGGTATAAGAAGTCTCAGCAGAGATGGTTTGATGGACATAATACAGATAAAAGTGCCATACATTCATGTGGCTAAAAATAGTTCCTGGCCCTGGGAAGGGGGAGACCCCCCCACCAAACCTGCCAAACCCCCCTGTGGAACCACTAGGCCCCCCAATCTGCCTTTCCTCTATCCCAATTTACTTCAGCCAGACTCCTAGCACTGGTGAATATCAGTAAAACCAGCCCTGGGAGCACTTTTTAGGATTGGGGGCAGCTCAGTGGCACCAGCGGGGGGAGGGGGGGCAGGGGTGCCACCGAACTGAAGAGGGAGGGAATTGGGGGGGCCTGGAGGAGAAACGAGGTGGGGGTCAGGATTGGAGAGGCTCCCTGATCATGGCAACCCTTCCCCAACCTCTCCAACTTCCCAACCCTGCCTCTGCAGACCCCATTAACCCCACCTCCATCCCCACTAGCCCCCCTGACCACCCCATGGACTCCATTACCCTCCCAATCTCTCCAAGCCCCCCCGCTAGCCCTCCACATCCCAATTTCATTGCGAAGGCCCCATTGGTATAGGTTTGAGACACAGTGACTCTGTCCAGTTAAAAATAGTGGAGAAGTGCCCAATAATGGTGTGGCCAGTTAAATCCTGGTTGACTGACTATCTGTAGTCAGAGATGATGTGGTGATTGATTGACGCTTGTGCTGACCATTATTCCTGCCATTGAGTAAGTAAGGAAAAGTCAGTTTTGAAAAGGTGGACCATATTGGGCATCTTGAAGGGAGCTGAGCTATTGGTAGGTGGAATATGTCCCAGTGCACTGGCAGTGTAGGATTATCCCAGAGTCTGGCTAGTAAGTTTACTTCAGCATTTTTATGGTGGAGATGAGGGGAAGCAATGTTACTGAGGACTGGTAACCATGGCAGGCAGTGGGGCACAATGTGCCTAACACAAGACTCATTGTAGCATGCAGTTGAGTGTCCGCTAGCTTGCTGTGCAATGAATGAGCATAGAATTCTGCAACTCAATAACACAGTGCAAGAGCAGATGAACATAACGTGGAGGCATTGGCACCCCAAGTGGTGCCTGCAAGTTTGGCAAGTAGGTTATTCCTTGTTTTGATTTTTGATTTTTGGTTTTTATTCCTTGTTTTGATTTTTTTTTAAAGCAGTTTTGATTTTTTTAAAGCAGTTTTATTGAGATGTGATTTATAAATTAAAGTCCTGGTTGAAGGTGACACCCAGATAAACTGGGTGGGTTTCAGATTTGAGAGGCTGACCATTTAAAATGATACCGAGTTCACAATTGGCGCTGGCATTATGCAAATGAAAAACACTTAAGACAGTCTTTGAGAGATTTGGTTTGAGGTGCCATTTTAGGCAGTACTCTTGACATCAGTCTCATGTCTCCATCAAATGTGAGTTCCACACTTGAAAAGTCACAAGCTTGGGTGGCCAAGCATAAACAATTTTTTGTGAGCCGATCACAGGCAGGTTGTTTATGTACAGGTTGAAATGGAGAGTTGTCAATACTGATCCCTGAGGGAGGCCACTGATCTGATGATTCCAAAAGCTAGTTCAGCTGGCCAGGTGGACTCTGAAGCATCAACCACATACTAATAGTTCAACTAAATGAGTGGTTCAGTGTGACAGGATTCCTGATATTTTCTCCAGAAGACTGGTATGCCAGACAGTATCATATGCTGCTGTTAAATCAAGAAAGACAACACCAGTCTTGAGGTTTCTCTGAAAGCCATTTTCAATTAAGGTGGTTAAGGCTAGAATTTAGGGCTTTTAAGTAGCTTGATTGCATCTGCTATTAGTTCTTTCAAAACTCTTGACTAAAAGGGAAGCGTGCCATGAATGGTTGGTTGGGAACATAATTTCTCCAGTTTCTCTAGTTAATCCATTGCTTATTCTTTTATACAGCTGTCTGAAAGTATCTCACCTTTGCTACCTAAAGCTGAGGTTTCTTCATCCTCTTCATAGGTGAAGTCCAGTGCAAGGAAATCACTTAACTTCTCTTCACCCTCCTTATGCTATTTACACTCAGGTGGTGAGTTCTTCACTGCCTGGTGATCTCTAACAGGCTTCCTACTTCAGATGTACTTACAGAATTTCTTTTTAATTATCTGATATTGTCACTTCTTTGTTCTTCAGATTTCCTCCTTGCCCTTTTAATCTCTCTGGTAAGCCTTACGTGCTATGGTTTATTCCCTTTCATTAGAATCACTTAGGATGCTAAAGGTACAAAAATTAAAGTAAAAATGTGAAGCTGTTGAATACATGAATATTGTTGCTAGGCATCACCCCTTGTAGAGCTACAGCAGAAGAGAAGGTTGAAGAAGAGATGGATAAGATACAAAAGTACTTTGAATTCATTAAAGTATCTGAATCCAAGGGACAAATTAATTTTTAAAAACTCTCTAATAAATAGTTGCTGACAAATCTTAGTTTCATGTTCCTTGTGTGAGGCTTTGTGCACAAACATGAACACACTATGGTGTTGTAGAAAACAGCTGTTTTGGATTGTTATAATTGCATATAAGTGGACTGTAGATGTGCTTATTGCACTGTAGTCTGAAAATCTGAGAACTCTGCAGTTTGGATTCTCATTCTCAGATAAAGTTTAAAGTCCTGAAATAGACTAAACTAAAGCAGTAATGGAAACTGATTTTTTTCCCCCTGTGGACACTCAACATCTTTCGTATATCAATAGTAGTTCTTTCAGCATTAATTTTCATACAAAATATGTCATTTGATTTTTGACTGGGAGCTAGGAACAGAGAACAAAAGAATGCCTTTTTGAGCTAACTGCTTTTATTTTAGTCTGCTACTTATCCCTGTCTGTGGGAAGTTGCACAGAATGGTTCTATGCAGAGTAAAAACAGGAGTAAACTTAGCCTTGATATCACACAACAAATTTATGCACATTTAAGTGCATTTTTAGTTGTTGTTCTGTTGTGTGTTTCATGGTGGTGGTGTCACTGTGTTCCTACACCATAATTTGCTTGAGCACTTCAGTGCTCCTTTATTGCACAAGAAACTGTAAGGGTCAGTGATCCACTGCACCACCACTTCCATTTCCTCATTACAAAAATTGACCTTCTTTCTGTTCTTTGAAAGGGCTCAGACCACTGTCATTCAGACTTCAAGACTGTTGAGCAGTAATAACAGTATAGGAAGTAGAAGCAATAGCAAAAGCAGTCTGGCTTTGTGTTCTCTTCCTGGAATCCATTTTGATTTTCACAGTATAGTCAGCAGGCAGTCTTTGCTACCTTTGGTGTGCATTGTGTTTTCCTGTAATCCCCTACTTGTCATTAAATCATTTAAATGTATTAAGGCAACATGCTGCATGAACATTTGCCATGTTTCTTTTGCTTTGTGGGTGATTTTCTAGTCTTGATTCAACAACCCAGAAATAGCATAGCCCTCCTCAAAGATAAGCATTGGTATTTATTTTAAAACAAGCAGGGAAGATAAAGAATTGACCTATGAAATCTATACACACTCCTGTCAGACACCTGTAGAATTAAAGGACTGATTTTTCAACTGTTAATCATGTGAATAATGACTCCAGTAGAAGTCAGGTGCTCAGCACTCTGAAAATAAAGCCATCTGTTTACATGCTTAACTATCATTCTTCCATTTTAGAAACATGGGCCTCTTTCTCTCTATTTTATCTTTTTTTTCTCTCTCACTTCTCATGCAGTGCAGATTTAATTTAGAATAATGATTCTAGTATTTTGCATGGGACTTAGTCATTTAGTGCCTTCTGTTCCTGTTAAACCTCTGCACAAGCCCATTTACTGAGTACTCTCCAGTAATACCCTCATAGGGGACTATCTATGTATGTATAAACTAAGTGCAACTACACGAGACACTAACTGCATAGTAGCCTAATAATACTGTGCAGTAGTGCATCAGAGCACAAACAGTGCTAATACACTACTGTGCAGTACTATTAGGCTACTGCACAGTAGTGTCAATAAATAGGCATGCACTGGTGCATCTGTGCAGTAACACCAGTCAGTGCTCATTGATTTAGTACTTGATTATACAAGTACTAAGCTTAATGTGTAGTAACTACGGTGTGTAGACATGCCTACTATGTGCTACAGTGAAGCAAGAATAGGTGCAAATTTGTGCTGTTACTTTTTGCCACAGTGCATGAACCTGCACATGAACTTTGGTGAGGAACAAATTGTCCTGCTTTGGGCAAATTGCCCTTGCCTGACTCTTCCTGGCTCCCAGCATGCCAGAGGAGCTGGGACACAACCACAAGAATGGAGATACTATGCCGGGAAGCATCTGCCTGGAGGACTAAGCTTCCATGTCTTCTGGCACACACTCCTATCACGTGCTCCTCACCACTTTTCCCCTGGCCCTTTTTTTTGCTACTGGGATTTCCCAATAGCAGATTTTGGCCCTGCACTATAAATGTGCAGTACAGGGCATGTTTTAACATTCCCTGTGTCCAGGGCTGGATAGAGGCATGGGCAAACTGGTTGGCTGCCCAGGGCCCAGACAGAATGGGGGCCTGAAAATGGTAATTTTTTTATTATTATCATTATCTCTGGTGAAGAGGGGCCCAGTACTAAAAATTCACTCAGGGCCACCAGGAGTCTAGGTACAGTGTTGCCTGTGTGCAGTTTGTGAGACCTTGCCGCATGTCTGGACACAGCCCTAGAGGCTCATCCTGCAACCCATTATCCGTCATTTAATCTATAGATGTGAAGCCTAAACCTGTTGAAGTCAGCAGAAATCTTGCCATGGTTTTCAATTATATCATTCATTCTTCTTAAGATAACCATTTGAAGCAGACACCCTGTGCTCAGATTTAAAATGGGGGCTAGGCTGGGAAGTTGTACATCATGGTGGATATGTCCCAAAGTGGACGTTGTTTGAAAAACATTTTTTTCCATAAAACACTTAAATTAATTCATATAGTTCATTTCAGTTTTGAGCGGGGAGGTGGAGATAGTGGGTCAAGGTAAGTTGATACTGCATGTGTATTTCTCACATTTCTTTTCATTCCATCCAGGAAGAGCACACACCAACTGCTGAAGCTTCCTTAGCCTGACGAAGGGTTTTTAAACCCAAAAGCTTGCTTAATAACTATTCTCCAACCATTTGGGTTGGTCTAATAAAAGATATCAAATTCACCCAAGGAACCTTGTCTGCCTGTGTATTTCTCATTTATTTCAGTGGAAAATATAACAGATATTTTCCAGATGTGTTTAATATAAGCTATAGCTATTCCTACTAGGCAATTAAATGACAAAACTAAAGCTAATTGGATGTGGGTTAATTGTTATCAATTTATAATGTTAAAAAAACTTCACTTCTCTCATCTGCAAATTACTTAATAATAATGAACATAGTTTTAGCATAAACCAAGGACCCCTTCTTACAGTCTTTATTTTGGCAAGACTCCCAATGAAACCCCTGATTAAGCACTGTAGAATAAATCCCCAAGTGGTATACTATATATCAAAGGTATTATTTATTCAGTCGTGCTATGGTAAGACCGATTTTGCTCATATTTTCCTTACTGAAAGATCTCCCACAATGCATATTTAAATGCTTCTCAAGCTACTCTCTAGGATTTTTTGGGGGGGAGGGGGGAACAGTTACTGTCTGTTTTTGTTTTTCATTGTGTATGTTAAAATCTTAAAAAGGCATACTAGAGTAAAGCAAAGGAACCCCCTGGATCCATAGGAAGCAAATGAATTTAGAATTTGCATCAAAATTTAACTGTTAGCCACTATCTATATAATGCATTGAACAACAAATCTGTTTGGGATATTCTTGGCCCCTGTGCATGCCTGCATTGGCATTAGGGGAATGGGATTCCAGCTTGAACCTCAACATTTAAATCTGCTTTTGGAGGTTGAACTTCATTTCCATAAAGTTATTTAACATATTTTTTGTAGTCATCCAATTAAAGAGAATTTTTTTAAAATAGGAGAATAATAAAATAAATGTAAGGCCCTGGTTCAGGAAGACATCCTTGTTCAGGAAAGTGCTTATCCCTCAGCTTAAAAATAAACATATGCTTAAATGACTTTCTGAATAAGGAAAGATAATATCACATGTATAAATGCTTTCTTGAATCTGGGTCTCAAATTATATCTGAACAAATGTTCCTGAAATTTTGGAAACTTGTGAACACTTTGATAAATACACCCAAGTTGTCGCAATGAATTGTAACAAAATAGATTGATGCTTTTTTCAGAAAAAAAATTATTAAATGTATTTACTGTATTTATTTATTTTGTTGCTAAACCGGTAATATTTTTCATTTTAGAAAAAATTTTAATCCAGTCTCATCACTTAGATTCTCTACCCTATATGTCTACTCTGCAGTGTGGTGTAGAGATACCCAAGCTAGCTTTTATATGGAACCACACAACTCAGCATAGGCCAAATAAGAAGTGAAGTAACTTAGTTGGCTCACAGCTTTGTGGATCCATGGTTAGATGGTTTCCATTACTTGAGTTAGCTCAGTTAAAAGCTAGCTTGGATATTGCTACACTGGTCTGCAGTATAAACATACCCTGTATGCAAACAGAACTACCACTAACCAAGATATATATCTATATATATATCTCTATCTATATACATATAGATAGATAGATATATATATAAACCCTACTTTTTATATAAAAGTCATATAAACTTATCTTAGGCAGTTCAGATAGAGCTATCAGAGTCTGTATAAATTTTCTTATATGAAAGTCAATCAAAAAAAAATTCAGAAGAAAGAAGAAAATTAATTGCACAGTATAAAAATGGAAATGAGTGATGAATATTAGGGGTGTGTGAAGCGGGCCATATTCAATTCGGATTCCGATTCGTCTCGATTCAGGGAACAGTGATTCAATTTGTTGATTCAGATCACTGTCCGGATTCAATTCAGCCAAATCTAAATCTGAAGATTCGATGCTGATTAGGAGAATCAGCAATTCGGCCATAGACTCAGCTTTAAATGTTTAAACTACATACCTCGAGGTACCAGGCATGGCTCGTGAATACTGAGATGGTGGGGCAGATGGAGCATCCCACAGGAACGGGGGGGCGGGGGTGAGGGCGAGGGCCACATGCTCACCAGTGGACACGGAAGTGGACCGGAAGTACTTCTGGTCCACTTCTGGATCCACCACCAAGCATGCTGGGAACGCCCCCCACCCCTGCCCGGACTCCTGTGGGATTCTACATCCGTCCCAGCATCTCAGTACCTTGAGGTATGTAGAAAAAACATTTAAAGCTGTGTCTATGGCCAAATCATCAAATCTCTCCGAACTGATTCAGAGGGTTCCGATTCAATTCAGAAAGAATAAAGGGTCTCCTAATTAGATTCGGATTCAGAGATTCAGCTGCTGAATCAGGCCAAAATGAATCAGTAACCAAAGCTTCGCACAGCCTTAATTAATGTGTCATGTATGTGACTCAGAAGAAGAGAAAAAAAATCAAATCATTACATGTTTTTATATGAATAGTAGAATTTTGAAATGGAACAGTATTACATTATCAGAACTGACAATGTTGGCTTTAAAAATTTGGAGATAGTAGCTGCCACTCAAAGCTATATGAACAGGCAAAATCCTGATTCTTAAATCTGTTTCTGTATCTCAGGCTATCGTTTTGTATGTAATGTTTATTATGGTTTGAAAATATGCAGGTAACCTCTAGGTATTAGTGAGAAGGCTGGTGAATCCTGACCATTTCCTTAGTTTTAACCCGAATGAGCATTCATATGAAAATTCATACCATGAGTTTGTTCACTGTCTTGTTGAATCACAACTCCAAGAACTGAAACATCCTGAGCCAGGCCCCAAGATTACATGATTGGCTTAAAATTTGAGAGTATGAAACAAATAAAATGTTTGGGTTCTTAGTTGTTTGTCTTCTGTTTTTTAAGCCTTTAAGTAACATGCAGGTAACATTTTCAAGCTTTTCTTCTTGACTATGAGGGCTGGACATTTCTTGAAAGCTGAGAGTCTCAAATACTCAGATAATTGTAAGAGCTGAGGGGGAAAAGGAAAAAAATACCAACAGAAGGCTTGCAGTAAAATACTGTTACTGGTAATACTGCTGGGTTGGTTAGAAATATTGCTCATAGATAGAAAGTTTCTGTAATCCAGTCAAGGATTAGAAGAAACAATACATTGCAATATATCGTTTAAAAACCCTTATAGTGAATAGTCATTTAGAGAAGTTTGCAAATGATTTGGAGATTGAAAATGGTGTATTAGATTATTTGATAAGCACATGCTAATCAAGTATGAAAGTTGAGATACCTTTTTGTTAGTGAGTTGTTTCATTGTTAATGGACATTTTCAGATTTCACTGATGTTGAATATTATTTACAATATAAATTGCCTTGTTGAAAGCACTCTACACAGGAGTAATGCTGGAACAATTTATTGCTGACCCCATGGCATGGTTGCTAACAGCCTGGCCTTCCACACGAGGCAAGAAACATGTAAAAATACTTCCCAGTTAACTTTGCTGACTTTACCTATGTTGGATCTCATGTTGAACTGAGACCATCTGTAGAGGAGGCTGCATGCTTGTGCAGGTTCCTGAGTACAAGCAGCATGTCTCAAAGTTTGCAGCTGTATTTTATGATGGCATGTCGAGAATAGAACATTAAAGAAGCAGCTAAGAATGAGAAGAATTCTCCACCCAAAATACTTGGAATTTCTTGACATCATATGCTTTTGCTCTACTCCCAAGCTTTTGCTGTGGTAAATACTGGGCTAAAGCAGAGGTTTTCCTTGCCTTGTAATCTCCCATGTCTCTCAGTATCACAAGGAACAATCCAAAATTCATTGCAATCAATAAAGGGACTCCCAATCAGTTCAGTGGGTATCAGTGCTTCTCTTGTAGCAGTGAGGAAAGACGCGGGAATTACTAGGAGGCTTCAAGCCTATTGCTCTCTGGCTGGTCCTAGTGCAGCTTTTGATCCTTTTTCTGACCCTTTTTTCCCTCTCTCCTCTATAAGAAGGCCAACAGAGGGATAAGTGCCACATTTGACCTGGGACCTGGAAGGAAGAGTCTCTTTTTTGATATCTGGGGACGAGCCCTGTCTAAGCTAAAATCTGATTAGATGCTAGTGAATAGCTCTGCATCTAAATCGGTGAAGTTGACCCCATTTGCTCTGAACATGAATTTGTTAATGAGACTTCTTTTTTTTACCTATGTAATTTATATTTTTTTTACATTTGTAACTAGATACATTTGTAAAATTGTTTACCTATGAGTATGGAGAGAACACAGTGCAAATACAGTTGGCAGCAAATGTGTTCGCATTTCACTACAAAGAACATATGAACTCTTTGTACCTGACACTTTACACAATATGCTCTCTGGCTTTAAGAAAACATTATTTCATGTTCTTACTCTAATCAGTCTTGTCTGCCAGCTCAGAGAACAGAGAGGTTCATTGTTATATGCAGCTGTCATTTGTTCCATCTCCTTGCTCTTTCTGACTTCAATATCTTTGTGGTATTTAGTGAAAGTAATTTTCAGTTAGAAATCTTCTGCCCTTTCAGTAAGTGCAAGTATAGCACTTCATCAATGGCCAAAGAATTCCAAGCTATCTGGGATGTATCAGGACAGTTGATAAAACCTCACAGAGCAACCTATGATAGTACATCCCATCATAAATAAAAAAAAGCAGAAAGGGCCTTTGTCAGTGTTTATCTGTAGCGCTTTTATTCTTTGCCCTTGATTTCCTCTTCAGAAAATTGATGCACCCTTAAATTGAAGCAGGAGGCTTGACAGGTGATGGTTAGTGTGATAACTGCTCAGATTTCATCAGCCAGTGTTTTTCTAGTGGTGCAATTGTAGGAACTTTCAGCTAGATTACCTGTCATCCACTACATCAGATAAAAGAGGGAGAGTTGAAAGATGCAGTTTTGCCACTGTACCTTAGAGGAAATGAAAAGTGTGGGTGAGGTAACAGTAGCTAAAAAGAAGTACAATTATTTTCTAATCAGGCTATTCCGTCAAGAATGTCAATGCTGAAATTGGCAATCATTGGACAAAATCCATTGTTAAATTTGCATTGTTAAATTCATGGGGGGAACCCTAAAAGGAATAGTCAGTCACACTGTGGGTAATAGTTCAGGTGGTACTTTTGAGTCTCCATTTAATTTATGTATATGTTGAAAGCATAGCACAATCTATATTTAGACACAGAAGAATGTTCCTATTTTGAGTATATTTCAGTATCCTGATTTCTGACTTTTTCTTCCAATGTCAGATTGTTCTGAACTATTAACTGTTCAATTACTATGTAACAAGTTATGGTTGTATTTCCCCCTCCCTTTCTGCTGTAGAAAAGTTTCATTTAAAAACTGAAGAATTTTGCCACATAATATATAAAAAGTAAATGCAGGATAATCTATGATTCTCATTTACTAAAATATGCAACAATATATAGTAGATGAAACCCTTCCATAATGGTATGTGACCTTTAAGAGGCAACAGCCATAGCGTGTGAGTGAGATGAACCATTTTCCAAATTTAAAAAAAAATGTGAGTTAAATATTGGAAATAATAAACTAAAACATAACAAACAGTTGTTTCAGCAGCAGTGTTCCCAGTGCAATAGTTAAAAGTCTGTCAGTGATTCCTTTAAAAATGCCTATTTTCTGCAGCTTTATGTGATTCAGTCATATTTCCTCTGGAGTGAAACTTGGCAGTTGAACTTTCAGGCTAAGAAACTTCGTGGCAGTGGTGTTTATATCTTACCAGATATTATAAGATTTTGTTCCTCAGGTTTTTAACCTACAAAAATGAAAATAGTTCTCTGGTATGGGGCAGGGGAAAAGATTAAATTTGCATTTTGCAAGCATCTGTCTTTTGTGGATTTCAAAAAGCACACACGCTAATTGAGCTTAACACCAACTCTGTGCAATAACAATCCTATTATTTTTTTTCTTGGAAAAGTTGTAGTGATGATATTATTGCCTATGATGCAGCACTACCAACAGTGCAAATATATTTTTTTTAAATCTTGATCACAAAAATATATGGTATTTATTTGATTCCAACATGAGGTTTCCTTAACCCTGTTCAACATGTAGAAAGCAAAGCCTTGTCTTAAAATCGAACATGGGACTGCTCCAGCTGGGAGCTGTGGGAAGTAAATGTCCCCAGCTGATCTGGGAGCAGGGAGAGCCCCAGAGATGTTCCTGACCTACTCTTGCCCTGCACTACAGAGAGCAGCTGTGCAGGGAACCCAGTTGGCCAGGGACAGCAGCAGCCACACAAAGGCACCTTCCAGTACCTGCTTCTGGCCGACAGATGAGATGGGGGCTACAGGAGCTGAGAAGGGAGCACGTGCTAGAAGAAGAAACCTGTGTTGCTGCTGCTGTCCCCTGCTGAGCCAGGCTCCCTGCATGGCTGCTTCCTGCAGCACAGGGCAGGAGCAGGTCAGAAGTGGTTCTGAGACTCCCTCTACTCCCAAATCAGCAGGGAACAGTGGCAGAAGCAGAGGCAAAGCAAGTGTTGGTAGGGAGAGGGGCAAATGGCAAAGGAAGGACAGGAAGACCACTTCCCCTCTGTCACTTGCCCCTCCACAGCCTGTCTCCCTGCTGATGCTTTCCCCATCACTTGTCCCCCTGCCACTGCTCTTCCCGCCATGGTGATGGGGGGAATGAATTTAAGGTGATCCACCAATAATTAGTTTCAATACGTATAAAAATTATAACAAATGTATCATTTTCCATGTATAGAATCTAATTATTGGGGGGGGTCACCTTAAATTTGAAGTTGTCTCGGATTTAGGTAAATACAGATTTTTAGGGCACCCATAATTGTGTGCTATATTGAGCTCTACCCCTCATTATTTCCTGTTGTTTCTAAATTTCTACTGAGGATGTGCTACAGTGAGAGATCTTAATTTATCTTTAAAAAAATATCCCAGACAATTTTTCTATTATTCTTAGGAACATGAGTTAAAAAGAGACATCCTGAATAATCCAATCCTATGCTATTCACAGACTATCCTGTTTTTCATCCCTCTCACAAATTTATCAAGCTCAAAGGAATGCCAGATTTACAGGGAGAGGACTCTATTCTGGGAAGCACTGACTTCAAATAAGATTTGGGATTTATGGCTGATAATCAGCTGTATATGAGCAGCTAGTGTCTTGGTGTGACTAAAACTGCTGTTATCCTTGATTGTGTAATTAGGAAGTATTGTGTAGGAGCAGGAGCAGTTATGGTAGCTCTGTATTTGGCATTGGTATGACCATCATTAAAATACCTCAGGTGTTTATAGTTGAAGAATGATGTTGAATAATAGGAGATGGCTTGGAGAAGAGCAATAAAAATGAGTAAAGAGTTGGAAGCCATACCTTTCAGTGCTAGATCAGGGAGCTCAGTCTGTTTATGAAAGAAGACTAAAGAGTACCTTGACCATAGAATGTATTACTTAGGTGTCAAAGAAAATGTTAATAATAAAGGAGCTTTCAAATCATACCAGGATCACAGGAATGGAAGTTTAAATTAGACTCATAGGCCACATCCAGATGAGCGCAGCCATGCAGCATGTGGCACTGCAGACCCGTTTGCAGTGCCACATATTGCACATTCAGACATTTCCCGTGTTGCTACCTTGCAGCATGGGGAAAGGGATTTGACCCCTGGAGATCCAGGGGTCAAAAAATCCTGTGCAGAAAATCAGCGGGGCGGCACATGCAGGGACAGCATGCATTGCCCAAAACCAGAGCCTGGCCAGCTGGTGCCACACTTTGGCTGTCAGCCAGGCTCCAAGCTGCAGGCACAATGTGTCTGCAGCATCCCCAGCCCTCAGGATCCCAGGTAAAGCTTCTGGGGCCAGCAGAGTTACTGGCACCAGCCTCCCCTACCCCAGCCAGGGCAACCTGACGATGGCACAGGTATTCCCCAGGGACAACTAGCAGTGGCACAAGGTGTCCCGTGGCTAGTTGTCTCTGAGGAAACCAGACATCCACACTTATTTGGACATAGCCATAGGGTGTGTCCCAACAAGCACGCACATGCTGTTTGTGGTGCCTCAAACCCATTTGAGGCTCTGAAAACTGTATGCAGCACATGTGCACCCATACACAACACTGCTAATTCACAGCACAGTGGGTTTGTTTGACACCAGAAGATGCTAAGAAAGCGGTGCAGTGCACACGGCAGCAGTGTGAGCTGCCAGAAAGGGAGCTTTTTTGTCCAGAGCCACACTCTTACTGTGAGCCAGGCTCTAAGCAGCCATCTTGGAGGTGCTGCTGCTGCCCTGGGAAGCCCCCAGGACACCAGGTAAGGCTGCTGGAGCCAGTACAGGTGCTGGCCCCAGCCTCCCCTACCCTACCCAGGTCAATTGGCCATGCAGCAAAGCACGCATGCAGGGACATGCCCAGGGACAAGTAGCAGTAGAAAATATGCGTTGCTGCAATTTGTCTGGCTGGAAACACACCCCTGCATGTGTGTGCTCTTCAGGATGTGCCTACAGGAGTTTCCCTCAGGGACAAGTAGCAGCCTTGTGCCACTGCTACTTGTCCCCAGGGAATACCCATGCCATGCGTGCTCCAGCACACAGCAGGTTACCTCAGGTGTAGTAGGGGACGCTGGAGCAAGCAACTGTGCTAGCCCCAGCAGCCTTACCTGAGGTCCAGGGGGCATGGTTGCGGCTGGCCAGGCACCAATTTTGGACAGCACACACTGTCACCATGTGCACTGCCCCACTTTTTTTAGGCATGGTTTTTTATGACCCTGAGGAATACCTGCATGTGCAGTGTGTGGTACTGCAGATGCATCTGGAGCACCACATGCCACATATCCATGCTTGTCTGGATGCAGCCTTAGGGCGCATCCCCACATGCATACGCTTGCAGCAGCAAAAAAGGTAGCACAAATTTCTGCTGCTACTTTTTGCTGCTGTGCATGCCCATGCACGTGCACTTTGGTGCAGGACAAAATGCCTCACTTTGGGGAAACTGCCATTTCTCTGCTCCTCCTGGCTCCCAGCATGCTGGAGGAACCAGGAGGGTAGGGTGGGGAGCTAAAGTAGGGGAGATACTCTGACTGGAAACCAGAGCATCTCCCAGGAGGACAAAGCCTCTGTCTGCCGGCACATGCTCCTGTGACATGTACCATACTGCTTTTTTTTGCAGCATTTTTTTTTCCTACTGGGATTTCCTAGTAGCAAGTCTTGCTCCCGCACTACAAATTTACAGCACAGGGCACATTTTTATGTGCTAGGCATGCAGTTTGTAGTTCCACAAAGAAGTTTGCTGTGCTACAAACTGCCCATCTGCATGTCTGGATAAGGTGATAAGGTACAAATTTGCAGCTGTGAGTACTTGCTACTGGAATAACTTAACAAGAATTCTGTTGAATTCTCCACCATTCCAATACAATCATTGGAAAATTTTGAATCAAGATTGTATTTTTTTTTCTAAAAAATATGCCCTAGTTCAAAAGGATTATAATTTGAGAAATCCCTTTACCTGTGGAACGCAGATGATTACAGTAGCTGATGATCACCGGGACCTTTTAGCCTTATAACTAGCCTATTATGAGTGGTCTGCCAAAGTTGAAGCAGCTCCCGACTGATTTTGCATGCAGAATGTGGCCCAGGCAGCCATTTTTATGGCCATAATGTGGGGCCCCCCTCATATCCCTGGCCAAGGGCCCCTGGTGGTACTGTCCCTCACTGATGATTGATTGACTGTGAGGGCTGTCCATCACATGACTCCACCCCTCGCCATCTATTAGTGGCAAGAGTCAGGGCCCTCACAGCCAATCTTTGGTGAGGGGCAGAGGTGGCAGTCATCTTGAGTGCCAGCAGCCCCTCTCTCCCTTCCCCTCCCCTCTCCCCTGACAGGCTTATCTCCCAGCCCCCACTCTGCTGTCCCCCAGCCTGAGTTCCACGGTCATGGGGCTTGGGCTGGAAGATCATTATTTCCCAGCCTGAGTTCTGCAGTTGCGGGGCTTGGGCTGGGCGACCATATCTCTCAGCCTTAGCTCTGTGGTTGTGGGGCTCAGGCTGGGAGACCCTTATCTCCCAGCCCAAACTCTATGACTGTGGAGCTCAGGCTGGGAGATAATCTCCTGTCAGTGTGCTGGCACTGGGAGCTCCCTGCTGGCAGGGGCTAGGGAGTTTGTTCCCCACCCAACTCCGTGAGCATAGAGCTGGGCAGGGAACAAGCTCCCCAACCTGTTTCCCCCCCCAGATTCATGGTCACAGAGCTGGGTGGGGAACAAGCTTCCCAGCCCCTGCCCTGCTTGCCCAGGTAGGGCAATGTCCCACTGCCCCAGCTGCAGGGAGTTTCCAGCTCCTGCTCCCTGATCATGATAATGGAGCAGGGGCTGGGAACAGGCTGAGATTTTGTTCCCAGCAAAGAAACATCTGTCTCCCTGTCAGCCCCTGGGCTAACACCCAGATGTTTCTTTGCCCTGGAGGGGGCTGCTGCTGCTGGGGTTGAGATAATGCCCCCCTGGGACTGGCTGGGAACCATCCCAGTCAGGGGCAGGTCCCAGCCAGCTCTAAGCTGGGCAATGAACTGTCCCCATGCAGGGAGCTCCCAGCTTCTGCTCCACAACTGCAATTGCTGGAAACTCCCTGCAGCTGGAGCTCCCCCCGAAGGCAGCAGGGGGCATTTCAGGGCTGCAAGAAACTTGGTGCAAATTTTCTCCTTAGTCCTCACATGTGCAGATGCCAACACAAAAACCCTTACTCCAGAGTAGCATACACCAGAGTAAATTTGGGCCCAATTAGATGCATATGTATACAAGCCCAGTGTAACTGAGAATCATGTCCTCTACTTTCACTTTCCCACCACTCCAAAATGAGGAAATAAACTGGAATTGGTGTAAGAAATTGTATTTTCATGTTAGCTCCTACATCTGGAGTTGTAAATTCAAGCATGATGGGTAATCACATTAATTTCAGTTGCAGTAAGGCTATTTAGCTCATAACGTCTTGAAGAGGGTTACAAGAACTGTAAAATAAATAACACTAGCTTCATACACATCTTAAAATAATCTGGGAGAATTCTCCCAGGTTTGCCTTCCAGGTAGAGAAACTTACCCAGAACTGCATTTGCAGACATACATGTGCTGTGGCCCTGAATAATGGAGACCTTGCAGTCTTGACATTGTGTAGCCAAGGGAGGGCCCTAGGCACACATTTCAGCATGCCCTGAAGGCTTCCTTAGTTTGTTTGACTGCAGTAGGACTTAGGGCAGCCCTGACTGGCTGACCCAGACTGCCCATTGTTGACCTGTGTTTCCATGCAGCACAATGTGGGGATTGACAAGGGGGAGTGTTCTCCTTTGGGGAGAGGGGGAGAAGCTGGAGGATTATGTTCTCTTCTGAGAGAAGCCATGGCCTGTACAGACATTCTCTGTCCCTGGAGAAACTCTTTTAGGAGTGATTCAACCCTCATTGTTTCCACGTCATTTTTCTCCTGGAGTGGCTGTTTTTACCCTGGGAGAAAAAGCTTGAACATCTGTACACATGTAGTTTTTCATAGGAGAGCAGCAACTCTCCCAGTAGAAACTGCATGTGTGTACAAGGACTTTGTTTTCTCCCCCCTTATCTTTCTCCATTTAAACAGGACGTAAGGTATTAGTGATCCATGAACAAAGGCACGGCCACATCACATGTTTTACCTGGTTTATGTAGCAGGTTGAAGCTCCTGCCCTCCCAGATAAAACCACTGGAGAACACTACTCCTTTAGTAGATGTTTTATTTCTGCCCTTTCTATTAAGGTATTACAGGAGTGCATAGAGGACTCCATGTACAAAACATCGGTCACAATTTGACAAGATACTTGTTTATATACCTAATTTTAAGCACATAAGTTTAAATACAAGTGATAACACACAAGTGTTAAATCGGAGCCATATTGAGAGACTAAAGAAACAGAATGCAATCTGAATAGACAATACAAACAGATGGAAGTGAGGCAAAGGCCTAGAGAGGTATAGCTATTTCCAAGGTCACAGAGCAGGTCATTGGCAGACACCTCCCTAATTCGCAGGCCAGTGCCTTGTGCATGAGACCACACTACCTTTCCTTGTTGATAATGCCCCAGGTGATGAAACAAAAGGCAAATAAATCTTTCTTTACTATAGTCGGTGATAGTATTTCCTTTGTTTTATATCCTTTTTGTCAGGCTTTTGAAGACATCACAGTGCCTTTCAGTTAGATAGTTGTAAAATACAAAAAAGAGTTGTTTTCTGAAATCCATAATAGTTCTTGTAAGATCAACATACATAAGCAGAAGAAACCAAAAAAATGTATGCAATAGGAATAAAACCAATAGCTTTCAGGACATTAAATAAAATGCTATCCTGCTGAACTGCAGCATAACAGAGCTTGTACTGAAAGACAAACAGACTGGAATGCCTCCTGTTTTGCATCATTACAAAGTGGCAGTATATACTTATACATGTCATTAATTTACACAAGCTTTTTGGCCAAAAAAAAGCGCCAAATGTTAAAAGAAGCCATCCACTCACACTGTCCATAAATTGGAAAGTAGCTGAAATGATTGCACTTGATCTGCAGCCATATCCCATTGGAAAATCTATTGGCTTACAAAGACACTTGGAGCATATCAAACCACAGTGCTCCCTCCCAAGCAGAATATTCTTCTCCACCATTGCTATGCCTCATATTTATAGTAGTTTGTCATCAAAATAAGACACGTTCTCAAACAGGCAAAGAGTTGAGTACTCATAAATTTTACCACCAGTATGTGCAAAGCAGCCAATCAACTGCAAACCTATTGCTTACTCTGAGAGATTTGAGAGGTACTATCAGAGCCTTTGGACTTTACATTAGTAGTGTTAATACCAGCAATATGAATATGGTTGCTACATTATCTATTTCTATACTACTGCTGACACTTTTATTCAAATAATGTGTCCAGTAAAAAATGTGTGTTTTTTATTGAAACTACAGGGTTCACAAAAACTAGCAATAAGAACAATAAATTAGATGACAACCTTAGTTACTATTTAAAATAATATTTTTAAGTATAGGAATATAGAAAACAATGGGTAAGGTGTTGTTTATACAGTAAAAGCTCTGTTATCCAGCATCCCCCGGGAATAGGGGATACCAGATAACAAAATATGCCAGTTAATAGAGTCGCCCAAACAGGCATCCTTACCTGTTTGAGCCACCACTTCTGCTGCATCCGGGACATCGCTGCCTCTCCCGCGGGGCCCATGCAGCCTGTTATGCCCCCAGGCCATGGGGGCTCAGCAGTGCAGGCTGCTTCACCCCAGGCTGTGGGGGCTCGGAGAAACCGGAAGTGCCATGGTGGGCACTTCCAATTTTACTTTGCCTTACAAGTTGGCATGCCAGTTAACAGAGCATGCCGGCTTGTAAGGTGCTGTTACTGGAGCATTTACTGTAATTCTAACAGAAGCAATTGTGGAATAATATAACAACATTCTAAAGAATACTGGGTGTGTCTACATGAGACCCTTTACTGCGCATTAAACTAATCTACTGCACAGTAAAGCATCAGCATCAACATATGTGCAGCAATTACTGTGCAGTAGATTAGTCTAATGATCCATTTTCTAGTACCAATGTCCCCAGCTTCTCCCCACATCCCCCCAGAGCTGAGGTCTAATGCATTCCTCTTCCCCCCCGCCTGCTCCCCCCCACCCCCCCACCATGCCCTCTGCCAACCTGGGGCTGACCCCAGTGTACCTTGCCTTTACTGCTTTCATGAAACATTCATGACAATTTTTGTTTCATGTTTTGTTCAAACTTTCAAAGTAAGTGTCAGGCAATCGATTGTTGTTGGGAGGATAACTTTTCATAACCGTTGTGGTGATCAGTGCTGGTGCATATAAATATTTCTGCTGTTAAATACATTTTTACAGCCAACATACATATTTTGTTTAACAGATTCATGTTAGGGATCATATAATTTATTTAGTAATATAGGAAGTTATGCCTTGACCTACAGCTATTAGATGGAGATTTGGCAGCAAGTAATTACATCTCTATGTGAAGACGTTTGCAATATCATATATAGACATTCAAGTCTGTAAAACTAAAGATGGAGACATTTTAAAACTTCATATAGTCACAGTTAAATTGGCTAAATATTAAGAAAATCCAAAAGCCTAGACTGAAAGTGAGTTCTAATTTACTTGCTCAAAACTGATTTCAGTGACATTTGAACTAAACGGTAACATGCATGGTGAAGAACTTCAGAATAAGTCAGCCAAATTTGAGTCAAGCACATTTGTTTTTTGGAGATCTGCTAGAATAAAATTCTAAAGATATATCTATGAAAGTGCCAATTTTAGCCATTTACTTATGTACATTGCTACTATTGGTGGCATTAAATTCCATAGAATGTCATTGATTGCACTGAGACTTCATGGAATGAAAGATATAGTATGAACTTGGCTTGTTGAGTTCAAATTTGGAGTAGTATTTGAAGCAAATTAAAGCCAAACTGTCACCTGTGAATCCAAACATGAATACCTACATTGTTCATGTGGCTGAGTGGGTATCCCAGTATCAAATTTATGTGCAAAAATAGCTTTTTATATGCACAAAGTCCTTAGTGCTAGCCTGCATGAACCAGTAAGGATTTTGGACACTCAACAATGAATTTTTGCATACAGAGAGATGGGGAAACCCCAAGGAAACAATGAAGGAGTATTGATCAGCAGAATTGCAGTCATCACAGCAGGTCAACATTTGTGTGTTGGTCTTGATCCATTTTAAATGATTCCAAGCTCCTACTATGTCCTTTTATTCATACTAAGATGTTGGTGTAAAAAAAATTCCTGATGTTTAGTATAAATTTTCTCTTAATTTCATCCTGTTCCTCATAGTTACATTCCTGTGACACTGAAATGTTCTGTCTTTAGTCATTACATGGCTCAGATATTTGTAGGCTATTATCTTGTTTCTACTTTATTTAAGAAAATGTTCTGACATGATGGAAGCACAAGAAGAATGGTAAGAGACCAATGTGGCTATACAAGGAATTTCTAGGATGACTCAAATGAAAAAGGAAGGCAAATAGGTGATGGAAAAATAGACAGGTCACCAAGGAAGCATACTAGAAAATAGCAAGAATCTGCAAGAATAAAATCAGAGGCAAAGATAAAAAATGTATTTCACTTGACAAAAATAGTTCACAACAACAAGAAGTTCTTTAAATACATTGGCCAGAAAAGAATAACTAAGGAAGCTATGGGCCTACTATTAAATAACCAGAGCAAACTCTTAACAGAGGATTCAAAGAAGGCAGATGTAGACTCATAGACCGAAAGGGACCTATAAGATCATCAAGTCCGGCCCCTGCCATAGGCAGGAGGTTAATGAGCTCAAACTAGCTCAATGAGGTGCTTATCCAGCCTCCTCTTGAACATCTCCAAGGATGGCAACCTTTGCTGGGAGTATGTTCTAGGTTCTAGTTACCCTTATGGAGAAGTTCTTCCTTATATCCAGCCTAAAACTTCCCTCTATTAGTTTGTGCCCATTGGTCCTCATCCATCCCTGTTAGTCGAGCTCATTTTTTTCCCTTGATCCCCATGTACCTGTAGAAGAACTTGTTGTTGTCCTTTATTTCAGATGTCAGCTTGATCTCCATTCCTGTCTTGGCTTTCCATATCTCTTACCTGCAGACCCTGGTTATATAAGTGAACTCTTCTCTGGTTGCTGAACCTTTTTTCCATTGCTCATATGTGTCTTTTTCCTTTTTCAGAGTTCTCTAATATACCTGTTGAGCCAAGTGGGTCTCTTGCCTCCTTTCTCGCTTTTTAATCACATGGGAATGGCCTCTTTTTGAGCAGTGAGGATTGCTCCCTTGAGGATGAACCATTGCTCCTGATCTCCCAAATTGTCCAGTCGCTGGTCTCAGAGGTCCTTTCTAACTACACTCTTGAGTTTGTCAAAGCCTGCCCTTCTGAAATCTAGGACTTCTGTTCTACTAATTGAAATCCTAGCCTTCCGGGGGATGGTGAACCTAATCAAATCATGATCATTGTCACCCAGAGTATCAGTGCTGTAGAAAGACTAATTGTTATCTCCCTAGTCCATAACACCTCTGAATGGTCAGTGCAGTTTAGATTGGTCCATTTTTGCAACAATTTTGCATTCCCAATGAAGGTCTAAGATTTGCTGCCTGACTCTTATATTGAGTATTCTAATATTGAACTCTAATATTGAATTTGGTATTTGTCATCAAATGCATGTGTAATTTGCATGCTTCCAATCCAAGCCCGGTATTGTTACAGTATTTTTGCCTATATTCTTAATCTCTCAAGGTTTCTTTATACTTTTGTTTGTTCCTAGTGGTACTTGCAGCTCCTCCCAGTTTACTATTTTCTGTGAATTCATTAACCAAACGCTTTACCTTCTTTCTCTCTCAGCACATTATTGAATATGTTAAATAAGACCAGAACTAGCCTCCTTACACAGAAAAACTTGCCAGACCATTTCCTCAGCTCAACACGCTGTTCTTTTTGTCGCTCTTTGTTTTCCCTCTGGTAGTCAGTTGTCAGTCTACAGAATAGTGTGGACTGTCTGAATAAACTCTAAAGAAAATCTCCTGAGATGCAGCTTCACAGGCTTTGGTGAAAACCAGGTGGACTCGCATGTTCTGTACATCCTTATAGACCTGGCGCTACAAACATACATGTGCTTACATGCTCGGAGTCAGTGCTTGCAGGATTTGGGTCTGGCTTTTGTCACTTTATTTTCTTAAAACAATAATTATGCTTGGCTTACAAAATATATCCTTCATAAATCAATGCTAATGATTGCTTGTTGTTCATTAATCTGTAGATGTTTAATGACTTCCTTACCACCCCTCTTAATATAAGCTATTATTTTATTTAGGACAAGATGATAGGATGATAGAGTCCCTCTTACTTCCTGCTTTGAAAATCAGTACAAAGTTTGCTTTCTTCCAAACCTCTGTTTTCCTCCAAACCTTGAGAACCTCTGGTTCTTCTCCAATTACCCATCCTTTAAAAAAACACTTAAAATGTGTATTCATTAGTGAATTCCCTTAATAACTTTTTACATTAAATAAATTTTTTTTAGTTAGTTTGAAATGTCAAATTTTTCCAAGTAATTCCTCCAAAGTTCTTGATTGGAAGCTATTTTTACAGGATCTTTCCTACTTTTAAACTTGCCCAAATGACTCCCTTTTTAAAAAAAAATAACATCTTTAAATAGTCAGCCATTTTGCACCCATAATTTAATTTACCTTCCTAATGTATTAATGGAACTATTAATGCTTTCTTTCTCTGTGGAGTTATTATAAAAGCTTTTCCTTCAGTTTTTGACCTTTCCAGCTACCTTTGACTTACCAAGTTTTCCAGCTCGCTCTCTATCTTTTCTTTTACTCTTGCCTGACACACACAGCATTTTTGTTTATTTGGTTCCTTCTATTTCCAGCTCAGGTTCAGGTTTTTTGTTTTGGATCTTAGATCTTTGAGCAGCACTTCATAAAACTCTGTTGGCTGATTCTTGTTCATCATATCTCTTTTTAATGGTGGGAGTTTGTACTTTGTTGCCTTCTACTGATGGTTGATCCTGTTTTCTACTCCCATTGACATTTTCAGCAGGATTTTTTTCCAAGGCGAGGACTTTGTAACATTTCCTTCAAGAAGAATGAGGAGTTGCAACCCTCACATCTTTGGGAATCACAGAGCTCTATAGATTAAATGGTGTATGACTATATCCCCTGAAATGGTGACCCCCACCTCTATGGCCCCAGGTCCCTTTCCCTTCAAAGGTAAAAACCTTTCTTTTCATTCTATAACTGTGCACCTTTGCTTCTTCCAGGGTCAGACTGTGAACCCCTTCTTCACACAATCAGCCAGTAGAAACTCACAGGATTAATTTTGTTGACTCACATTGGGATTGCAACTCAGACCACAGGAAGTATAAGCAGCATTAATGTCCACAAGACTAGTCTAGTGATGTCATGAAGAGAGCTCCTTCATGCAAGATGCTGAGTACCTTTAGCTCCACCTGGTTTTACTAAGAAGACAAAAATCCCAAATTGGGAGAAAGTGAGTTGCTCCCCTGTTCCATCAGCATTCCATGCCATTAAGGTCTGTACCATACGTAATCCCCATTTAAACTCTCCTACCAGCCCAAGAAATGTCAGTTCCTTTGTTATTTCTATATTTTTAAAGTGGAACCTTAGAAAGGAAATGCA
Organism: Alligator mississippiensis; assembly: GCF_030867095.1. NCBI lineage: Eukaryota > Metazoa > Chordata > Crocodylia > Alligatoridae > Alligator > Alligator mississippiensis. The sequence goes on along the minus strand of NC_081828.1, from coordinate 160,544,522 downwards.
ACAATACAGCAGTGAAATTTTACCTTGAATTGACAGAAGACATGGGTTAGATTCCCAGCTTGGTGTAAATCAACTGAGCTCCATTCACTTCAGTGAAGGTAACCTAGTTTAGCCCATCTGAGGATGTAGACTATGATATTTATAAGAGACTGAAACTCTGACTTACTTACCCCATAATCCTCCAACAATTAGCCCCCTATAGCATGTATAGTCTATACCTTGTATAGTCTGTACCTTGTATAGTATGTAACCCCCAGACAGCAAAGGAAGGGATGTATTACAACAAAATTTTCAACCAGGGACCTGATACTTCGGAACAGAAATGAGAACATTCGCATTATGTTAACACAATCTATTGTGTATGCATCTTTTTTTTGCAAATAAAATATATTTCCATTAAGAGGGAATAAAGAAATCCAGTTGCTTGAATAGCCCAGTGATATTTTAAATATTTCAGTTTTATTCCATATTCAGAATGTAGACATTTATATTTTAAAATCAATATAAGTTGGGAGATATATGTTAAACCCTTTGTTTAAAGTACATTTAGAATTAAACAGGCCACATTCAGAGTGAATTATGTGAATAGATTTTGGTAAGAGAAAGGAGTCTGTTCATTTTAATATACCTTCAGAAATATTTTACTTCTTGATGATGACAGCAGCTCTTACTGACAACTATTAATACATTATAAACACCCCATCAGAGTTATATAAAAACATGTCAGTTTTAAAGAGAACATCTTTGACAGCAAATTTTCTGATTGTGAAACAGCTGTGCCTCCAGTACAATGCATTAAGTAGTTTATTCCTTTTAGATAGTTAAATTGTGCATGAAATGTTGCTGGCGCAAGGGCTCCAAATCTGGCCTGATTAGCGAACATCTGTTACATTGGAAAAATTCATGTCTACCCTAATTAGCTGTCAGGCTGATGTACATCAGCCCTGATGGTGAGGGATCCTGTGCTGTTTAAGTCAAACAGGTTTCTCTCCTATCCTATCACCTGCCCTTTCAAATCTCTTCCTCTGGTGTGTTGCTGTAATTAGAGACTGTTGGAAATACAATAGAGCAGGTTATGGTCAGTTATAGTCCCATCTGTGCAATTTTTTTATTCCCACAAAACTTAGGAACTGAGATAAAGTTGTCCAGGCAGTCACGCTAAAACGGATATATATTTGCTAGTCCTAATCCACTCTCCTAGTCTGAAGAATTTTCATACTCCTAAAGCCACTGCTTTGCAGTGATTGAAAGAAAATTTATAGCTAGATGACCATTGTATCTTTAAAAAAAAAAAAGAAAAAGAAGGAAGGGTGTTTCTGAGTTGAGAATGAAACATAGCAGTAAACTGAGGAAATATCAAGGAAGAGTGTTTCCTGCTAGAGACAACAATGTTGTTACTGGTTGGAAAAATGATTTGTGACCTCTTTAGTGGCACAAACAAGTATATGATGTCTGCATTTAATATTTTCTGTTTCAAAAAAGTTTTGCTGTTGGTAGGAATTTCTTATGTTTCCAACTATGGGTATAATTTTTTTTCTAATAATTTTACACTCTGTTACTTGGTAAACAAAGCCTAACCATAATAATTGCAAATGCAGAATCATTGATCATTAAAGACAAATCTGTAATAATATTAGATTCCATTTTTCAGTATCTTCTATCTTGTAGCATGGACAGACAGACACACACTACTGAGTGAGAGAGGGTGGGACAGCAGACAGTTTACAGCATGGTCTGATGAACTGTTCTGAGTGTCTGCTCCTGTTCTTTACTAAGTGAAGCTAAGCCATGATAACTTAACTGTTTTATTCAAGGGTAAACTGCTCTGATTTAACTTCATTTTAGGATGTTCCTCTTGGAGATGGACAGGATTGGACACAGGAAACAGTTACATGAAGCAGCTGATGTGTGTTAAGTCTTCCCCAGCTCCTTTTATCTCATTATAACTAGTTTGTCTCTCGATACCCTTTAGGCATATTAAAGAAGCACCAACTAGATAGAGTGAATGGATTGACACCAACTGAAAATCTGGTCCTGTTTAATTCAGGTCACTTTGTAAATTGATTGTCAGCCTTGTTCTCAGGTGTTTACAACATAACTGCAAAAATTGTCACCCAGTTAAGAAGCTGATCCTTACTAGGTTAAGTTCAACCATGAGTATTGGTTGGATTACACCAGAGATACATGTAGCTCAGTTTGTTACCTAAACTAAGACTTATATATAGATCTGATTGTAATTTTGTGTCCCCATAGTTGAATGCAGACTCATATAACTCATATAGAACAAAATTATAAACTCAAGTAATTTAGGGTCAAAGCATATTATATAGCATTTATTCCTACACAGATTAGGGGAAACAAAATGAAAACTTGTACCAATTCCAACTGGTAATTCCTTAGGAAGACGGGGATGGTTCCTTCCCCAATACCTCCCACCCCTCTCCCTTCTGCAGAAGAACAAACAGGTTAATTGACTCTAGGAAGCGGAAAGTTCCTGCACACCACCAAAGGCCATCAGGGCCTTCACCTTGTTTTCTTGAGTTCAGTGGCTGCTACCTATGTTGTGCTCCTCTACTAGCCCTGGTGCTCTACCTCAGGATTAATTGCACGCCCCAGAGGGGAAGAGCAGATATTATTTTGTTGATTTGATTTGTTGAGATTAAGATTGGAAAGTGGGAGGAGATAAAGTAGGGTCTCCCCTCTTTCTAACTCCTTTTAATTTTGTCTACAGTTTATGCATAAGTATAATCCCTAAAGCACATTCCCACTGTGGGAAAAGGGCATTTTGCAACACCAGGCATAAGCAAAGCATGTCCAAGAACCATCATTATCCACTTCCATGCCTACCTCTTACTGATTTAGACTTGAAAAATAGTTATACACAGATTTAAGGCTGAAGTTTTGTCTTGTTGACTTTGCTACCCAGGCTCTAATACCTGGCAGAGTAAAATTTTTCATATAAACTGTCACCAACAAGCCTTGAGGCTTGCTTTTGTCATTTTTAAACCAAGTCTTTAATATTTGTTTCACATGGAATGCTTGGGTGACATATCATACTCCTGAGCTTATTGAACGTTAACCTTCACGTTAAATGTTTTTTTGCAGTGATTATGACATTAAACTTCAAAATATAACCAAGATACGATTAGAGCTGGTTGTAATTTTCAATGAAAGAAGGGGCAATTTCTTGGCCAAATTTTTAGTAAAAACAGATCTCATTTTCCAACCAGTCCTGGATGCTTTATATTTGTTTGTTATGCTCAGCTGGTAGCAGTGCTAACTTGCTAAAGCATTAATTGATATTTTAAAGCATCTTCTTATATTAAAACAGAATGGTAAACTAATATTTATACTAGGCCTTATTCTAGCAGCTAACTTTACTAAAAATAATTGTTTTCAGATATACCAATCAATGGCTAAGGGGGAAAATGTAACTAAAGGTCAACTTATTTCTAGACATTAAGTATGGTTTGAAATTCTTAGCCCAATGTATTTGCTGAAAATAACTAATTTATTCCAGTGCTTTTCTTTTTAGTTATAAGGATTTGAAAATGAGGTCAGCTGAGTATCTGTGGACCCCATGGAACTCCATGGATAGATGCTTATGTAGTGGGAAGAGTAGCAAGCAAAGTGATAAGGTAATGGTTGGCAAATGTTATGTTACTTTCACCCTTTTGTTGAGGTGAGAAGAAAGAGAGGGATGGATTAATGTACAGCAAAAAAATGAAGAAGGAAAGGACTGGGGAAAACAAGAAAAGAGTGGATTCTGAAAAGCAAAGCTAGTGATGGAGAAGCTGAGATTTTGTTTCTGAAGTAACAGAAGATCTGAATTTAAAAAACAATTTAGCTCTTTTATGGAAAGTCTGTACATGGACATATAAGAATGGAAGGACTTGATGGAGGTCAGGGCCAGGAGAGTTCAGACATAGAGCCTTGTGCACAGTAGCAGAGACCTGCCTGGCGATCAAGTATGAAGTCATTCTACAGTTATTTACTGTTGGCCAAATCTCACCTCATTGGTGGTTCCTTTTGAAGCCAATGGGATGATGCATGATTTAACCCAATATTTACTTTCTTTGTTTAACTTTGATGCAAGTCAATATCTAGCATTTGTATGAGTGGGCACTAAAAATGTATCAGCACATCATTGGGAAGCTGTGTGTATCGTGATACTACATTGTTACATTTTCATTTTTAGTACTTTGATTCTAATTTGCCAAGTGCCCAGTGGCACTCAGTTGTGTATTTTGCCAATCTTCCCTTTGATAATTCAACTGGACGTTGGGCTTGAATCATTTCCACTGGGTGGCTCATATCATTGAGGATTGGCTATGGAATGGTTCCATAATCATCAGTTATCAAGTGTTGCTAGAGATCATTTGTGTCAAGGTCTCTACAACTATCCATTTAATTGATTTATAATCTTCAGAGTAGCTATAGACCTGCTATCACTCAATACGCAACACGGGAAAGATTCTGTCAGGTGACTTGAGATGATTCACATAAGCCCAGTTGCGCATATGGTGTAAACATAGATGTTTCGTGCAGTGATTTACACTTGTCATCTACAGCCCTGGAAATATATATATTAAGCAGTGTAACAAATATTACAGCTTTTCAGATCTGTTCCTATGATTCTAGTTATTGCATGGTGTAAGGCTGTTGGCATTTTTAACTTTAAAACATATTCTTTAAACAGAAAGTTCTTGGGAAGACTCCAATTGATTTCAATCAGGTTTGGATCAGGCCTTAAATGCTGGCACTTTAACATATATAAAAGGTTCAGAATCAAACCTCTTACATGGTGGGCACCTTACTTCCAACACATGACATCAGCCAAAAAGGTGTTACCCTTCTCAGTGATGTCAGTGAGAAGGCATTAAGAGTTTATTCTCTACTGCAGTTCACTGAAAAATAAATCATTAAGTGCACACTATGCCAATTCTATCTCACAGCCCGACAAATTTATATCTGTCCCAAACATGGGAGCCATTACATGAGATATCAATTACTTCAAAGGCATCTTTCATATTTGTTGGCTTTACATTAATATAGATGTGTGAAGGCATCCTATATTCCCAGCCAATACCTGAGGGAGTACCTAGAGTTACCTTTCTGGATCCCCTCCCCAGACTGTAAACCAGGCCCAGTCACAAACACTTCACCTCATGCAACATAACAGGCTTTGATATAAATCTCAGACATGATTTACATTAAAAAGTAAACGATCAATACTTGAGTTTTATCAGCTTGGCTTCAATTCCCTTCAATACAAAGTTTTTAGAATGGAAAAAATAAGTAAAAGAAGATCTTGGAGGGAGAAAACAGGTTTGTAGGAAGAAAAGTTAAAAAAAAAATTAAATACAAGTTTTGTGTTGACATAATCCAGGTTAAATCTAAAAAAGAGAAATACTTACTTTTGTAAAATGAGAGGCTATTTTATCACTCAGAGAATGTCACATCAATTGTAAAGCCATCAGCCTCAAGGCTTGTTGGTGATTGCTTCATATTTACTGTTAGTCCAGCAATGGAGATGGTACTTTTACAGTCTTTGGACAGACTAGTGAGTGTGACATTTAAAGTGTTGATTTTTGCAGCACTTATGTTAATTGTTGTAATTTTCCTGATGAACCACCATTCTGGTTCCCTGATGCAGCCAAGATAGTTTTACATTTTCTATGCAGGCCTCTTTGCCATTTGGTCTGTGTAGTGTCAGCTTCGAGTGCTACTGAAAGCAGACAAAATTGCAAGCAAATTGCATCAGATTGCCAACATTGTGAAAAGGTAAATTGCTTGCAAATCTATTTAAACCACTGCCCTATTTTCATCAGCTTCAGTACTTGGTATTCATGATTGCTTAATTGGCGACCTTTCCTATTGTGTAGTGCTTTATGGTGTAATGGAAAGCGATCTTTACCAAACCAATTACCCTTTTTTTCTCAGCACTACATTATTGCTGTGATTGCAACTGCCAGTCCTTTGTAAATGAACTTTCTGATTTCAATGATGTTTTTAAAATGTAAGATAGAAAAAAGTGGCATTCATATTGTGTGATGTTCTATTTTGAAGCCTCTTTGTAGTCACCATTGTCTGGGAAAATGGACTGAAGGGTTACACAGTACCTACAAATATCCATGTAACTATTATTAATATTATTATAATGTCTCCCTTTGTACTGCAGCTCAATTAGGAAAGGATAGGAGAAATATTTTGTCACCCTGTCAAGTGCACAGGAAGTGCTTTTGATGCTGCTTTTTTGACACATACATTATCTTCACTAATAATACAAGATTCCTTTTTAAGGCATGGAAATAAATATACAAATCTCTTTAGTTGCTATAAAAATTCAAATTATTATACATTTAAAATATATATTTTTGGAGAGCATTAGCATTTGCAGACATTTAGGCATAAAATATTTTGAAATATTACAGGCAATATAAATAAAGGTAATATAAGTGTTTCAAAGAAATTTGGAACAGGGATGCCAAGTATTTTTCTCATACATATAGATATACTGAAAGAAAAGCATAATTCATATACCATGTATTCTTACTGCAGTTTGAGCAATAATAGCCTGCAAACATTTGAACATACTTGTTTCTGTTTTTTTTAAAAGAAAAAAAGTCTATGCAAATTACCATTCTTGCTTATCTTTATAATGCATGATATGAAATAATACAGAACTCTAGAGAGTTTAGTTTGTGTTATTTATTTATGTGGCTTATGAAATTATATCGTTACTCATAAGTGGCAGTGCAGAAAAGGCTCTACAAGTAATTTAGTCATTTCCTAATATGGTGCTGTATAAGTGCAAATGGATGCATCATTCTACCCCCTACAGTTAAGAATTCTATTGTAACCAAGAAAGATTGAAAAGATTTCTTTTGCTCTGTGTTCCTCTCCTTTTTAATTAGTAAAAGAAAAGGATGTATGACCAGGTTTTCTGATGATTTGAGAACTTTTGATGCCATATAATGATTTATTTACAGTACTGCTCATAAGCAAAGAAATGTGCTTATTAAACTGCATTTTTAAAGGTCTGGCAAAAACAGATTTTACTGAAATTGGGGAACTTTAATACAACATCCTTTTTATTTCAAAATAGTGACAAAAATCATATTTTTACAATTTAAAAAATGGTAAAATTTACCACATCCATCTTTATTCAAATATTTGCATATATGGAAATTAGTAAAAGAGCCATTTAAACATCTGAGTTGGTCTCAGTCCCATTCCCAGACATCACAAAAAAACACTAATTATTATTATTTGTATTCCAGCACTGTCCACAACATGTAAGTCACTGTCCAGACCCAGAGGAAGATGTGGGGCCTGCCCTGAGGAACTTGCTGTGTCAGACCATAACGCATGAAGAGTGCGGGGAATAGGATACCATCAAAATATATGATTTTAGAGTGCAAGCAAGTGCAGTTGATCAACATTTTTGCAGGTTGATGACTTTTTGTCAAAAAGTTTATTTTAGATGGACAAACAATCAGTTTGTTTGTTTTCCCAATAATTTTTCACTGAGGTATTAAGAGCTGAAGTAGAGAAGGGTAGGCAGTAAGGCCATCTGGCTGAAGGAAAGAATCTTGAACTTCATGCACTGTAGAAAGGGATAGCGGACAGAGTAGAGCTTTGAAGAAGAAGTGGCATTGCTTAAATGACTGATATGGGGAGCAATATAGATACAGTAGGGATATAAACAAAGCGGTGGTAGTTGCCAAGACTGGAGATTATGGACAAGAGTTTTACCTGTGTGCTAGAAAAACTATATGCAGGTTTTTACAAATATGATATACAAATATCATGGAATGTGGCCCAGATAACTTCAAGGTTATGGGTCTGGATGAGAAGAAGAATCATGGTAGTGTTAACAATGACAGAAATGTGGGAAGAACTTGTGCGGAATGGCTGTGTTAAATTCCAATTTATAGTGAGATGACGAGGGGGAGAAGTGAGATTGAATGGAAAATACTGGAGTAGGAGGGCAAAAATAATTTTGCAAAGGGACAGTTTGAAGATGGTAATTGAAGCCACCTTAATGATGGAGATCTTTTAAAGGAAAGAAAAGAAAGGGGACTAGAAAGCCAGGTGAAAATGCCAGAGAGATATTGAAGAAGCAGGGGAGACCAGGAGAGGATGAAGCAGTGGAAGTCAAGCTTGAACAAGATTTTGAGGACTCTCTCATCAATCATGTTGGATGTTACACAAAGATGTGGGAAATGAGTACAGGATAGAAGCCTGATATTTAACTTGGGGACTCAAATGGCAATGGACTGACATACTTGCTGCAATCTCTGCCAGGAGTAGTCATTTACTGCTCGAGGCATTCTTTCCAGGTCCACATTAATTTGAATGCATGAGTGCTAGGAAGTTTGAACTGTTGTTCCATCTGTTTCTAAGTAAATAGAATATTTTTATACCTAAAACTTTCAGTCCAGCTCTTTGTACAGTTGCCTCATTAATTTAATGTTGAACTTCAAAATGTGCACACGGTGGCTACCACTCAGTAGGACTTGGATGTGGATTAGTCAAGGATGTGGATTAGTCAAGGATCCTCTTACATGAAAAGACCAAAAATAGCACACTTTTTTCCCCTTATTTTTATATGTTTCTATAGTCAATATCTGTGTTTTTAATACAATGCACTTCAGGAAAGAAGATAGAGGTTCTGTTTTTAAGAATGTGTATAGAGAGGTGGGTATGTTTGCATGATAGAAGATCCATGTAACTGTTCCATAGGCTGTGTGGCTTCTCTGCAGGTCCACAAGGAAAAGCAGAGAATCTGGGATATATTTTAAACATATGCTCAAAATTAAACATACAGTAAATATAGGGTAAGTCTTGTCTGCTGTGCTCTGAGTAATTAGTTCTCTGGTGAATAACATTCTTTAGGCCTAGCTGTTGAGTTGCCAATGTTGATTTCTCTTCAGATACTGGGAATTGAATAGCATTAAGTCAGATAGCCAATGCAGGTAAATATTGGGTTGTCAACAACTAAAACGCTTTCTCTAATATGAATGTTATTGAATTCATTCATTGGGGAACTCCTAGGTACCTCCATCATCTGAATTATCCCCCTTTTACCAACATGTTTGCAAATGAAAGATATAGATTATGTGTTCTACTCTCCTTCTAAGCCTCTCTTGAACTTAAAAGACAATCCCCTGTACATCTCCCAGTATATTTGGTATTTTATTTAGATTATAAATCTTTACTGTCACTTTCACTGGGTAATTGTTGTTGTCATCAGTCAACTTGCAGATTGTATTATTAAAAATTACAGAAATGAGAATAAGGTTATAGGCAAACGTGCACTTGAAGCAGCTTCAAAACAGGAAGGAGAGCTGCTGATCACAGTGTAGCTGTTACACTGTGTAACTGTAACTTATGAATGAATAATATTGTACAATACAATGGTAGCAGGACTACTCCAGCTTTAACTCTACTTCATCTAGAGTCAAAGCTGGTGTAATTTAGCTTACTTGTATTGCTGTAGAAAAATGCACATGTAATACTTAAAACAAGAGCTGTAATAACTCCCCCTCCCTTTTGAATCTGCTAAAAGTGTACATTTGTTCATAACCTAAGTAACCAGGATTTGAATTTTTTACAGCTTAAACTGCAAATTTAAATACAGGAATTTTGCTATTGTTTTGAGTAGGGTAGGAACTTAGTAGTTTAGTAGTTTCACAGAGAAAAATATACCATAATCATTTGTGGTTATTGGGCATTGATAAGATTGAAGACCTTGAATTTGTTTTTTGGTGTTTCATATGATTCCTTGGACATCTGAGGAAGCAGATGCGTGTACTTTCATTAACTCTATGTGGCTCTGTTGTAAAGATGATTTTGAACTGAACCGCGCAGATTTGGCTTACTGTGGTTGGAAGTGAACTTGTTCTTGTAGCTTACTTCCTAGGAGAAGAGAAATCTCTTGATCCATACAAGTTTGTTTGAAAGTTTGACCAATATAGAGGAAGGAAATCTTCATCAAACAGCAGTTGCCCTTAACATTTTTGGTTACATTTGTAACTGGATAATGTTACCAAAGTATTTACCATTCTTATCCTTTACCTACATTTACAACAAAGATAGAAAATACAATGAATGCTGTGTCATTATTTATGTAATTATATCAATCCTTCTTTGCAGACAGAAGCCTTTGGAATTTTCATTTCCACAAGCAAAAATGGGACATTTATGGATGTGACCAGTGTTTAAGTTCTGAGTGTTCTGTCCTTAGTAAGATAAAATTTCCATTAATTTTTAAAAAGTAAGGCTGAAAAGTGAGGAAATCCTTTCATATAAAGTACAGAAGAGATTATAAGCAAAAATATGTGGCTACTTATGTGAGTAAAGATAGATGGGGGCAGGACCAGGACACTGCTTTATGTATATCTTTAAGTCTGTGAAGTTTTTTGAGATTCCTTGGAATGAAAAATGATCTGTAAAAGTAAGATATTCTTTGTACTAACGTACAATTCAGACAGAAATATGTAATCTCTTATGAACTTTATTAGTATGACACGACAGCAAATTCTATCACAAAATTTCCACATGTTCCTTTAAATGAAAAGAGGGTGTTTCTTTATGACAATATTTGGTTTTATTCCCTCACATTTATGCCCTAGACTAAATTATAGTATTTTGTTTGCAATTTTTTTGTCATATCATGTTAGCCTAATATACCACTAATACCATTTAAATACAGAAATGTTAGTACTCCTACTCATCTGATGTTACAGTACCTTATCACATTAGCCTGCTATGACTTTTTCTTATGGTATCACTTACTGCTATATAATTACATTCCTACCTTATTTTCAGTCTGATAGGCACCACAATTGTTCACACTTCTGTGTTTGAGACCCTACAGAAACTCCATGTTAAAAAGCTTATGGTAGACGCATAGAGTTGATTTGTTTAGTAAACTGCAATAATGTACTTTCAGATAATTACAGATCTTGTGCCTGCTACGGTAGAACAATTAGATCTTAAAAGTGTACAATTTATGGTTGTAATTTTTTTATTTTAATAATAATCTAATACCACATCCAAACCATGTTCCCATTAACATTTAGGATTGCAGGATAACTGGATTTGTTTCCAGTGTAATAAGTAAAACAAAAAATTGATCTCTTGAAGCTATTAAAGAAGTTTCTTTGTATTTCTTCAGTTCATTTTCCCTATTGAGTTAGGTTTCATTTTCCCATTCAAATACACCTAATAATTTATGAGGAAGAAAGGCAAAGGCAGAGCTAAAATCCCAATCCTGCAATCAGTTTGTGTAAGCAGACCCTTGTTCCCAAATGGATCCATGTTGGCTGGACTCATCTCAATGACAAGCCCTCCCATGGAAGGGAACTCAGGGGACACAAACAAGGGGACTTTTATTCCAGGCCAGCTAAATGCCCATGATATTATATTAAAAATATATTAAACTAATTGTTTTTGTTCCATTGTTTTCGTACCTTCTGGCAAAATTTCATGCAGTGCCTCAGAAAGGCATAGACAAAACATTAAAGAACTTGCAAGAGCAAATGTCTAGATAAGCTGTTTAGTCCACAGAATTCCCACCGTTATTTATTCCCTTTTTCTCCAGGTCTATAGCTGTTTCTTGGATCTAGAATCTGAGACTGTCCACAGCATGTCATAATCTAATAATTTAATCCTAACCAGTCATTGGGAAATCACAAAGACTGAATTATCTGAATGTAATATTTTATGTGCCAAGTTATAATAACTGTGCGCTAGTAATAGGTTAAGGGCTTGTTTGAGGGACTACAATGTCATCTTCACCATCCAGGATGATCATGATACTAGCTTACTACTTTATCCTGATGACCGTCGTGTGGTATCCATTTTAGTGTATTATTATTTATTTATTCACTGAACAGCCCAGGGTGTGTGAAATATCATGCAGAATAGGAGGAGGTGAGGTGAATGGATATAAGACAGATATAGTATAATGTAACATAAATAGTCCAGAAGTGGCCTCTATTACAGAAACTCTCTGACCATGCCTTTCTTGAGTCTATCCCTTTAAGTTTTACAGGGACTTGCAGCTGTAGCTATTTTGAAGTTAGTTGTTATTTCATGCTGCTATGTCTCTTTCAGAGGGTATATATTGTCAGCCTCCTCTTGCGTTTCCCCTGGCTTTGCTTTCCTTATCCTATACTTAACAGTTCAAATTCAAGATAATGAATTGTCTTAATCAGGGGTGCGCAAAATATGGCCCACGGGCCACATCCAGCCTGTCAAGCTCTTTCATCCAGCCTGCGGCACCCACCAACAAATTGTGCCCCACCCAGTCCTTCTGCCAACGAGGGTGGGAGCGAGGTGCCCATGTGTACACCCTCCTGTAAACACCCTATTGTAAATACCCTATTGTGCCTCGCTCTCACCCTCGTGAGCAGAAGGGCCAGGCCTGGCCAGCATGCAGCTTCCAGACAGGGATGCTGGTGCCACTGCTGCAGCCCCTGGGGACCTTCTCTGCTTCCCTGGTCTCCTGCTGTCTCCAGGCAGCAGGTAGGGAAGCCGCGGAGACAGGGCTGCAGCTGGGCAGGAGCATAGAGGGTTGGGGCTGGCAGTGGCATGGAGCCCAAACCCAGGGGGCAGCAGCACCATGTGGGTGTGAACCCCGGCAGGTGATGGCAGCAGCAGCAGTGGCAGGCAGGGGTGCTCTGGGCGCTCAAAGCATAGGTGCCAGGCGGGGTGCAGCTCTAGCCAGTGCTGCACATCACAGTGAGGGGTGCAGCCTCCACCAGGCAGTCTGTACTGGTGGCACTTCCTGCTGCTCACATGCAGCCCCCACATGCACCAGACAGGGGAGGGAAGCTCTGCATGTTGGAGCCGGCTGCCTTTCCCGCCAGGGCTCCGTTGCAGGGGAGGGAAGCCCCCAGGCCCTTTCCCTTGAGGGGCAGGGAAAGCAGCCAGCTCCAGTGCCTGGGGCTTCCCTCCCCTGCCCAGTGCATGCAGAGGCTGCCTGTGAGTGGCAGAGAGCACCGCCGATACAGACTGCCTGGTGGAGTCTGTGCCCCTTGCTGCAATGTGCAGCACTGGCTGGAGCCACATCCCACGAGGCACCTGCACCTGGAGCACCCTGGAGCACCCCCACCTGCTGCTGCTGTGCTATGGGGTGAGTGCGGGTGTCCCCACACCCTACCCCCACAAGCCTCCGCATATACACAACCCCCCAACATACCCTATGCCCCCCCACATACAACCAAATCCCCTCACAGCTTCCCCACACATGGCCCCACACTCTACCATAAACATATACACCATACCCCTGTGACACCCCACCATACACACACACACACACCCCACCATGTACACACACATACAGTATATAAGACTAAGAATTTATTTTTGAGTTATTATGCAATCCCCTTTATATACAGTACGCAAACACAAATCTTGACAAAAATATTGGTTTAATAAAATTAAAATATGTTATAGTAGGTGTTTGACTTTTAATGTATGATTTGGTTTTTTTCTAAGATGGCAACCTCCCCCCCCGCCCCCCCCAGAGTCTTTCTGGGGGGCAAGGGGAGAGGTTAGGGGTGGGACTTCCAGTCCCATGATGGTGACAAGGGGCAGGGCAACTGTCAAAGGGCAGGGCTACCCATGTGGTCTTCAAAAACTTGCCAAAATTCATTAAGTGGTCCTCATCCTGAAATAATTGCTCGCCCCTGGTTTTAGTAGTGTGAAAAATATTGGTAGGGATTATGTTTTGTTTTGGGTACTTTGTCTGTTTGTTGGGGGGTTTTTTGTGGGGGGAGGGCGGGGTTGGATTTTTTAGTTACTTACATATTAATCATTGTAGTTATTTCCTCCCCTTTAATATTTAACTACTGCCTGTTTTCAAATTCGTAGGTAATTTTTTTCTTCCTCCTGCATTTGATATTAAACTTGGCCTTTTTCGGTTATTTTATTGGTAATTTTTTCTTTTTTTTTCTTTGAGATGATTTTTCCATTCTCATCAATCTATTTGTTTGAGGTTGAGATGCATGGAGGATGCTCCTGATATCTCAAACTTGGTATCAGTTGGAATAGAACAGTGAGATGTTCAAAGATGGGGAATTGGTTTTAAGTCAAATATTGAAATGATAAGTTCCATGTTAAGTAGGAAGTCAAAACACATGGCTGCATCCACAGCCAGCCTTATGTGTGGGTGACTGCCCAGGGCGCCATGGCCAGGGGGGCACCACACACACATGCACACACACATGTGAGCAGCCTTTGCTCACAGCAGTGCTCTCCCCACACCCTACCCTGCCCCGCCCTGGCTGATCCCCACTCAGGAGGAGCCAGGCTGGGCATGTGCAGGCAAGGTGGCACCTGCTCCAGTCTACCCCTTTGCTCCTGCACAGCAGCAGCAGTGCCTGCCTACCAGCCAGCCTGGTACACAATGCCACTTGCTTCCCTGCTGGACTATGCCCTGTGCTCCTGCCCCTGCCTCTGCCTGCAGCAGTGCCACTGACTTGAGAGGTCACCAAAATACAAGTTTGCCAAAGGAAACATTTTCCTGGCCCTGGTTATATTGTATGGTCACATACAAAATACATGGTAAAAAAGGGCTTTAAAAACGTACTCTAAACTTACCTTTGACCTTAAAAACCTGATTCTGTCTGTGTCTTAGAATTTAAGGCCTATGTAAAAATGCTGATATTGTGATTTAGCTGTTGAGCAGGTGTACACAGCATCCTATCTGAATGTATTTTTATCTTCCTATTCATTTTCTAAACCACTATGTCTTTTGGGGATCCTGCAGAAGTAACACAGACTTCTACTAATGAACGCAAGGTAGTCTAACTAGGATTGGTGTTAATGTACATGAAATGTAGTAGTAGTTTTTGGAATGATCTTCTGTAATTTGGTGTCAAATTTGGGGAGGCTATCATTTACTTACGATCAAACCCCTTTGGTACCATATTTACTCAAATATAAGCAAACCCCACAAATTAGATTCTACATGTGGAACATTATAACAAATTTATAAATTCTCCATATATAGAATCTAATTATTAGAGTTCTGTCTTAATTTTTTCCCCTCCCACTCCTACAACAGCAGATATAAAGCTGGAGGTCAGGTAGTTTATCCTCCTCTCCACTGACTTGTTTCCCCTGCAGCCCCTCCCTTTTTGCTGTCAGAAACTGCTGTCCCTGAGCACATGGAAGTGAGGTGCAAATTTGAAACACAGACTTTGAAATAAACATACCTTCAATAATTCACTGTCAGTGTGTCCGCGCCGGGTACCCACTAACCCCGAGATTCTCTCCTGCCATGACTTTTGATCTTAAACAAAATGGGGAGGAAGGATATGTTAACTGCGCAGGTACCCGCGGGAAGGACCACGCTGGATCAATGTATGGTAACGGTGCTTTATTATTCTCAGTCTTTGTACTACTCTTTTCAGGAACACCCAGAAGAGGAGGCAGCCTGTCGGACCCTCCATGGAGACCCCTGTGTATTCAGGCCGATCCCTGCCAATTTACTTGGTCGGTAAGTACTGTGCAACATCCCAGTTATCCACCACTAATTGCCCCATTAGTGGCTGATTACTGTTTGCACCGGGATTCTCTTGCCACGTCTCATGCCGGCGTGGGGATTGCGGCTCTTTCCCAGTCTTTTGCCCCCAACCCTCTCATCTTCAGGTGAGTGTGCCAAGGTCCCATCTCTTCAGGGCTGGGTCGGGCATCCCCCACTCCCTTTCTCCTCCCGGGTAACCCCACTGCATCTTGGCATGGAGCCATGGCTTTTCTCTGTGCCGCTGCTCCATTCCCTGAGACACACCGTGGATGCTGAGGGTTTTGGGTACATAGTGGGAAGGGGGTGATTGGTCCCGGAATCTCGTCGCTGTTTGTGAGAGTGAGCCCTTGCCTCTGGGTCCTTCTCGGGTTCCCTCGCCATGGAGCTCCTCACCAGCGTCTCTCAATCTGTTGGTGTCCGAAGGCAACTTCTTGCTGGTCTTCTCCCTTTCTTATCCTTCCTTCCTGAGCCTTATTGGGTCCAGAAGGCGTGGCGCACCTCTTCCCCGCGGGGTGCTAATTATCTTCAGCTGTCAACCCCTCCTAGGAACAGAGTTGCAGCTGGGACTCTGTTATACACCTCCCCCTCCAGTTTCTTGGTCCTCTCCCCCTGCGGGAGGGGGGGGGGGTTGTGTGTGTGTGTCCCCAGAACAGGGGAAGTGTTAACAAGGGTGGGTCCTCAAAGAAAAACAACCCAAGAAAAAGGAAATTGACTCCACATGAAAGAGGAGGCAAGAATTTCTCCTTAATGATTCTTGCCTATGTTAGAAGGTCCTAACTTGATACTTGACCTTCTGGGGTCTTGCTTGGTGGGTGTCGGGACTTTGGTAGGACCATCTTCCAAACGGGATAAGAAATCTACATTTCTGCTTCTCTGTCCTTCTCGATGCTCCACTGAAAAACAAAAAGGTTGTAAGGCCAGGGACCATCTCATAAGCCTAGCGTTGTTCAATTTTGCTGTCCTTAACCACCGCAGGGGCACGTGGTCCGTGATAAGCACGAACTTCCTGCCTAATAGATTATATTGGAGTAGTTCTACGCCCCACCGTACTGCTAGGCATTCCCTTTCTATGGTAGAATATCAGGTCTCCGGGGGTTTGAGCTTCTTGCTAATGAAGGTCACTGGCCTTTTGGCTCCCTGTTCTTTCTGGAATAATATCGCACCTAGCGCTATCGCCGAGGCATCTGTTTGTAGGAAGAAGGTTTTCCGAAAGTCTGGAGTGTATAGAACTGGGTGTTGGCCTAAGGCCTCTTTCAGTTGGTCAAAGGCCTTTAGGGCCTCTGGGTTCCAGGAAATCAGGCTGCGGCACCCCTTCATCAACTCCGTTAGCGGGGCTGCTTTCTCTGAGAAGTTAGAGATGAACCGATGGTAATAGTTGGTGAACCCTAGGAAGGATCAGAGTTCTTTCAATGTTTGTGGCAGAGGTTGCTGTTTTATGGCCACCACTTTATCACTTATGGGCTTGATGATCCCTTGGCCTACTATGAATCCCAAGCATTGGGTTTCCCTCTTCCCCAGTGCACATTTTCTTGGGTTTGCCATGAGCCCCGCTTGTCGGAGGCTCCCCAGTACCTGCCGCGGATGTTCACAATGGGTTTCCCAACTGGGGGAGAAGATGATAATGTCATCTATGTAGGCCGCTGCGTAGCCTTGATGTGAAGCAAGTAGGTGCTCCATTAACTGTTGGAAGAAAGTGGCCGCCCCGTGTAGCCCAAATGGCATTCTCTTGAATTGGAAGAGCCCCCATGGGGTCCCAAAAGCTGTTTTTTCCTTGTCTTCTTCTGCCATCAGGATCTGCCAATACCCCTTTGAGAGGTCTAATGTGGATATAAACCAGGCCTGGCCTATCTTTTCTAGCATGTCGTCAATCTGAGGCATCGGGAATGCATTAAATCTAGGGATCTCCTTTAGCTTCCGGTAATCCACGTACAACCAGATAGATCCGTTCTGCTTAGGTAACACCACTATGGGGCTTCTCCAGGGACTTCGGGATTCTTCAATAATCCCTCATTCCTTCATCTGGTCAATCTCTTGCTGGATGACTGGCCATAAATGGAGTGGTAACCTTCACCAGTGATCCCTAATTATTCATCCTGGTGGAGTTATAATGCGATGGTAAACTCCCTTGGCTTCCCCCGACATTTCCTTGAATACATCTTGGAATTTGGCAATCAGGGAGTTTACTTCAGCCTGCCGACTAAGATCTAACTGGCCGTCCACTCGGGGTGCCTCTTGGGCTCCTGTCAAGTCTTGTACCACGGTTTCATCCCCTTCTTCTACCTCCTCCTCCGGCTTTACCAGGCACCCCTCACCCTGGCGCCATTTCTGCAGTAGGTTGATGTGGTAAATTTGCCTTTGCCGTGTTGGCGCTGTTCGCAAAACTTCTTAGTTCATGGGTCCTGTACATTGTGTTACCCGAAAGGGCTCTTGCCATAGGGCCATAAGCTTGTGCGTATTATCTGGGAGTAATACCACCACCCAGTACCCCACCTGCAGTTCTCTCTTGACGGCTCACAAGTCATACTGTTCTCTCTGCCTCTCTTGGCTCTGGCTGAGGTGCCTCTGTGCTATTTCTTGTGCCTTCTGCAATCATTCTCGGAACTCTCCTACCACCTGAGGTTGAAATGGGTCTGTCTGGGTTTGCGTCCATTCGTTGCATATTAGGTCTAGTAACCCATGGGGGCTATGCCCATAAACTAATTCAAACGGGGCAAACCCCATCGAGGCCTGGGGGGCCTCCCTTATAGCGAATAGTAACGGTGGCAGCAGGGTGTCCCACTCCTGAGGATCCCCCTGTATGCATGCCCTAAGCATCCCCTTGAGGGTACGGTTAAACCGCTCCACCAGTCCATCTGTCTGGAGGTGGTATACGGAGATGCATAATTGTTCTATCTTCAGCACCTGGCAGACCCCTTTTAAAATTTTAGACATAAAATTTTTTCCCTGGCCAGTCAGGATCTCCCATGGTATCCCCACCCAGGCTATCCATCGTAGTAATGCTGTTACTATGGCTGGAGCTGTCACAGACCTCGGTGGCACCACCTCAGGGAACCTTGTGGTGTAATTGATGATCACCAGGATAAATTGGTACCCTGCCTTGCTACGCAGGAAGGACCCGGCTATGTCCAAGGCGATGCGGTCAAACGGACATGCAATCAGGGGCATGGGCATCAAAGGGACTCTGGCTGTTTTTACCCCCCTCCCCAGTCTTCTGGCATTCTGGACACTCCGCACAGAATTTTTCTGTCATCTTATATATGCCTGACCAAAAGACTCTGTGTTTGAGTCTGGCCTCTGTCTTGTCATGCCCCAGGTGTCCTCCCATGGGCAGGGTGTGGGCGACCTATAACAAGCCCTCCCCGTATCTCCAGGGCACCAGGATTTGGGCTCTCTCGCCTCCCTCCTCCAGGTCTTCTACCCTGTAGAGCAGGCCCCTCCTTACCTCATAATGCGGGGCCCGGGGTGGTCTCCCAGCATTGTTCCTGGTGGAAGTTTCCTCCTTCTATCATCTGGTCGATGTTCAGACTTTCTTCCTCGTCCCCAAAGCAAAGGGCACAGGGCCTCGTTTCCTCTTCCCTGGGCCTATCTGTCATCCGCCGGTGGATGACCTCTCCCAGGTGTGGCCAGTCCAACCACAGCAGCATCGGGCAGGGTAGAGTCTTGGTTAACCCCACCAGGATCTCTTCCATCCACCCTAGTAATGAGAGCTCCAGCTTCCTTCTTGGGTAGGTGTAGACTTGGGTAAGTGTAGACATGCATGCAAACCATGGAGACCGGGGTACCGGGGCTACCTAGATGCGGGGGCAGCAAATCACTGCGCACCATCGATTGGGAGCATCCCATGTCTATTACCACCGGTATAATGGTATTACCTATACGGACCTCCACTACTGGCTTGTTCTTCTGGCCTGGGCCTTGGTGCCGCCTGAAGCTACAGTCCATCTTCTCATTGTGTCTTTCTGCCATGGGGCTGGAGTCACAGTTCGACCTAGGACAAAACCAGGATATATGGCCCTTCTCTCTACTTTGGTAACAGACCACTTCCTGGTAACCCCCCGCACGTCCCTCCTTTCAGGCAGTCTCTGCCCATTCTAGGAGGGGCAGAAGTGTTTGGTCTGTGAGGGGAAGTTGGTCTGCTGCCTCGCTCCCTCTTGGGTGCCTCTCCTTCCCCCTCTGCTGTGGTATAGTCTTCCGCCAGGCGGAGTGCTTCCTCCACCATTTTTGGTTGATGGCATCGGACCCATCTCTGGGCACTGCCTGTGAGGTCTCTTAGAAATTGTTCCAGGACTATCATGTTGATCACCTCCTGAGTGGTGTGTTTTTCTGGTCGTAACCACCGTTCCGCTAAGTCCTGGAGGGTCTGCACTAGTAATCGGGGTCGACCATATTCAGGCCCCTTCTTGGCCCTGAATTTGTGCCGGTACGTCTCTGGTGAGGCTTCTAATCGATATAGAATGGCTGCTTTCACCTTCTTATAGTCACGTGCCTCTGCCCTACTGAGGGCCTGGTATGTGGCCTGGCTTGGGACCAATAAGGAGGGTCCCCAAACTAGCAGCCCAACTTCCCAGGTCCCATTTCATGGCTGTTGCCACCCATTCAGATGTCTCTAGGTAGGCCTCTACATCATTTTCCCCTGTCATCCAGGGCAACCCTGTCCCGCCCCCTTTTCTCCCCAGGGACATTTGGTGGGCTACCTTCTTTTCACAGAGGTCCTGTTGCCGGGCCCACAGCTGGATCCTGGCTTCTGCCTCCTGGGTCTGTATCCTCACCATTTCCTCCAGCTGCGC
Organism: Alligator mississippiensis; assembly: GCF_030867095.1. Lineage (NCBI taxonomy): Eukaryota > Metazoa > Chordata > Crocodylia > Alligatoridae > Alligator > Alligator mississippiensis. Next base: position 160,524,191 of record NC_081828.1, on the reverse strand, counting down.
CTGCTGACCCTGGAGAAGTCGCAACATGAGGCTGTGTGCCTGCTGCCAGTCTGTGGGCTCCTGCATGTCCATGGCATCCATCTGACCCTCCATCTTCCCGGCCAATGCACCACTTTGTCAGCGTGTCTGTGCCAGGTACCCACTAACCCCAAGATTCTCTCCTGCCATGACTTTTTGAACAAAATGGGGAGGAAGAAGATGTTAACCACGCAGGTACCCGCAGGAAGGACCACACTGGATCAGTGTATGGTAACGATGCCTTATTATTCTCAGTCTTTGTACTACTCTTTTCAGGAACACCCGGAAGAGGAGGCAGCCTGTCGGACTCTCTGTGGAGACCCCTGTGTATTCAGGCCGATCCCTGCCAATTTACTCGGTCGGTAAGTACTGTGCAACATCCTGGTTATCCGCCACTAATTGCCTCATTAGCGGCTGATTACTGTCTGCACCAGGATTCTCTTGCCACGTCTCATGCTGGCGTGGGGATCACGGCTCTTTCCCAGTCTTTTGTCCCCAACCCTCTCATCTTCAGGTGAGGGTGCAGGGGTCCCGTATCTTCAGGGCTGGGTCAGGCGTCCCCCACCTCCTCTCTCCTCCCGGGTAACCCCACTGCATCTTGGCATGGAGCCGTGGCTTTTCTCCACGCCACTGCTCCATTCCCTGAGACACACCGCCGATGCTGAGGGTTTCAGGTACATAGTGGGAAGGGGATGATCAGTCCCAGAATACTGTCGCTGTTTGTGAGAGTGAGCCCTTGCCTCTGGGTCCTTCTCGGGATCCCTCGCCATGGAGCTCCTCGCCAGCATCTCTCAATCTGTTGGTGCCCGAAGGCAACTTCTTGCTGGTCTTCTCCCCTTCTTATCCTTCCTTCCTGAGCCTCATTGGCTCTGGAGGGCGTGGTGTGCCTCTTCCCCACCGGGTGCTAATTATCTTCAGCTGTTGACCCCTCCTAGTAACAGAGTTGCAGCTGGTACTCTGTTACATTCACATATAGGCAAATTACTACAGGTCCCCATAAACTTAGCTCATCCAGAATTGATGCATTTCATCTTTTTTGAAACTGCTGCAAGTTTTAGCACAGGTACTCCATAAATATGCTTTTAAGCAGCACTTTGGTACCTACTTGTATATAGTACAATTAATATATATGATAGTAGTCCAAAGTCAAAAAGGCTCATGATATTTACCATATGCTTCCTTGGGCTGGGCCATAGTAGAATCAATGGTTTCAAGCCATGATGACCCCACAGCTCAGCACTGTTCAGCAGGCACAACTACACAAGAGGCTTACTGTGCATTAGCCTAATAACACTGCGTAGTACTGTGGTGGTTAAATCATACTAATAGCCTACTGCACAGTGTTTTTAGGGTAATGTGCAGTAAGCATCACAAAGTAATCGTACGCCAGTGCTACTGTGCAGTAACTCTAATTGCTGTGCATCCAGTTAGTACTTTATTATACAAGCGCTAAATTAAATGCACAGTATCTAAGGAGCATTAATAAACATGTAGATGCATCCTGTATGTGTGTGTACCCTAGATACGTCCCACAAAGGATCTATGTGCTGATTAGCTCCCCATTCATAGGGTGACCATACATCTGTCTGGCCAGGACAGTCCTGGATTCTGTAGGCCGGACCCAGCTGGCTGGTTAAAAGTCCTGGTCCAAAGTCTGGTGGGGTGGTGGAATGGCATGGCGCACTCTCCAAGTGCTGGCCTGCACACCCCTGGACCCAGTGCTCATTCCCTCCTGGGGGAGCAACTGCCCATTTTTTTTAAGGGCCACTAAAAAAAAAATGGTTCCCATCAGTATGTTTACCCAGTATGAACCAGGTGTCTTATCATCATTCTCAGTGTTGGCTGCATTTAATCAACTTTATAGATGGTTTCTATTTCTGAGCACATGCTGTTTTTTCAGCAGTTTAATGATAGAAAATGTTTTGGATAAGGTTTTCTTGAATATGAGGGGCTTTTTTCCTGTGCTGATTGGAGGAAAAAAACACCTCATCTTGTATTTGAATAAATATGGTATCTTCACGTACTTCTGCAGGGATGCCTCCTAAAGAGAAAGGGGCTTGTAAGTGGAGTAAAATATGATGCTTTGTAGGCTATTGTCCTGATAGCATGATATGCATGTCTCTCCATCCCCACTCCCCACATGAGTGTTTGTGTACCTCTCTGTATATGCACACATGCTAACATATCTATATTAAATATATGTGCAGGTTGTAGTTTTATAACCTATCCACTGTCTGCCTATATTGTTTGTTTGTATTATATTTACATTGAACGTAACATGAAAACATAAGAACTGCCATTTAATGGGTCAGATAGATCTATCTTGCCCAATGTCTTGTGGCTCTCAGTGGCAGAGAGTAGATGCTGAAAGGGAGAGCGAACAGTATGACGAAGGTTTTTTCCACTGTTCCTCTCCCATTTGCAGCCTCCAGCATTTAAGGTCTAGGAAATTCTGATTCAGAAGCTGTACCCATAACTTTTATGTTCAATAGCTAGAGATGCCCCTTTCATCCAATCCCTTTCCGGATCTGGCTAAACTGTCAGCTTCTGCAACATCTTGTGGCAAGTTCCACACTTTAATTACACAGTGTGTGAAAAAGAACTTCCTTCTGTTCATTGCATTAGCACCTAGAGACTTCAGCTAGACTGTGGCACCAGTGAGGGAGGCACATATAATATGCTTGGGGGTTCTTAGCTAAATACATATATGTGCTGACATATTTTTCCTTAGCAGCCCACAAAGAATGACTAGGCAAATTGTGTTTTATCTTGCTGTGGCTCACACTTTCAAAGGAGTCAAGCTCTCTCTGCATTAATCGCACTGAGGGGATCATTTTTTTTTCTGAAATTCATTAAGAATTCAATCTATTTCCAGCATAACTCAGATATTGACACAACTTAATAAGTGTTTATCCATAACCACTTACACCTTCCCCTTACAGAAGGGCTAGGAATTGAAAGTAAAGGTCTTGTAGGATATTCAATATCTTAACACACAGAAGCTCTCTAATTACTTCTGGTGAATTCAGTAATGCACTTTTTAATTTCTTTGTATAGCTGTATTGTGGTTTTATAGATTGGTTGTAACTATGCCTGCATGTGCCCTAGGGCCCTGGGAAAATGAGATTCATCATCTCAATGAATTTACACTAAATATAGTTTAATCAATTATATTATATTCTACCAAAGGGATTCTAGGAGGTCAAAAGACTAAAGTAAAGGGCCACTCTTTAAGACAATAAGATTTTCAACGAGGAGTAGACTCCCAATATCTGGCTACTGAAGAAAATTTGCAGATTAATACCAAAAAAGGCATTGGATATATTTCCTACTCAATTTTAACAAGTGTTTTGATGAAGATGTCTATGATGTAATTGATTGGTCACCTTAGTAAGGCAAGTGTTTAGTATTTAATATGCTTGACTGTTAGCTGAAACACTAGTATTTTACAGCCTTCTCACCTGAGGATGGCTTCCTTTTTCTAACAATTACCTGCTGCAGAGGATATGTCTCTGCGCACAACCCTCCATTTCCAAACCTTCAACATACAGAAGACCAGTACAAAGGCCCATTTCCAAAGAGGTGGCTTATCTCCCTTTTCCCACATATAATAAGGCCTGTACATGGTTCCTGCGGAAATCCCCCTTCCTCCCAGATGCCAGAGCTCTCAATTCCTTTCAGAAGAACTTTAGCACATAAGATTTGCTTTTCAACAGTAACAAACTCAATTGTATAGAGGTGCAGAGACTAAAAATTATACATTGTAGTTAAGATGGGGAGGGGAATTTAAGTGAATTTTACAAACTTTTACTTGATTGTATCATTACAATATGCCATGCAACATAATTTTAGGTGTATTCTCTGAGTTTGGTATAGTTTTGCATATTACAGTTATGTGCAGTTCAACATTTTTACCCATCTGTGCCCAGAGATTATTATTTATTAGGACTATCAGTTAATTGCAGTTAATTTATGTGATTAAGGCAAAAACAAATTAACACATTAAGATTCTTAATCATACACATTGTTTTGATCAGCAGAGTGGACCAACCAGAACCCATGTGCACAGCCCTGACCCTGGCTCATCCCACGCCTGCTCCAGACTCATCCACTCATGCTGAGCAGCAGCAGCAGCAGCACAAGCAGTGGCCGGGCAGAAACTATTACTCGGCATAGGGGAAAGCAACCCCTCTCCCTCACCGCTGTTGGGACCTTCTTGCTGCAGATGCCCAGAGCCCATACCCGGGCTGTCCTGCAGCTCCTCTCCACTGCCATCACCACTGGCTCCGAGCTGTACAGCAGAGCAATGGTGGCAGTGCAGAGGATCCATAGGGCAGTGTGGGTGCAGCTGCAGCATAAAGGGCCCAGCAGCGGGGGGTTGGGGTGGTGCTTCTCCTCTGTGCTGAGCAGCCACTTTTGCCTGGCCACTGCTACTGCTTAGGGTGGGCAGGTGAGTTTGGAGCAGGCACAGGGCAGGCCAGGGTCAGCGATGTTTGCACAGATTCCAGCTGGTCCACTGTTGCCAGGGAGAGCAGGTGCAGGGTGAGCCGGGGTTGGGACTGGGGCTTTGCGCTGTTGGTGGTGGTGGGGAGGAGCTGCAGGGCACATGGGCTCCAAGCTATTGAGCAGGGGGAATTGTTTAACTGTGAGATTAAAATTGTGATTAATTGCAACTATTTTTTTAAATCTCGCAATGAATTGTGATTAATTTTTTTAATTGTTTGTTAGTCCTATCATTTATATATTTCCCAGTAGCACAAATGGTTAACAGTATTGTCTCTCATGTAGCATCTCTAAAGTTATTCTATAATCAGTATTTTTTGAATTACTTCACCCTTTCTGAAAGGGAGATATCTACAGAAAAGCATGTATAGTGATTTCTGCCTCTGTTTTCTTATCTGTGGGTTGTTAAGATTGCCCTGAGTGAATAAGGATGGATTTAGTTCAAGGCTGTTCAACTTATAAGCCCTTGGGGGCCACAAGCCACATGATCTACACTAGACATATCCTGCAGATGCTCCCACTCCACCCACTGCTGTACCACATACCTATGAAGGCTCCGTCTCCACTGCTGCACTGGGCACCCCCAACACTGCTGCACCATATGGGCATGAGCCCCCTTCCTTGCACCCCTCCCCACTCTCAGCTTTCTGTGCTGCTGCAATGCCCCAACCCCTGCCATAGCAGCAGGAAGCAGCTGCTAAATGATGTAGCAGGGAGCCTGGAGACTCTGGCTGCTATTGTTGATTTAGCTCTTGAAATTGCCCAGCATGTGTTCATTATCCTAAGGTAATGTTTCATAAGTTATGTTTTTAAGTTAATTCTCATTTATAGGAATAAGCTGAAGGAATGGTTCTGTGTGATATTCTATGTAATGTACAAAGCCTTTCATGTCATTCAGATCACTGATCAAATTCCTTGGGATGCCTATAATAAGTCTTGACTGAGAAACATGATTGATCTATATATTTCTTTTGCTAGCTGTAAGCTAAATATATAGCTTGCTTGTATAGCAGTAATTGAGAGGCGCCAGCAATACCAGCTGCCTTTGCTTGATGCTAATACTGCAAAGACACAGGGTCTACCAGCATACAAAGAGGTATAATTTGCACTTTTCTCTACCAGCACTAAAGAATCTAGCCCAGGATCTTGTACAGGTATTTTGGGTACATTGGAAGTTGATTTTCCCATTAGTTCTGTGCACAGGTGCAGAAGCTATTTAAATTTTCTTTTTGAAAAAGGCCTACAGCATTCAGCAGTGATCAAAGTTTTATAAATCTTTTATAGCCATGTATACATTTTTAAACCAGTGCAAAGAATGTAATTAGATTTCAGCTACAGAATTCCATTCTTACATTGGTTTAAAAATTCTATAGAAAAATATTCTCTAATAAGTTCTTTTGAACTTTAATATCATTTCTAGTTCTATACTTTCTTCTCAATTAAATTTTGTAGTACCTTTCCATGACGTTTAACCTATGTATTTGACAGTAGAACATAGTATTTTTCTGTTTTTTCACTTGGGTTGAAATTGGTTGAATTTGAAGCTTACCCCCTGCTTGGCTGGGAACTGGAAACACCAGATATGTGTTCAGGACAACCAGATGCTCAGTCATATGGGACCACCACCAAGAAAGAAGAAACAGTGGCAGAGAGCTGCTAGAATAATTCTCAAGTGGAGGGAGGCCCCTCTGGGGAAAGTCAGGGCAAGATCCTGTGCAGAAGATTGTATTTTTCTAATTTCTTTACAGTTGATCTTTCTATGTCAGACAATTAGAAATAAGGAGAAAACAGAAAGGATAAAATAAATCAATATTTATAATTCTGGGGTTTTTGAAACAGCAGTGATTTACTGTCAAATTACTTGAGGGCAGGTCATACTGGAGTGTTGTAAATAAATCATGTACCACTTTTTTGTTCTGCGTGTCATCATAGGCTAAGAGGTGTGCCCAGGATTTTTGGCTGAAATTCTGTGGTGATATTCAGAAAGAAGCTGACACAAGTGATAGCCATGGAATATACAAAGGCATCAAACAAGTAATTGGTCCAGTCAAGAAGAAAACAGCTTCATGGAAAGACTTAAATGGAAATGTCGTTACTGATCAACAAAAACAACTCGAGCGTTGGATTGAACATAATGGCATTCTTTACTCCAGTGAGACTGAAATCAAACAAGAAGAGCTCAAAGGATTGTTACAGTTCAAAGTTATGATGGATTTGGACAATGAGCCTACATTAAAAGATTTGGAGAGAGCCATTAAATTGATTCCTGGGAACAAGGCATCCAGCAACGACTGCTGCAATCTACAAATGTGCCAACAATGAATTACTTTGAAAGCTCTATGAAGTTCTACTGTTCTGTTGGAAAGAGGAAGGAGTACTGCAAGATTTCAAAGATGCTTGGTTTGTACAATTACATAAAAACAAAGGGAATAGAAGTGACTGACAACCATAGAGATTTCTCTGTTGAACATCATTGGGAGAGTTGTCACTTGCATTATGCTCCCTAGGCTGCAATCTCTAGGTGAAAGAATCTATCTTGAAAGTCAGTGCTCAGGTTTTTGCTCAGGATGTTCGACCATTGATAAGATTTTTTTGGTCAAGCAACTGCAAGAGAAGTGTAGAGAAAAACTAATACCACTGTATATGGCTTTCATTGATCTGATGAAGGCCTTCAAGACAGTAAACAGAACAGAGTCTTTTTACTGTTCTCAGGAAACTGGGTTGTTCCCCAAAACTGTTGAACACCATTTGTTTATTACTTCAAGGTATGAAGGTAACTGTTGTGCATGAAAACAAAGAATCAAATACCTTGCCATCAACAATGGGGTGAAACAGGGATGTGTTTTAGTCCCTATGCTCTTTAATATCTACTTTTCATTCCTGCTTCTTCATGCATTCAAGGACAGCAACGATAACATTATTTATCTTTGAACCAGAGTAACTGGAGGTTTGTTCAACCTTGCAAGGTGTAGAGCAAAAACCAAGGTGAAAAAACTGGTTCTGAGAGATTTGTAGTTTGTGGATGACATTGTCTTGATTGCCCACAGTGAATTTTCCCTGCATAATCTCTTGAGCAGATTTTCTGAATCATGCAAAATGTTTGACATGGCAACTAGTCCCAAGAAGACTGTGATCTCGTACCAAGGGGTGGAAGAACCAATATTTGACATCACTCTGAAAGATAAATCTTTTGGTGACATTTGCAGTTTTTTCTGCTTGGGTTCAACAAAGAGCAGGAATCTTGAACTTCAGACTAAACCAATGGAACTGGAAAAGCAGCTAAGAATTTTGGGCTATTACAGACATGTGCATGGAATAACAGCAAACTATTGAGTAAAGTGAAGCTGTGAATCTATGAGACTTGTGTGCTGTCATCTCTGCTTTATGGTTCTGAAACATGGACTACGTACGCTAGGCGTATCAAGAGAGTGAACAGCTTCCACATAAGAAGTCTGCGTAAAATCCTGAAAATAAAGTGGGAAGACAGAATACTAAACACAGTGGTACTGGAGCATGCAGGACTGACACACCATCAAGAAGAAGAGGTTGTGATGGATTGGTCATGTCAGGAGAATGGGAGGAGACCTTTTTCCTAAGAATATTTTGTATAGCAAGATTAGAGTTAGCTCTAGAAAGCAGAGTAATCCTCTATGGTGGTATTGACACGTGCAAAAATTATGTGAAGTGCTTCAACATCAACATAGAAAGCTAGGAGGAGTGTGCAGAATCGTGTCCAATCTGGAGGAAACATCTGGTACTGGGTGCAGTTCAGTATGAAGTGGTTTTGATCCAGAGGATAGAAGCAAAGCAAAAAATAAATAAAGCAGCATTGAAGTAAACTCAGACTCCAACTCAAACAACATACAGATCTTGTAACAAGCAGTGTCACTCTTGAATTGGGCTTGTCAGCCACAAACAGATTCATTGGCATCTGACTAGACCTCTTATGTGTACACCATGATCCAGAGGATCAACAGTTGCCTGCATGTCATCATACTTCTATGTTACAGAGTCTGCATTGTTAGTGTGCTTGTGTTTCTGTTGTGTGTTTCCATCCTCTTGCTACTAATTTCATTTATATGTACTCAGGATATGTACAAAGAGATCAACACCAAAGACAGATATAAGATCAAGGAATAAAACAGAACTAGCCCTTTAAATATTGTACGCAGTTGGTGGTCCTGATGGACAAGGTAAAAAAAAAATTTCTGCTAGAATTAAACTTGGTATAAAACCCAACCTATCCCTGTAGGTTACTAAAGATCAACTCTGACAATATAAAGATGAGCTAAAACAATTTTCAAGGTGTCAAGCTGTCTTTATGGATGTGTGGCAGGGTACCTTGTTGCCTGCCACTTTAACGGCAGCAAACAGGCAGCAGCCAGGTGCCTGATGAGGGCAGCCATTTTGGACCTAGAGATATAAGCTGGGCTACAGTTTGCTGCAGGAAGGAAGAAGGAAACATCAGGCTGAGAGGCTGCTCTGACCAGAGTTAGGAGGTAAGAGCAGGGACTATGGGGTGGAGGTGATCCCTTGTCCTGGGTAAGACATAAAACTGCACTCTGCCGGGGAAGGGTGGTCTGGTGGGGCTCCTAGTGGCTTTAGAGCCCCCAGGAAATGCCTGCCAGTTACCTCCCCAGTGAAAGACAGGTCGGGGTGCCTTATCACCCCAGCCTCACATCCCCAGTGGTGTTCTAGCGAGCAGGGGGAGCCCAGGGCTTGGTTAAGGAGCCCAGAGGCAGAGCTCAGGCCGGAGAAGGGACCTGGGGCCACACCCAGGTGGCAAAGAAAAGCCTGGGGGTGCGAGTCAGACCCTGAGTGAGAGGGGAAACAAGGAGAGTGGCCCCATGAGTGTGCGTGAGTGAGGAGGCCCAGTGGGGGCATAGTGGCCTGGCGAGGGGCTAGGAGCAAAATACACCTACAGTTGTACAATTGCTCAGTGAACGCTCAGGTGAGGGTAGCAGGAGACACCCAATAGACTGTGCCAGGGCTGACTGAGGCAAGGAGAGTTAAGCCGGGTGAGACCGGGTAGCATGAGTGTGGCCCCTGAGAGAGGGCAGTATGAACGAGGCTGGGTGAGAGCCAGCGGAGTAAGTGGGACCCCAGTGAGAGAGGGGTGGGATGTGAGTGGCCCTCCAGGGCTGTAGAGAAGAGCTACAACCATGTGCCCATTTTGCTCAGCCATAGGCCGGAGAAGTAACACCAGAGTAACATCTGCAAGGCATGGTACCCATGGAGGGAAGGTTAGAGTGGGTATTAGGCTCTTATCAGCAGGGCAAGTAATGGGTAGCCTCCCTCCTTAGTAACAACTCTTATATTTTTCCATCAATGCATGGCAGGAAAGCGAAGTGGATGGTTACCCCAGGAGCAGGGCAGCCAGAAAAGACCTGATGAGGAGGCCACCCTATTACACAGTTTCAAGGTAGCAGATTCAATCAAGTTCATCTAATGTGACTGAAGACATATTTTTTCTATTAAGACAAAACCAGAGGCTTTGTCAAGGAAACCTCTGAATGTGCAGTGTAAATAAATTTCCTTCCAGGTAAGAAATCTGCATGATCTGTCAGGCATGCCAACTGTTCACCAGTTGACTGATGCAAAAATCAATGTCTCCATATGATGATAGATATTTACAGATCCTGATCTTTGAGTCAATGCATGGGGCACCCAGATAGCTACAGGGTGTTTTTTTTCTGATACACTACCAGTCCAGGAAGATTTTTTATCATAAGGATTTTCCTGACTATAACATAATCATTTTATAGTTCACATTTAGTTCAAAATATTAACTTGTCTACTGAATGCACTACTGAATAAACAAGCTGAAGGAATGATTATGTGTGATATTGTATGTACTGTACAAAGCCTATGTTTCACAGTCTGCATTGCTAGTGTGCTTGTGTTTCTGCTGTGCATTTCCATTCTCTTGCTACTAATTTCATTTGTTCTTAGTAAGAAATAAGTATGCCTATACGAAGCAGCAAGTATTCGATTTGGATTCGGATTTGGCCAATTCGAGGGACAGTGATTCAATTTGGTGATTCGAATCACTGTCCTGATTTGATTCGTCCAATTCAGATTTAGAGATTTGGCCACTGAATTGGCTACCAAAGCTTTGGACAGCCCTAACAGATAGGGATACATTCCCAGGCAGGGAGGGAGTGAGGCTGGGACAAGGGAAGGGGCGGGGAGAGGGGTGCCATTCCCAGGGCTGCACCATGCTCCACCTATCCCCCTGTGCCTGGGCTCCACCTGTCCCCACTCACCCCAGCTCCTGGGCTGCACCATGCCATGGTGCAGGCAGGTGATGTCAGCTGCTCCCGGGGCTGATGCAGCAGGGGCTGGGGGGAGTGGCAGCAAGCAGAGTCCTGGGCGGTGCGGGATGTGGCGCAGCTTGTCCGCACTCCCCCAGCCCCTGCTGCAGTGGCCCCGGGAGCAACTGGCTCCAGGTGCAATGAAAACTGTCTGTGGACGCGGGGGGGCAGGGCATGCCTCCGTCCCCCCCGGGAGGGCTGCAGGCTGAAGGGCTGTGTTGGGATCTTCCCAGAAGTGCATGCCTCTGGATCCAGATGCTGGATGACAGCAGGCTGCTGCTGCAGGCTGGGACTGGTGGTGGCACCAGGCTTATTCTTCCCCATGCTTGAGGCAGGTGCTCTGAGAACAGCCCAGTGCCCCCAGATCTGAATGCAGGATAACAGTACACTGCTGCTGCAGGCTGGGACCAGCACTGGGCTGTTCCCGGTAGATGGGGCAAGCGTGCTGAGCACCGGGAAGAATCAGTCTGGTGCTGCTGCCAGCCCTGGTCTGCAGCAGCAGGCTGCTGTCATCCTGAAGCCAGATCAGGGGAAGAGCCTGACAGCCCTATCGCCCACAACCCTCGCGGGGGGTATGGAACAACAAGAGGCATTCCCCAGTCCCCCCCCCCTCCACACACCCACTGACAGTTCCCATTGCAGCTGGTGCCGATTGCTCCTGGAGTTGCTACAGTGGGGGCTGGAGTGAATGCAGACAAGTTGCGCTGCATCTCACACCGCCCAGGGCTCCGCTTGCTGCAACTTCCCCTGCTGGAGCGGGCCCGGGAGCAGCTGCCACCAGCTGCAATAGGAAATGTCAGTGGGTGCGGGGGGTGGGGGGTAGGACATGCCTCTTGCTGCTGCATGCTCCCTGGGAGGGCTGCAGGCTGGGGGGGCTATGTCAGGCTCTTCCCAGGGGCACATGCCCCTGAATCTATATGCAGAATGATAGCAGGCTGCTGGTGCAGGCTGGGGCCAGTGGCGGCACCAGGCTGATTCTTCCTGGTGCTTGGAGCGGGCATGCCAAGCTCCAGGAACAGCCAAGTGCCCCAGGATCTGGATATGGGAAAACAGCAGGCTGCCACTGAAGGCTTGGGCTGGTGGTGGCACTGGGCTGTTCCCGGTGCTCAGCACACCCACCCCGAGTGCTGGGAAGAATCAGCCTGGTGCCACCACTGAGCCCAGTCTACAGTGGCAGCCTGCTATCATCCTGTGTCAAGATCTGGGGGCGCACACCCCTGGGAAGAGCCTGACACAGCCCCCCAGCCTGCAGCCCTCCCGGAGGGCATGGAGCAACAAGAGGTGCACCCCACCCCCTGTCCCTCGCACTCACTGACAGTTCTCGTTGCAGCTGGCGCCGGTCAAGTCAGTGTGGACAATCTGCACCACGTCTCACACTGCCTGGGGCTCCACTTGCTGCCACTCCCCCTGGCCCCTGCTGCAGTGGCTCTGGGAGCAGCCAACACCAGCTGCCTGCACCTTGGCATGACGAAGCCCAGGAGCTGGGATGAGTGGGGATAGGCAGAGCCCAGGCACGGGGAGGGAGGCGGAGCATGGTGCAGCCCTGGGAACGGCACCTCTCCCCCTGCCCCTTCCCTAGTCCCAGCCTCACTCCCTTCCTCCTTCACTTCCTTGGGAACCTATCTGTATTTGTTACATTATAAATTGAGTTCACTTGATGCGAAGGAAACCTGTATGGCCTATGGCCAAATATCTGAATCGGCCCCAAATCATTCCAAATCGATTTGGAGGCTTTCGATTCGGCTTTCCGAATTGTAAAAAGTGGAAAACTCTTCTCTGTCCTTTTGATTTCCTGGCCCATTAATATATACAATCATATTAATGATCACCAGGGCACTGTCTTAAGGAGGTAAATGACAGTAGTTTATGAACATAGTGTTGGAATGTTGTAGCTATGATGGTCCAGGAATTATGAGAGGCAAGGATTTTGGTGGGTGATATCTTTTATTGGACTAACTGCATGGTTGGGATAAACTTAGACAAGCTTTCAAATGCAGAGAATGAAGATGAATAGAAAGAAAGAAGAATACTTTTCATCTGAAAGTTTATCTGCTCGATCTGAACCATGTAGTTGAGCCAATGAAAGTTAATCACCCACCAAAATCCTTGCCTCTCGCAGTAGCTTTTGGAGAGTTTTTGAAGAACTTTGGTTTTGATAGATTCAAGATTTGTTCTGATAGCTTTCTGAATCCCAAACTTAAAGTTTTTCTATTAAGATGGATTCAACAACTACTTCGCCAAATAGGCCTCCAGTGTTGGCCCACAGAGATTAGGGGGTTCTTGGGGTGTTTAACGTAGAAGAGACATAGCTTCTAGTTCCAATGTATAAAGTCACCACAGAAGCAGTTCGCAGTTACAAGATAAATTGTAGTGTGGAAATAAGTCAGCTTAGCCAACAACTGCCTAAGCATCACAGGCAGTGTCTTTTCTGTAATTATTGCATTTAATACAGCTAGTTACTTGCACAAAAGAGCTTCCGGATACAGCAATTTCCACTGAGGGCTGTTTAGGAATGTACAGGCCCATCATTTAGCTCTGATATTGTTGGGTTGTCAGAATTGATCATAGCTCTTGACGGAACACCTCTAGCTTTTTTATGGAGTGCATCAGAGTGACATTTCACATTGTTTAAGTAGGAGTGATCTGTTAGTTTATATTTTATCTAAAACTGCAGAGCAGATGACCTCCCTCAGGGCCTAAATACATGAATCCTATACGCATGTTATAATTAATAGTAGAGCTGGGAGAGAAATTCATAACAAGGGGCCGAAAAGCTGGGCAGAGCAACTTGTCAAAAAGAAGGAAATTCCACTACAGATTAGCTTATTTTTAAGCATGTCAAGCTCTACATACAAACATGATCTATTGCTTCCTTGTAATGTCTGTTTAGGCCCAGATGCTCCAGGCAGCGTCAGGGAGTGCTGTAAATTTTGTCTGAGTCAGGGCAATTCTGATTGATCTCTGAGTGTAAAATCGATAAGAAGACACTGTCATTTTCTTAAAGGATGAGCTAGAAAAGGAAAATAAATTAAGACTCTACTGAATGTCTATCTCCAGTGCTCATTAATTCAGTGTGGTCTGTACTTTGTTAATGTTATGTCCACAGCTTTAATCTTCCAGGTGCTCTTCCTACAGATAGTAGACAGCAGCCCTTTATTATGTTATGTATATTTCATCCACACGTGGTAGAAATAAAATGTCTGCCCTCTTCTTTCCCTTAGCTCCTGATTAATCCATTTTATTATTTTTCAGAAATGCATCACTTGGGTACTGATTAACTTAAAAATGGAAAGCCATTGTCTTTCTCGCATGTCCTTCATCAGAACTAACGCACCGACTGCTCATTTGTCTTGAGTTGTTACTGCAAATAACGACTACCAAGCATTTCCCCTTATGTAATGTACTTCGGGAAGATTAATTTACTTCTTCTCTTTTTCTCCTTTTCTTTTTTGTCTACTAAGACTCTTTTGAAATGTAACTTTTTTTAAAACTGATTTATATATAAATCTTGGTATCAGGATTTCCTTTGCTACTTTTCAAATACTTTCACAGCATGCACCTGGGATGTGAAGCCATCACTGCTCTAGACTTTTAATTCAAATCTTGGAGCAAGCATTCAGTATGTTTAGCTCATCATCCCCTGCATAGGTTCCATTCTAAACTAACATCTTCTCCATTTAGTGGGGTATAAATATAGTTGTTTTAAAACAATATCCTAAGACTGTGGCTAGGTACAGACCTTCAAAAAGCCCAAGAATCAATCTAAATTATGTGGTTTTCTGTAAGCAGCATAATTTAGATTGGTAGTAAAGGAAACACACATTCACTCTTTGGGGGGCAGAGGGAGCAAATCTTAGACTGGGTGTGCCAAACTTCTGTTCTCCTATGGGTATAGACTGGCTTTCAATCTTCAATCTGGAAATCCCTTTATAATAGTAAAAGTGTAATGTCTGTGCCTGGCCTGTGAGTTCAATCCTACAATATTTTTAGCTGGAAGTAGGACTACTAGTGTGAGTAAGGGCTGCTTCTAGGAGTTGAGCTTACAGATCAAGCCCTGAGACATATTAAAAGGTTAGGTTCTTGTTATGGCTGTGTATGTCTTTGGCTATAAACGTGTTCCCAGTGCATCATTTCTCTTAAACATAGATACTAGTTCATCTTATGCTTCTGAATTTGCTTCAGTGTTTAACGTTCAGACCCAAGTGACCTTTTTGTCTCTGTACGGTCAATTGTGGAGAATACTAATGAATCATATCATATGTTGGGGGGCAATACAGAGCATGTATTAGCTGCTTTATTTACTATTTTTAAACACTAACCATGTTACTTACTTACAACTTCATTATGTTCCACTAGGATGCATAGATTGGAGAAGTAAATGGAGATGGTTAAAAAAGAGGACCTCTTGGCTTCAACGTGCCGTTTAATTCATATTCATGAAGTATCTTACTCTTTTCCCTTAACAAAGCACAACACATGCCAATTAATTAATTTTCATGGCGAGGTCACTGGTGGGACTAGATCTCGGCTTGTTTCCCACTTGAGCTGGCTTCTACTGAGCTAAATGAGCAGATTTGCAAGCTTTATCTAGCAGTCTTTAACATTTCATCTACAAATTATCTATCAGAGCTCTCTTTCTCGTATTGACTTAATTTAGAACTTTGACAGCAACTCAGGACTGAAATAATCCTTATGTGCTACAGCAACATATTTCTAGAATTAAATTAAATGAGCACAAATTCCAACACATTTCCTCTGCCTATACATATCTCTGAAAAGGGGCTTCAGAAGAGTTATTTTTTGCCTGAAATGTTTAACTGTTGCTTCTTGTTATCATTAAACTTCAAATTTCTTCTTCTCCAGAGTTACTAATAGTGTTACAGAGGGTGGAACTGCAAAGGGGGTTGAAATTTGGCCCAGATCCAGAATTCTCACCATAAGGCTGATTTTCTATTAATGTCTGCAATCTGAAATTGCTTAACTGTTGCCTAATGAAGAAATATCGCTTCATGCTGCTTGGGTTAGATTGTGCCCTGTGCTGCTCTGGTCACAAGTGAGAAGGGCAAAGCCAGAGGAGGCAAGGAGATCCAACTTCCTAATATAAACCTGAGCCCACAGGTTGGGTACTGTCTAATTCCTACACTCCACTGAATGCAATAGAACTCAACTTCTGGCCTGCAGGCCAGATCCGGTCCATGAAGCCCTGTCATCTAGTCTGTGGCTATCCCCATGGGTCCAGAAATTTGGCAGCAGGGGAGCAGTGGGAGCACTAATTGCCACTCCCCATGCTGCAAAATTTCTGGACTTGTGGGGACAACCATAGGCCAGATAACATGGCTCTTTAAGCTAGATCACTCTGGCATGCAGCATTATTCCACAGAGAAGTCTGGGCATGCAGGGCTGGCCTGGTGCATGGATGGATCTAGGTGCATGGGGCACAGCCAGCATGGAACTGGACCCAGGCACGTAGGGCTGAGCTGACACGCAGCAGGATCTGGGCATGCAGGTCCCAAACTTTGACTGCATGCCAGATCGTACCTACAGACCGACTCTGTGCATTGACCCCACACTGATAGACTGGCCCTGCTTCACTCATTTGGCCCATGGAGCTGGGTAGGTTGAGTACTACTGGGCTAGCACTGGGGCTGACTAAAACTCCAAAACAACCAGGAAAAGATAGGGTTATGGTAAAAATGGCCTCACAGAGTAAGTGACTTGCTGCCCCTTTACAGGATCTCGCCGGTTATCAGCTGTAAGTGGCCTTCAGACAAAGCTATTCAATATTAAGAATACTGCTATGACAAACTAAAGACATAATGTAGCCCCAGACATGGAAGTGACTGTGGGTTAAATGAGCGCTGATCTGATTGTTGTTTGAATTACAAATCTCTAAACCCCTCTGACAGCCAGCTATTTACAAAGGCAATAAGCATTTGTGAAGGGAAGGATTTCTTAGTGGTTGCACTGTCCAGTTCATACCTCTAGATCAACTGCATCTGGGAGGTAAATTGCAAAATCTCTGTCAAAATAGAACTGCACCCAGTGTAGATATTGTGTGTTAAAAAAAAAAGATTGTGAATATGACTGAAATATAGCAATAAGTTTATAAATTATATCATAGTAGACACTTTTATACTGTCTCTGAAAAATGTGCCTATAGTCAAACTGATGGAATGTATTTAATAGTAATATATTCTAGAAATACACATGGTAAATATATAATACTATGCACGTAATACACATAGAAAATGACAGTTCATATAAACCATTCTGCATAAATTTTTACCAGACCTCCTTCCTGCTTTCCAGATGTTTACATGCAAAGCAAAATGCATGCATACATGCAGACACCTGAGTGCACATTTAAAAATTCGAACACATGCACCTGTGCATTTTTATCTTCTGCAGGCTTAAGTGGATGACATTGTAAAGTCTTTGCAGGTGTGTTTAATGTGAATAATTAAATCTCAGATGGTTGTGGGATCCCAGTTGCTGCACATGCAGCATTGAAAGTGTAGTATTAAGGAGGAGGAGGATCTAAATTTAGCCCTGTGCATAAAATGAGTAAATACACAAAAGAAACACTGATGAGATTTTCTTGTGAAATTAATACATGCAAATGAACAAATTTTAGTTCCATTAAAATATCTCCAGCATCTCGAATTCCCAGCATAGCAAATTCCTGTTGGGGCAAACTAAGCAAAGGATGTTACCGCTGCCTTTCCTTATTTTTTGTTATGAGATGTACCAACATTCACCATATATACTAATGCAACATTAAGATCTTACCCCTGCTTGCTTTACTCATGGATGTTCCCATAAACTACAATAGCTCACATAAAATTTTTTGTCTGTGTCTGTCTTACTGAGGACACTTTGAATGAGAGGAGCTGTAATTGCCCCAAATGGCTGATCCTAATCCTTACTGATACGAGTAGATTTTATTGAAGCACATGGGACTATTAACATTAATGAGGGGAGCAGGATTGGGTCCTGTGGTCTTAACAGTTTTAAAACGTGTAACTTGTTTTATCTATTGTTCTCAGTGAAATGGACCAGGCTGATCTTAGTTGCTTGAAGTCATTAGGGTCACTCTTGATTTTGTAATCAGCCTGTGACACTAATAACTTTAGTGTGCTGTGTTGTTTGTATATGACTATATCATAATTACTGATGGTGATGTGAGTGATTTATTATAAGGCTCTATTTGAGCTTTTGATTGACCAGGGTTAGTCTGCCAATCTTTAGGTCGGGGTAAATGGAAAACAAAGGAAGAGAGCCTGGAAGCTTCTGCAGGAAGGAGAATCCTGTAGGTATTGAGTATGGGGGATGCTAGCCTTGATGCATAATGTAAAACAATACTACCACCTAACAGTGAAGATATTAAATACAGTAAAATTTAAAAGAGAACAACACATTATATTATAACAGTTAAAAATTAGGAAAACAAAGTTGACAATTAGATATTAAAGATTTGGATAATCAAATCAAATCAATACAACCCAACTGTGTACTGTACAACCCAAATATATCCATCTTTGGGTTGAGATAGTGGCAATAAGGCAGTATGTGACAATCGGTATAATTTTTTTCCTTTTTGCTGCACAATCCATAACTCTAGCAGATAAATGTTGTGAAGTGTTAGTTATATAGCTGAAGTTCTCATAGTAATCAATTGTGTTGATTATAGATTCATAGATGTTAGGGTCGGAAGGGACCTCAATAGATCATCGAGTCCGACCCCCTGCATAGGCAGGAAAGAGTGCTGGGTCTAGATGACCCCAGCTAGATGCCTATCCAACCTCCTCTTGAAGACCCCCAGCGTAGGGGAGAGCACCACCTCCCTTGGGAGCCCGTTCAAGACCTTGGCCACTCTAACTGTGAAGAAGTTCTTCCTAATGTACAGTCTAAATCTGCTCTCTGCTAGCTTGTGGCCATTATTTCTTGTAACCCCTGGGGGCGCCTTGGTGAATAAAACCTCACCAATTTCCTTCTGTGCCCCCGTGATGAACTTATAGGCAGCCACAAGGTCGCCTCTCAACCTTCTCTTGCGGAGGCTGAAGAAGTCCAGGTGCCCTAGTCTCTCCTCACAGGGCTTGGTCTGCAAGCCCTTAACCGTACGAGTGGCCCTTCTCTGGACCCTCTCCAGGTTATCTGCATCCCTCTTGAAGTGCGGCACCCAGAATTGCACGCAGTACTCCAACTGCGGTCTGACCAGCGCCCGATAGAGGGGAAGTATCACCTCCTTGGATCTATTCCTCATGCATCTGCTGATGCATGATAAAGTGCTATTGGCTTTTCTGATGGCTTTGTCACATTGCCGACTCATGTTCATCTTGGAGTCCACTAGGACTCCAAGATCCCTTTCCACTTCCGTGCCACCCAGCAGGTCATTTCCTAGGCAGTAGGTGTGCTGGACATTTTTCCTCCCTAGGTGCAGCACTTCCACTTGTCCAACCTGTCCAGGTCTGCTTGCAGCTGTTCCCTGCCCTCCGGCGTGTCCACTTCTCCCCATAGCTTTGTGTTATCCGCAGACTTGGACAGAGTACACTTCACTCCCTCGTCCAAGTTGCTGATGAAGACATTAAAGAGTATCGGTCCAAGGACCGAGCCCTGCGGGACCCCACTGCCCACACCCTTCCAGGTCGAAACCAACCCATCCACCACGACTCTCTGGGTATGACCCTCTAGCCAATTTGCCACCCACCGGACTGTGTAGTCATCCAAGTCACAGCCTCTTAACTTGTTCACCAGTATGGGGTGGGATACCGTATTGAAGGCCTTCCTGAAGTCTAAGTATACAACATCCACCCCTCCTTCTGTGTCCAGGCGTTTCGTAACCTGGTCATTAAAAGAGACTAGATTGGTCAGGCATGATCTGCCTGCTACGAACCTGTGCTGGTTTCCCCTCAGCATAATTTGTCCTGCCGGGCTCTCGCATATGTGGGCCTTGATAATTTTTTCAAAGACTTTGCCAAGGATGGAGGTGAGACTGACCGGCCTATAGTTGCCCGGGTCCTCCTTCCTCCCCTTCTTGAAAATGGGGACCACATTGGCCCTTTTCCAGTCCCCCGGGACTTGGCCCGTGCGCCACAAGCGTTCAAATATTCCTGCCAGTGGCTGTGCAATGATGTCGGCCAGTGCCTTCAGTACCCTCGGATGGAGCTCATCCGGGCCTGCCAACTTAAAGGCATCCAGTTCTTCCAAGTGACTCTGCGCTATCTCAGGGTCTACGCATGGTATTCTGGTGCCTTGTTGCTGCCTCTCTACAACCCCAGTGAGAGACTTGTCTTGCCCCTCTCTTAGGAACACTGAGGCAAAGAACTCGTTGAGGAGTTCAGCCTTGCCCCCCTGTCCGTCACCAATTGCTTCTGCCCATTTAGTAGGGGTCCTATTCCACCCTGGGCCTTCCTTTTACTCCCTATATATCTAAAAAACAATTTCTTGTTATCCTTTACTTGGGTTGCCATTCTCAGCTCCATGGTAGCTTTGGCCCATCTAACTGCCTCCCTACAAGTGCGAGCAGAGGAGGTGTACTCGTCTTTGGTGATCTCTCCCTGTTTCCACTTTTTATATGCCCCCCTTTTGGCCCGTAGGCTGCCCTGGATTTCTCTGGTCAGCCAAGGAAGGCTCCTGGCCCCTTTCCCTCTTTTTCCTTGCATCGGGATCGTCTCCCTTTGTGCCCGAAGGATCGTTTCCTTAAGGCACAGTCACCCTTCTTGGGCTCCCATCACTTCAAAACTCCTACTCTGCAGTGCATCCTTGACTAATCACCTGAGTTCATTGAAATCAGCTTTCCTAAAGTATAGCACTTTCACCCTACTAGTTACCTTACCCACTCGACGTCTTATGAAGAATTCTGTTATTAGGTGATCACTGTCCCCCAGATGGCTACTGATCTGTAGGTCCCCTACCATGTCATCCCCCATTGCCAATACCAGATCCAGTAAGGCATTCCCCCTAGTGGGACTGTGTACCTCCTGTGTCAGGTGGAGGTCCTGTACACAGGTTAGAAACCTGTGTGAACGGTGGGACTTTGCCATCTGCATCTCCCAGCAGATGTCTGGGTAGTTTAGGTCCCCCATGACTACCGCCTCCTTAGCTTTTATGGTCTCCTAGAGCTGCCTCAGGAGCCCCAAATCTAGTTCTTCCCCTTGGTGTGGGGGTCTGTAGCAGACCCCTACCACCAACTCCCTTTCTCTTTGCCCCCCATGTAACCTAACCCACAATCCTTCTACTTCCTCATCCTTTGATTCCGTCTTGATGAGGGTCGATGTATATTGCTCATTGATATAGAGTGCAACCCTCTCCCCCTTTCTTCCCCACCCTGTCCTTTCTGTACAGCCTATAACCCTCAATATGTACCGCCCAGTCGTGGGACGAATCCCACCAGGTTTCTGTTAGCCCTACTAAGTCATAGGTGTTTTCTGCAAGCAGGAGCGCTAGTTCATCCTGCTTGTTCCCCATGCTCCTAGCATTAGTATATAGGCACTTGAGCCCTGCGACTGGTGCCTTTGCTGCCCCCCAGCTCCGAATCCCAAGGGGCCCCTTATTTCTTACCTGCTTATTGCTTACCTGTGCTGTACTGCTGGCCGCCCCATGGCTTGCAGGTTCCCAATGTTCTCCTTCTTCAGGCTGGGCTGTCCTTGTGGGTGCCACATGGTTTGGTGGTCCAAAGCTTCCCCCGCCCTCATCTTCCCCTCCCCCCGACGAGCCTAGTTTAAAGCCCGCTGGAGGAGATCCGCCAACCTAGAAGTTATTATCATTAACTTTATGAAAGATCTAGCTATCTTATCCATGCAATGTCTCTTTTTTTTTAATTTTACTGTTTTAGATATTCTGCTAGGAGCTGTTGAATTCTTTTACTGAAGTAGCTCTCATCTGTGATTTATCCAAGGTACCAAAAGAGGAAAACTATTTCTTTGCAAGTCCTTGACCTTATGAAACTTCTATATTTGAACCAATTGTTTGAGAGATTCTTTGTTGAAAGAACTTTTGAATTGAATAGTAGCCATGCTTTTATAATACAGGTGTCGGACATTGATTCTGCATATGCTGAAATAGGAACCACAGACACTTTTCCATGTCTTCTGGGAATCCCCAGCACTAGAAAGCACAGCTGTTGCTTTACACAATTTTGCTTTCAGCCTCAGATAAAAAGGGAAAATTGTTGTAGTGAACAAAATAAGTAAAAAAATTGGTTAAAATAACCTGCTCAGTCAGACACCTGAGTTAAATGTATGTTTTTAAATGGGGAAAGAAACTTCTGGAGTTATTCTCTATAAAGCTTTCTACGGTTTGTTCAGTTCCCTTTCCTTTGCTGACAGAAGAATGCTTTGTTCTAATATGGTCCTATGATTGGGAAAACAAATACTGATTCTTCCACTCATCCCAGCCCCCTCTGAAATATGCTACAGATAGCCTTACTTTCCTCCTTCAAATTCATCTTTATAATCACTTCACTGTTGGGCTGGTGTGGTACAGGTGCTAAGGAGCATGGTTAACAGCCCAGAGGCAACAAGCTCAAGGCCATAGCAGAAGTGGCTCACAGTGTGGTCTCATCAGACTCCAAAGTATCTGCAAATTCTGCTAAATACTTTGTTACAAGGACACAAAAAAGGAAAGGGCTTTACTGATACTCCTTTTAATACCCTTCCTTCACTCAGGCACTATATAATGTTTCCCAGGACTGATCATGAAAAGCTTATTAACTAGATAAAACCCAAAGGCTAAGTATAGACAGTTAAAAAGCCTGAGGCTGAATTTGTTCAATCTTTGCAGGCTAGTCTAAACTGCAGAGATTACACTGAAACAGAAATGAACAGACATTTACCTTTGTTTGAGGAAATGCAGCCACATGCCTGCAGTGGTTCAGGCCAGAAGCCAAGGGGCACTACAACATGGCTCTCTGGCATATAGCCAGCATGGGCTGTGTGTTCATTTCCTCTTCCTGCTGCCCCCAAGGTCTCTGGGATTTGCCATCCAAAATAATAGTAGCAGGACTCTACAAAGCTGCTCATCACTTCCTCTTTCTGCTTCCAGGTGGCTCTGGGATTTATAGTCCACAGTCACAACCAGCAGTAATTTTGAACAGGGGAAGAGGTATTTAGCCTCCCTCCTAGGGTCCAGCCCCCAGCCCAGGTTTGCCTGGGGCCAGGGGATAGCCACCCCACCCCCCTTGCAGCCTGGGCTGCATCCTCAGCCAGGGTGGTCCCCCCACCTCCTTGCTAGCCAGCTCTCACTGATTCAAGTAGGGAGCACAGGGACAGGACCAGCCCTGTTCTCTGGAGCAGACAGCACAGCTCAGTCCAGAGGTAAAAAGCATGCTGGGATGCTGGGGGACTGTGATTTAACTTGAACCAGGAAGGGGTCTAGAACAGAAGTTTCATAAACCAGTTTGACCCAAATCAGGTAAATCTGATACTACATTCAACCAGGTTTATCTTAAATGAGTTTCAGCCATTTTGAAAATAGTTTATGTGCACAGAGCTTCTGTTCTGTCACAGGTTTAAACCAAATTCTGATCACTTAAACCAGTTTATGTGTAACTTCTGTCCCTAGCCAAAGAGGTTAGTGGCCTGATAATTCAAATGGTTGCAATCCAAAATTCCAACCCAGGAAACATTAAAATATAAAAATGTAAATATAGCTATACTCTTTGCATAATTTTTCTCCCATTCTGGCCTGGTTTTGTTACTTCCAAGAATTCTACCCTACCCAGAGATGACTATGTCTTTACTTCTTCTATTAGGCTACTTGTACACACCATGGTGGTTTACTTCTGGTTTAATTCTCCCTAAATTGAAGCAGTGGGTTTTTAAAAAAACTTCTTCAGTTTAGGGCAAAGTAAACCCCCGTGGTGTGTGTACAAGGATTGGGCCCAATCTTTACCTGCCTCTTCAGTGGTGGGTGGGCAGGGAGAGGGGAGGGCGAGCTGTCAGCGAGCAGTCCCTGAGCTGCAGGTGGGTCAGTGCTTCCTTCTGTGGTGGCAGTGGCACCCCGCAGATGGGTGGTCCTGGGGGGCACCGCAGCCACGAAGAGAAGCACAGTCCCCCGCACAGCCATGGAGGGAAGCATTGGGCCCCTGCGCAGCTTAGGCAGGTAGGTAGGCAGGCTCTGGAGAGAAGAAAAGAAAGAAGATCAGGCTTGCCACTTTTTCTTTTTTTTTTTCTTCAGTGGAGCCTGCCTACATGGGCTGCCACCAGGCTGCCTCACAGCCCCTGAGTTGAACAGGGCCCGGTGCTTCCCTCCACGGCTCTAAGGTAGCAAACTAAAACACCTTGGCATGTTTTATTTTGCTACATCCCAAAGTCATTTAATGTGCAATACACCACCAACAGTGTAAACAACCATGCCATTAAAGTGCATTACACTGCCGACAGTGTAAACAGTCACACCATTAAAGCAGTACAAAAGGGCATTTAAGCTGCTTTAAAGGCCAATTTTGTGGCGTGTACAAAGGCCCTAAGATACTTAAAGGCAGGTGCCCATCTTATTTTGCATGTACAAACTATCATGCACATCTACATTGTGGCATTATATGAATCAGAGCCACCAGAGCAAATTATTTTACTTTTGATATTGATACATACTCTCTCCACTGCAGCAGCTAACAAAATAAATTTTGAGCAGATGACAAGACAAGTAACATAGAAATATATTTAATTTAGTACTTCCTGATTGCCCATTATGTGAGTTATTCATGAGTGGATCAAATAGCAAATGTTCATACTTGAACTTTCCTCTAAGACTCTTCCATTGAGGAAATTAATGTTGCTCCCTCCAAGTAAGTAACAGGAGATTTGGTCCCCTAACTCAGTGGTTATGTCTACAGGAGGCAACTGCAGAGGCAGCTGCATAATTATGGCTGAGCAACTAGGTCATGAGTCCTATACACTAAGAGCATTTCCTCATCAGGCAACATCCTCTGCCTTGCCTCCTGTGGCAGATGCCACTGCTGCAAGGGACTGTTGGTGCAGCCAAGCAGCTGCAGGGTTAACCTTCTTGTAGCCAATTATTTCTATTGAATTGAGGATTCTACACTGTCACTTGGGTCATAATTCTGCCACGCCCCATGGTATGGGGTGAGCAGGGAGTGGGGCTGAGTAAGGGATTCCTGTCCCTCTCCCCATAGCCAGAGCTTCCAGCCCTCTGCCAGGTATACCTCTGGATGAACCCATGCTGTGGCAGACCAAGGCTGTCTGCCTAGTTCTTCTGTGTAGGGCAAAGGATCGTTACCAGGTGCCACTCCCAGAATGTTCCTTTCAATAGTCTCCACATCCTGCATGAGAACAATGACTAAACTCCTTTTCCTTCTCAAGATGCGAGCATAAACTGAGCTGTTTAAAGTTCTGTAGGGTTCTCTTACACCCTCCCTTGGCCTAACCCATCCCTTCCTGTAGTGTGGATCTCAAGCCAAACAGACCCTACATAGAAATCCTCTGTGTGTGTCTACACATACATTAGATCCAGGAGCATTTTACTTGTGAGTAAATTACTCATGAGTAAGCACTCCCAGGCAGATGTGTGCACATGCATGGAAACAGGACCAGATTTTCTGCTAATGGCAGCAAACTGCTCTCGCTTCCTGGGGCCCTGCAATGGGCCCTTGCTGCCACTGGGGGGGATCTGGGTTCCCTCTGGGTGCTAGCCTGGGTGCTGGCAGGGAGCACTGGACAAGGGTACAGCTGTCTCCTGGCCAGTGCTGGGATATTGCACCCTGCCCTGTGGGGGGTTGCCTACTTCAGAGAGCTGCTGGCCTGGCTCCCTGATTGGGGCAGGGGACTTGAAAAAAGCTGCAGGGGAGGGGCAGGTCCCAATCCCCTGCCCCAATCTGCCAGTGAGGCAGCCAGCAGCTAGCTACTAGCTGCCCCACCAGAGGATCAGGGCAGGGGGTTGGGACTTATCCCTGCAGCTCTTTCAAGCCTTATGCCTCAATCACCTGCCCCTGCTCTCCAGCCTGTTCCCCACCCGGCTCTGTGATCATATTGCTGGGTGGCGAACAGGATCCCCAGCCACCACCAGCAGGGATCTTCCAGTGCCAGCTCTGCAGTGGCCAGTGGATCTCCTAGCCCCCAGCCCCATCATGATGGCAAAGCAGGGGCTGGGAGATAAGGATATCCCAGCCCATGCTCCCCAATTGCAATCTCGGAGTCGGGGGCTTGGAGCTCTCTGCTGCCATGGGAGACATAGTTCTCACCTGGGTTCCCTGGCAATAGGCAGCTCCCAGGGGCAATGTTCCCTCTAAGAAGTAGCGGTCGGTAAGCACGCTGCTTTGGTCCCACCTCCCCCTTTCGGCCCGGTCTGCTGGTAAGGTCCCTAAGAGTGTAATAGTATTGTTTGCCATTGAAACATGGTGCAGAAAAGTAGAGCTTTTCTGGTTAGTTGCCTTTTACAAATGCAAATTTATGTATATATTAAATAGGCTCCAAATTCATCTCCAGTTGCACATTTAACATTAATCTTTCTTTCCTTTAAGTTGCACGGTGCTTGTCATGTTATTGTATAACAACCTCACCAGTTGAGCCACTAACTTAGCATTGGGGGCTGAGTAAGCACTGTATTGGTGTTTTATTTCAGCACAAAATCCACCTGGTCTTGCAGCTTTTTAAAAGTGTGAGAAAAAAGTCGGGGGGGGGGGGAGCGGTGTGAGAGGGTCCTCTTCACCCTAACAGAAAATAATAGAAATAATATTTGCAGGTTTTTAGCATCTTTATTTTATCACTGCCATTAGTAGATAGTAAAACTACTTATGTATTCATTGGGGATGGATGTACCCAACCTTCAGCACTTGAGATCAGTCCATGAGTGTGCTCTCAGGTGTCATCCTGGCTGCGGGCTGAGGCTGGGGGCTGGCGCGGGCTCTGCTGGCTCCGGGGAACTGCTCTGCTTCCCTGCCCCGACATCATGTGCTTTCTTGCTCCCAGAGGCATGGCAAGGTGGGGACAGGGGCTGTGAACTGCTCTGTGGGCTCCACTGGCTCCAGGGAACTGCTCCTCTCCCCAGCCCTGATGCCTTGTACCTCCTCGCTCCCTAAGGCGATGTGGGGGAGCAGAGCAGTTCCCTGGAGCCGGTGGAGCCTGCAGAGCAGTTCCCCCCAGCCAGCGGAGCCCACACCAGCCCCAGCCCCCATCCAGCCTTGGGGAGGGGCCACTTCCTGTCCTGGAGTGAGGAGCACTTGGTAAGTGTTACATGCCAGCCCTGGTACCTCTGCCTCACTCCACACCCAGCCCCTCTCTGGGCAAGTGCGCAGCCTTAAGAAGTTTGTGTGCGGCAAGATTTTTACTTGTGCGTGGCACCTCTAACCACCTTTTACTTGTGCGTGGCGCGTGTGCACCTTAGAGGGAACCTTGCCCAGGGGCAGGGAGCAATCTCGCCCTCTGGTACCCAGCAGACCAGGAGCAGATTTGCTCCCAGTTAGGCATCTACATGAGCACTACTTCACAGTTAGTAATCACAAGTAAATTTGCTACTTGCATTTGCAAGCAGCAAATTTAGTCCCATTTAGGTTTACTATGCAGTAAGCATGTATGCATGTAGATGCACATGCTTACTGTGTAGTAAACTATGCTACTGCACAGTAAAGCATCTTGTGCAGACAAAACAGACCCTCTGAGAGCAGATGGAACAGTGCTGTTCTCTGTCTGGGTTCATAACATTTTAATTGTTTCTTCCATTGGAGGATATAACTTAGCTACATCAGGGGTGCATCTACATGAGACACTTATGTCACCGTAGTGATGAGCTATGGAGATGCAGCTCATTGCTATGGCGATGTAATGTTGGTGGGCACAAACTGTGACGCATGAACTGGGGTTTACTGAGCAGTCATTTAGTACTAAATAAGTGTGCAGTAACAACTGCGCATGTGTAAATTTACTACTTTTCATGTGTGCAAAGCATAAATGAGCACCTTTTCAGAGGGTAGTCTTCAGTACCTTATTTTTACAATAAATTTGTATCAAATTTTACTAGTACTAATATCCTTTTTTCTTTTCCAGTCATTTCATAAGGGAGATGGCCAGCATTCCCTGTAAGCTGCACGGCATGCGCAGATACGCAGGCGCGCACATGCTGCGCTACCAGCCATGCCTGCGTGGCCGTGCACGCCACACAGCTTAGAGGGAATGCTGGAGGGAATGCTGGAGATGGCTATCTCAGAAATTAGTTATGTCAAAACTAGACCGGTCCTTACTTGCTTTATATTTCACTTTGTAACTTTCAAGCTGCTATTCCTCACTGAGGAGGCACTATGTAATAGTGTCCTGCCATACCTACCTCCACTCCTATCCTTTTGTACTTGCTCTCACTTTCTATACTCTTCCTAATGTTCTCTTCCTAACTCTCCACATTTTGCTTCATGCCTTCTATCATCTTGAATAATATTGTTCTTATATCTGGAATATTAGGTTCTAGAGCAATTCCTCTCCTCATCCGTCAAGAAAGCCGTCATCCATTTTTCAAATTACTAGTAATAGGTTCTCCATCTCCTAGTTTTTGTCTTGCTTTACTTACACTGTAAGGATCAGATCCATATAGTATTTAGGGCCCTAAGCACCCTTGTAGATGTGTCCTTCTGCTTTTTGGGGCAAAGGACATTCCTTGCTTATGCCTGTAAATGCATGGCAGTGTTTTATGAATGTGTTATACCAAAAATTTGTGCGGTCTCCTGGAATTGCTCATGGCTTTTTCGGTTTGTTTTTTTCTTCCACTGTAACTGAGCCACCAATTCAGCTTCCCAGCAAACACCATTCTATGTTGGTACTCAACACATGAGTAATCAGAATTTTGTGGTTATCTAATTTGTTGCTGAATGCCCTCCCACCTCCCTTTACCTAGATCAATAGGGGTTTCCCATTTCTCAGATATAAACCTACTCACAGTCTCACCAACAGTAATATAAAATCTTGATCTATAGTACTCTCCTTTTGAATAGGCTTTTTTAATCAGGTCAGGATATGATATATGTGTAGCAAAAAATATAATTTTGTCTTCAGTAGTCTTGGCTACTGCACTTTAGGTTCTGGGGAGCAGAGGAGGATAATGGTGGCATTAGGTTCCACCCACTACCTTTGATTTAAGAAGCAACTTGATGTAATAGGGAACCCCTTGCCACTCCTGGGTCTCCCCTAATTTATGGATCCTGACAGATTTTATCATCAAGAAATAATAGGGCCTTTTACTTTATCTAGCACAACAGAGAAGCGGTGTGGCCTAGCAGACCAGTTGCAGGTTTCGGAGCCAGAATTCCAGCATTTTATTTGCACCTTTGACAGATGTCTTAAGTGGCCTTAGGCAAGTTACTTAACATTCCTCTCAGTTTCCCTAACAGCAAAACTGGAAGGAATAAAGTATACTTTTCTTGCTCACAGACAGGATTAATTTGGTAAAATAGTCTTTTGAAGATACACTGTGCTATATAAATGTTAATGTTGGAGCACAGCAGGTACAGGACAGTCAGATTTGGGTCAATTTTTTTTTCAGCCACTTTTGCACATGAGTGGTTAAAATCCCCAAGTTTGCACAACAGAAATATTGACACAATGAACAATATTCCATATGTCATAGCTCAGAAAAAAAGGTTTTGTTCCCTCTGCCCCTTTTTACTTTCTTCAGCATAAATTTAGGAGTACAACTGCAGAAATAGAATTCTACTGAAGAAAAATGGTATGAGAGGAGACTCCTGCCAACAGATTTTAGCTGGTTCATCAAACATAGCATAATGGTTCAAGCCTACAGTCCTGAAATCGGGATACTTCCTCCAAGTTGCTAAGAAGCATCTGCTGTTCCCATTCTTTCAATTACAGAGTCAAGACTCTAAATATTTTGTTGACTTGCAGGACTACCTCTCCTGCCATCACAGTAGCATTTGCCCTGTACATATAGTGATAGCATTCATATTCTGTTCTTATTATGTGGGCTGCTAACCCTATGGGTCCTGGGCCTGCTTAAAAACTTTTGGGATGAAGAACAAATTGGCTCTAACAAATCAATCTATCAATCTAGACTGTGATTTGGGCAGATTGTACAATCTAACCTCCTCTCACCCCACCCCAACCCAACCCTAAAAGTGCAATAGAAACAGGGTCCTGCAATGAAAAATAACAGGGCCCGGGATACATGGAAAACTTTGGCTTCAGTCTTTGGATTCCCAGTCAAGTCTAGAGGAGGGTGTCTAGGCCAGGGGTTGTTAACCGGGGGTACGCATACCCCTGGATGGACTTGGAACGGTCCTCAGGGGTACACGTGGGTGGGGACGGAATGCCTCCACATCCCAAGAGCAGGGCTGGGGTGGGGCGGGGCATGGGCAGCAGCACCCCTCTATGAGGTGGAGAAGCTCACACATGGCAGCCACTGCCAGCACTGCCCAGCCTGGTGAATGTCCCTGCCCTGCCCTGGCCCTGCTCCTGGGAGGCGGTGGTGCTCTGTCCCCACCTGTCTGCGTGCCGTTCCTGCCTTCCTGCTCCACATTCAGCTGTGCACCACTCCCCTCAACCCCTGCATTTGGCCGTGCACCACCACCCTCCTCCCTGCATCTGGCCACTGGGGTACTTTGAGTTTTAAAAGTTGAAAACCCCTGGTCTAGGCTATGCCTGATTTCATCACTTGCTATGGCATTAGAAAGGGATAGCCACTGTGCTACTATTGGCTACCTGGCCCACTGTTGACTCACAAAGCAAGTCATAGAATCATAGAAAGTTAAGGCTGGAAGGGACCTCAGGAGATCATAATCCAACCCCCTGCTCAAAGCAGGACCAACCCCAACTAGATCTCAGCCAAAGCTTTGTCTAGCCAGGTTTTGAAAACCCCCAAGGATGGAGCTTCCACCACCTCTCTGGGTAACCTGTTTCAGTGTTTTACTACCCTCCTAGTGAATTTTTTTTTCTGAATATCTAACCTAAACTTCCCTTCCTGAAGCTTGAGACTGTTGCTCCTTGTTCTGTTGTCTTCCACCACTCAAAGTAGCTTAGCTCCATCCTCTTTTGAACACCCCTTCAGGTGGTTGAAGACTGCTATTGTCTCCTCTCAGTCTCCTCTTCTCTAGACTAAAAAATCCCAATTCCCCTAGTCCTCATAAATCAGGGGGCCCAAAACTGAACGCAGTACTCCAGGTGTGGTCTCGCCAGTGCTGAATAGAAGGGAATAATTATTTCCCTTGACCTACTGGCAACACAGCTACCAATGCCATTAGCCTTTTTAGCAACTGGGGAACACTACTGGTTCATAATGTGTGCTCATTTGCCAGGCATGAAAACTTTTGACAAGGTTTAAAGCTAGAATGAAGGAGGAAGAGTTAAAAACTCTGCTCTGAAACTCCCCATAAAGTAAGTCACACAGGGCATAGCGGCCTGCTCATGAAACGATCCATGTCTCAGGTGCAGCAACAACTGATATGCCTTGAGTAACATGTGAGAGGTCAACCAATGTCTGTGTGATGCCATTGTATTTTAGGGCATCAAGGAAGGGAGTGTAATGGGAAAACTGAGTTATGCCAAGGCTTTTTAGCCATAGTCCAGGCCTTCCCAGAACTAAACAATAAAATTGAACAGAGCACCTTCTGTGCCACTGGGAAAAATGAGTACTGTGATTGGTACAGTGGGCTAACCAGGTAGAGTTTCCCTATAAGGAATGTGCCTGGCATGGTGCCGGGGGATTGGTGCACCATGTAAGCAATGCTTGGCACACAGCCAAGGGATTGGACAATTTGGGATGAGAAAAGTTACAAAAGTGATGGACAAACAAAGGAACACATGTTTTGTGTTACCCCCCTGGGGAGACAGGAGCAACCTTGGAATTCTTGTTTGTACAATGAGGAATCCAGAAACTAACGTCCCACACACCCAGCAGAGAGGCCAGTAGCACTGAAGGTCATTGCTGTAATATCAAAGAAACTACTTGCCAAGTCATATTATGAGAAGGAAACTTGTAATAAAGCATAAGGATTGCTATTAAAGTTCACTTGATACCAAATCAGACAAGGGGCCATGTCAATCCTTGGGGGTCTCTGGTAAAAGGAATCCTAGGGGCAACAATATTCAGCTTATTGCCCACTGTAACCCCCAGGTCTTTTGTGCAGAGCTGCTGCCCAGCCAGTCAGCCTCCAACCTGTACTGGTGCATGGGATTGTTCCGTCTTAAGTGCAGGACTTTGCACTTGTTCTTGTTGAACCACATGAGATTCCTTTGGGCCCAATCCTCCAGTTTGTTTAGGTCACTGAATCCTAACCCTACCCGCCGGGGTATCTACTAATCCCCCTAGCTTGGTGTCACCTGCAACCTTGTTGAGGGTGCACTCTATGCCATCTTCCATGTATCAAGAGTTACTGGTGAGTACTCTCCACACCATAGCTGTCCACAATCCTTTGGGGTTGGGAGAATGCTAGGAAGAAAGAGGTGAGGAATATTCCATATATTAGAGGCCTCCTCTCTTCACACTGTCTCTTTGCAGTTGTCATTTATGGTTTTACTTATCAGCCATATCGGCTGTCAGGATCATGTGACCCATGTCACCAATTTTTTGGTATTGTTTTCTTTGAACTGTTTACATTTTTCAATATAACATTTAGAAAAGGGAAGAAGTAACCTCCATAATGATACAAAGTAAAGTTGTTGGGCATGTATGCTGAGGTCAAGGTGTTGGGAGTCACTGGGTTTTATCCTGACCTTGTCAACACCAGTGTAAAGCAGGATAAGTTTACTGAGGGTAGCAGAGGAACACAGGACAAAGGGACCTCCTGGGTCATAAAGTGTAGTCTCCTTCTATCCTGGGCAGCAACAACCATTTCTATCCCTGTGCAAATGTTGCATGAGAGAAGAATCGGGTCTACTGTCTTTTGCCATCTACTGAAGCAGCTACTGAGCTTGATATGTGCCCAGAATAACAGACTTGGTGGAATAGCTTGCGTAACTGGAGTACTGTCATGGATGGGTAAAAACTGTTCAGGAAGGCAGGGAAGAAGAGGAGGAGGAGTTGCACTTTATGTAAAAGAGCCATATGATTATTCAGAGCTCCAGTATGAAACTGGAGATAACCCAGAGACTTTCAACAGGCTTAAGGTTAGCGAGAGAGCAACAAGGGTGATTTTGTAGTGGGTGTTTGCTATAGACCACCAAACCAGGAGGAAGTGCGAATGAGGCTTTCTTCAAATAGCTAGCAGAAGTTTCCCTATCACAAGCCCTGGTTCTTATGGGGGACTTCAATCACCCTAACATTTGCTGGGAGGGCAATACAGCAGTATGCAGGCAATCCAGGGACTTTTTGGAGCGTGTTAGGGACAACTTCCTGGTGCAAGTGCTGAAGCGGACAACTAGGGGCCGTGCTCTTTTTGACCTACAGGATAGAATTGGTGGGGAATGTAGTAGTAGATGGCAACTTGGGCAGCAGTGACCACAAGATGATTGAGTTCAGGATCCTGAGGAAAGGAAGGATAGAGAGCAGCAGAGTAAGGACCCCGGACTTCAGAAAAGCAGACTTCAACTCACTCAGGGAACTTATGGGCAGGATCCCCTGGGAAACCAGTCTGAGAAAGAGAGGAGTCCATGAGAGCTGGTTGTACTTGAAAGAAGCCTTCCTGAGAGTACAGGAATAAACTATCCTGATGCGCAAGAGGTATGGCAGAAGACCAGCTTGGATTAGCAGGGAACTCTTCAGTAAACTAAATCACAAAAGGAAGCTTATAAGAACTGGAAGTTATATGGAACTGGAGTTATATGGAAACTTGAACAAATAAATAGGGAGGAGTATAAGAGTATTGCTTTGGCATGCAAGGATGAAGTCAGGAAGGCCAAAACACAATTGGAGTTGTAGCTAGCAAGGGACATGAAGGGTACATGAAGAGTTCCTACAAGTATGTCAGTAGCAAGAGGAGAATTGGGGAAAGTGTGAGTGGGGAAGGCAACCTTGTGACAGAGGAAGCAGAAAAGGCTGAAGTACTCAATGCCTTCTTTGCCTCAGTCAGCTCCCAGACTATTGCACAAGGCAGCACAGTTTGGGGAGGACGTGAGCAGCCAACAGTGGTGAAAGAATAGGTTTGGGACTATTTAGAAAAGCAGGACATATACAAGTCCATGGGGCTGGAGGGGATGCACCTGAGGGTGCTGAGGGACTTGGCTGATGAGATTGCAGAGCCACTGGCCATCATCTTTAAAAACTCGTGGGTATCAAGAGAGGTCCAGGATGATTGGAAAAGAGAAAACATAGTGCCCATATTTAAGAAAGGGAAAATGGAGAATCCAGGGAACTATAGACCAGTCAGCCTCACCTCAGTCTCTGAGAAAATCATGGAAGCAGATCCTCAAGGAATCCATTTATAAGCACTTGGAGGAGGAGAAGGTGATTAGTAGGCCTGTGCGAAGTGGCTAGTATTTGTTTCGGATTCAGATTCGGCTGATTTGGGGGACAGTGATTTGATTTGGTGATTCAAATCACTGTCCCAATTCAAATCAGCCGAATTTGATTTGGAGATTCAGCTGTTGCTGAATCTCCAAATCAGCCAGGCCCATCCCCCACCCCTCTCCCAGCCTGGCAATGGCTGCCCCAGCTCCCAGCACTTGTTTAAAAAAAAAGCCCCAGCTCTCCGGCAGGGGGGTGATCCCATGCAGCATGGGGCAGTGGTGGTTAGCAGGGATCGCCCCCCGCCTGGCAGTATCTGGTGAGCATTGGGGCTGTTTTTTAAAGTACTGAGCTGGGGCAGGCGGGGGCAGCCATGGGAGGCACTGAGGGAGCAGTTGGGGGGGTGGGGACTGAGGAAGCAGGGGGGATCAGAGTGTTGGCAGGGGTCCCCCCCCATGGTCCCCTCCCCCAGTCCCTCCTCCCCTGCCCCTAGTACTTACCAGCTCAGAGTCGGCTGCAGCTCCCTGCTGCAGCCACTGGGGACTGCCCAAATCATCAAAGCTCTCTGAATCTTTTCTGAAGATTCAGAGAGCCTTGAATCGATTTGGACCTTTAAACTGGTCCCCTGATTCAATTCAGATTTGGAGATTCATCCACCGAATCGGGCCATAACTCCTCCGAATCAAATTGCTACCTGAAGCTTCATACAGCTCTAGTGATTAGGAACAGTCAGCATGGATCAGCCATGGATCACCTTTGGATTCTCCAAAGGCTAGTCATGCCTGACCAACCTGATTGTCTTCTATGACAAGGTGACTGGCTCTGTGGATGTCAGGAGACTGGTGAATGTGATGTACCTTGATTTTTAGCAAGGCTTATGAGATGGTCTCCCACAACATTCTTGCAGGCAAACTAAGGAGTACAAGCTGCATGAATGGACTGTAAGGTGGATAGAACACGGTCTGGTGCATTGGGCTTAATAATCAATGACTTGATGTCTAGTTGGCAGCCAGTATCAAGTGAAGTGCCAGTTTCATTCAATGTCTTCAGTGGATGTGTGGTGTACCTTGATTTTAGCAAGGCTTTTGATATGGTCTCCCACAATGTTCTCCAAGGCAAGCTAAGGAAGTATGGGCTGGAAGAATGGACTGTCAGGTGGATAGAAAACTGGCTGGAGCATCAGGCTCAGAGGGTAGTAATCAATGGCTCGATGTGTAGTTGATAGCCGCTACCAAGTGGAGTGCCCCAGGGGTCAGTCCTGGGGCCAGTTTTGTTCAAAGTCTTCATCAACAACCTGGAAGATGGCATAGAGTGCACCCACAGCAAGTCTGCAGATGACACCAAGCTGCGGGAAGTAGTAGATATGCTGGAGTGGTAGGATTCAGAGTGACCTAGACAAATTGGAGGAGTAGGCCAAAAGGAACCTCATGAGGTTCAACAAGGACAAGTTCAAAGTCCTGCACTTAGGATGGAATAATCCCATGCACTGGTTCAGGAGGGGGGCTGACTGACTGGGCAGCAAACTGACAGGCAAGCAAGGTAGCCCAGAGGTGATATGAGTCTTTATCACCTGATTAGCAAAACAATAGCCTTTGTCCCATTACTTCAAACTCTTCTTAAACAACTTACCAGGAGGTGACCTGTTGATTAACTCTAAAAGCTCTGTTCTGTCTGTCTGTCTCAATGAAACTGGAGAGACACACACACAGACACTGCTCAGCATTAGCTAGCACACCACATGCCTAGGGTCTGTGGGGCTGGGGTCCATGATGTGGGAGATGGGAGGGAGAGGGGGAGATTTCCTGCTTGAGCAGTAAGGGGCAGTAGGGCAGGGGAAAGCCAGCAGACACTGCTGTGTCTGCAGTCTCTGCTGGAGCCTTATACAGCACTAGCTAGCATACCACACACTGGCTATGGTCTGTGCTATGGGAGAGGGGAGAAAGGGATCCCTGCTTAAGCAGGGTGTGAGGAGAGGGGGAGTGGGGCACAGGGAAGCCAGTAGACCCTGCTGTGCCTGCAAGTCTGTGTCAGGGGGGAGGGGCCAGCCCTGCTGTGGAACAGAGAGCCCTGCCCAGCCTAAAGAGCATGCCAAGATGCTGGGGATGTCTGGTTTATGTTAAACCAGCAAGGGGTCTGGGACAGACTTTGCATAAACCGGTTTGAGCCAAATTAGTTAAGTGTGATACTACATTCAGCCAGGTTTATCTCAAAGCGGTTTCAGCCATTTTCAAACTGGTTTATGTGCACAGGACATCTGTTCCGTTTACAGGTTTAAACCTGTTTCTGATCACTTAAAATGGTTTATGTGTAATGTCTGCCTTGGTGTTTATTTCATGCTTAATCTTGTTTATGATTCACAAACTAGGTATTCCTAGGCTCAGTTATCTTGAACAGTGTAATCTGCTGGGCATGCTCAGAGCATTCCTAATGCGCACTTGCAGCACTGAGTTCAACACAAAACACAACAGGGTGGGGATGGTGGTGGTGTTGCTGGCTTCCTTTATATAATAGTCTAGTGGTTAGATAAGTTGCCTAGGTTGTGAGAAACCTGGGATAATGGACTTCTAAATGAGAGGGGGTTCAAACCCACATGTCCCACCTTTGAAGATCATGCTCTCATCACCTGACTATAGCCTACACTGGGATGGGCATTCTGTATACCACCTGCTGAAAAGATATCACTTAACCATACGATACTCCCCCTCCCAGGAAAATGCCAGCCTCACTGGGGCCCTTGGAAGACATTCCACCTAGCATGCAATTAACCAGTTAATCACATCTTAAAGTGTAACTAGGCCACACTTTCAGGCAGCTAATGGTGCAGGAAAAAGCAATGCCAACCACCAAATTATTACACACAAAATCTTGATGTGTAATGCTTTCATAGCTCGTTTCCATCATACCTTAAAATGAATAAACGTGTGGCAAGGTAAACTTCATTGGCCCCAGTATAGTCCCTGACAGCCGCTGATCAGCTGTTTGCAGTAGTCGCAAGGCTACTGATCATCAGCTGGCTCTGGGGGCTCGAACTGGCCTGGTGAGTCCCGAGATCTAGCTGACAATCAGCTGATTGCTGGACATCTTTGTTAGTGAAGGTGGAATGTTTGGGGTGCAATTGGGGTCTGATCCCTCTCCCAAAATCGTGCATCCTGCCACACACATGGCATGGCATGGCATGGCAGGCATGGCATGGCAGGAGGCATAATTATTGGGATCAAGGATCAGATCCCATCACGCAATGCTGCTTCTTCTTGTCCCCTTTTTCCCCTGTGGCTGAATTCAGCTGTGGGAGAAGTGGGGAAGGAAGAGTAGGCAAAGGCAAACAGCAGCAGTGTTCACATCCTGGACTCTGAGCTTCAGTGTGCAAACAGGAGTTCTGGCCAGACCCCAGGCCAAGAAAGCTCACTGCACATGCGCAGCACAGCCAATGGGGATGGGGATGGAAACGACTGTGTTGTCCCATGTCCCTGGATCCACCCCTAACAATGATATGTTTATTCTTGTATACACTCTCTCTCTCTCCCTCTCTCTCTCTCTCTCTCTCTCTCTCTCTCTCTCTCTGACATTTATATGGCTATTCTTGACTTCATGGTCATACAGTTTCAATATGAGTAGTAGAGAGTGTCACCATTTCCACTTATCCCATAGTAGAGTGGTTAGTATACTCTTCTGAGAGACTTGGGAAGCGTGAATTTTACACAGCCTAACCACTAGGCTGTATTATAAAAGGAATGAAACCTGTAAGGATGACTTAAGTCCGCAGGCATCCAATTAAGTGCTGAATGGGAGCATTTAGGCCCAGGGGAGAGGCAAGGAACACTCTTCTCTTCAATATATCCTACCAAGTATCCCCTCCCTGCTTAGTACATTGGCTGTTATGAATCCTATATTTTTTGTCCCCTATGGACTTGTCTACATTGTGGCATTAGCATGCCCTAGGAAGGATAGGGCTCAGTATACCATGTCATCTGACAGACTCCAGGCCCAGAAGTTCACTAGTGATGTTGGAGGCTGGTAGTGCCCAAGGTTTAACTCTTGAGTCCTGGTCTCCAGGATGAAACACTGCACATGATCCTTAAGTAGCCTCAGTGGCAAATTTATGGATTTGGAATCTGTTAGCGAATCAACCCCTTTCACCAGTGCGACTGGATTGGGCCAGGGCTGGGCCTGCCCCATGCAGCTGGATTGGGGCCATGGGTTGGATCTAGCTTGGTAGGGTGAAAAAGTTGGGCACCACTGGTATAGACAAGCCCTAATTCACCCCTCCCCCTCCATTTACTTCATAAGGAAGCTAGGTGCACAGCTCTGGGAGCTGGGCACCAAAGTTGTCACCATGGCTAAGTCCTTTTGTGAATCTCAGTCTACAAATCAAATAAAAGACCCTTTACATATTATCAGAATGTTATAGCTCACATTTGAATCTGAAGAGTGCTATTAATAATGCTGAATATAACGAGGTTTCATATTTCCAAATGTCACCTCTCTTGGTTTCATGCACATTATTGATTGTGCCAACATCTTAATTAAAAGTGTAACTCTCATAATGAACTTATTTTTAGACCACTTCACTCTGTGCAGCATATTGTATTAAAGGACAGGCAATTCAGAAAGCAGTTAGTCTGTGGATCAGCAGTGACACAGAGCACTCGTGTAGTGGCTGGGGTCAGTCAGTACATTCCTTTCACACTGGTGCTAGTCAGTCATTTTTCTTTTCCAGATTAATTATGTGGCCTTTCATTAAAAAAGAGGCATTTCTGGTTTCATGCCATTTCCATTTCAGTTGTGGAACTAGGCTTGCCTGTATGAATTCTGCATCAGGGTTGTATGTATGTGTGTGCGTGCACACACACATGCACATTTAAAGGAAGTGTGGAGGTCTTAAAAGCTTTCCTTAAGGGTTGGGGGGGGGGGGGGTTGGTCTATATTTTCAGTAAATCTATAAAGAAAGTTGATAATGTGAACTCATGTTCTAAAGGTGAAGATTTTGCATTAGGAACCATTCTACTTTCATTGTCTCCTTTCTCTTCAGATTCTATAGTTTTCTGTAAAAGCTGAAGCAGTGACTTTATTCAACACCTGCGTCTTTAACAGCCAGTGCAGTATAATTACCTTTCTTGAATATTCTATAGAATTGTCAAACAGCAATTTTCTTTAACAAGACAAGCTTTTGAATAATGCAGTTTACATACAGAGCTTAACATCTCTTATGTTGAAAGTCTAATTATAAGTATCCAAAATTTACTGCATGTTTTCTGTTTTATAATTCAGTCTGCATAAAATTGCTAAAACAGAGTACCTTTAACATTCATTATGAAGCTGAATTAATGCACTTCATATTAGATACTATATTTCAGTGTTTAAATTATGATTTAAGGCTAGATCAGTATTTTTCTTATTTCCTGATTGCATTTGTCTTAATTTTTCAAAACATATGCAAGAAGCATATATGCAGTTGTGAAAGACAGGGTTATTTATAGAAGTGTTCTGATGGCCTAACATTTTATTTATTCATTCACTGAAAAATTATTTGTTGAAAGAGGGATATTTTGGTTTCTTAGTTGGAGAGCCTAGAAAAGCATTTGGGCATATATGTTAAAGGAGTCTCTTCTTCCTATGCTATACACTGGATTCTTAATGTTAGTGTTGATTGATTAGATCAAATGGTAGATAATAAGCCACAAAATCTTCCTGCAAATCATACATTGAATTGTATAACATACCATCATCTTAGACTGATTTTACCATCTTCGCAATACAAACAGGATAGACAACTATCTTAAGCAGCAGAACTTCAATATTCTGTTAGAAGGGTGATGTTAGAATGGAAGAATTAACATATCATTATATTATTTCTTACTGGTACAAGCTATAAATTAATGTTATGAAATGTTATGAACATATCTATAAAACTACCTCTTACAAAAATTAAAGAGTATCTGTATAATCTTCCAATTGTCACTCTGGGAATTCTTCTGTTGCCACACATTATTCTCAGAGCATGTGGTGTGCTGCATTCTGCTTCTCAGTCTCTGTTCAGGATTTCAGTTCTTCTTGTGAGTTTCTGTCCAAGGTTTCTGTAAATCTTTTGTGTCCTTTTCCTTAGCATGTTCTAATAAAAACAGCCATTTAGTATGTGACTTAAAGTGAAACCTTTCTAAGATCTTGCTTCCAAATATGTCAATATAAAAATACACATGTACATGCAAGTTGGAAATGTATTTATATACGGAAATGTTCTGCATGTTTTTCATTTTGATCAAATTAGCAAATGACTACCCTTGTCACCATCTATTACTTCTCTTGTATTTCAGTAGGAAAATCATGCTTATATATAAAGACATTTTGGATGTGTATGTCTTCTCCCCTTTTATTTTTTTTTTTCTGTGTGTAAGATCTTAAATATGCCAATGAAATCACATTTTTTAAGGATTTTGACTGTATCCTTCTTCACAGTATATCCAGCTTAGCAAATAAAATATTGCTTTTTAATCCATTCAGTGTTTGAGAAACACTGTTGAAAATGGTGTGTCTATAAATGGACTTGTTGATATAGCACTTTTTAAATGATTGTTCTGTTTTGATAGATATGGAATAAAATGTGTATATGGGCTGGTAGTAAAAAATAAATCTACACTTCACTTTTCAAGGGAACTTAATATATTTCAACATAAATTAGCAACTGTCTTTTTCTATAGTAACTGGTTTAATTTTTCTCTGGTTTACCTCATAAGATCTTTAATGGATTAAAGAGTAAGAACAAGTTTTCTCCATTACAAAATTCTCATTTAATCCTTATCCACACTTAGTTTATCAAATTAAATCAGACAAGATTGATGCAGTGGCTTTTTAAGCTGGACATCATGTGTAAAATTGGCAGACAACAGCTTTTAAAGGGTGCCCACCATGACTTGTCACATCATCTTTCCTCAGCTTCAGCTGCCCTTGCATAGTCCTATGCAGGGTCAGGATTCTTCTTAGTGTTACACTATGGACTACTGCAGAGAAACAGAGCTGCTACACAGTCTCCAGCAGAGTTACTTATTACACCCCCAGCCCCCTTCACCTGCCCCAGCCATTCAAAATAACATCACACCATAAAATATTCATGAACAGCCCAATGCTCCAGCCAGGGGCTCGCTTCTGCAGGTGGCTGTTACATCAGTAATTGCCCGATACTTCCCTCCACAGCGTAAAATTGTTTTCATTATGTGTCATGCACACAGAGCCAAGCAAATCCCTCTTGAGTGGTTTCCCAAGGGCTAGAGGGAGGTGGTACTTTACTTAAACAGGCGCTTTTGGCTTAGATTAAAAAAAAGCCAGTGAAAGCTCATCATTAACTCTACTTCTAACTGCAACAAAAAGCAGAAGCTCATGCAAAACTCTCATAAAGATTATCCTAAATGTCTCAGTTACTAGGAAGAGCTTTAGTGGCTTTAGCTGTTCTTACGATACTTAAAGCTGCTTCAGCCAGAGAAGAGAATAACTTTCCACCTGACTGAAGTTCCCATGGTTTGCAGTGCAAGGCGATAAGCAGGTTTCAGCAATAAACTCCT
Source organism: Alligator mississippiensis (assembly GCF_030867095.1). Classification (NCBI taxonomy): domain Eukaryota; kingdom Metazoa; phylum Chordata; order Crocodylia; family Alligatoridae; genus Alligator; species Alligator mississippiensis. Next base: position 160,482,472 of record NC_081828.1, on the reverse strand, counting down.
GCATTGTGAGACAATAATGCACAGTCAGGTCCCCCCATTTTGATTCAAGGGTGTCTTTTTCTTTCCCCCCTGTGGTGGACTAATCACAGCTCCACTTTGTTTAATTGCAGCAAAGAGAGAAATGTGTTTAAGAAGTCATTCTGGCCCTCTTTAAATGAATGCTCAAGTTCTTCAAAGACAACAAACAGGATGCATAATAAATAAGATTTAATTTTCAGATCAAAATAGGCAGAGTTAAAGATGTTATTGACTGATGTGGGAGAGAGAGAGAGATGCTTCCGAAAAAAGGGGGGGGGGGGTAGAGAAAAGGAAGCAACAAGTGGGATTAAAGTCTTGAGTTTTTATGCAGCACAAGCTGTTTTTGCATGGTGGGAGGATCAGTACAGGAATAAAATCTTTCCAGAACTAGTGGTTGGTAGCCTGCCGGGCACTTTGATTCTGATAAAAATGCTTGTAAAAACTATGTCGAGCCCTTGATAATTGACATAGATTCACCCACCATAGTTTTCAAACTAAGACCTAGAAAACCTTGGGTGCAATGTTTTGTAAATTATGGCTCAAGGGTCATGAACTCCAGGCTTGGGGGGAGGGTTGGGTGGAAAAGCATTTATCAATCAAAAGCTTTCTTTCTGAGTTTGACTAAACTAAGCTACGGACCAAGTGATTGGAGGAGAAAAACTTTGTAGTCATTTATTTTAAGCTATATACTTCTTTTTTTTTTTTTTTAGCCTGGTTTTGTGACCTCTCCATAAGGCATGGAAATTATTAGCAGGAATTAAATAGGTTATGCAAAAATTCTTTTAATTTTCTTTGTTCTGGAAATGTTCACTATTCATTGGATATGATTCCTAGACTACTGAATGTCACTATTTTTAATTTGCATTTAATTAATTTTTTATAGTTTAAGAAAAAATATAGAATACATAATATCTCTCTGTTCAGCCTTTAAAGGCTAAGTCATCTTTCCTTCACCTTTTCTGGCTGAGGCCTCACACTGATTTTTAATTCAATCTCAAGAGAATCTGTACATTTTCTTTAACACTCTATGGCTAAACTTTTATGGACATGGCTTGATACGCCCTTTCAATACTGATATTCACTATTGCCAGTCACTGTGAGCTGTGGAGTCTCATAATTTTGGCAAGGAGCTCAATTTGCATAAAATAACCTTCAGGAGCATCTGCTATGGGCTTTTTTTTGGTGTGCTAGATTGAATATGTGAGGTTATCTGGAATTCTGAAAAGCTATACTCAGAAAGTATTTTTTTTTATATAATGAATGATGGAGTTCCTTTTGCTTCTGGCAACTATAGGCTTTTTCTGAATACAGCAAATGACTGTTTCAAAATGAAATCCACTATGTGTTTGAATGTAGTATTATGCCTAGTTGCTTTTTGAGTGAAAGGCGGCTTTAAAAAGTTAGGTATATCATTGCCAAAAGGGGCTAAATAGTATTGTCAGCATTTTGAGAAGGAATAGGTCCTTTTTTTCCTGAA